>NC_084760.1:111142116-111750866 GCF_028858725.1 Colius striatus
AACTGTTGGCAAGTCTAAGACATCAGAAACAACACACAGCTCAAATAGTGATACAATAAATGAGATTCAAATGAGGAAACATTTCTGCAGGACATAAAGCTTGGATCACGTTCCCTACAGTAAGATCAAAGATAATTTCTGTAAAGAAACTCCTAGAAGGACTATGGAACTCAAACAGAAGGCACAGCAGTTCAGTTACTTGCACAGCATCTGTAACCTAATATAGGCCTAAGAAATTTCTTAGTAGAAATGATCTGCAAAATAAAAGCCCAACTTTCCTTCCCTCCAGGATGCATATAAGAA
Source organism: Colius striatus (assembly GCF_028858725.1). Classification (NCBI taxonomy): domain Eukaryota; kingdom Metazoa; phylum Chordata; class Aves; order Coliiformes; family Coliidae; genus Colius; species Colius striatus. Next base: position 111,142,420 of record NC_084760.1, read on the forward strand.
CTATGTTTTCTTCCTTTAAATAAGTTTACACACTATAAATGTCACTATGCATTCCAGGCAAAGCACTGAAATTAGTAAATAGTTTTCTATGTAGCCACACGCTTTAGGAACTCAAAATCTTAAGCACTTCCTATCAGTTACACAGTAGAAGAGCCAAAGCATGTTTCTAAGCTCTTTGTTCACAGAAGATGGCTAAGCACCTTTCTAACTAGCTTCTGGCAGTTATTGTATTAGCTTTTCCACTATAATTCTTGCTTAATACTCTTTTCCAGGCTCCTTTCAGACTGCCCACTGGAACCACATGTGCAAAGCAGAGAAGACACTTGGAAGCACAGTTACCCTTGTACCTCAATTTCTTGTCCTCCTTTTCGTTTGGGTCCACAAAAATACACCAGCAGCTGGAAAAATAGGAGCATAGCTCCAGGGCTTCTCATGAATTCTTTCCAACATCACCAACAAAAAAACCCCAAACCTTCAACTCTCCATCCCTCACTCTTCAACAGGAAAACTATGTAAAAGGCAGGTGTCAGGAGGATGGAGCCAGGCTGTTCTCAGTGATGTCCAATGATAGGACAAGGGGCAATGGGAACAAGCTGGAACATAAGAGGTTCCAAAGAAACAGGAGAAAAAACTTCATCCCTTTTCAGGTGAGGGAGCACTGGCACAGGCTGCCCAGATGGGTTGTGGAGTCTCCTTCTCTGAGGACATTCAAAACCCACCTGGACGAGTTCCTGCGTGATCTACTCTAGGTGGCCCTGCTCTGGCATGGGAGTTGGACTGGATGATATTTTGCGGTCTCTTCCAACCCTTAAGATTCTGTGTGACCTCCTATTAATAAGCAAGCCCTGCAGAAAAGACTGCCTTTGAATATTGCTGTTTAAAATTAGCACTTGCTACAAAAAGCTTTGCAGGACATTGCAGAGTTATAGGGTGAGCATAGAACTGACGTGCTTAGCTCTTATCAGGTGTTTTTCCAGCCTCTGAAAACACAAACATCCAGCAAGTCTCAGCCATAGCTGTCATTCTTTGCTACTGCTTCGTGCAAAAAACCAGTAGCACCAAAACACTGTTTTCATGTTCAAACAGTTTGTCTGAAGCTTTTTGATTAAAACTTTCACATTTTCTTTACATCAAGGTAAACCTGAGTTTACTTTGCAGTTCACAAAACAGGAAAGACTTAGACTGCCATTGCATAACATGTCAATTCAATTATCCATGCTGTTATTTAAGTGACATTCAGCTTCAAGCAAATAAAATGTCAGTTTTAGACAGTCTTCTGGTTTTCACAAGTGTTTTGGACGCTTTTGCCTTTATTCCAGCAAAATTTATGTTAGTTTTGGAGAGTTTCAAATAGAGAGCTTTTCCTTGAAGCCTGCAAATCAACACGCAGCCGTGAGGAACTGTAGCGTAAAGAGAGAAGACAAACACACTGAAGAGTCTCATAGAAAAAGCTTTCAGCATACTCATTTGAGGATCACTGGTTTAATTATATTCATGCAGCTGCGTGTATCCTTCAAGCAAACAGAACTCAAGATAATGTAAAGTGAATGAAAAAAAATAGAATGCAAGTTAGCACCCACTCCCTCTCCACCTTGGTATTTTAATATATAGCCAAGTGGTGTAAAAACATCAGACTGCATTGTTCTGACTGAGTTACAGAGATACACAGAAGTATTTCCTTGACTGTTTACACAGCTTATAAGAGAGAAAAACATCAGAAAAAAATCACCTGGCAAACCCTGCTTTGAAATTCATAATCTTTGCCAATCTAGAGAATTTTGCTACAACAGGTTAAAGTTTACTCTCTAAATAAGATCTGGACATCAAACTAAAAAAATGCTTTAAGCACAAGATGTAATTTCCTGTGTGAACAGAAGATACCCAGTCATGCATTTCAAGTATTTCTCTAGATTAAGGCCCAAACAGACCTGGAGGCACAGGTGGCACGTTTTCTGTAGGTTACACTTTTAACACAAGTGGTTTGGATACTTTAGATGCCGAGATGAATGCTAACTAAAAAACCCCACAGATTATTGTCCTGGGAAATGCACTAGACCCTCTGTTTGGTTTTATGACTTTGGGTACATCTAATAATCTGCAGCCCAAGTGGAGAAAGGACTGGATGGAAAAAACAAAAACTTAAAATCCAACACACAAATTATTTCCCCTGCCCCAGTGAGACTGTTTTTTTGATAGCAGTGGCATCAAAGTGAGCTTTTCCCAGCTTTAGTCTTGCAGTTTTTCTCCATGCAAAACAAAGTCAGATCCCCTACCTGCATTTTTTTCCCCCGATACTTGATATCAGCAACTTTTGGTATTCAGGACACGTTTTTTCTGCCATCTTCACAAGTGGCTAGGTTTTGCTCAATTCTACGTGGATGATTCAAGTTTGGAAAAAATAGCTTATAGAAATCATCTCTACCCAGACAGTTTATCATCTTCGAAATAATTACTGCATGCAATAACTCCGGGCCACATCCAAGCAACCTCCAATTGACTAGAATTCCTGTATTCACTTCCTAGCTTACTCAGGCACACCAGACTTAAGATAGTTATTTAAGTAAAGGTCTAGTACACAGCAACACAACACACCAAGCACAGAGATTTTGGTAACTATCTGGAGACTTGGCCTCAAGTCCAGAGAACAAACATTCTGCAAAACAGAAGCAGCACATCTTGATTCGGTCCTGGACACACCCTAGAATTTGAAGATGCATCCATAATATAAACTGGCTTTACACTCAAACAGTTTACAGCAGTCCCTACTTAGTTCTAGACCGTGAAACAGGTATCTACATCTCTTCACTTGAGTTCTGCTGCACAGTAGTTTTGAATTGATCTCTTTTCTAAACTTAAAACATCCTAGAATATGAATATTTACACCAAACCTATTTAAGTTTTTGACAAGTTGAACTGTTAACTTTGTAAGACTACCTCTTTAGCCAACAGCTCCAGCTGTGAATGGAAACACTTGCTGCCAGGTTTTACATTTAGACATGTCACCCATGACTTGCAGGTACCACCTGCATTTCAGAACGTTTAGCTTGAGATATCTGATGGAATTTTCAGAAAGTATCAGGATCTTTCTAAGGAATTTAGTATTAAATTTACATCTATTCAGACAATTAGTCAATTTTGAAAAATAATTAAGAATTCCACTCCAGTATTTGTTTTGGCCTACAGAGAAAAAAGTCAATAATGTTTAGAAATTAAGAGTTAAGGAGCCTGCAACGATCACACTGAAACAGGGTAACTGCTTACTACTCAATTGCTGTTTATAAATTGAACAAAGAAAGAGAAAGTGTACCACTGAACTACTGTTTTTTTAAACAGCTTTGGAATTAATACTGATTTTTGAGGTTCCTCTCAATAAAGTTAGAAAGATGCCAAAAAGATGGAAGAGATGCAGGGGGCAGGTGCTGAGAGGAGATGAATATCATTAAGAATGTAGATGTTCTAAATAGTGCTGGAAGGTTAAGAACTTTTTTCTGTTAAATCCAGAAGGTAATACAGCCTATAAGCAATTTCAATGAATTGGCTGGTCATCAAAACATGAGGTAAAAGCTGTTCTGCTATCACACTGCAACTGAAAACACAATGAACAATACAAAAACGGACAGAGGATGACATGTAGCAGCCTTCCAATAAATGCAACGTTACATAAGCAGTGTTAAGACTTGAAAGTAACAAGTACAACATGAAGTGAGAAAAAGTTGTCACTTGCTTTACTATTCTACCATTACGTCCTGTTTTCTTCCTAGTAGCTGCTACAGAGCTGTGTTTAGGATTTATGCTAAGAACAGTGCTGATAACACAGGGATGTTTTGGTTACTGTTGAGCGGTGCTTGTACAGTGTCAAGGTCTTTTCTGCTTCTCTCCCTGCCTGGCTGACAAACGGGCTGGGGATGCACGAGGAGCTGGGAGGAATCATGGCCAGGACAGTTGACGTGAAATAGCTGCAGGGCTCTTCCATACCATAGGATGTCATGCCTAGTATATAAACTGAGGGGAGTTGGTAGGGAGGAATGTATTGCTGCCTAAGCATTGATCTGTGGGTGGTGAGTAACTGCATTGGCTATCAGTTTTGAGTGGGGTTTTATTTCTCTCTCATGTTTCTTTTAATTAAAATTATTATTTTTATATATTAATATTGCTGTTGTTATATTTAATTTCATTTTTGTTAGTAAGTGTTCTTATCTCAACCCACGAGGTACTGTTTTTCCTGATTCTCCTGCCCATCCCACTCATGGTGGGAGTGAGTGAGCAGCTGTGTGTTGCTTAGTTGCTGGCTGGGGTTAAACCACGACAGCACAGTAAAGTAGTTTTCTTGTATCAGGAGTAATTAAGAAATCTACTAATCCAGTTTTCTAGAGATCAGATGAACATATATTTTGTAAGAACACTTGATACAGAAGTATTTGATTAAGACCTCCATATGGTTATAAGATCTGTAATTTATCACTTCAAGTTACAAACTTTGAGCCTATGGCATGTGTACCAACCCTATGTCTGTACACTAAAGAGTTGGGCACTGTTTCATCTGCATACTAATCCAGAGATATTTTTGATGTACCAAACAGGCATTCATCTCAAGTTGTAGGAGAATTACAACATGTACTAGTGCTGTAGAAAGAAAAGAGAACTTATGTTTCAGTCTGAAGCTGACCCCTCATCTAAAAATCTTGTTATTCATCAGCAATGAATAGAATGAGATATTCTATACAATACAAGAAGAGACCTCTGGGCACTGGAGGAGAAGCACTGGATCAACCACTCCACAAAGACTCTCAAGAGTCAAGAATAGATTGAAGGGAGTTAACTATTTTTTACACAGAGTCTAGAACTTCAACAGCAAACATTTCATTTCTTGCCTCAAGGTTATGTTCATTTGAGTCTCAGTTGGTACTTTATGAAACATAGTCCTGGACAGCTACTCAATTTCTCCCCCTGCTTTTTTTTTCCAGATAAATCACTACATAAAGCAATGCCTTTGTTTAAGCAAACAGTTTGAAACTCTTCTAGAATTTCACACTTCAGTTACACTTAATGCCTTCTCAATCACACATTCTTTTTTATCTGTCAGAAATTCTCACTAAATGCAGCTTCTCAAATTAATCATCACCTTGTAATAATGAGTTTCACATATTTCATGATAAAAGAGTTTAAACTTCTTAAACTTGGGTTCTGTAAGGAACTAAAATAACACTTTTGTTCAGGTTTGCCACAGTATTCTGATGTCTCCCAGCACTGAGTGAATATAAGAACTACTTTCTGAAGTGACTAATTTGGCAGTTTACCTTGGGAGTCACTCCAAGCTAACTTTAATATTAAATATGGTGAATTCACAGCTTTAAAACACAACAGAATGTTAGAAAAATATTAGGTAAAAATCATTCCTTTAGGTTGTGCTAACCATTTCCATACCTAAATGTAGAAAGCTGAACATTTCAGTCAAAAAGCTAAACATTGTCCTCACCATGACATATAAAAAGTGCCATCATGGATGTGTAAGCCATGCATTAGCTCTTCAAAGACTCAAATTACATTTACATTAACCTGAAAAGAATCAAATTCTTTCATACACACAGCTGAAAGAGCAAGAATTAGTGTTAGCTTTGTTCTTAAGCGGGGTGTATGGACAGCTTCTACTTACAGCACAAAAGGAAGATATTCTGGACCCAGTCACCCAAAGATCAATGTCAAATTTCACACCCATCTACATACAATAGTTTCAGTTTTATTATTTTTTAAACACAGTTAAATACCTGTCGTAGATTAGCCCATGAACACCATATTCTCTCAACTTCTTCCTGTTATCTGGGTCATTTGCATCATCACCCCATGAGAAAATAACTAAGCCTTTAGATTTGGCCCTTTTAATATATGATGGATTCCTCAGCAGGTCTTCAGAGTGCACATTAATTCCCTAAAATACAGGAAACTTCAGTTAAAATCCAGAGAACCACAGAACGGGTAGGGGTGTTTCTGAAACAGTCCCAGTCAGGCTTTTTAATCTTTTTTTGATGCCTGAAGGTCCTTACAATGTCATCCCTAATAATAACAAATAATTCAATACCATTAAGAGAGGTGACTAGTAACACTATTCTTTAAAACAATGCATTAAACAGACATTTGAAACAAGGACATTATTTTGGTAGTTACCAAATGCTAATATATTTCTGTTATGAGGTTAGTTGTAATTTCAGGCATTAGTGTTAAAACCAGTAGATTTACAACAATTAGTAACAATTTAGTTTCATTTTACTGAAATGAAGTAATACCAGAATACTGAGTAATACCAGAACTCATCAGCTTACCAGCAGGTTTTCAAACTGGGCAAAAGTAATGGCAATCGGAGTTGTACGAGACCTAAGATCCATAAGTTCTGGATAGAGTTTAGACTCTCCTTGGGTGAGGAATAACACAGGATACTTGTTTTGCTTATGCCGAACCCTATAAGGAAAAGAGTTCACAAGCAACATATGTTAAAAAGCAGGATAACTCAATGTTTGAGAATTGTGGTCTTTACTGCATGTTCTTCTAGTTCCTAGCTTGTTAAGCAAGATGCTACTACAGCTTGGTATCAAACTATCTGTCAAGCTGCTCCATCTGCTCCTTTTGCAACTACTAAGGAGAGCATCATACAGTTTAAGGGAAGCTAGATTTCAAGCTGAACTTGGATCCACATCCTCAAAACGTTACATAAAATCCTTGAAGATGGTTCAATTATGTGATTTTCTTCTTAATAAAACAAAGATTCATGATAAGAATTTCTAAGCATGTTTAATATACAACACCTAACCTTACTAAAGTACTTTTCAAGTCGGATAAGAGCACAGGAGTACGAACAACAGTTGGAAGCCAAGTGTTCAGATTAATGTGCTACACACTCTTGTACACTTGCTTCTTAACTCTTTAATCAGTACTTCGTTTTCATTTTGTTCTGCCCATTTACCCTTCAATGGTATTTCATCAGTGCAGTCTCTCATCAGTTGAGATTTCCATGAAGCGTTTCATTACCAGTGCTAAATCACTTCTGATAACAAAGCACTACAGCACATTGTTAGTTCATATGCATCCCAACTGTTTGCTCCTCAGATCAACTCCTATGCTTTTTCTGTGTCCCCATACCTTGGATAGGACATTCTACAAAATGAAAGCAACTGTTTAACAAAGAATCCCAAACAAAAAAAACAAGGAAAACACACATAATCAAAAGTGCTTTCAACTTTCTGAGCTTTTCAAAAGGCTGTGAGAGTGAAAATATTTACGAATTAAAGTACTTCACACCAGTTAGGCTTGTGTACCCCTCACGTGTAATTGAAAAAGACTTTGTGATGTCAGAAGAAATCTTGACCCTTTCTGTTATCTTGAGAAAGACTGAAGCATTCAGAAAGAAGCAGCAGATACTTTTGTCAAGTGCCTCTGTTCTCCTGTCTTATTTTTGGCACAGCTCAAACGGTAAATTGGTCTTGTTTCCATTCCCACCTACTTTGGCAACCAAAGTTTAGGTCTAATCAAAACATCAGTTACTTGTTTCCTGTTGAGTATCCTGTTCATCTCTTGTTAACTTACATTGTGCAAATATCTGCATTAAAAGAAGAAAAGACAATTCTTCTTCCTCCAGCATTCATCAACACAGTTTTTAAAATAATATCCAGAAAGAGGTTCATATCAAAGTAAGTTGACAAGTTGCCATCCCACTGTCCATCCTAGAAAAAGAAAGGACAAGTTTCAGACATTTAAATTAAAGCTTACTAAAAGTAATTTAGCCAGCAATGGCCATTCATACAACCTGGAGAAAGTGAGGATTCAGTTTGTCAGTCAGAATACAGACATTACTCCTTCAGTCTACTGAAAGCTAGTTACAATTCCACAGGACTGTCAGTCTGTGAGGTGGAGCTGAATTCTAACATCAATAAGATTGACTGAAAAATGCACTGTCTTCCCATCCAAGGAGAGTTTCTAGGAAGTCTTTTCTAATTTTGAAAACATCAAGGAATTCCATGAAAGTTCACTAAAACACTCTTACAGGTATTGCTGTTTCTAAATACAACAATGCAACAATAAGATTCGTAGAAATAAATATCCTTTGTCTTTGCAAATAGCACATACCAGTCTTTCTGCAGTTGACCTGTCTCAGAGCAGTAGCATGTCTGCATGCATACAGACTTCCACCTACCACTGTGTTTTGTTTACTTCCTTACTCCAGGCTTCCAGTCCTAGCCTGGACAACAGTTCCAGACCAAGCACTAAGCAATCCAGCTGAGTGTGCAGTATAGTTAACTAGAAAGGAACAGTTGCTTGTATTACTGCACCATGTTGTAGCTGATCCCACACCAGGAGTCACCAGTCCTCTCACTTCTGCCATGTATAGAATGCCTGATCTGTTGAGTCACTGACTTGAAAAATTCTACTAAAAGCAGTCTGGGCTTCTTTATGAACTCAGTCCTACAAACATTTCATTTGCTAGAGTGGTGCTATTTTACTCTTAGTTTTAAAGATAATGGGTTATAATAAAACAGAAAGTCACATTAAAAAAAACCCAACTATGCTTTTGTTTACAGCTCATAAATTGCCCCTTCAAATCACAAGCTTTTAGCCATAGGAATGGTAAACCATCAAAAGTAAATCACATACACATTTACTTACTCTTTGTTGGCAGATCCATTTTATTTCTATGTTGAACCCAACATCTTCAGAAACAGACTCCAGAACCTGAAAAAAAATCATTACGAAGAGTTTTTAACATTTAACAGCAGATACACCTTTTTCTACTTCAGTTTCAAGTTAGGAAATTTATTCAAAGGCATAAAATCTTAAGGACAAAATTTTGACAAGGTACAAGTGCAAGTCAATTCACCTTAAATATGTGTGAGGAATGCCCCAATTTGTACTCCTGAAGAAGAAATATTTTTTACTTCTCCAGAAAGTTTTTTTCAATGCAAGAAGTACCTTAAGTAACACATAGTCCCAACTATAAAATTCATGACCTTGCCACCTTTGATCTCATCATCATAATACGGGATATTCTTGCAAAGAATTAATTGTAAGGTGACTTCAAATCTAAAGGCAGAGATAACAGCTAATGAAACTGAGAAAACACTGGTAGACAATTCTTTACCTCTATAAAGGTGACAGGTATAGAAGGGACTAATATACTCTTAAGAAGAAAATTTAAATTGGGGAATCAAAACAAGTAGAGGAATTGAATCTCAGTAGTTTAGTCTATTACACAAAGTTCTTTATTTTCAGTAGATATGCAGTAATTTATTAGAGAGTGAAAAAATACAGCAGGGCATATGATCTGTAACTGATGGGTATTTCATACTCGCTCTGATAAAAGCCTACAAATAACTGGATATCAATCATCTCCATAATCCAAATAAAAAGCAGTATTATTGTATTTAATTAAGTCCCTAAAAGGCACGTTAATTAGCAGTTCAGACAGTATGAAAAACAGTAAGAGGGGAAAAACTGCCATAGTTCTAGAAAAAAAACCACTGTAAGCAGTGTCAACCCACACTTTGAAAACAAGTGACAGTTATTTCTGTGAAAAATGAGCCAACACAAAGCTGAGTTGGCAGATAGTAATAAATGGGAACGTACTAGAAATTTACTTAATGTTTCTCTGTGTCTGGCTCTGTTCAATGATCAAAAATATGTGATCAACTGCCAAGGGCCATCATTTTTTCAAAATTAGCAAACCACTGTCGATGCATTAAAATGCAATGGCCAGATGTTTACCACCTGTAAGCGACTGTATACTGAGCTCTACAGCTTGGGCTCATGAATTAAGAAGCCTGAAAGATAGGCAAACTATTACTTTTAATAACTGAAAAGCTTCCAGTGGCTAACATTAAAGCTTATGTTTTCAGATCCACCATTGACATGCGAGGCCTAAATCCCAGAAGAATATCCCTTGCTACATGTGCAAAGCTGAAATAAAAACACATGTTTTCATGTTCCACAATCATCGTCTCTATTGCTCTACATTCACTGCTTACTCTCTGCAGAGAAGGAAATGGCTGAGTCTCAAAAGCAGAGTTTTCCTCTTCTTTAAAAGATGCTGAAAAGAAATACAAAATATTGAATCAAAGTAAACAGCAACAGTGCTAATCCCAGCAAGAAAAGACTGGCTCAAAATCTTAAAGTCTTTGAGAGTAAAGAATGGAATTAAGTCTTTTAGGGTTATCTAAGCCTTCCTCTAACACTGACGTACTACCAATGGTTTTGGTAATTTCATATTTTGTCAGGGGGAAAGTTTTTTGACTCCCCTTAAAACTCTTGCCAGAGTATTTATCAGAAACAGCATCTCCCACCCCAAACCATTTTCAGTCATGTAATCACATGCAGTAGAAACAGCCTTGCATGTCAAGATCTACTATTTCGTTTTTCCCAGACAAGTAGGATGTGTGAGGTACTTTGCCATTTTGCTCTCCCTATGAAGGGGATTAATTAAGGCCAAAAACTTACATCATGACCAAGACACTCTACAGTAATTACCAAAGCTCTTGTTACAAATTCTGAGGAGCTGCCAAAAAGGTATAGCAAATGTAAGTGGCAACTGTTATAAATGTTCATAAATATATTTATCTGTGCAATCAGCTTCTATCCTCCTGTACCCTCTTCCTGAGGGAGTAACACCTGTCCAGGAATTTACTTCCCAGCAAAGAACCTTACAACACACACAAAATGAAAGGAACTACGTGATGATTTAGAAATGTTCAGGAAGAAGCTAAATGTGATTGGAACAAGTGACTGCAATCATAGAATATATTTAATTACATAGTAATAAATCTCAACACTCTTGCAAACTAGTACATACCATTGTGATCTTTTACTTTCAGAGCAGTTACGTGAGCCAGCTAAAGAGCATAAGAGTAAAATTAACAAATATTCCACCCATAGAGATCTTCCTACATATAAAATATAACTACTTTTACTTATGAATTGTTTAAAGGATTACAGTTTTAGTAATTTGTTTAGTAATTTCTTTAGAAAAAGAAATCCTAGTACAACTTCCTTTCAAACTTTAAAATAAAGACTCCAAGGAAAGCTCAAAAACAAGCCAAAAATGTTCTTACTGAAAATTCAGAAAACATGTTCACAGGTAGAAACACAAATAATCTAATATCAGGATGTGAAGAAGTTTGAACTCTCTTCTATACTGACATAAGGTCAGGCATAAGGCCGGCTTCCTTGCTCCATTCAAATTCTGTCTCCATGAAGACGAGGAGATCAAGTATTTTTAAGTTTAAAAGAAACATATAGTTCTTCGATCAGCCAGGTGTTTCCTTGACTGAGGATCAGCTGGGTCTTCAGTGGCCCAGTCTCATCCCCCGAACCCCTTTTTATGTAGGCAAGGCACTTCAGCTCAGAAGATACAGTGATATCCAATTAAAGAACTATCAATTAGTTTTAGCCAGTTTCTCTAATCCATAAAATTGAATCATGGACCCTTGTACACCTCCACACGCACCTTCAAAGAGTAATTCAACATGATCTGTATCTTCCTTGATAACAGGGAAACATTTGAAAACTAGATAGACTTTGTGACAGATTTCTTCAACAAAGACTTCTAAACATTGGCTTTCAACAATCTCTACCTCACTTTCACTCTTTCTTATCAGTTAGCATAACAATATGGATGTACACAATTTGTCAGCCCACCTTTTTAGAAGATAAATAATATACTTTATTTCATTTGTAATGATGGTGCAAAAGCACTACTCTTGGAATTAGGGATTTGTTTGACCTGTATAGACTGCACTTTCCCAAATTATTTACAGTTACTACAAAAAATATAAGCTTCAGGTACAACTTGAAATCCCACACACAGCATATACTAGCCAAAGGAACAGTACCTTCAATAACTGCAGCTGATCAAACGTGAGTTCTTTGACTGCGATCTCAAACAGTTCCAAAGGCTCCGTATCCAGTTTCTTTGAAGAAAAGCAATACAAAATAAATCGTCACCGAAAACTACCAAAAAGCATACATACTCTTAATATGGTAACATTAAAGGCAACTCATTTTTTCACTTTTATTGATAAAGACACAAGTGATATCATAATACAAGTACAGTTTTCAGGACACAGGGACTCAGAAGCATAAAACAGGTGTCAGATTGAAAAAACAGGATTTGGTTGTTTGTGCAGGTCAACAGCTTCAATGTTCTTTCTTTAGAAAAGGTTAGCACACTTATTCTGTAAAATCTTCACCAAACAATGTTTTCAGGAAAACTGTTTGCAAGTAAAGAAATGCATTTAAAAATCCTCCAAAGCATTTCAGCTCATTGTTGTCTATTCAATGCCTCAGAAACTAATAAAAAATAGACAGGACTCCTGGTAAAACTGAGACATACAAAACTCCCAACCTCTCCCCCAAAAATAAAGATCTGGTGTTGATACACTTCTATCAATCCATTTTTTCAATTCCTTTCTTCCCTATAAAGAATTTTTTACTGAACAAGATAGTATTGATTCAATATACCTCAAATATGCATTTCACTCAGTCAAAGTTCTGTTTCCACAACTGTTCAAAACCCACGTTCTTATAAACTTCAATGGGTATGAGAGTTTCATAACAGACTTAGGGCCAAGAAGACAACTTAACTTGCAGTCTGCTCTGCTGTACTACCTTTGTTTTCCCTGCCAGAACTAGAAAGCAAGAAAACTAGAAGAGAACAGAGTCCAACTTCTTTGTACTGCTGCTGAATACGCAAGTATTCTGGCCTCAAAGGAGAACATGCAACGGACCAGATGGAAAAGCACTTCAGTGGTTTTGTTGGGTTTTTTTTTGCCAGTCACCAGTCCTTATGCCTATGGTTCTCTTGTTATTAAGGAGTGTAATGTCTATGAAACCATTCGTTCATGCTTCATAGAACTTGGATGTTTAAGAGGTATTGTGATGAACTGTTTAGAGAGCTTTAAGGAATGCTTATTTGTATGTGTGAGTGACAGTACACTTCACTGCCTCTTATGTTACAGTATTCTTGACATTTACAAGAACAACAGAAAAGCATTTCTGGTTAAAAATTAAGAACAACTGCAACCTCATAAGGTAAGCAAGGAAAGGAACAGGACAGCTTTCTTTCAAGAGCCATTTTCCTGCTCCTAAAAGCTCTGTCTTAACTCCTTTCCTTCTTTTCCACCAAGCAATCCAAAAGCAGCCTCTCAAGGATACATGGGTTATATTGTTTACCTCACAGTTACAGGACAGAGCAAAATGATGAAGTAAAAAAAGGTTTAAAGAGTTAGAAAAACTAATGGAAGCCAGGCCATTTGTGCCTCATCAAACTCCTCAAACAAATGAGAACTTAACTTCCACCTCTCTGCTTTTGATCTATTAGGATACCAAACAAGGTAGACTTTGGTTTGACCTACAGAGAGCTTTTATGAGTATGTAACTGCTTAAGAGAAGTATATTTAAGTGTCAGCAGGAGTGAGAAGTCATGCTGAGAATCACACCGACTTTCAAAAAATAAACCACCAGAACTTCTTACTCTGACAGTCTAAGAGTCCCAGACATGTTAGTGAATACAAGCAGAGTAGTCTGCATTTTCCTTTCCAACCATAAGTTTAAAAAGCCCTAAAAAATAATTATGATGTAGGCCTGAAGAGTCTCAAACCATTCATCTGAAATGCTGTTGCTGAAGCATCAGAAGGAAAAATTCAACTTCCTTGCTCTACTTTATGCACACAGTAATGCTGCGTATTTACTCTCATTTCATTCCTTGGTATTTTAGCTTCTGGAATGGTTACATTTAAAGAGAAAATACAGATATCATCTTTACCTTTTTCATGGCCATGCAACATGTGAGATCGTGGTATACAATGGGCACATGATCTTTAGAAAGATGTACATCGAATTCCACGTACGCTGCCCCCTACAGGACGTAGAAAAAACAGACAAAACAAACCAAAACCTCATTAACCACTTACGCACATGGACTACAGAATTGCAGACAAGTCGCTGGGCATCCACAGGTCCTGGACATCAACCAGAAGTTGAATGCAACTGGTTGTTACCAGTTAAATCATACTCAATAATGGCTTACAAAATCACATGGGCAAGGACTTTACTTACCATAATGCAGTTCTGATATACACCCATAGCTTGCTTAATCTTGTAAATCTTTTAATAACATTCCAGTATTTAAACTTAATTTCAGAGAAAGCCTAAGACAATGATTTTAAACACAGGTGTGCTGCACCTCTCTCCTTCCTCCCCAGTGCCTCACCAAGAGACTAGTGATTGCTACGAATTGGGAAAGCTTTATTGGAATATTCCATATACTGAGGAGCTTCTGGATTCACTAGTGAACACCACAGTAGTAGTGTGTTATAACATGTGCAAGAGCTGAAATAGTTGTGTCTGGTATTCTCCTGTTCTTTTCACCTCTGTGTTATTTTCTGTTAGGCTTAAAGAAGACAGATAAAACAAGAGCTCTAAGTGCAATCTTTTTGAAAAGAAGGAGGGCCAGAAAGGAGAAGATAAAGAAGCATACAGAAACATTTTTAAACTTATTTTGACTGTATGTAAAGAATTCCTTCAAAATTATCAAACCAAATTATCACCCTGACTCACAGACTCTTTTTTCAGTCAGTGCAGAAAGAAAACAGGCAGGCTTTTTTCAATAACAGAAATATTTTCAGAGTGGTGGCTTTCAGCGTTGTCCATCTGTCAACAGTTGAAAGTGCTTTTCCAGTGATTCTGCTGACAACTTTGTAGTAAAATTTTCTGCCTCAATGCATACTTCTTGTGGGTTTTTTAAAAGCTGTCTATAGACCTGCAGCATCCACCCAGAAGTTAAGAATCACTGTTCAAAAGGATAATTGAGCTGCTGCAGTTTTCTTTTGCTCTGCAGTTGACACACGTTCTAAAACATTATGTTCAAATTATACTGACTCCCAAACAAGAGAAAGCTTTCAGCTGACCCTTAGGGAGAATAGCACCCCAGAATCAGTAGCCAATAAGCACACTCCAGATTCTGCTCCCATCCCTTTAACAATTTCAAAAGATGTTTAGTAAGAACCTACATTAATGAAGAAGTATCTGAAAAGGCTTAGGAATCTTACAAGTTAAGCAGCAGGTGATCTCACAGCAGCATATTTGTGTGACTGTAACCACAGCTCTTCTCTGTGAAACAGGAGCTAAACAACAAACCTCTGAATGTGCTTCTGGCTCCAGATACTTTGCTGCAGCATCTCACTAGATGGCCTAGATAAGACTATTACAGATCAGTGACCGAGATTTACTGGAAAGAATAAAAGTGACCACTTCAATCACAGAATTTAAGTACTCGAAGCTAAGTATCTCTTAAATAGAAAGTTTCATCTTAAAATTCAAAGACTTTATTGCAGCAAGTGCTGAAACAAAGGAACATTTTTATTCTACCAGCTCAGCTCCAAAGTCTCATTTTCTGGCCCCAATTGTAGGTACTCAGCAGTCCCTGAGTGAGACATTTGACACCTGAGAGTACGCAAATAGACCCTAGCAGAGCCAAAATTTTATTAATTTGTTCAACATTATTCCAACCCTATGTCTCTGCAGGGTTCAGATGGAATTTTTCCCTTCATTAGAATATGACCAGAACATACTACATGGAAGTCTCAGGGTTTTTGAGGAACTTGAGAATGAGAACCTAATCAAGTTATTACTTCCCTTCCTATCTCTCAGGAAATTTCCACAGTGATTTGATGTAATTTTATAACAGTGCAATTACTGTTCATTCATGGAAGTTAAACACACAAGCCAAGCTAGTTTTAACTACTATTATGTTAGTACAAATATGCATACGTACATGACTAGCAGCATTTCTCAGTGAGGCAATAGTGTTCTCCTGAACTTTAGCAAGTCTAAAATAACAACAAAGAAAAAGCTTCTGTTAAATGCAGCATAGCACAAGGGTCCATTGAAACAACAGATCCAAATCAGAAGTCTTTGTTTTGGAGAACACACATGCCTGATACTTGGAGTAACTTAATTTAAAATAAAGCTCCAACCCATAATCATTTATCTGCTTCCTCAAATGATGTCAGTAAAACCAAACATAATCCATCCTCCCAGATTAAAATGCAAATTAACCTACTTAGCTGTTGTTGTAGAATTTCCTGCTCCCCTGTGTCCAACATCTAGAGTTGTTCTTGGTTTCCAGTATTTCGCATACGAGGCCTTCATATCACAAGTGTATCCCTGGATTGGCTTAATAATGATGTAGTCCACTACAAGAGAAATGCCAATGCTTCACATGTCAAAAAAGAACGGTTGTCTTTCAGTAAACTTATCTACATTTGTTTGCACCAACTGTACCTCTGACTTTTCCAATTGTCTTCCTTGGATTTCTGCTCATAATAGCAAGTGTAAGAATTCCAGCACTCTTTCCAAGTTCTGCAAGTGTGGATGACAGGAGGCAGGCAGAACCTACATGACCTGGGAGCACATCGCCTTGTACTACTTTCTCACTTAAATCTTCCTAAAAACAAAACCAACAAAAAGACCAAAACACCTATTGTTATATCTAGGTGAGAATTCTAAACAAACTGCCTTGCTCCTCAGGAAGATGGATACAGGAACCGATGTAACAGTAAACCTGTGTGTGTTACAGAAAACACTAATTTCAGGCTAAAAATTGCTTAATGGAACACTATGATACAAATTACTATCAGAAACAATAAATAGTTGATGGAAACCTACAAAACTCATGTACATTTGTCTTGGAACTCTATAAGCTTTGCAGGTCAAAGCTATATGCATGAATAGTCTGTCTTCTAAAAAGACCAAGTGATGTTTAGAAAAAAAAGATCAATTCTTGTATTAATTTGCAGCAAAGGGCAACTAACATGCAGAACATGCACATGACCATAGTCAAGTCAAGTTCAGAAACTATGTAGCCACTTTATAATTATGAGTGTAAGCAATGTTAAAGGCACTTTTAGACCAAAGAGAATGCTTAGAACTTTCTTCTGCATAAACAGTATGAAGAGACAAAAGTTGTTTTCTTTTAAAAAGGCCTTTGAATATAAAGATCCTTCAGGGGAAAAAAACAGAAGTGCAAAACTACAGATGAATCCAGTAGTGAAAATCCATCAATTTGCACTAGTTATAAATAAAAAAATTCTGTGAACTAACTTAAAAATGAGGATCAAGTAATTCTAACGTAACTACTTAATATACACATTGTACAAGTTCAAGAAGGATAAGCAAAACTAAGCTCTGGTGAAAGAAAAAAATCAAGCCAACCTAACTATATGCAGTACAGCACACTAAGATTTGGGTCTAATTTGTATTGACTTCTAAATAAGCTGAAACTACAAAACTTTCTGTGCCATATTGACAAGACTGGTAAAATCTTTCTGTAAAATGAGGTAGTAGTCAACAGTCTCATAACTTGTTTACACAAGTCCAAAAGATCAAGAATATCAGGCAATATCAGCTTTATCTCAACAGTGAAATCGTCACAGTAACTGACTCTTAACTCCCAAAGGCAAACTTTGCTTCTCAGTGGTCATGAGACATACCTCAAAAAAATCAAAGATTAATTCCAAGTTATCAGGCTCCATGGTCTGTATTGTGTATTCTATCCATCGGTCTGGCTGCAAAGCATAACCACAGTCTGGCTGAGAGTGACGACATTTATATTCGTTGTTACTTATTAAGGAGAATTCCACAGTGTTTGCCATTTTCTGAGGGACAGTGGGGGATATTTTTTCTTGTCCCTCTTCATCATCTTCATCTTCCTCTAGGCCTTCTAGAGTCAACTTCACTCTACTCAAACAGAAATACAAAACTAATGGTTAAGTCACAAGAATGTCTTTGGAAACACTAAAAAAAAAAATATGAAAAGAAATGTGAGCAGAAGCTCACACAACACAAGAATTCTTCTCCACACCACTGTCTACAGGACAGTACTGCATGCATTAGGCCCTCACATGAATCAGTTTGGAAGTGTTGTCTAAATCTTACTTGAGACAGATTTAAGTGTCAAGTAACTTCTTAAACTGGAACTTAGGTAAATGTGAAAACTGGATTACTTGGTCTGAGAAGCACTCAAACTAACAATCTGAGTTGCCAAATAGCCCTTCTCTACAGATTGATGCCTATAACCCCAGAAGGCTGATGAAAAGCACTGAAAATAGCAGTAATCAGCAAGATCAATACCTGAACGTTGGTGACTGCCAATAAGCACATAACCACAACCTGAAGTCTGGCAACCACAGAGACCATAAAATCTATACAGGCAGGAAGGAGAGTTGGAGTAGGGACAGAGGGGGCGCAAGGGCAGAGGAGAGCAAGCTCTAGAAGCCAGAAATTCAAGCGAGGAAGGAGATCAAACTCATTTGGGCTAATAGCAGTCCTCAAAATATCAGGACTAAGATACCCACTTCTGTCAGTCAACTGCATAGTTATAATAATACCTGCTTTTTGAGACATTTCTGCAAATAAAAACATCAAACTGATCTAAGTAGAGACAGACGTGACTGGAGAATGCTATTCTCTCCACCATCCATGTTGACCAAAAATCTGTAATGCCAGTTGAGATTTAACTGTATATTAAGTGGAAAGAGCTGTTGACTTTAGTAAGGAGAAAAAGCAACAAGCAACAAAAAATTGCAAGTTTTCTCCCTTTCTCCCAATAGCTGCTTCCATTCAGCTCTTTTCAACAAGGAAAAAATAACAAAGAAAATTCTCTAAAAGCAAGAGCAGAGAACTACTGAAGAACACTACGGTTCCACACAAGAAGCAGGAAATGCCAAGGCGAGTATTGAATAAGTATTTGTGACAGACACCTGTTACCTACTGCTTAACTTGGCCTATCACAACTGCTTTATAGATATTTAATAGCTTAATAGCTATCAGAAAGGTGAGAGCTGAAAAGTATTAAATCAGCAGTGAAACTAGAATAGTTTCATTTGACTCTGTCTTCCTTTGTTGAAACAGAATAAACTCTTCTTGACACTACATTAATAATAAAATGAGGTAACTGAAACACACCACAGTTCTGATGTTATCACTATATATTTACAAAGTGCTTAAATACTTGGAAATGATACACCCTTACTGGCAACCCAAAATTAATTTAAAAGCTACACTAAGTAAAAAAGAATCCCTACTACTGACAATCAACATTAAATAAACTTCCAACTTACCTAAACCTTGACGTCTTAAATTTCTTCTTAGATATCACTACAGGAGGTTTCTCAGAATAATGCAGACGTAACCTTATTTCTGTTTGACAAGTCAGCCACCCAGCATCCACAGTTTCAATACCATCTATCAAAAAATAAAAAGGTAGGAGACACTTTAGTAACTTATTTTATGGAGATCTAGACAGTTTAATACAGAAAAATACAAATATAGTTCTTGTGACACTATCTTCCAGAAAATCCTCCTCATCACCAGCCTTACTCAATAGTGTTTCCAGAGCAATTGTTGAGGATTCTCTCATCTGTCTTTTCTGAACTACCCAGGAACAGGCAGCAGATGCACAAAACATAGACTCTGTAAGAAACCAGTTCTGTTCCTGCATCACGTAACATCTTACCTCAAACCTCTGCGTCTAGTTTGGATTAAGATGGGGAGCAACCATCCAATCTCCCAGCTTTTAAGGAGATTAAATAGGAACAATGATCCTTGTCAACTTGAGGTGCAAACTGTCTGCAGGAGAGCACTAAGTGTTGCAGTGCTAATTTTATTTATAGAATTAAAGGCTAAGATAAGTCTCTGAAGGTAGATGTAACATTGCCTTGTCCTGGGATGTCTCAGTGCAAGAAATAACACTGACAGAAACTGAAGATTTATACACAACTTGAGACTCCCAGTTTCTATTGAGATGCAGGTGTCAAATTAGCTCACCATGATCAATGCCAGTAAAGCGGTGCAAGTGTGCAGGACAAGGATTATAGCAACAGGTATGATAGCAAAACATAGCATGAAGTGAATCCACAGCCTCACCGTTAGAACAAGCAAAGCCTACAAACAGAATGCCCAGAAAGCACAAGGTGCCAAACCAGGTGCTGAAGCAGATCCCACAGTTTTGAGGAGTTTCTAGCCAAAAGTATCATTCTAAGAGGATATAAAGAAAAATGGAAAAGCTTAAAGACAGAATGTATGAGACATAACAGAGAGTGTCCTTAGGATGTGCATTAAGTGAGATGTAGGTTAGAACTGCTGAAAGTGAGACATATGTATGTACAAGAACATAAGGTTTGAGCTTATGAGAGATTTTGCCAGTTACGTGCCTAACTGAAGAGGCAGATTGTGTACATTTAACATAAACTATAATATTTTTCTAAGCATGAACAGTTTTTTCTAAGGCTAGGTTTTATGACAAAGCCAACATGCTCATTACACCAGCACACTGAGAATACTTAAACTCTACCCAGTAGTCTTATTAACATTAGAAGGAATCATTGCCTGCATGTAAATTCACAAATGCTGGACACAAAAATAACCATTGTAAGCAGAGAAACAATCCCTTACAGGCAAGTTTATGTCAAAACTTAGTATTTCAAGTATTTCTGCAACTAAACCACTTAATCTTCTTAAAATTAAATACACAGTGAAAAGTAAAGGTCAATATAAGTAAAGGTCACTTACTACGGATTCCAAAGTATCCATCGTCAATAGTAATTTCATTTTCTAGAATCAAAAGGAGGAAAAAGAATGAAAGAAACTAATTAGTATTCACATATTAAGACTCATTGCCAAATTAAATTAACTCTAATTTTCCATTTCACATCTACACAGTGTATTTTAATAAAAAAGCAAGAAAACTGAAACAACAAATAAGCATGTTCATTGCAACCCTCTAGAAAGGTTTTTCCCAATTTATGCTTTTTCTTAGTGTCTGCAAGAAAAACCAATTAACACACAAGATGCCAGAAGATGTGTTACTTAAAGTAAGCTGAACTTAGAAAGCCAACAAGGTTGCATAATGTCCTAGTTTGCTGCATTACTTTTTGCTGATAATACCTATATCCTACCAGAATCTAAGATGCTTTTCCTGTTAGCACCAAAGACATTTCTTGCAAACATACAAGAAAACTGCCCTCTTGTACATATATACTTATAGCTTCTAAATCAATTAAGTCACAATTAAAATGCTTATTCTGCCCTTATGATAGAAACCAACATAGGATGAAATATTCAAAACACTTACTTCACACTTCACTTTTATCCTTACCCTTTCCAAAGTTTCAATAACCAAAATCTTAAGGCACTAAGTAAATTCACCATCCTTAACAGAGTTACAATATTCTTAAACTATACATTTATCAAACATAAATCTTAAGGAAATCTTGTCTTTACAGCCATTAATCCCATTTTTTGCTACAAATCATCATGGGCCTGCCCTCAATTTTGAATAATCACAGGCAGCAACTTAGGATCATAATGACCAAGTGCTAACACCCTGTTTTTGCTGCATTTCCTTAAAGACTGTTTAAGGAGCATTGCTACCTAGGGGAAAAGAAAAATCCTAACTGTTGAGTGAAGTTATCCAAAATGAGAGATAAAGTCTAGACCCTAACAGAGGGTAGGCTGCTTCCCACATCAATTAGTGACAAATACAGAAACATAATCTTGTTATATGAATATAAACCACAACCAATTAAATGGAAATAAAAATAAGGTTTTTTTAAAAAGGGGGTGGGGTCAAAATAGTTATCATGGTACTATTAATAATTAACATTTCCTTTAAAGCCAGTTTCTTTCTAAACCACATTTTTTCAGTGCATCAGAAGGTATCTAACAGATGTGAACTCCCAAGTGTGAAGGAAATAGCATTTTCTCATATCCTAGGAAAGAGTGCATAAAACATGCCATCCCATAGCAGCCTAAGAGGTCTAAACTACAAGCTATATTAAAAGGTAATTTCAATCACTCCTAAAAAAAATTAAACTCTCTCTCTATTCAGAAAAGCAGTAGAAACTTGTATACAAGTTTGCATGCCACCTTTTCTTCCAGCAAAACAAATTTCTGCTAAATTGTCAGCCCATTCAGGTTTCTACTTACATTAATCTATTTACTTAAAGAAGCCCAATTAATAATTTCTGCTTTGAAATTTTACTAGTGAAATAGTTATATAAAAACAGCAGTGACTTCACACCCGCCCCCCTCCCCACATTTTCTCTGAAAAAAATATGGATCCTTAGTCTCAAAGAATTAAACTTACAGAAAATTATTACAACTCCAAATTAGTAAAAAAAACAACCCACAGAATCTTAAGGATGGCAGCAAAGAATTTCACACCCACTCCATTTTTAAGCCACTTATTTATACATATTTTTTGAGAGTAAGGCCCATGTTGTGCAAAGAAAAATTTTATACCTCCAGCACATTAATAAATTTAAGTAATTTAAAACTATAGTTATCAATCCCTCTAAACCAATGTGCAGCATATTAGCAATCTTATGCATATGCCTCAAACAGATGCAGTTGATGCCCATACCTAAAGGGGTAATTGATCGTGGTTGTAGATGAGTCTCCCACGTGTGAACTATGACTTCGCAGGGACCATCGATAGTCTGTAATTTAAAAGTTAAATGTCTGCAATAATTTCTTTTGTTATATCTGATTTTCTACCCATGAAGCTGTTTGGGATGGTTGTGAACTAAACTTATAGATTTAAAGAAAAAGGAGAAGAGAGAGAAGTACACAGAGAAAGAATTAAAGAAAGAAAAGAGACCATGCTTGTTTCTTACCCCTGCAACTGCTGATGACGCCACGTGATGCGTCAGGTATACATATGACAAAACTTGTGACAAAGGCTGACAGGGTGGACAGGTTACATGGAATTATTCAATCTTTACTGCTTACAGCTGCTTCACTGGAATATCTCATTTCCTTCCAACAAAAAAAGTACCTCTGAGCATACTGCTTTATGAAAAAACATATCCCACATCTCTAATTCCAAATAGGACTCAGCATCTTCTCATGCAGTTAACAGTTGCAAGAGCGGGTTCTCCCTCAAGATTTGCTTGACTAATTCAAATCTGTGAAACAGTTATTCTAGTTGTGGTAGAGAAGAGCAAACTATTTACCATCTAATTAAAACATAAACACTTGGAATTTTGCTGCCTCGGAAGGAAAAAGACATTGATCTAAACCCATCTGTTAGCTGTGGAGCCCCTGCAGTCAATTCCACTTGAAGCAGAATAAATTAGATTCTTTCACCAAAAAAGAATCTGTCCCTCAAAAGACTGTATCTGTTGACAAACATAACCAAGACTCAGATGGATAGTCAGAATAGTAATTTAATGTCTTCTTTAAGAACAATTTTAGTCTGAAGTAGCTTTCTAGGTTAAAGCTTTTAGGTAACCACTGGCAAACAACAGAAAGAACATGTCTGGTTCCTAGCTCAGTCACCTTAACAAGTTTCAATAAACATTGCGTGGTTGTTACCATCAGTCATAAGAATCAGTGTCAAAAGGCTGCAGAGTCTGTAACTTTGGTGTTTTAGGCCTACGAAACTCCAAAAAGACATGACATTATTGCCAGCCATATAAGCTTCAACACCAACTTGGCCCACCTATTTCAGGTTCCTTTAAAACTAGATTTCAGATCAACAGGGACACTCAGACAAGCTTCAGACTCAGCAGTGTAATTACCCAGTACCATAATGCTTTGTTCCCTTTACAGCTCACTGAATAAATTCTATATGAGCAGATGGAATTTCTTGACATACATCAAACACATTCAACCTACTATGCTACTGGATGAGTCAACAGCAAATACTAAATACTTAAAAATAACAAGAAAATGGGTTTGCTTTTTGAGTCTTAGCTGAAAGTAATGCAATTTTTCTAATGAATGCAGATACATCTATGCTTAAGTGTCATGTCAGAATCAAATACATGAGCTTAAAGTTACTCTTTAAAGATAGAATGTATGTAATTATAAATAAGACAATACTATTGTTTTCAGTTTATTTCTGTTATGGGGCAGTTTTAATTATCACAGCTACCACACATTTATCATTCTTATCGACTTCTGCAACACTAAACAATGAGGTTTCTTCCCCTTTCTTTCAAGGCAGATCCACACTTGCATGTCATAACCTCTGTTTCCAAAGATGAAAGCCGTGTTTGCCATTAGGAAGGCTATGATTTTCCAACACTATGTAGGCCTGCAAGCCTTCCAACAGTGACTCATATGAACACATACAGAACTCATAGCTTACCAACCTAGGGACTGGACTAACATGGATTAAGTTGTTTTCTTCAAAAGGTAAGCAAAGGTTTTGCCTTGTAGAAACCCTCAACTACTGTAATTCCACATTTAAAGTTTACATTCTAAAGTTATGAATGAGAATTTGAATAACATTATCCTAACAATAAGCACAATAGGCTAGATACATTCGGCAAAATTTCATCGCCTGGAAGGAATACAGTGGGCTGACTATGCATTTAATCTCAGGAACCCTCAACACTTTCCATACTAAGCAGAACCAAGCAAAGCTACCTGGAAAAAAAGTGTAAGGTGTTAGAGAACAGGCATAGACATGACTAAGAGCCCTCTCACAATCCCTGCTCAGACCATCATTGTGTTTACAGACATTTAAGTAGTATTTTAATTACATGTAACCTATTAGAATGAGGTTAAAACAGTGATGCAATTTCAGTGGCATTTACTGACTACATTTAAACAGCAGCTAAGTTCAGATCTGCCTGCAGCAGAAATAAATGTGTTAATCTTCACATTAT
Source organism: Colius striatus (assembly GCF_028858725.1). Classification (NCBI taxonomy): domain Eukaryota; kingdom Metazoa; phylum Chordata; class Aves; order Coliiformes; family Coliidae; genus Colius; species Colius striatus. The sequence continues at coordinate 111,167,130 of NC_084760.1, forward strand.
GGTAACATTAACTAAAAAGCCAGCTTCTGCTAGGACAGTCTTAAAAAGGCACCTATCCAAATGTCACATCAAGCATCCCAGTGAGTGTTAGATTACAGTAAGTGACATTGTATGGCATGCATTCCTCTCTACTAACACTGAGTTTTGGGGTTTTTTTAAAGCAAACATGAAAATTTCTTTGCTTGATTCCTATTTACATGAACATCTGATGCAATTTTAAAGCTTTTAAAGGACACTCAAGAATTTTTGTAAAATATCCAGTCCTCCTACCAGAGGAGAAGCTGAGGGATCCCTTAGCTTTGAAAGTAAGGGTAAAAAGCTCAAGTAGCATAATGTTCCAGAGGTTCAAACCAGTCTGATGCACCATCTGCAAGAAGTGCTTGGGTGCTCAGTACAATTAAGAATTTAAAGCATTTCTATGGATGTTTAAATTATAACTTAGGAGGTCAGTTCCAAACTTCCTGATCCAAGACAACATAACAGAGTAGGCATTAGGGAAAAAAACATATCATCTTAAAAATGCCACACATAGCTACATGTATCAAACTGCAGGTTACTACTTAAAACTGTGTTTCAAGAATATCAATCCAAGAACATGAACCACATAGATGAATGAGACTTAACTCCTGTGCTGGATTTCTGACAAAAATCTCTGTAGATTTCTGTACCATTTAAGTACAACGGTTTTAAGCACAAACACAATCAAACAAAGCCATTCAGCCATGCTAAGTAACTTTGCAAGGCAGTAGCACATATAATTCAACTGCCAGGAAGTGACGGAGCAGTGGAACAGGCTGCCCAGAGGGGTTGTGGAGTCTCCTGCCTTGGAGGTCTTCAAGAGCCGCCTGGACATGTTCCTATGTGACCTGATCTAGGTGAACCTGCTTCTGCAGGGGGGTTGGACTGGATGATCTCTAAAGGTCCCTTCCAACCCCTACCATTCTATGATTCTAAGTCCTGGGCTAAATGGATATTTTATAGTTCTAGTATTTCTGATAACAGGTTAACACACAGCCTACTATCACAGTGTAGTCACAGCAGAGGTGTTCCTTTGTTATCATCAGGTTAACCATGGGTTATTAGTCTAGTAAAAGCTTTCCTAAGACATTCCTGTATTAAATAAACTAATGAATCTAGATTCAAGTTTCACCTTTATTACTATCTTTTGGGCACAAAATGGATTTGGTTTATTTACAGTTTAGAAAAGTAGACTCAAATCTCATTTGAAGCCTCTATAATTAAGCAATATTCTCACAAATGTGAAAAAGTTTCCTCAATTCAGTTTTAAAAGTCCTGCTAAGTACACAGACAGATTTCACACCTTCCTTGAAAGAAATAAACCTAAACTTGCATGCTGATTGACTATTGGAAAACCAAATACAGAACGTAACAGAATAAGGTATGTATTGACCTTACTAAGGTTCTCAAACATCCATCGTGCAAAAAAATACATCTAAAAATATTATTCTAAAACATATGATACACAGAAGACAAATTCCAGACAATTTGGTTTTGGTGTCATCCTCTCACAGTAAACAAAAGGTATGTGTAGAATGAAACATGGGAAGATTCTCACAGTAAGGTAGCTGGTACCAGACTGTGTTCAAGAAAAGAACAAATACTGAGCAAAAGAATTTAAATTACTGCCTTTTTTCATCAAGTGTATGTATTTTCTTTTGAAATGCTTAAGACAACTCTGGTTATCATTAAAATGATTCCAACATAATAACAGCTCTTTATATACAGGAGCCAAGACTTGCATCAGTTTTTTAGTATAACGGTCTTTGTAGATACATTCACTTCTCTGTATTCCTATAAAAATGCTATAAATACCAATATATTATTAAAAGAAGCTTTCTTTACACAACCACAATGCTTCAGTGCAAACAAACCAAACTTCCCATGACATCACACTATCCTTCAAGCAAAATAATTTCTTAAAAAAGCTCATTATTTGATATCTGTTAAAGGAAATTGAGAAAAATACTTTGCTTTTTTTTTTTTTGTTTCCAAAATGTGAATTACTATATATTTTCACATCTAGTCTGTAGCAATATTTTGGATATAAGAAGTATCATTTCTCTTTGTAAAATCATGTATCACCTCCAGCTTTGCCACCACGTCGATCTCAAGCAGCTTTAAAGATGCTGTCGATATAGAAAGCAAGTGAACAGTAACTTCAGCTAAACCATTCACTCAGTTAAGTGCTGGCACATTGATATTTTTGGACTTTAACATATATTTATGAGACTACAGATATATTTAAGTTATTCTTCTACAGATGGTGACACAAAATTCTGCCGATATAAAGTTAACTGTGTCTGAGAGACCCTATATCACAAGCCTGTCATATTTAGGAGATTAATGAGACATAATGTCTAATTAAAAAACAAAACAAAACAACAAACCACAAAAAACCTCAAATAAAAAAAAAAATCAGAAGATTAAATTAGAGGTATCTTTTCCTTATCAGAGTTATTAATGCTAAGGTCCTCTGTATACTGTTTCCTTTGCACTGTAGCGTGTTAGAATAAAGGGAATCAGCAGGAGGAAGAACTATTACAGCTTGAATTCTTTTCTTAAAAGACTTTATGTTACAAGAAGTAAAGTAATTTGCACTTGAAAGGTGCAGTTTAGGCACCGTTAAGTGGCAATTTTACATACTTCTGTTTTGTAGGGTGGTTTTCTTTTTTCCTCCTTTTTATATACAGTAGCACTTTATGCTGGTAGTCCATAAAATTTATACTTACCTTGGCAGACTCTGCATCACACGGTACAAAGCGTGCACGATACAGAGCACCTACTTAAAGAAACACACTCACCAATACATATAGTAAACTTTTTCAAATGTTAAAACAGAAATTGTGTTGCCTATGAGCACATTTTCTGCCAATCTGGTCTCACTAAATGTGCTTTTTCTAGTGTGCTATAGCTTACATTTTAAACTCATGGGCATCTGTGAAAAATAAAAGTCCTATCAAAGCTGCTAGGCTTTAAGACCAGATCTACTTTTGGCCTCAGTCTGATCTGAAACTGATGTTTAAATTGTTATTTTGAGGCAAAAGAAGGGAAAGCCAATAACAGATTTCTTTTTCTGGGGTCAGACTATTTCATATGCTGTAATGAAAAAACAGGATTGTGTTTCATTTAAAATTAGTATCCTTCATTGAGATGTTACCTCCGTCAAGTATTTTTTTTCAGTGAAAGGTTAGTCCAGCTCAAAAAAGCTTACATGCTCTTGACTGTAATTTAAAGTATTTAAAAGATACAAACCAGATGTTTCTATAATTCCTTTGCACATTTAGCTACAGCCTTCATAATCCAAATTTCAATGAAGAACTAAAGCTCAGGGGAAACACATACAGGATCTTTAATAATTGGAGTAAGAGAGACAGCAAAGGGAGCCTTAAATAGGTTATTTCTTACAGTTACTAATTATTACTCAGAAAAAAACAGTTGAAGAGTAGCTGCGTATCTTGCCAACTCAGTCCAGTTGGTTTTTTGGATGCACTCATCCCTAGTCTGAAGAACTTCCCCTTACTCTAGTACTATTTGTACAGACCAGCATACTGCCACATACATTCGACGCACATGCAACTTCAACATCAGTACCTGAAAAAACACATCTGTGTCTGTGTCTTGGGTTTTCTGCCTCCAAGTCATGCAAATATCTATATACAAACCTAGAGAAAATACTGGGATGCCCCAATTCCATGCTTCCCCTTTTCCCTCTGAGAGAGTAACATATGTTAATTATGCAGCACAAAAGCTGGTTATTACTTCATGCTTAACCAAAAAAATCCACAGTAATTTTAAAAACTGTAGTAGAATATGATTAATTTCCACCTGCTCACACTGACCATTTTTCTCCTGCTATTGCTTGCTTCCATGGTAGAGATCCTTGCCCTGATGAAGTCCATATTCATTTCTACGTATACAAGATGTTACAGCTCCGCTATAGCTAATAAGAACTTTATCATATCATTTAAGCTTTAAACAATGTCAGGCATTTCACTATTACTGGAATTTTTAGAACACTAACACCAGTAAAAGAGAAAAGACAATGTAACTTTAAAATAATTAAAGTTTACAGCACATGATAAATTTATTTCCAGAAGTGAACAGCTTGTATTTCCACAAGTGTTACAACATTTCATTTGTTGCAATTAAAGATTTCTTTCTAAGACTCAAGTTTTAACTCAGAAAATCCTTTTTACTTCAAATAAGATAATTCATTACATGAGATTAGACACTTAAAACAGAAAAGATTGTACATACCTTAGGTTCTAGGAAGTATCCTTTAAAATACCGGTACTGAACAGGAACTCCTCTAGGAAGCTCTACAGTAGCTCTCCATAATTGACTGTGGAAAAAACTCCTCAGAGTTAATAACACAAGGGAGTTTCAAAATACAGCCTAATAATCACCTCAGATTGGCCTAAGTGATATTCTAAAATAAAATTTAGTGTATTGCTGCAGGAAAGGTTTTCTTTCTAATCTACGTATCTGTAATGCTCTAATGGAGCAAGATTTCTCATCCGCGTTTAACAGATGGGGAAAACATGATGAAATAATTCAGGGACTGCTTCAGCATCACACAGTAAGTCACTGACAGAATTATAAATACATCCTGTGAGTCCTGCATCATACACACAGCAATAGGCAGGGCACCATTTTAAGAAAACACCAAATCCCTCCACTGCATTTATATCTACCCACAAATCACTTAAAGAGTTCTAATGTAAGCCTCATTTTAAACAGTTTTCTCCCCATCTCTTGACAGCCACAGTAATAACTTGTATAGGTTGAAAAGGAAGTAAGCACTATAAATATCTCCTGTACCTTACTGTACAGTTATGGGATTGAGAATTGTGCATAGCATTTTCTTATTCAAAATGTCTATAACTAAACTACTGACATATGCCAGCCATATGTCAGAAGCATCATCTGTAACTAGGAAATCATATCGAAGCTTAATATTTTCCTAGACACTTTCTTAAGCATTTAAGGGCAACACAAGAAATTCTGGAGAATTTTATTAAGAGTATGTGTAGGTCAATATCTTACATGCTCAAAGTCAGAATAAATTTCTTGCTCCAGAACAACAGCTACTTCAAAGGGAATACATAAGAAACAAAGAAACCCCAACTTACCGATCGTCGGTTTGGAGGACCACAGCAGTTTGCGGATTCCAATTTCCCAAAGCACTGCAACTGCCACATATGGCAAAAACCTCTCCTAAAAAGCCCCAAACAAACAGCAAAATCACACAAACATCATTACTCAAATCCATGTGGAACTAGTAAGTACAACAAACACAATCAAACACTCAAATACTTTAAACTTGTACAGCAGAGTCTCCCATCTAAACTCCTCTTTTTGTTACAGAAAGAAATTTTTCCTCCACCTCATACAACTGTCCTTTCTTTGCCATCATAAGGATCCCCCTGAGAGACTGCTGATAGCCCCAATCCCTTCAATGGAGGTCTTCAAAACGTGCCTGGATGCGTTTGTTCCTGTGTGATCTGATCTAGGTGGACCTGCTTTGGTAGAGGGATTGGACTAGATCATCTCTAAAGATCCCTTCCAGCCCCTACCATTCTATGAAACCTTACAAGTGTTGGCTTCCAAAACATCCTGCAGCAATAGTGTTCAAAAATCTCTGGAAACGCAGCAGGCAGGTTTTCACTGCAAAATGGTTATTGTCAAGAGGAACCATTTGTTTTTTCTCCCATATACTGTATATTTTTTAAAGCTATGTATGTGTACATACACATTAGTAACATAGATTCCTGAGACAAAAGACCCAATTAATTTTATTCTTGAGAGAAATAAAGGGAATTTTGATGCTAAGCTTCCAGGTGTCTATTGGATATAAAACCACAACATTGTTACACAAGGAAAACACAAAATTGTCACATACTGTCTACCCTAATCCATACAAACATGCAGAAAGAAAGACCAAAAAATGTACAATGTTATAAGAATGATTGCTTCTAGGATATCCACAATTGCCCTTGTTTTTAATATAGAATCTACATTTATATGGCTGGAAGAACACCACTGCTGAGAACACAAAGGGAAATGACACATTAGTATTTTGCTTTTACAGGGTTTCAACAGTATTTTTAGACACAAGAAAAAAAATCTATTGCAGAAAGAGAAAATGTGAAGTTTTAAAGTATATTCAGGCACCATCTGCTTAACCTTTTAATCTTGCTATGCAAAACATTAAGAATTACCAGAGTATTTGAGCAACTGTCAAATAAAATGTAATTTAGAAAAAAATAAAATAGTGACATTTCACTCTTAGACCAAATCAGACATAAGGAAGTTCAGCTCAAGTCAAATTAGTCCCTTAATTGGGGGCAGGGGCAGGAAGCACTTAAGAAAAAGAGGAGAGAGTATCCAGAACTATCCTGTAAGTTTCAAAGGAAAATTGATATGCGAAAAATCTGAGAGAAAAAGTATCACTCCTAACAAAAGTCTTTATGCCTCTAAAATTCCATCCATTCTTCTCCGGTTTTAGAGGTTCATCTAATAACAAATAGTAGCAGGACTGTTTATAAAAGAAACCCATTTAGACCCAGGAAGCACAGAACAAAACAAAAAAATCTATGAAAATCAGGATTTAAGATAATTTGTTCCTAAAAATATTTTACTGAAATAATTTTGGAGAAGATTTTAACTACAATCTCTTCTTATAAAGCTTTTCCTCCAATTCATTACTGTTCAGTTTTACAGGAAGGAGAGGGAAGGGAGAAATAAGATCACCTAAATATCAAACAATCTGGATTTCTGTTTGGAGGTATTAAAGAAAAGCTAAAATTATTTTAAGATCCCTTTAAAATAGCAGCATTTAGTACATCTTAGTGGATACACTGGCCAACCTCTGAAGTGCCATTTAAATTATACTTCTCCTAGCAGCAGCTAACTGGAATACTCTTCTGGACTTTTTTAAACATCTGTGTGAATATTCTGTGAATGTCTTGCTCAAGCAAGGTACAACATACAAAACACAACGTTTGAACACGATACACAGTCACTTCTAAACTTACTTCAAAAATTACATTGCAAGGCTGAATCAGAATTCATAAAATGCTCCTTAAATCGTCCCCATAAAGGCACAATGAAATGTGCCTGATAGTACTTTTTCAAAGGCCTCATTTTTTTTACTTTATAACAGCTCATCTTTGGCCACCTGGCAGTTTCTGCCATGGGACTGTGTCCCAAAGAAGACCTAAACATGTCAAGCAGCCACTGACTCTCTTCCCTCTGCTAGGATGAGGCACTCCATGTCACAAATACATACAAGTCTACGTCAACCTGTCGAGTTTCATCACCAATGTCTAATAGTTTGGCTACAGGGAGTGAGTCAAAGTATCATTCCTTTGCTGGGGATGCCCTTTTATCCTGACAGCCTGGAACCACTGGTTTTGACATCAACAGGAAGGGACAATGATGAGGACACAGGATACATGTTAGCACTCAAGGTGAAGAATCCTTTCTCACCAACTAACTACTCGCTGTGGTGATCACAAAAAGACAGTACATGATGTTTCCAATCTAGAAATGTTGTTGTTTGCAGAACCACTGATAGCTCTGAAAACCTGCCTCTTATTTCACAAGATTGCATCTTGCCACTGCTGTATCTCAAAGCTCTTCTACCCCATCCAAACCAACAGTATCAATATTGCTGTAAGCAGAAGCAACCTCTTGTGTCACCTCCTTATGCTACACAGATGTATCTCCAGGTAATTCTCTATAACTAGCTATTGAGGCAGGATCTAGTTTTTCCTATTCCTAATTTTTCCGGCAGATATTATCAGTAAGAGAGTAAAGTTACACATGCAAACTCAACTTACGCTAGTGTTAGTGCCATCACAACAGTGAAAGCAACACTGTAAACGTAGCAAAAATGGCGTGGCTTGCCATACTCCATTGTATAGCTACCCTAGTGCTTTATAGCTTCATTTGATCTAAGACAAATTTATTATTTAATGTTAAAAGTTTTCTCCAGAATGCCAAAAAAACACTACTCCCTACTAAAGGCTTCATGTTCATACTGTGTCTCAATGTTCGGTTCCCAGTCCAATGGGAGGAACACAGGACAGGTCTAACATGGAGCAGACGTCAACACTTCTAAAATATTTTATCATTTTTTCCCCCAACTACACCAGACACTTAAGCCATCTGGTATTTGTCTATAACAGGAATTTTGCCAATCTGTACATGCTCTCACATTCATCTGCTTCTGCTAGGCAACCACCAATTACTATTTTGGTGACCTTCCTTCAAAGTTTCTAAAGATGAATGCTGAAGTAATAAGCACAACTTATCAACAATAAATCTTGTTTTTCAACGTGACCTGACACCTTGTGTTTCTCATTTAGATTACAGAAGTTATTTTACACATTTTTGCACAGATAGAATATTGAATTGAGCTGTATATTCTTTGTGTCCTTAACTTCTAGTAGAGGTCACATCATGTTATGGAGAACTTTCAAAGCAGAGAGAATAAAGAAACAGAACAAACAGGTCAGTGCATGCCTGACTGTCACGTCCAGGATGTAAATATTTGTTTCCATGGAATAAAAAGTTACTAGAGACAGAACGCTGATTTCAAAACGGTCATAACTGTTTCACTTAACACAATCTCTAGCACACTATGAAATTATTGTTTGAAGAAAAAGGTAAAAATTAATTCCCTGGTTTCATTTTGTGTGAAATTTCTGAATTAATGTATTTTACAATGGCTTACTTTCACATTTGAACTGACGCATTTGTTTACCTCTGAGGAAAACTGACAAGACAGACTTCAAACATTCTTTTATTCACTTTTTTTTTCCTTGCTAAACCATACAAAAAGGAGAAAACATGACTTGAGTACCTGGTACTGATGGTCCTCTTACTTCAAAAGTGACTTGAGAAGACGTCATACTTGCAGAACTTTTGTCTCTAGGATAGCTGAAATCTCCTACAGTGAGAGAAAAAAAGATGCATTTCAGGAACAACACAGTATATTTGTTGCTATCCTAAGAGGAAACAAATCCCATTGCTTACAGGGAAACAAGCCACTAGTGACTCTACTGTTTGAGCACATGGTAAAAACAGAAAGCTCTTTAAAACCCACAGCAGCCCCAGAAAGCAGCATCCGGCTGCAGAAGACACTGTTGCAACACTGGCATGAGAAAAAGAATATCAAATAAAATACCATATGGAAATATCAATATCATGCATCAGTCTTAAGCTGAGATTTTTACCAGTCCTCTTGTTTTGACTTTTTTTGCTCCCAAAGAGGCCACTGGAAATTTTGAAACAACTAAGATTATGGCCTTTGGAAAGCAGTAACTTCTGATTTCAGCATCTTCTTCAGAACATAAGAAAGGTATCACAGACAAGAACTACCACTCTGAAAGAAAAAGGGGAAGAACCCACTACCAATGACATCTCTCTGCTGTCACACCAGCAAGTTTTTTATCACCCTGGACTCTGCTCTCCTACCAATATTTCCAGCCTTTGACACAGAGCAACAGTAACAAGAAGCACCAAGAAGTCTTCACAAGACCACAGTAGGAAGGAATCACCTACAGCCAAAACTGTAGTTGGAGGATTGACACTGCTTCAATTTTCTATCCTCCTCCAATACACATAACTGGACAGAAAAAAGTTGGCAGAATCTCACTCTCCCCATTATGACAGAAACACTACTAATATATCATATCCTTTTATGTTATTAATGAAAGCAGTCATATCAAAATCCAAGTTAACTGTCATCATCCAAGTATGTTCTTTTGGACGTGGGCTGCAAAATAATATTAATCATATGCAGGATTAACTTGGTAATGCTCCTGACTAATTCCAATTCTTTACATCACTGTGGATTTGGGTTGTTGTTTTTTGTGGGTTGGTTTTTGTTTGTTTTTTTCTTTAAACACACTTAATAAACAGGAATTCCATGAAGAGAATGAACTCTGCCACATGTGTATTCTTAGGCAGTCTGTATGTTAAGAGTAACACATTCTACCATTTGTTTTTAGCAGTTATTTATAGACACAAAAGTGCAGCACATTTCAGCATCGAAACTAAAACTGGACTTGTGAAACTGGTCCAGTATGACACTAAAATCTCAGTTTAAAGCAGAGAATACAAACTACTGTTATGCATTTATAATGATACTGAATAGTTCTGTGTTCACTGATTGTTATTGTTTGGACACCCTTTAACCGAAAAGGAAGAGGAGCCAAAGGGGAGATGAAGTAGGCAAAAAATACTTTGCCAAAGACTACAAAGCAGCTTAAGTAACAGCTGAAGCCTGAACTTAGTTCCTCAAAGTAATAACAGGTTTTGCCTTGTAAAGAGTGAAGCTTAGAAAGCTGATGCAACATTATTCAAAATTAAACTTGAACAAACCCAGCACATCTGTCTTACTCTAACTACCATTGCTAGAGAAAAATCTGAAATCCTTTTAAGCCTATAAAGGTTTTAGCCAACCTTGTAAAAATTTTGTGTACCTACTTGCAAGATATTTGTGGGCTTTTCTCAACTGCCTAGCAAAAGAATATTACTGTTCTGTAAAATAGTAGTTAATTGTAAGGACGTTTTGATAAAATGCCTTTTGATTAAAATTTTAACAACATTACAAAGGCATTTTATCCCAACCTATCAACCTGCCCAACAGATGTGTATCAGAGGAAGAAAAAACGTAGCTGATGTCACCACACATAGGCATGATTTTTCTAGCAGAACTGCAGCTACAGGTGTTGCATTTAACATTCATTTTAGGGTCCAAGTACTACCTCTCATTTTGAAGAAACATTTTCTAGCAGAGCACTGTACATAACACATAGCGAAGGAAAGAAAAAGACCTGCTTTTTGTTAGTGAATCAAATCTATGTCCTATATAATCACGCACTTCTAAAGCATTCTGTAGTTTGAAGATATGACACAAAAATGTTTTATTTTGGGGAAAAAAAAAGTGTAAGTTTACCTATCTAGTTACTGATGGTTCCCAAGAAGAGGGAGTGATTTAATTCACAAAGTGAAAGAAGAAACCCTAGACAATCAAATCCTCTGACCAGCAGATGTCAGGCAATCTTTTAAACCCTACGCTTCTTCCTCCAGATTTTCAGCACAGCCTCACCCAAGCAGCTGACAAAGAATAACAAAATCCTCTCTGATCCCCACACTTGTAAAGATGGGCTGTTTGGAAGGATGTTAAGAATCCTCAGCTCAGATGGGTCATAATTATCTGCTTAGAGGAAATACAACAAGTTAGAAGAGTTATATTAAAAATATTAAACCTTTCCTAATTGGCAAATACTAACATAGTTATCAAATGAGCAGATTTACAAACTAGAAGTCCTTGTGTGACAATCATTTTTGAGCAACACTTGGGTTCAAAAGTATTAAGCTGAATTCACATCTGCTGTAACTACATGTGTCCAAATGCCAGTCTGGGGTACAAGCAATTGCCACGTTTCCTACATACCACTTCCTTCCTTGGATCAGCTATTATGGACTGCAACTACATGCAAGCAAGCAATCAACACTTGAATCTCAGTTATTTCCTCGTGGGAAACAGAAGTCTCTCTCAGACAGATACTCACTAAAAGGTACCAGCACTAAAACAAGTGTTTCTCTACCTACGATTCCTGCTTTTACAATAGAACCATGTTCTTTTCCCTCACCATGTCACAGATTAAGTCCCTCTCATACTCTCCTATTTTTGCAGAGCAAGCCCTTACCTTTCACAATCTCTGGAGGTTTCCCAAGGAGGTGGTGACTGCAAAGCAGCAGCACTCCAAGTCCTGGGGCTGTACTAACCTGCCTTCACAAGCTTGACTCAGGTGACCCTGCCCATGAACCAAACTCACTGTAGAAAACAGGCTGTCTGCAAGGCTTCCAGAGCAGTACACAGAGTTACATGCAATCTTACATCCCTTGCCACAAGACAAAGCTCTCCTCATGGTCTTAAATAGGAAGAAAATCAACTAAGAATTTTGCAGCTTCAGAAATCCACTTACTTGCCATCGTAAACAGCCCTCAAATAAGCAACAAAGAATTAAGGCAGAGTATCCTGCAGGCTGAACAAAAAAATATTCTAATACTGCCTGTAAAGCTCTCCTTTCATAATTTTCTCCTCCTCCTGAGCACCTGAAGGAGTACAAGAGTGAAAAGAGTTAATGTACTTCCCTAATTAACAGGGAATCCTAGCTCTCTCCTCTTAATTTTAGAAGATCTAGGTAAATATGTGTTGATCCCTGAAGGCATCTAAGACTTCATGTTCTCCTTCTGGTGTAGAATATCACAACTATCACAAATACCATAGCTTTCCTCTAAAATCAGGTAGCAAGGTCATAATGAATGGAAAAGACCAATGTAATTTTTTGCTTGTAGTCAAAATATACCAGAATGTGAACTTAACTCAGTAATTCCAAGCCTGAAGTTCATTCAAACTTTCTGCTTACAGGCCTCATGGTATATAAAACCCCTTCATAACCCTTCAGCTTCAGTAGATTATTAGCCCCCACCTTAATTTCCTTAACCTTTCCAACATATTTTAAGAGGTATTGCCTGTTTGCCGTCTTGTATTTTACACTCAGTATTTCAGGCTTAAACACACACTACATAACCTGGAACAATTCTGGAATATAGTAGCCTAGCTTGCAAACACTGAACAAATTTTAGACTCAGAAAAGTTCATAGCATTTATAAAGCCAGATGACATACTCTCTCTCAATAAAATTGTGATTGTTTAATAGCAATTAAAATATGTTTACAAGGCTCTGACTTCTAACACTTTAGGGCAATGTTTAAGACAGGCTTGAAGTACGATGTGATCTTTTTTTTTTTCCTACTGTAGACTTGGAAGCCTGAAGGCCTTGAACTTCTTCTTTATTTGTATGGTGAGACAGTCTTCAAACTTGCACAGGAAAACACTTCAGGTAATTATATTATGATAGATTTGAAAGAAAAGTTGACTTTATAAACTGTGAGTTGGCTGAAACGGTTGGATATAGTTAGGAAAAACATGCCTTGACATATGGGTAGAGAGAGGAGTGACACAGGCTAAGCCTTAGGAAACACTACACTAGCTTCCTAAACTAGAGGTCCCATTGGGAAGATTTCTATTGAAAATAATCACAAATCATTTTAACATTAAAGAAGCTGCAAAATGCTGCTTTTCCTGTACATGGAGGAGATCCCCAGTTTTTCCAAGTACTATCCTCTCTATGACACATCTCACGGAGTGTGAACTAAAACAACTTCATTTCAGCTCCTGGAAGCTAGGCAACCCAGATCTTATGAGCCCGTGACCCTTTACATGGACTTAGTCCATTAAGGATAATCAGCATTTGGCAACATGCTGACGAGAAAGACAAAAAGCAGCAGACTTACACTAAAATATACTGATATCTTTCTTCTCCTGTCTCCCCCTAAAAAGCCCTCAAACTCTACCTAATAAACTAGTATAAATTTGTAAAGGTATCAACCCAAAACTCGTATGGGTAACATTATGTATAAGAATGAGTCAATAATACACAACCCATATTTTTCAATAAAGGTAAAATACAGTTTACAAAAGTATCTTTTTAAAGGGTGATTTTTTTTAAGCTATCCAGGTCTATATTGTGGGCTTTTTTGTAGATACTCAATGAGATTTTTCAAAGGTAATTAGACAATTAAAGTGTGACAGCCAGGGACCTGGGTACCATGACATTCCTGGGATGCATTTTAATACTTTCAAATATTTGATTCTTAATATAAGAATATTTTTAATTACTATATTACTGAAGTTGCTAAGTTATCTGTAGAAAAATAAAGACCATCTGTGCACTAATAGGCTCTTTCATACCATTAGCACATGTTTCATTACAGACCACAGTGCAGGCTACTGCTACTGCAAAAAGTAAACATATGCTCAATTATTTCAAAATATCACTCCTCTGGTTTTTTGCATATAAAGATCAAAAGGGCAAGGACTAGAAGACTGCAATATTTTTACCTTTATTTTTTTCTGATTTAAAGCAGACATTCTCCACCCTAAAAGTACAGACTTATGAGACTTGTCAACATCAAACAGATGCCCAAGTCCATTGTGAAGCAGGGTAAAGGTGCTACAGTCCCAACCAAGTCCTCAACAGCAACAAGTGCATGCTGGCAGAAGCAGGGCTGATGCAGAGTCCCCCTGTAATCTCCCTCAAGAAGCCTGCATTCAAACACTACCAGGCACTGCAGAAGAAGATACTATACTTATATTTTACCTTCTTGAAAGCTGTACTATTCACAGCAACGGAAAATGCACCATTCATCAGATCTTGGTGCTGTGCTGAACAAAGAAGAGATATGAGCCTAACTACACAAAACTGCTGTTTTATGACACAGTATTTTCAGATTTAATCATAGCATCAGACTCTCAAGCCTAACAATATCAGCTCGTGCTTCTTCAGACTATACATTTGATATTTAAATATCTATTCAAACCCAGTTAAAGCTGTAAAATGGAAGAAAAGACTTTGTTGTTTATGGTTGCTTCTAACAGAGCACCTCTAAAGCAACAAATTAGGTACTTAATAAAATTAAGTAACAATAGCTGACAACATCTGGAATTTAGAACAAGGTTAGAAGATATGCTTGTCAGGACATTCACTCTCACAAATGGAGAAGAATTTTTAGAAACAGTATAACAATATTGACTCCTTCATTTTCACCCAAACAACCAGAAGGTTCTTCCTGCCCCCTCCTTTCCCCTCACAAGTTGACTGTGTGAGAAAGGACATCTACAAAGTCAGTCACTCTCTCCTACTGCATTGCAGTATTAACACTGGACAGAAAACAAACTTGCATACAAGATTTGGACAGGCAGCTCTGACTCAAAGGCAGGAATTTACCTGTAGGGCTACACTGACGTTTAGAAAGATGCAAAATCCAATTACTGTCTCTGAAATGATACCACATTAGTATACAGCAACAGATAAAAATATCTTTAAGACACTATTTTCAATATCAATTTAACTATCTGTTTGCAAGGGCAAGACAGCCCTGGTAAACAAATACAAGATCCCTATCTGACACATTGTGTTCGCCTGTAATGTATCTGCTTTGTTTTAGATAAAAAGAAGTAATTGGTGTTCAGCATTTCTTAAAAACCTGGCCATGTAGCAGACTGTTCTGTCATAACTGTCACAGCAGCTTTACAGACAAAGTTTTTTAAAAGACAGGAAATGGCTGGGACATATTTGAAAGTTAAAACCAAGTTGGTTTGATTTCTCTTTGCTGAAATGTTTTTCACTATTAACAATACTTTAACCAAACAGTAACTTAGCTCTTTGTGATCATACTAACATTCCTCACTTACAAATGACATGGAAAAATAACAGGTATAATGCTCCCCACAGCTCTCAGTACTCAATACACCAACAAATAATCACTTATAATGTGTTTTCAAAGCCTATATCCAATCTATTGAGGAGCAAACTGCTTTGCTAAGAGATTAATTATGTGGGGGTTTAAACTAGTAGCTTCTATTCAAGACAAAAACTGTTCCCCTGACTTGTTAATATTTTCCATAGTTATTTTATAGGCAACAATGCTAGAACAGAAATATACAGTAAAATCTGTAAGGAAAAATCTTTTACAATAAGAAAAAATAATTGCACTTATCAACTACTTCCCTCCACCAATAACATTTAAAATATTTTGAAGGCTAATCTCCATCTAACAGGGCATGCTTTCATGAATTAAAACGCTAAAACTCTGCAGGACAAGCTATTCATTGAAATGGGAAAGAAAAAGGGGAAAGAATAAAATAGGAAGGTGAATCTGTGCCTCCTCCAACAGCTTTGTTTGGAAGCAGGCAACAAAGTTAACGTAGAGTTAGTTATCTTGCTAGTCCCTCTAAAAGTAAATATTACTAAACCATAAGCCGTCATTAGGATCGTTAGCGTGTTGTCTCAGTCCGCAGCTGAAACAAAGAGCGAAGGAGAGCGCACACTCCCAACCCTCGCAGAGCCGACTGCCGCCGCAGGGTGTCCAGCCCGCCGCGCCCCGCTGGCCGCCCTGACGGGGCCTTACCGGGCGCACCCCCAGTCCCGCAGCCGGCTGCCTTCCGCCGTGGCCCCGGGCCCACCTCGTCCCAGCCTCCCGGCCGCTTACATAATGCGGCAGTCGTAGGACCGCCCCGGGCCAGGGCTTTCAGCGAACACGTAAATAAGACAGACTCGACGGGCCAGCGTGCTTCTGGTCGGCAGCCCGCCAAGCCACGGTCACCAGGTGACAGCTCAGACCCGGCCACTGGGAACCCCACGGGATGCCTCCGCCCGGGGCCGTGCGACACCTCAGTCACCCCCAGCGGCACGCAGCTCCTTTCTTCCCGCCTCCCTGCCGCGGGACAACTCGCCATCCGTCCCAAATCCCCTCAGAGCCAACCACCGTCCCCTCCCTCAGACCGCAACAGACCAACCGTCACCTCGTGACGGCCCGCTGGGAACGCAGCGCCGCTCTCCCTGCACTCCCCTGACACCGGGACGCGACCCCCCTCAGGCCCTACGTCTCCCAGGGAAATACGCACCTGCTGCTGCCGCCGCTCAGCCCCACCGCGACAGCCGGTCACCTGCACCGAACTAACCTAGCCAAGAGCCGCTCCTGGCTCCTAATCCTTTTGTGTGAGGCTGCGGGCGGCGCCGCCAGGGCTCCCTGCCCCTCCTCCGGCGGCCGGGGTCCACAACCGCTGCCCAGGGCCGCCTGTCAGCGCGGGGCGGGCGGCACAGGAGAGGGCGGCGCAGCCGCCAACCGGTTCCAGCTGCCCCCGGCCGAACCGGGGAGGGGCGGGGCGGCGCAGAGGTCGCCCCACGTGACCTCCTACGGCGACACGTCTCTCCCCGTGGTTTCGGCCCCGCCTTCCTCGACGTAGCCAATAGGCCGCGCGCAGGAAGGGCGGGGGAGGACCGTGCCCTTTCCTCGAAAGCCCTGGGCGCGGCCTCGGGGCGGGGCGAGAGCGAGGGGGCGGGGCCATGGAAAGGCGCGGTGCGGCCGGCGAAAGCGCTTCATTTACATACCCCCGCCCTCCCCAGTTTCCCCTCAGAGCCAGGCATCTGCAATTCCACCTGCATCGCAACCCACCAAGTGCCTGAGCACGGCTCCCTCGGTGCCTCCTGCGGGGTGAGCGGCATCGCTCCCTCAAGCCCGTTCCCCACACCGGGGCGCGAACCGAACCCCCGTTAGGTCTCCTCAGGGGCACGCACAGAGCCCCTCGCCGCCGCCACACAACCCACAGCGCCCTCACGGGCCCGCGCCCCACCCCGGCCGGCGGCGTGGACTGACCTGGTCCCCCCCTGGTCCCGTCCTCCCGCGGCCGCTGTCTGACAGCACGGTGACAAGGCGGGGGCGGCGGGGGCAGCGTGACCGACAGCCGGCTCCAGCGGCCCCCGGCCGAACCGGGGAGGGGGCTAGCTCACATGACCTCCCGTTGCCGACGCGTCACTCCTCATGGCTGCGGTCCCGCCTTTTTTACTGCAGCCAATAAGAAGCGAGCACAAAGGGCGGGGGAGACTAGGCCCGTTCCTCGAAAACGCCGGGTTTGAGGGAGGGGGCGGAGCTAAGATGGGGGACCCCTTTTCCTGAGGGAGCTAGTTTCGTGAGGGAGGCCTTGCCCTGAGAGGGATACTTTCCCTGAGGGAGGTGAGGCGGAGGAGATGAGTGTATGTATTGGATAGGGTCGAGTTGAGGGGTGGGAGCTGGGTTAAGGTCTTTGCTGAGGTGACATAGGCTTCCACTCCCATTTTCCTACCCCCTGAGGGCACCTTAGTTCAGACTATATACCCCATCTCCAGCCTGTAAGTGTGAGGGCTTCTCTGAGGGTGGATAATCCAGTTTCCTTTGGGCTATAAGGGCTTAGACTGGCTGTGAACTCATGGCATCAGGGTTATAGGTGCTTCTTTGTGGTAGGATGAGGGGAGGCAGCATAGCGTGTTCTTCTTGAAAAGCTTTGAGATGTGTGGGTTTGATGATGGCCATTTGTTTCTCAATTTTTCTGAGGCCTTCCTTCTGCAGGTGTCTCAGCCCTACTGGCAGGCTCTGGCCTCTATCACCCCTGATGGGCCCTCTGCTTTCCCACATGCCTTGGGGTTAAGGCTCTTAGGGAGCCCTCTCTGCTGTAGAGCAGTATCTGCAACTTCCTCTGCTTATGTAACCCAGTCACATAAGCAAAAGGGCTGTAATTCATGGTACAGGTAAAAACATGTCTTCACAGTAATGACACCAGGGAAAATTAATGTGGAAATACCCACGCTGGAATTACAAAGCTTCAGGCAAAGTTTAAGCATGGTACTTGTCTCTATTTCAGGATATCTGAGGCTATTGAGTGAAGACCCTGGAGTGCTTTGCTGCACTAAAAGGTAATACTGTGTTTGGTAGTACCACTCTATGCCCTTTATGAGACCTGATTTTATGACAGGGTATCCTGCTGGGATTCTGCCCTGAAAAAAGTATTAACAAATCAAGGGAAAGTATTTTTTCTGCATTTTTGAAGCTGCTTGTGCTCCATTTTACAGCTGAGCTATGGAGTTGTAATAGTATGACCATTCCTTTCACTCTAATAATAAGATAGCATAAAGAGTTTGGTAAGTAATTAGCTTCTGCTTTATACAACTAGTGTCAACTGACAAAGCAGGTACAGTTTGAGTTTGCAGAGAAACCCTTTATCCCGTCTTGCATTAGGAGTTGCTGCATGACAAGTATGCCTGCCTGTTGCCCTTCCATCTGTTGTTTAATAGGGGGCTAGTCTCCATTCATCTGCTGCAGATCCAGCTATGTTTATAAGCAATTTGTGACCCAGCCCTGGATGTTGTAGTGAAAGTTAACATTAGTATCAGATGTATACCAGAAAAGTATGTAATGATTCTGAATTACTCATGTCTTTACTTGAGTATTGCAAGATTAGGGTACCCTTCTTAATTGGGGGGGATGGGGAAGGTATGGGGAGATATGCAGTACAAGGAAATGATAGCTGAAAACAGGTTTTTTTGAAGCCAGAAGGATAAGGAGAAAATCCTCTGGGTAAGGAGGAGGGAACGGTTGGTAAAAAGCGCTTGTTGGAAAGTGAGGATCTTGTTAAACATGAATGTGAGCTACTCTAGTTACAAACCCTTAGTAATTAAGTAAATGCTAGAAGCCATCACCTCTGCAAGTGTAATCAGCAGGGAGGTGAAGAAAGAGGAAGAAGAAACTTTAGAGAGAATACTATTTAGAAAAGTAATTGCCTACTTATTTTCTCTTGTTTTCAAGATGTATTAGTTCAGGTAATTTGATGTAAAACTGTTATATAATTGAATGTTTCCAAACGCGCGCGCGTGTGTGTGTGTTAAATGTTTCAAAAGTGGGCCTTTGATATGGTGCCAGTCTTGTTATGACATTGTACCATTAGATTTTTGTTCAAAACTACACATTTAACACTTGGTCTCCTTCAGCCCTAATGTTTATTAAACAAAACCCACAGAAATCCCAAAAAAAACACCTTTATCTAACAAAAACTGTTATTGCATTTTGTACAATCATTTATCATAGTGAAAAATTGCAGTTTAAGCTCTAAAGATGTACATCTCCCTGCTTCACTAAGAGAAAGTAATTTCATCAGCACAACTGAAATGCTCTAGAGTTCTGTTTCTCCTTTTGGATTTTTGTGATTGATTTCAGCTAAAAGATGACATTCTGTCAATAAACCATTTAAAATTTTTTCACTTATGTAAAACAGTGTGTATTTGGAAAGCATTCATTTGGGAAGAATGTTAACAGGAATCTCTATAATGCATAGAGAAACGGCTGATTCCAAACAGCATAATTTGCCACAGCAACTTTCAAGGATCAGTTTCCTCTTTAAAGGTAACTCTAAGTTTGTCAAAATCAGAAGTTACATTCTTCATTCTGTAACTGGCTTGTCAAAGTTTAATTTAGCTGTATGATTCTTTTCTCTAAACAATGTTATCATGATTGTATCAGCAGGACTGCTTTTTGGGTTGAGGCAAGTCTTCCATCTCCACTGTGACTCAACCTGTGAGATCCCCATCTTGCTGTGTTCCTTAAGAACTGAAATACAAATGTTAGTAACTTTATTCCTGTAAATAATTCTACCTCACTACATCTTTGGTGTTGCTGAATAAAACAAAACCAGCTAATTAAGAATGATAATTAACTTTGTGCTCAGCGTAGAGCAAGTAGGAAAAAGCTTGAGTTGGTAAATATTTTTATGTCTTGGCTTAACTTGAAAAAAAAAATCTACATTTAATTAAGCTTGCCAGTGTACTACTTTTTTTCCTTCTCTTTAAGGAGTTGCTTCAATATGGTTAGACAAGATTAGGTCATGCTCTGCCATGACACACCAGGCAAGTTTCAACTACTCTTTAAGATAAGATAAAACCCTACAGTAATTAGACCATTTAGATGAGTTTATAGTACTCTGTCCAAAAAGTTAAGATTGGTAGTCTGCTTCTCTTATTTATGTAGCAACAAAATGAAAAGAAAGGAAATGTGGGTTTATATCACACAGACTGAGTTGAATTGAATTTCTGCTTGCAAGTTTTCTGAAGATATCCAGAAACACAAGGCTACATGATCTCTTTCAGATATGCAAACAAAAACTCTTTGTGCACACCTTGGAAAGCATGTTTGCCCCTTTCCACTGTAGTAGTTAATATGAATTCTTATTCATTATTCTTATAATTCTTAATGAATAATTCTTATTCATAATTATTAATATGAATTCTTATTCTAGGAGACTGCATAGTCTTTGTTATGGCAGTGACAGTGTTGTGACAAAGTTGCTGAGCAGGAATGAAATAGCTAAAAGGTGCCCTGTGTTTACAGCCTCACTAAATTCTGTGGAAGCTGCCTTGAAACTTGCTGCCAGCCATGATAGTGTATGAAGCAAGGTTGGAGGTGGTGTGTACCATAAGCACAACATCAAAGTGGCCTCAAGGCTATAGTAGTTGAGACACAAAGCCTGATGGGACTTATGCAACCTGTTTTTTGTAAATAATGGCAAGAATACTTTCCCATGTGCAGGAAATAAGTGGTTGAGGCTAATGTATAGAATACACTAGTGAACCTATACTAAGAAGGCACTAGGAAATGCCTTTGAGGTTTTGTGACTGTTTCTGTAGCCAATGTAGTATTTTCTTCGGCTGCCAGAATTATAGTTTAAACCTATAAATCAAGTTTCATTCATACTATAAGTAGTTATCAAGACTGTGAACATCAAATTACAGGTGTGCTTCTTCCTCCTTTGTTTGCATTGCCAGTTCCCGTGAAAAGGCTACATTGACATGAGTGCTCACAGCTGATGAAATCTGCATGTATTTAGATGAATCCCACTCCTTACTTTACTGCATTTGATTTTCCTGCAGTTATTGTGTCTATGGTGAGTTATTGTGAATAAAAGTAGCTGATAAAATTATGCAAATGAATACACAGCATTAGGCATGCAGCTTCTCATTATTTTTCATGGTTTTTTAGAATCACTTATTGAAAATGTAGTTCTGACCTTTTCTCTGGCACTGAGAGTATTGCTGTATCATTATCTAATGTAAAATCTGGACAATTTACAAGCACTGAAGGAAAGTGATGCTAAGAGACTGGAAGGTGTCAAGGAAGAATTAAAAAAAAGCAAGACAGCAGAACTGTTCTTAACGTGATAAAAACCTCTCAGTCCCAGAGAAAATTATGAGAAAGGATTATAAGAAAAAGGCCTTTTGTGTAATGACATTTTCACTAATGCATACTGTAATACAGTATAATATATTTCTCTCTGTGGATGAGTTAGTAGGGAGCATAGAAACACCTCAGGGAAGTGGGTGACAAGAATTAATCAAGAAGGTATGTCTGCATACAGTGGGGAAGCCTAGAAAGTAAGCAGAAGGTGTGGAAGGAGGAATGCTACTCTAGATTTAAAATAGTTCAGATTTTTTTGACTGGGGCAATTATTGCTTAATACAAGGCCAGCTGTTCTGGTAAGCAAAAAGGTGGGTGAGAGCATCACTAAGTATCAAGTAACATAAAATGAATCCTCTATGTGGCTACTGTTAACTGTTATGAAATGTATGACATAAAATGTTACAGATATTTCACTTTCTTCTGTAGAAAAATCAGTAATTTTCAAACACTGTTGATTTTCACATATAATCTGTGGCTACTTGTAGAACGTGTTCCAACAGAAAATTTTCTAAAAGCCCAGGTGCTAATATGGTGTTGCAGAAATGAGATTCAAATTAGAAATTACATGTGTTGCCATCTGGTCTTGAGGGCGCCTGGGCATGAGTTGCTGATTGATCTAAGCTGGTTTACAGTTTCTAAAATGAAACATGTATAAGTTTCATTGTGAAAGATCTAAAGAACTGAAGTACTACACCATCAAAGCACCACATTTAAATTGGACAATGTTGTTAAAAAATGTGAAACTCTTTCGGATTTTTTATATAACTAGAACAAGTCTCACTGATGGGCAATGATAGGACAAGGGGCAATGGGACGCAAGCTGGAACACAAAAGGTTCCAAAGAAATAAAAGGAGGAATTTCTTCCCTGTTCAGGTGAGGGAGCACTGGCACAGGCTGCCCAGATGGGTTATTGAGTCTCCTTCTTTGAGGGTATTCCAAACCCATGTGGAGGAATTACTGTACGACCTACTCTAGGTGGTCCTGCTCTGGCAGGGGAGTTGAACTGGATGATCTTTCAAGGTCCCTTCCAGCCCTTAAGATTCTATAATTCTGGGAAAAGTTGTATAGTAGGTTTTATGTGTATATGTAGCTTATCTAGTAGATTCTATACATACTTTTTAGGTTTATTTTTGTATCTATAAATGTATATGTGGTATTTTGTGAACTCCTGGCTCTAGCTGCATATCAATTACAGGGCATTCTCTTGTGTTCTGGCACAATATCTTCTTGTGTTACAATTTCCATCTTATTGTCTCTAAAGCTGTACCCAAGATCTCCCACGCTGCTTTTGCCAGCAGCACACATTTTGTTGTGATGAACAGAGGTGGCCAGCAAATAAAGAACAGCAGCAGTTATGGAATATGACAAAGATAATGTTGAGGGATTTTTTCTTCCCTTTTTTTTTTGCTATCTCAACAACACCTGCCCTAAGGACAAGGAGGGGTTTCCTGTGACAGCAGGAAGGTAGGACTCTGGTGCAGTTCAAAATCCTGTTTCAAAGGTCATGTTTGTGCTTTATGTGAAATGTGAAACTAAATTTTATGCTCTGCCACATCGCAATAGTAGCTATGCAAGTGCTTCCTTTGGACTCCATGGGTCAGGGTTAGAATTAAGGTGGGCTTGTAGTATGGTGGTGCCCAGTGTTTGACTGGGGGAAGGACAGTGGCGCTCCCAGTGCCCATGTGAACACTAAAGGACCCAAGAGGGCAGAAATATGTCCCTTAGAGCTCTCTGCTTCTAGACTCAACACCTCTTGAAGCGTGCCTGTACTGAATAAAGTTATATGGAGAAAGTAAGTGGGAGACCTGAAATCCATTAGGGGAAAATGTTAGCTTTTACTATCGTCTGTCACTTTTGGTTTTCCTCCATCTGCCGCACATACTGATAATGACAGAGAAACATGTTTAAGTTTCAGGTATTGACACTAAATGTTTTAAAAGTACAGACTCCTGTCTGTGACTGATAGTTATTCCTTTTAATATTTATTTCATATATACATTTATATAACATTTATATATATTATATAATGTATTATCCAGAATAATGTATTATCTATAATGTTTATATAGTCATATAGGAATACAAATTCCTTTTCTATTTGTTACATAGGTATTAATTCTTATGCAGTAACCCTAGGTTTACTGTTCCTGGGAATGCAGCCATAGTCCAGGGCTACAATTTCCTTCTTCTGAGCAAAGCTCAGCCTGAGGAGAAGCTAAGGGCACCATGGTCTAAGCTAGTCTAACATCTCGCTGCAGCATTTTTGCTCTACTACACATGCTCTTGCGCTCCTGCCTGCCCTTTGCACTCTCTCTGGCTCTTGTCTGATCTTTCCCTGGGCTGTAGAGAAAGTAGGTGGTTTGGGGTTTTTAGGGGTTTTGATTTTGGGGTTTTTTTCAGTTAGGTTAGTATTGTGTCCTTTCAGTGGGCTAAAACCCCTCCAAGTCAGATTGAATGATTGTTAGAGCTCTCTTGGCACAAGTGATAACATAAGCAGCTAAAGGTTAAACCCTCTCTAGCTGACAGGGAGCTGCTTGCTTGCCACAATGGAGTGCAGCTCAGAGACAGATGAATCACTTGAGATTTAAAACATAGAAAACTGTTAGTGAGTAACCTCAAAGAAGACTTCTGTAGGAAAACAGAAGAATGTGTCAACTACTTTACACCTACTCTGTATTCTTGGCTGTCTCTGTCACACTCAGACAGTACCCCTTGTAAGCAGAATGTGCTTATTCCTCCCACAGCACTGAAAATGTCCAAAAATTAGATTAAAAAAAAAAAAAAGGCTAACAAGGTACAAACCAGGACAGTTTTTTGAGTAATTCTGACTCTCATCCTCCTTGTTGGGAGGAATTAAGAAGTCTCATCTCCAAACTTCTTAAGATGTGTACAGGTGTGTGTAACTTTAAAGATGACAGCACTCCTTGTTTTACGAATCCAGATTTATTTGCAAGTAGATTGTTGTTCCAGGGGAGGCTGACAGTTCTTCTCAGTGGCTGTCTCCACATGAAGCTGTTGACAGGTTTCCCATTCACATTTTAGTCAAAGCTTTAAAAAATAAAAGCAACCACTGAAAAAAATTGGTGATAAAAATGACACACTGTACAGCTGAACAACAAACACATAGCATTTATGTAACAGCAGCAGAAACTGGTTTATCAGGTTCACCCCAGACATAGAATCATAGACTCGTAGAATGGTCAGGGTTGGAAGGGACCTCTAAAGATCAATTAGTCCAACCCCCCTGCTCAAGTGTGTCTGCCTAGATCAGGTCACACAGGAACATGTCCAGGCAGGTTTTGAGAACCTCCAGAGAAGGAGAATCCACACTTCCCCCCAGGTAGCTTGTTCCAGTGTTCCTTACAGTAAAGAAGTTTATCCTTAAGTTGAAATGGAACTTTTTTTGTTCCAGGTTATGTCCATTACCCCTTGTCCTATTGCTGGACACTACAGAAAAAAAGTGTTGCCCCATCTTCTTGACATGCACTTTTTAAATACTTGTAAGTATTAATGACATCCTCCCTCAGTCTCCTCTTCCCCAGGCCTTTCTTCATAAGATGCTCCAGTCCCCTGATCATCTTGGTGGCCCCACACTGGACTCTTTCCAGCAGTTCTCTGTCCCTCTTGAGCTGAGGAGCCCAGAACTGGACACAGGACTCCAGATGAGGCCTCACCAGGGCAGAGTAGAGAGGGAACAGAACCTCCTCAACCTGCTGCCCACACTCTTCTTGATGCATCCCAGGATGCAATTGGACATATTAAGTAGAAAAACTTTTGAAACAATATGAAATCTATTGGGAGTATGAGGTGGTTTTCTCACCAAAACAAAAAAAAAAAGAGTACCAGGACCAATGGCAGCAAAATAAAAGCTCCAACATCTAGGGTGTAAGTGATGTGAGGGAGAGAGATTTCAAAGCTAGCTTGTTGGTTGGTGTGAACACCCTTTTCTGTGAATCACAAAAAAGTGCTGAAAATCTTCCCAACTACTCTCAGCTGTGAGATCTAAAGAGGTCAGGATGTGCAAAAGCACTGACCCCAAGCCTGTGTGCAAGGGCAGCGCAAATAAAGCTACAGACAGAGGACTGATTAACTAAAATGTCTGAGGCTCTGTTTTGTTGCTGCTGGCAGCTCTGCCAGTGAGATTGCAGTCATGTTCAGCCACTCATCACAATTTAGGGAAACTGCTTATTGCTGGAAAAACAACTGCTGAAGGAATAACTCTCCATGCTGTCTTGCAACTCTTCCACTTGGGAGATGACCCTATGGAGAGGTCTAGTGAAATAGTGATTCACTACTCCATGGGGAAGGCTCCCCATGAGAAAGAACTGTGCTTGCAGTGCCAGGCTGAGTTTAGTCATTCTGAACCCAAGGCCAGCACTCCCTAAAGCTCACCAAGCATGTTTCCCACTGAGCGGTGCTACTGGCAGGGAATGGGTCACTGTTTTGAGGTGCAACTGTCAGTCACTTTAAAACTTAAGTTGCATGAGTTACTCTAGGAGACCATTTGAATAGAAAATATCTTTTAGTTGAACCTTGCATTTCTCTGAGCTGCAAAAAAATTCCTGTTTATTTGGAGGATGGTAGTTTGAGACTCCTACCAAGTTTGTTAATAATTGGTGTGAGCTGAGACTGTGCTGCAGGGAGGCATGATGCTACATAAACAACACCCACCTACTTCCACAGTGGAAAATTATTTGCCTTTAAATTCTGTTGGTGTTGGATTTTGGCCAGTTATGCATTGTATTAAAAAACTTCCATGTTTTTTTAAGTACAAATAGATGTGTTAGCATGAGGAGTGAAGTGAGAGCATAGAAATGATCTCTTTAGTGTTAATGGCAAGTCTGTGGTGTTTCCCTGCACTCTTTCAAAACAAGATGCAACTGTAATTATTTCTGCTATTCACCTTCAAAGTGTCTCTCCAGAAATAGTTATACCCCTTAAAATGAGACAGTTTTAAACTTTATTAAAACAAACTAGAGTTCTAGTATCAGGAGGGCTCAGAACATGTACTGCATTAAGGGATCATATGACACTTGGAAAGACTTTTTGGAGACTAAATGTTCACCTTTGTTCAGTGAAATTAGCATTACAGAATGGTTGGGATTGGCATGGACCTTTGAAGATCACCTAGTCCTGCTATGGGCAAAGACTCCTTCCACTACACCGGGTTGCTCAAAGCCCCGTCCATCCTGGCCTTGAACACTCCTAGGGATGGGACATCCAGAACATCTCTGGACAATTTGTTCAAGTGTCTCACCACCTTCATCGTAAAGAATTTCGTATTCATGTCCAACCTAAGTCTACTCTCTTTAGTTTAAGACCATTATTCCTTGTCTCACCATTACAGACCCTGATAAAAAGTCTCTGTGTGTTTCTTAAAAGTCTCCTTTACATATGGAAAGGCTGCAGTAGGTTTCTTAGATTAATGAGTGCTGAGAATCAAACAACAGAAACAAGTGGGTTTCTCTTTTTGGCCCAAGCCCCAGGACTGTGTGCATGAAGTCTCTGCAAATGTTCTAAGATGCTGACTGAAATGAGGAGTCTTTTAGGGAATGGCTGTTAAAAGTCACCTGCAAAATCTCATTCTTTCTACCCAGTGATGGTATTACTGAGAGCACTTAGAACACGGTAGGTTGATTCTGAGACAAGAGGACTGCCTTGCCTCACCAAACTTATATATGCTTTCTAATTCCTTTATCCCATGACTCTTTTGCAAGGGATCCTGAGCCAAGCCAAAAGTCTGGCTGAATTAAAGTAAGTGAAAAGACAGTAAATGAATCAACATTTGACATATTCTAAAACACAATTTGTTACTTGTGGATAGAGATCAGTGCCTCCAGCTGCAGAGCACAGATAAAAGTTTGTTTTTTCAAATTCTCTAAAGGACAGAAGGGAATGATTCAATTAGAGCAGGAAAAGCAGTAGTCACCAAAAAGAAAAATATTCCTGGAAAAAGTACACAATGGGAAAGGATGCAGTTTAAATCCAAAGGAAGGGGAATTGACCTTAAAATATTGTGGCTACTCAGTCACTTATTTCCTGTTTATTTCTGTTTACTTTACATGTTCCAGATCTTGAATATTTCTAATCTAAAGATTTATCCTTTATTTTGTCAAATAACTTCACACATAGCAGATGGTACTGCAAAAATACATCTTCAGAAAATCTTTTTGTGTTTCAATGGTGAGAGCATTTTGCAAACTATTATGGAAACAAAGATATTTTGTTCTTCCAACTCATGGAGTTGCATAAAATGCAGTACCCAGAGATATTTTTATATTTATTAAAGCACTGTTTTTTAAAAAGTCTTGTGAAATTAAATATTACACACTATGGAGCTTTAAAAGTCTGACTGTCAGCATCTCTTTCTCACTTGTGTGTTTTAAAGACTTATTTCATGCTGCAGGCTTTCCCTCAGCAGTGGCACATGAGCTCTGCCTCTCCTGTCCTGACTATGCACCTCATGTCCTAGGACATTAAGGTCCTTTTTTGTGCTGCTGGGAGAGTAAAAAGGCAAGACAGTGCACAGCTTTTTCAGGATCTCAATAAGAAAATCACAAGTGTCATAATAAAATACCTATTTTAATACAATAGAATACACATAGAAGTACAGATAGTAAGTAAATCTTAGGTCCTTTCAAGTGCTGGGAATCTGGCTTGCAAACAGCATGGGAGAGACCTCAGATGGATTTTCCCATGGCGTGCTGTGCAGATCCCATCCATGGAGAGGCTCTGCTTCCATCACATGCCATGGTGCCTTTTAGTTTGTGTAACAAACAAAACCAGGTAGCCTGAATTGTTACTTCTGTCATAACACCCACCAGTGCACAGCACAGGCAGGCACTGAGGAGTCCATAAGGTTCCCTTGCAATGGCTACTCATGCTAAATATGAGCTGCTTGAGCTGTGTGTACAATGCCCAGTAGGACAGATGTGGTCTGTTCATGGTCACTAACTCCTTAAATAAAATGCCTCTGAGGCTCCCAATGCAGATCTCAAAGACCCTTGCCACTTTATCAATATAGTCCAAAACAAATGGATGGGTACAGAATGTACTGACAGCAAGAAAATACAAACACACAGCCTAGCTGCCTAGACCTAGGCTTTCTTATTGAATTGGAAAAAAGAAATGAAGTGTGTTAAATTAAAAAGCAAAATTAGCACTAGCTGTGAAGATAGCAGAGAGTGTGACTTGCATGGAATAACACTGAGCTCCTGCCAAAAACCTAATGCCCTGGGTGACATTGTCACTTTTTTTTGCACAGTCACAGATAAGTTACAACCTCAGCCATAAATTTTTGGACAGTTAGCTGCATTTAAAAACAGAACTGTGGCTTTGGACTAAGGACAGTTTTGTTTGTAAGCTCAGGAACCACTGAAGCCTTGTGACTCATGGTTATCCTGAATTCATTATCAGCCTGTTTCTAAACATTAATTAATAGCTGTAATATCATACTTTGTTTATGCTGCATCTTATCTCAGAGCTTGATCCTCCAGCCCGTAATCATACTGTAATCCCTGTGTTCAATAGGACTGTGTGCAAAATGGAGGATTATTCATGTGAATAATTAACTGGAAAGCACGTGTACAAGTCTCCTTTAAGTACTGCACTCAGCTGTCACCAACTCAAGAAGTAAATAGTTATTTGCTAAAGGTCTGATCCAGCATCTGTATCCATCAATGAGGAGATATTGCCTTCACTATGCTTTAGTTCAGGCTTTAATACTGTGGTCTCATCCTTTGAGACCTGGTAGTGACTTCCACACTGAGTGTGTCTTTCTTAGATGATGAGGATTGGAAGCTTCATGGAGACAGTACTCACAGCTGGCATGGGGAAAAGGACTCTATCCATTTTCCAAGTCAGCAAAACCTACCAGGCCAATATAAATGCTTGTGCACTTCAAATTTAACATTTTCTTAGTGTTTTGCTGAATCCAGGGCCTTTATTCCTAAGCGGGAGCAATTTCCAGAGGGGTCACAGTTATCAGTCTGCAGCCCATATTCACATAAAGCTGTTGTTTATCCACAGGCACCTTCCCTCTTTAATACTTCAAGCAGAGCTGACCCTATATAGGAAAGGGCAATGACACAGGGACATCAAAATATGAATCCATTTGTCAACTTTCCTGTATTTTCTGTGAAGGAGTCCCAGGGCAAGTCCTGTATACCTCCTCTTCTCCACAGGAGTCCAGCCATGAGTGAATAAGTCACCTGGCAGAAAGCCTGGCCCTATAAAGCATCTTCTGAACCTTTTCCAAGAGTGCCGATTTTGACTGAGATAGTTAATTTTCTTTATAGGAGCTGGTACACAGATGTGATTTGGATTTGTGCTGGAAAAGGTGTTGATAGCACAGAGATGTTTTAGTTCCTGCTGAGCTGCACTTGCACAGAGTCAAGGCTTTTTCTTCTCACCTCATCCTATCAGCGAGTGGGCTGGGGATATACAAGGAGCTAGGAGGGGACACAGCTGGGACAGCTGACCCCATCTGACCAAAGTGATATCCCACACCATATGATGTGGTGCTCAGTATATAAAGCTGAGAAAGTGGAGGATGTTCATTAGAATGATGTCATTTTTCTTCCCAAGTCACTGTTACGTGTCCTGGAGACCTGCTTTCCTGAAAATGGCTGAACACCTACCTGCTGATGGGATACAGAGAAGTAATGCTTTATTGTGCTTCACTTACATGTGCAGCCTTTGCTTTACTGATTAAACTGTCTTTATCTTAGCCCATGCATTTTCTCACTTTTACCCTTCCAATTCTCTCTCCATCCCTCCAGAAGTGAGGGAGCGGCTGGGTGGTGCTGAGTTGTTGACTGAGATTAAGCCATGACATCAAGGAAGCAATTTAAGAGGTGAAACCACAGCTTTTCCATCAGCAGTTCCAAATAACTTGATTAACATGGTAGAAGGCTGGTGTCACATGTGTAACACCAGGATAAGGTGCAGAAGTGTCAGGCAAATATATTCCTTTGATGCTGGGGTTTGCAAAATAGTTGAAGGCCAAGGGTTTTGGTGCTTTCCTATCACTGGCTTCAGACAAAGCCTTCTAACTGCATCAGGCTCATGCAGCAGGATCTAAGCATGACTGCTCTAATGGCGAATACAAACCCTTCCTTTGAGCCTCACGTGCCTCATGTTGGTAAGTTGCACACACTGGGGACAAAGCCTTCAGCTCTGTCACCTCCACGTTGTATTGCCCATTTATTTCTGCTCTTCCCCACAGGGTATCCGTTGTGTCTGTGCTGTGCTACACACCTCCCTGGGCACCAACTCCACCCAAGAGGAGACCAGCTTGACCAGGGAAGAGGTGGAAAGTAATGGAGAAGAAATTAAGGTAATTAGGCTGAAATAAAATGTTCCAGACTATTTGGCACCTTGGTCTCTCTTCAGTGTTTATGCAGGTTAAGCCATCAATTCTCCATTCATCCTGGGCAACCAGCTCTAGGTGGCCTTGCTTAAGCAGGGAGATTGGCTCAGGTGACCTCCAGAGGTCCTCTACCACCTCAACTCCTCTGTGATTGTGTAACGTCAGAGCTGGCAGGTGCAGGTTTCCCTTTACAGAAGAAAACTCCCATCTGGTTCTTTAAGTCAGAGAAGCTGTGGTTTTGCCATATGTGCCCCCATGCCAGCAGGGATGTGTTTAGGAAGTGAGAATGTGGAGGTCTGCTCCACCAGCTCCCAGCTTTTCTGCAGTGACCTCGGGAGGTGGTACTGGTTCTGGGTAGACAGAGGAATTCATTCAGAAGTAATATCTTCTGTCAAGGATAGAGAAATCAATTTCAGAGTGTGGCTCAGACACTGTAAGGATGGACTACATCTGGAAAGGCAGGTAGAGCTAAATGGCCATGCCTTTTCTAGGACACAAGAAAATTACAAGAAATAGCTGTATGTACATTTAACACTACCATAAGCCATATTGTTGATGATTCATTTAGAAAATGGAAAAAATAGATTCCTTCTTAGATCTGAACTCTATTTTCTGATGTTTAAGTGCTTCATATCTCAGCGTGCAAACAGATAAATGTGAAGTGCTTTATGAATAGTCAAGTATTGCTTTTACTGCAATTCCCTGTATTCAGAAGGCAAGGGGAAGTAATTATCATTGTTTACATCAGCCATTGCCTTGAAACTGTTGTGTGAGAAGAACAAGTCCTAGGATAATCAGTGTTTTATAACTATGTTTTTTCCTTCTAAAGTGTCTAATCTTTGTGTCTTCTATTTCTTTTGGTATGATCAAGTCTTGCACAAAGGCAGATAAAATCTTGAAGTTAGGAAACAGTTGAGGAGTTTGGGAGAGCTGAGAGTTTGGAAGGAGCTGTATTTGTCTTGAATCATATTCATATTGCAATGAATAAGCATGGTTTTATTATTTTCCTAGACAAAATGCCACATCATGTTTTGCACTTCTGAGTTAGCTAGTCTAAAGGAAGCTTGAGGTATGGAGGCTGGCTCATAAGGGAAGACCAGAGAGCATAGACAGAATGTCCTTGAAATACAAGAAGCAGTTTTCCTGGACAAGATAAAAAAAAATCATAAGATCAGTCTCTCAATCCACAATGCATGTGCATTTTCTTTCTTGTCAAATAGGTTAATTTTGTGTTTGTAATGTAAAGAGAATTTGGTAAAAGTCTCTGTAGAAAGAAATAATTTGCCTCAGATTCCATGTTACGCTTTTGCTCGATAGACAAAGAAACGCAAATGAAATGCCTGATATGTATTCTGCTTTTCATCCAGGAGAAAGATGAGATCATTTTAAATTCCAGAGCTGTGTCACAGCACACATACTCATTATCACTTTAAGGATGAGAAGAAGTGCCTCTTCCTCTCAATATTAAACATGCATATTGTTTGCTGTGATGGCACTCTAGAGGAGCATACTTTTATGGACTTGTTGAAAGATAAAAGAAAAGCTGACATGACAACTTAGGAAGCTTTTAGACTCCAGAAAGCTCAGTAAATCTCATTAGACCTCTCCTAGAATTCTCAGAACTTGAATGTAGCACTTGGACTCTGTGGCTCCAGCTGTGCTAGGCCAGCCCTTGAGAGCACTGTCCTGGCCACTGTGCTCTGTGGGTTTAAGAAAAACAACCAGGACTTGAGCTGTAGGCAGTGATGTCTTCAGTGATGTGACAGGCAGGCAGATGGATATGTCCATTGTTTTCCAAGGGACTTACAGCCTCCGTGAAGTCTTATTACTACCTGATGGCCTAGGTGGGTTTAACTCCTAGAACGGAGCACTATTTAACCCCCAGCTGACCTCTGCCTTGCAGCAATGCCACAGATTTTCCTAAGGGAGTGCTCTTTTAAGCTATGGTTTATAAATACAATTTCCTCTCTGCTTAAGGAGATTTATACAACCTGTCAGAAAAACTGTCAGCAATTTTTTTGTAGAGAGGAGGAAGAGGAAGAATGAAGGGGAATGTGAGCACTAGGACTTCAGCTACTAGCGTGAAAGGCTTAGCAAGGACAAAAATTTAGGGTTCAATTGCAAATTTGAGGTGATCAGTCCCAAAACTTCTGCATAAAGGATACTGTCAGTAATGGGTGCATGTGGAGAACTGAGAAAGCAGTGCATGATTCTAGGACTCAAGTGTATTGTCAGCACAAAATGCATAGTGCAGCATGGGCAAGTTCCTTCAGATGTAGGGAAACTGTGCTAATGGACAGCTAGGGGAGAACCCCCAATACATCTCTCCCTTTATTCCCCAGTTCAGCCTATCTGCCTGCCATGGTGTTTCTAAGTTTACTACCTTGACAGTTACCTCGTTTAATCCCTTCAGTTCTTCCTCATATATCTAACTCATGAAATAGCTTTTTCACCTTTTAAATTCACCACTTAAGAAAGAAGTGACATTTTACTGGCACACTTTTAAAGAACTAGTCACCATCAGCACTTTTTTGCCAGCTGAGTGGCACAGATCTGTCCCAAAACAGGAAGCAGATTCTTGCCTAAGTGTTGCTGTGTAGAAATTGCTAAATCAGCACTAATGGGGTCTGGTGGGTGTTACCTTGGTGTGATAATACTTGTGAGCGACAGGCATCTGGGGCATACCTGTGGAGGAACATGCAGTGGGTGGCCAGCAATCCTCATGGGAACCCATGCCTTGGTTTCTGGAAACTGATCAAGAAAAGGTTTGAAATGTTGTCTGCCAGATAACAAAAATAAATTGGGGATAGGTTTTAAAAAATGATCATATGCTTCTCTCACCCCAAGCTGGAGTGTTGGTGAAAGACTGCAAACCTGGGAAAAAATATTTGAAGGCATCCCGTAGTGAATTAAAATCACTCAAATCTCGTGGTGAATTAAACAGTTCTGCTTGTTTTTCATCAAAACCTCAGTCCTGTTCCTGTTGAGCTCGCTGGCAAAACTCCCTTTGCTTCTAACATGGACCAGAAGCAGCATCAAAAATTTATGCTGCCTTATTCAAGCCTGGCCATGGGGCTGTGTTGCTGGAAGTTACTGCTTTCTGATACAGTTCCCAAAGTGACCTGCACAGTTCCCAAATGGCAAGAAACTGCAGCTACAGCAGAAATCTTTTCCCAGGAAACATTTAATCTCATTTGGTTATTTGCCTAGGTAGTTACCTGGTCTTGAAGTCAAGTGTACACAATGGGGAAGGAAATAAATGAAAACAAGCTGAAGAGGCTGACACACGGAAAGGGTGAAGAAAATGACAAACACAGTGAACTCCAGACTCTTTGCTTTTGTTGTCTGTCTACACATCTTTGGAGTTCAGATACAGTCAGTTGCCATCTAAAATTATGATAAGATCTCGTATTTCCTTAGATTTTTTTCAAAGCTGTGGAAAGGGTTCAGATGCCAAATTTAAACCCATATACATAGTCTCAGCAACAGCGCTTTTTTGTGTTTCTGTCTCGTTTGTGCAAAGGCAGCTATATTTATAAATAGATTTTCTTGTTGTGATGGGTGACTTCAAGAAGGATGATCTCTCTGTCCTTGGGAAACAGCTGCCAGATGATTTTCTTCTCATCCTTGCCCAGTAATGGAGGAGTGTCAGCCTGGCTGGCCAATTTTAAGAGAAGAATTGGAGCTGCCAGACCCAGGTCAGTTCAGTTCAAGCCACTGACTATAAATACTGTCTTTTTGTGTGTTCAGAGAAGCTGTGAGTCTTTCCTTGACCAAGAATATAATGTACAGTTTCCTGAAGACACGTTGATATTTTACAATTCACAGACAAAAAGACCCTCAGGCAGAGAATGATCTTGGCACGCTTCTCCCAGGGACAACACAGGGCACAAACATCATTTTACCCAGGAAGAAAGGGATGCTCTGAAGGGTAAGATCTGTTCCACTGTGCATAATATCTATCTACAGCCAAGCCTCTCCTTTATTGTCCCTTTCTCATCAAGGGAAGAGAAAGGATTTCTAGAACAGGGTTATTCTGAAATGTTTAGGTGTTTCCTTTAGTATGGAATAAGCAGCAAATCAGACATACTCACTGCCCTCCACTGACTGAAAATCCGCTCAGCTTGCTTATACCCAGTAGCCTACACTGTTGGCAATTCAAGTAAAGGTAGATGAGTCTCCCCTGCTCCATGAGTGCAAAGCCCAGCTCATTGCAAGCATTGAACACAAAACCTTTCCAAGGTCAGCTATGTCCTCGTAAGGTGCTCAGGGAGCCAGTTGCCAACATGAAAGCTGAAGGAAACTAGCCTCTGTTTTAAGGAGATTATCTTCAATAAAGATGCAATGGGTGAAGCCAAGACGTGTTCCTATGACGCTGTTACCTTCAGGAAACCCAAGCAGGACAGAGAGGATTCTGGCTTCTAGCTACAGGAGAGCAGCTGAACACTAAGACACAGTAACCTACAGCTATTTTATTCCTCCAAAGGATAATTACTAGCTTTTTTTTTCCCTGCAAAATAGCAGCCTAATATTGGCACTGATTTTAATTAACTAGCCAATGTGAGGCAGGATGGGCTAAGGAGAGATTTCATGCAAAAGTTAATTAATGCTGTGACCTAGTTTAAAGTGTTGCTTAAGTGGAAATTGGGGGGAAGTTGACATCAACCAGTTATGGACCTTTTAGCATCCATATTACCGGTCATATAATGAGTCCTCCATGTGATCCACAGCACTTAAATTAGCAACTTAAAAGAAAATAATGAACACACCAGAAAAAAAGAAGTAATTTCCAATGCAAACATAATTCCTTCTTCATGAGTTAGAAGAGGAAAAAGCCCTTCTGGCTCAGACCAAATATCTGGTTAATGACTGAGCCCAGCTCAGAGCATGTGAAGGGTGACACAGGCTGTGCTGCATAGCCAGTCAGCAGATCCAAGTAGCACCAGTCTGGCTGAACTATGTAGTGAGACCAAGCCAATACCTAGCACGTGGGAGCAAAGCTCAATACCTCACCATTACCTGTCAGAGCTGTGGTCCTGAGGGATAGTATTTTGCACCTCATGTAAAATGTTCTGGGTTTACAGAAGCATCCTGATGATAACTCATTATCTCCTTAATGAGACTATAACTATCTCTGAGTTTCTTCCTGTTGTTCCTCCCAGATCTGTTTTAATCATGTGTGTCTCAGACTAATAACTTTTGCTTTGATTTCTTTTCTCATTATTGAAAATAACCTACATCAGGATTTTATTTAATCTTTTTTGTATGTTGGAGAAATAAAAGATGATTTATCTTTCTGATCATCTATAAATTCTTCATAAAAACACGTATTTCTGCTCATCTCTGAAAACCAGGGCCCTCTGTGATTCCTTCCTTGGGCCCACAGCTACTTATGACCCTTTTGCAAACTGACACCAATGAATGCAGGACATTGATTATTGCCTTCTTATTCTTTATGGACTGTGTTTTGCTTGGCACTGCCACTGTCTTGAAAAGTCAGCCATCTGAACAGGCAGAATGACTGCACTGTGGGAGAAAGGAGGCTTTAGTTCAATCCTCTCTTACAAGCAGCAATCTGAGGCACATGGACGTGAAGTGACTTTACAAGCTCACAATAGTGCAGAGTCAAACCATCCCATCCTTTGCACATTCCTCTGCCTCTCAGCTGGCAAAGTATAGTTAGGATTATTACTGTTGGGCACAGAAAGGCATCATTTTAAAATTAGTGTTAACTGACTACTAAAATCAGGTTAACTACAGTCTTGAAGAATCTCTTCCTTTTCATGAACAGCATCATCAAGATAGCTGACGGTCAGATCCTGTACCCAAATTTTATGAAATGTTGACTCACCAGGCAAGCAGCTCTATTTGAATCACTGTAAATCACTGAATCACTGAAGCAAACTATTATCTGGCAGATGAGCATCACATCCTTGTTCTGGTCACTCCATAGATAAGTGGTGGAGCCACTGTACTGGTGGAGCGTCACAGCCTTTTCTAAGGCCTTTGCCTCGTGATGTTTGTTTTGGCTTAGCTCCACAGAGATGTCCCTTGGCATATCCTTGCTCAAGATTTCTGTGAACGTGGCTAACTAACCTCATCCTGGAAAGAGACATCCTTCAGTGATGCTTCTTGTCTTTTTTGAAAGTTTTGTATTTTTTGTTTATGTACTGAGGCTTAATAAACCTCTTAGCACAAAGAAATACTATCTCCCACCCCTCCCTTCCTTGAGGGTTGCAGGGGAACTAAATAGGCAGTTGCTTAAGAGATTTCCTGGCAGAGGAGCTTGCCCTTGGCACCCTGACTCAAGGCACGTGATTGCTTGGCTCTGTCTACACACACCCACTTGCATGGATGCTACGTGGCTTGTTTGCAAATACTGGACTCCAGTTGAAAAGTGCCAAGTGCTCACAAGCATCCAGTAGAATTGCTGTTGGTGACCTCCTTTGTGAAGAATGTCCCATCATTGGCACTAGCAACAGAGTCCTGGTATGACCAGGAAGCAAAAGGACAATGTAATAGTCGCTTCCAACCTCTTGACGGGCAGTTGAAAAGATGACAGAGCCAAACTGTTCTCGGTGGTGGCAGATGGTGTGAGAAGAAACAAAGCTCACAAATTGTGTCTTGGGAGGTTCAGATTGGATACTGGGGAAAAACTTCCTCATGGGGAAGGTGTGCAGCCCTGGAACAGGGCACTAGAGGGGTTGGGGAAACTGTCATCCTTGGAGAGGAGTCAAGTATTCACTAGACAAAACTGCAGCTGACCTGATTTAGCACTGGCAAATGTCCTCTTCTGAGCAGGAGGTTAGAACAGAGACTTGCAGAGATCCCTTCCACCCAAATACTCATAAGGATGGCAGTCCTGCCTGTTGGTGGTGTGTGCTGCGGGAAGAGCCAGAGTGGAGCCTGTGGATTTGTGACTGCCAAGTCTGAAGAGCCCATGTAGTGGCAGAAAGGAAGGACCCAAATGGCAGCAGATACCATCTATCTCACAAGCAGGTCACGTACTCTTCCACTAGCAAACATCCCCTCTGGCATTTCTCTACACAGAAGCAGCTGCAAGCACAGATCTGTACTCTGAAAGCACCCTTTGCAGCATGGAATGCACTAGAACTATGAGCAGACAGACATGATGTTTACCCACTTTTGATGCTGTCATTAGAGGCAAGGGGAGAAAATTCTGAAGAATGTCATGGTCAGTGAGCCTGGCCTTCTTTGCAAATAAAAAATAAACCCAGTATGAAAGTTCAAGTGTTGATTAAAAGCAATCATACCAGCCTTACCCTCCCTGCTCATATCTTATCCAAGTCTGTTCAGTACCTATGGATGTGTACCTGCTTAAAGTTTATGCTGACGTGTAACATATTAACTGGTCAAGGCTAATGACTGCAGTATGGAATACCATCCCCAGAGGTATGCAGCACATTATCTAGGGCCTATTCTGGGCTGAATTTTGTCCAAAAATTGTATTTAAATGCCTTTAAAAAAATCTATTGTATCATTAAGGATTGCTCACCTCCTTGGCATTCAATCTAATCAACCAGTAGTCAATTATTTCTTGGCAGGGAAACAAAATGACTGTCTTGAATCATATTTTAAATAAGACAGCATGTATAACCTAAAAGCTTAATGGGCAAGGGACCATGTAAACAGTATGTCTTTTTTTTGGAGGAGGAGGAGGGTGTTGTAGCTCAATTTAAAGTATGCTAGGCCTTGGAGTACTCTAATTTCTGATATAAAAGGTCAAATGGAGTTAAAAATACATGCTTGGCACTTCTAAGATACAGATATGCATGGTTTGTCTGTGACAGTTTTACCACAGTAGGCACAACCACTTAATGCACTAGGGGTGAGAGACTGGCTTGCTTTCTGAACAACAATTGTGACACTGGAAAGACAGTCACAGACTTTCATGTGGCCAAAGTAAGAATCTGGTCAACCTCTCTCAACTTGAAGTTACTGAAGCTGCTCCAGCTGGAGAAGCAAATACATATTTCCCACCGTAGAATAAACGAAGAAAGGAAGGTACATTAGCTCTAGTAAGAAGAAACCACAGTACAAAAGTAAAAATGCATACTGTATAGAAACCATTCCAGCCCTTGATTTTTCATTACAAATATGAAACCCTTATGTTCAGTTTAAATACAAGCTTCAACAGTGATCATAGGCCTAAGTGCATTTCCTTCAGTCTCTTAAGTTACTGGTTAGTTCCTTATTGGTCTTCAAAAATACACTACAAATCTCTTGGCTTGCTTGCCTGTACTGGTGCTGCTATTTGGAATGAACTCTGGGCTTGAGTCATGTAGAGTTGCAGCAGAAACTGCAATGAGCAGCAGTTGCCCTCTGATGCTGAGCACTGAGTAGCTTGGATCAGAAGAACAGGACTAGCTGGAACTTCTGGGATAAAATGAAACCTTTTTGTTTTTCTTTTTAGTGTAGCTGGGGCATAGTTTTTTTTCTTACAGAGATTCATTATTGATGCTGTGATTAGGCATTAGGAGCCTTACTGTATACTGGTTTTCCTTGATTAGCAAAAAGCTGCTAAGCTTACCTTTGTTAGGTTGAATATGACTCTATGAATACATATATATAGACACATATACAGAATACATAAAGAGAAGTTCATCTAGTGGAATAGCAAGTTGAAAAGCTGCAAACTTTCCTCCAAAACACCTGCATTCCAAAAACTCATCATCTCCTGTCAGTTTAGTCATCATGAGACCTGGAAACACTTGACTTCCATCATCTGGGTTTGGATACAAAAGCCTTGCATTGCAAAGCTGGAGGGACTGGCTGCATGGTTTGGTCTCTTTGTAACTTTCAGGCAGAATGGTGGTACAGAAGAGGAAGAAGGCTGCTGTCTTCTCCACCTAGAAAAGAGATTTGTGTGAATCTGAGTGCTCGTAATCCGGCATGGTTGTGTCTATTAGAACTCTCTGTTTATTACTGGAGAGGAGATGTGTCTTGCCAGGCTCTGGAGCTGGCCTCCCTTGATTTTAAAGCAGAGAGCCTCAGCTAGCTCAGGCTTCTCAGATTTCAGATGGTGCTCGTGGCTCTGACAATTTTTCCTCCAGAATGGGAGATAAAAATGAAGTGGTGGTAACACATTAACAAGCATGGGGCCTGTTGCTGTCTTAGGATCAGGGACTTGGTGACAGCATAAAAACATGCAAGCCTGTGTTACAGAGCACTTGAGATGCCCTTGTGGGGCATCTCCACCTTCATCTCCAATGAGGTTATCTCTTAATAAAACCAAAATGGTATCCATGTCTGTTTCCTGTTTTGTAGAAAGAAAAGGGTGCAGAAGTTCCACAGGCAGAGGAGCTGAGCAATGCAGTTAGCTATGCTTCATCCAAGCCTTTGCTGTGTCAATTTGGCCAGGTACCCATGCAGAGGCAAGACCTGCGTGGAGCCCCATGCAGAGTCTTGTAGGGCCATCCATCTGAATTACAGGCAATGAGAAACTGGCAGAGGGGACAGGAGGGAAAGTTGGCACAAGTGGCTTGTATGATACTGAGAAGAGGTGGCTGGCACTGGGAACTGGTGATACTGGTCCAGCAAGACATTGGTTGGTAAATTTCCATCAGCAAACTTGATTTTTTTTTTTGTGGTGGAATAAAGGGTTTTCCCTGCACACCTCCCCCCTTGATTTTTAGGGAGTAAAGTTGAAAGTTTGAAAATACAGTTGAAAATACCAGAGAAATAATCTGCTTGTCTGTCAGCATAACATAACCCTGAGGTACATGTCAAATTCTATCTACTGTACCCTGGTTTAGAAAGTGCTGAGAGGCCAGGACTCACAGATTGCATCACCTCTGGAAAAGAGGTCTGTACTCAGGGTATGGGCTCCGTTCCCAGAGCAGTGTGCACCACTCAGTGAGTCACTACAGCTTTGATTTTTTTTTTCTGCTTTTAATAATTTGAGGGGTTTTTTTTAATTAGAGGTCTCTGTTCCCATGCCTGCCCAGGCCAAACTCTGTCTGTGATCCACACGGTCAAATATAAAGTGATGCAATGTAACTGCAAATAAAACGGAGTGTTCAGTACTGAGAAATATGAGCATCAAAAATGACCAAGTAAGTAGACATCAAGCAAGCTCTTATAAATAGCTAATCTAAAAATAACAGATTAAGGAGGGAGCCCTCATGAAAAGCAGTTAAGAAGCTTATGTCTGGAGACAAAGAACAGCACTCTATCTGCAATGTACCTTTGCTTTTAGGCAGTAAATAAGCCTTAGGCCAGAGGGCAGGGTTGTTTCTGTTCATATGCAGAGCCTAAGGCAGTCTCAGATGTTTTTACCCAAGGAATTCAAGGCTGCCTCCAGCTGACTCAGGAACATGGTGTATGAAATTATGCTCCAGCAGGGCAGAGGTCTTGTAGGATTCTCCTGCTCCAGCACAAGTCCAAAGCTTTCATCTCCCATCTCCCAAGCTGTGTTGGTGCTTGGAGTGGAAAAGCAGGCTGAGCTGCAGTGGGAATATGCCAGCCCTGGAAGCTGCACAGCTTTTCCTGCTCTAAAAAGGACTTGCTATACTAATTGGAGACCATGAATAAATGCAACTAGAAAGATGTCAAAAATTACTATTTTTAAAGCCAGCAACAAAGCTTCAATCTCTTTAAAGAAAAAATGTTGGCTTACATCTTTCAGTAGTATAGAGGCTTTTGGAGCTGTGAGGATTGAAGCTGGAGGTGAGGGTGATAGTTTGGTGTTCCTTCTGAGGTGGTCATATTGATTTATTGCATGTAGCACGTTCTCACTGTTGCTGACATTGGATCAGAGTAGCTTGTATAAACACTCACAAGCAAGCTTAAAGCTGCCACAGACTGAAGGGAAGATCGGTTTATGGATTAGTCTATGATTTGGCCAGGTTTAGCTTTGCTTCCCTCTTGATCTCCATGCTGGAGAACAATTTCCATTGCACTTCTTACTCCTGACAGCTCACAAGAGGAGGACCCAAAACCACTCTCTTATCGATGAATAGTCCAAAGCAAAAAGTTAGCAGTGAAGAAAAGCTTTTCATTTGCTCCTGGCATAATTGCTAGGCCTCCCAAGAAAACCAGCAGTACTTCATGAGCATTTCATAGCTCAGAAAAGAGCCCTGCCTTGCCCAGGTGGGGTACTAGAGAGGAGCTGGAAACTCTCCGAGGATTTTCTTGCCTCAGCAAGAATGTCTCTGCAGAGTTAGAGCTCAGCGGTGCCCCTTTCATGTAGGGGCACCTGTACATGCCATACCCTAGTTGCAGGATGCCAGCCTTTTGGACTCTTCTCTTTATTTTGAGCCCAGCATTTAGGAAGAACAACGTCAGTGTGGGTGTGCTCATCTCAAGTTGCTTTTGAACCCTTTGATCAAATCAGATAGACAGGAGATCTATCTGATCTTAGAGCTATCTAGATCTTCATCTAGATCTTGGAGCTGATGTGCTTGCTCTAAGGTCTGTTAGTTGACAGGGGAAAGCCCCTATTAGTGTAGAAAGTGGAGGTGGCTCATCTCTTTAACACTGAAGCATTTCTAGTGGAGAGAACTGCATGAATGCTGCAACTGAGACTTCTTGCTGGACGTCTGTACTATATCAGGCACTGGAAAATCTAGGCTAGAAGCCAGACTTTTATTTCCTGTTCTCCTGGCGCTATTTACTTCAAGCCTGGAAGCATCTTTTGGAAATTCCCTAAAGGCCCAACAGCATGAGAACATGATAAATCTTTGGTGGATGTTTATGTGTGTAGACATATGTTGGTCCAGCTGTAACAATTTCCATCCAGATCCCAGGAGTACCAAGAACTGGAAACTCAGACACATGCTCACTGACAGAATTAAAAACATCTAGTTGCTGGCTGGTGTGTGTGGTGACTAAGAAGCTGAAGAGACTGTAGATCACTCAGTTCATAGGCTAGAAATAAGAACAAAGGGGGATAAACAGCAGAGGATAAACCAATGCTTAAAGGGCTGTTTTGCCACAAAGGGAGAGCGTAGGTAAGACCTGTCCTGTTACTCAAAATGTCTCTGCTCTTTCTGTGAGCTTCCTTCATTACAGCTGCAAAGTGCAGCATTGCCATCAGGCAGTAGCTGTGTCAAGCAGAGGCAGAGCAATTAGGATATTCAGAATCACTGGGTAGCAGGAATGCAAGGGGAGAGTGTGGGTGTGGAGACTTAAATAGAAATACATTGCAAGAGGTGGAAGTCTGGAAGAAGGAAATACAATGCCAGTTAAGATAGAACCAAGATGTGCAAAATGAGAGCTGAGTTACAGTGTGCTTCCATCTCTCCTGGAGTCGCAGTAAGGCTTTTGTTTTATGGTTAGTGAATAGTGATGCAGAAAGGCTCTTTGTAGGGAGGACATGAGGCCCCACAAAACCCTGTGTCTGCACTCACTGTGCTAAAAGCTTAAGCAGAACAAGCATAATCATGTTAGCATCCTAAAAACTTTCCTTCAAAGTCGATTTTAGTAGCAGCAGATGCAAAGAAGGTAGCCCAAAGAAGAGCGGAAGCATCAATCAGAGGGGTAGGAGCCAGGCTTCTGTGTTCATTTCAGCAAATGCTCTCAAAGGAGAGAGATGGGATTTGGAACAGGATTGTTAAAAAGAAAAATTTGTCTCTTGCTTGTACTGTAGTATCCCAAACATTCCCATTTTCAAGCC
Organism: Colius striatus; assembly: GCF_028858725.1. Lineage (NCBI taxonomy): Eukaryota > Metazoa > Chordata > Aves > Coliiformes > Coliidae > Colius > Colius striatus. The sequence continues at coordinate 111,210,846 of NC_084760.1, forward strand.
TTTGCCACAGAAAACTACTTTTTCAAGAGATGGTGAGTTTCTCCTGAAATCACAAAGTTTTAAGACACAGTATCAATACATAAACTGGCTGCCATGATTTCTTGTTGAGCTTAGAAGTGTCACCTTAATAAGTCAGACACTACTGGTAGACCCATAGCAACAGGTTCCTGGGAGGAAAACAAAAAAGTCAATTTACTGGCATGTGGTACAGCAGAAAGAACATTTGGTCTTTGAAACTTCCTGTACCTTAGGGTGTTGATTGCAGCAAGCAAAAGGCTTAAACTCCTAGTTACTGAAGGAGGGAACAAAAAAACATTACTTGTCTTATGGTCAGGGAAAAGAAGGCCAGGAATTTTTCATATGCCTGAATGACCCACTTTTTGTAATGCAGACAACTGCTTGCTGTTTGTAACCTTAACCTGTCTGGTACAGTTACTGGAATACAGTTTAAGGGATTGGAGTAACTTGGTAGATGCCTGCTTGACTATGCAAAAGAGAGACAAGTAGGATAGCTTATATGTTGACCTTAGTGTTAACCAGGAACCTGAATCAGCAGTAAGTGCTCTGTGATAGTTCAGTCCAAACTCTGCAAGGCATTAGCCCTGCAGTTATCACTGCCTGGAGATAGCAATGACAAGGAGGGGCATTTCCATTTACCTGGAACTGACCTTTTAGAGGGAGGTTGGCCGGTCTGAATGATTGTCTTTGGTGTGGTAAAACATGAAACACACAACGTCTTTTTAACAGTGGCAGTTGCCCTAAAACTGACTCATTTATCCAGCTGTCTTAACTGGTCAGATGAAGAGTATCACTAGTCCCTCTGGATTAGCCTTTCTTTTGTGGTAGAAAGGAGCTTTTTTTGTGGTAGGATGGTAGACAGGAGCTTTTTCTTCCAGGCTTCCTCTGCCCTTTGCTATTTGAAGTACCACCAGCAAACCTTACTGGTCTGGAAGGAATGGAGATGAGTTGCAAGTTGCAGTTTCTCATCTCATGGGTTTGAAGAGTGAACCTGCTTCTGCAGGGGAGTTGAACTAGATGATCTCTAAAGGTCCCTTCCAACCCCTACTACTATATGATTCTATGATTCTATGAACAGCCATTTCTACCATTAGTTTATCTGAAGCCTGCAAACACTTATACCTGAGGTAACCTCAAGACACTTCTGCAAAGCAAAGGCCAACTAAAGCACTGTCTGCTGAGCTTGAGGGGACATTCAAAACAGGAATGAGTACAGCCTGATCTTCCATATGTTTTAGTAACAATTTTTAGAGCTATGACATAAAATGCATGCAAATAATAGATTTAAATATACTGATACTCTTTCTTGCTTTCATTTTTGAGAGCAAGGGGCTAGTTTGTTTTGAGGAAGTGAACTCAAAACATTTAAGTATGCAGACTACAAACTTTGGTTTAATCACTTCTATTAAAAACCAGAATGATCTCTATATAATTCAACAGTGTGAAAATCAACCTTGTTTGTGTCTCCTTAGCATCCTTTCTGCCCCAAACACTATCTGCTGAATAGAAACTATTCAGCTGTTATTCTGCTTTTGTGTACTAAAATAATTTCTAGCTGTTGTGAAAGAAGGAAGTGAGTAGACAGTGTTGCTCCCCTGTGGTGTGACAGCAGGAAAAGACTTAAGCCATGACTTGCTAGTTCTGCTCTTTATGAAGACAGACCTTTTTTCTTCATGTTACGTATCTTTCATATGAGGAAAGGCTGTGGGAACTGGGGCTGTTTAGTCTAGAAAAGAGAAGACTGAGGAGGGATCTTATTAACATTTACAAATATCTAAAGGGTGGGTGCCAGGAGGTTGGGACATCTTTTGTATCTAGCAACAGGACAAGGGGTAATGGGATGAAGCTGGAACACAAAAAGTTCCATTTAAATGTAAGAACAAACTATTTCACTGTGAGGTGAGGGAGCCCTGGCACAGGCTGCCCAGAGGGGTTGTGGAGTCTCCTTCCTTGGAGGTCTTCAAGACCCGCCTGGACATGTTCCTATGCAACCTGATCTAGGTGAACCTGCTTCTGCAGGGGGATTGGACTAGATGATCTCTAAAAGTTCCTTCCAACCCCTACCATTCTGTGATTCTATGATTAAGTTTTTAAGATGGTAAAATCAGCAGATACACATCAGCTTCAATGTCATGAAACTGTACAGCTTAAGACTCTGCCCCTGAGACTGTCAACACTCTGAAAACTCACATTGCAACAGAGCTGCAGCAGTCAGAAAATGTGTTTCCTTTTCCTCAGGTGTGACTCTCAGTAGTTTGATCTTTGGTAAATGTCAAGTGTGGGTTTTGATTTTTGCATTTCCTGTCTCTGCTTTCTTCCTCTTTAACCCACTTCAGACGTGGCCGCTGGTGTAGTTCAATCGTGTGCTAATATTAATATGCTGATAAAAACAGGGAGCAGAGTAAGCACTTACAGACTTCCCCTAAATACCATAGTCAAATGTAATCTTTTTGCTGATAATGCAGTCCTTAAGGAATAAAAGTAAAGAGTGTAGATTATAATGGCCAGGGAACTAGGGGAGTGCACCCTCTATGAGGAGAGCAGAGGAACTCTACCTTATGGTTAAGGATAGGAGAAAAATGAATGTAAGTTCAAAGATTTGGTTATCCTCTGGTATGACAGAAACTGGTAAACTGGAGATGTTTGTTAATAAACACTACAGCTTCCTTGTCAGTTCTGCTCACTGGAGGTTCTTGCTTTTCCAGGAGCCAGCAGCACCTACCAGTGGTGTTCCTTGCTGCCAGAACTTTTCCTAATGAGACTTGGGATGATCCAGTGGGTTGAAATCACAGAGATGTCTGGTTTCTCGATGCTGTAACATTGCATGTGCTCCCACAGCTAAATAAAGCAGATCTGCTCCAGCCCCAGTTCCTGCAAGGAAATGAAGCTCTGTGGTGGTGCCTTCCAGTTCACAGAAAACATGCTATCCCACTCCCCAGAGGAAAGGGTAGACCTTGGGGACAGATGGTGAATGACAAGAGACAGTCTGGCACTAGAACAGTGCTGCGTTTAGTTACAGCCCAGGATATTGCATCTCTACTTGTGCTATGTCCCCAAAAGCCCAGGCTCGAGGAAGGCAGTCACAGTTGCTGTGCCTGAAAAACAGACTGAGACTGTCCTTGAGGGAACATTCCACTGCTTGAACCAGCTCACCTGGGAGAAAAATTAAGCCCTCTTGGCAGCCACAGGACTTCAGTTTTATTTTCTTTCTTTTAATGACTTCCTTCTAGCCACCAGTAACTCTACAAGCCAAAGGCTCTTGGAAAAAAACCACCAGCTCCTTCCCAGTCGTCCTGGCAGCATGCATGCCAAGAAGTGCAGCCAGCTCTCCCCTGGCAGCACTTCTCCCCAGCAGGCTGGCCAGCACCTTTTCTCCCTGACTGCCTGCCCAGACAATGCAAGGGGCTGCTCCCTAACCTCTGCTGGCCGCAGTGTCCTGGGATGCCTGGCTGTGACATTCTCTTTGCTGGGAAAGCATGTGGCACATGCCCAGGAGCACTTGCTGCACCCCTAACGTGCAGGGTCTGACCTGGGGGTCAAGATGTCTGTGTCACTCGCCCATGACTTGTCACCATGCCTGTCGTGGCCATCACAACACATGCCAAAATAATGTGTATGCCACAAATTCAATGTGGTTTCTATCCTATTTCCCACCCAGGTTTGCAATGCTTCCACCGTGCTGCCTGTTACAGTCCGTAATGCCACATGTGACGTCTCCTTGACCTCTCTACAAGTTCTTGTAGATGTAAGGCCTTGGAGGAAGGCTCACAGGCTACCCACCTGCTTATATCCCAGGTGAGAATTGTGATTGTTTTTTGCTCCAGGCCACACTCAGATGTTTCCACTGTTTTTCAGCTCAGAGGTTTTCCAGGCTGTGCCTTGGCTTGGGGCTTGCACAGTGTTGGTGTAAAATAAGCAAATCCTGAGCTAGCCCGGACAAAAATCGACGTGCCAGGCACAGGATGGTGTCACTGGGAGCCCCGCTGTTGCATTGCTTCACCCAGATGAGGGGTGGGGGGTACCAAAACCTCTCCCAGTTCAGAGAATTAAAACCGAGTTAAACATGTTTTGAGGAAAACCGGACTCTTTTTGCCGCTCTTTCCTCTGTCTCTCCCAGAGCGCATGGCCGCAGTCCCTCGGGCCGCCCCGGCGCAGCCGTCCGCAGGGGCGGGCCCGCCGCCGGCGCAGCCGCTGTGCCGGGCCGCGGGGTGCCGGGCCGCGGGGCGCCGAGCCGAGCCGAGCCAGCGCCTGCCGCGCGGGTTCGTGCCAGCGGCAGCTCCGCCGCAGCCCTTCCCCAGCCTCAGCCCTGCGGCGCCGGGCCCGGGGCCCCTCTGGCAGCGCTTCCCCGTAGCCAACATGGCTCTGCCCGCTTCACCTCGCCCTTCGCCGATATGGCGGGCGGCGACGGGGCCGTGCTTCTGCCAGTCTTCTCCCGCCCGGTAGCGAGGAGTAGGACCTGCGAGGGGCTATGGGGCTACGGCCCGGCCTGGGGCAGCCCTGGCGTGCTTTTAGCTTTCTCTTATTCCCCTTCACGGTATTTTGCTGTCCCCGGGGTGCTGCAGCTTTTCTCTTCAGAAAGCGGCTGGGGGGGGGGGGGGGCTGGAAGCGGCAGCCATGGCAAGGCTGCAGAGGGGTTCTGGCTTTGGCGGTGCCTGGCTTGCCCCAGGCCCGTGGAGGGCTGTGCTGTGTTGCTTTTGTTCCCTGTGCTGCCAGGGGAGCAACTCTTGAAATAACGCGTCTCTGCCTGCAGGAAAGAGGGAAAGAAACTGGGAGGAAGAGAAGCCCCTCAAAAGCAGCTGAGCAGGGTAAGGTCAGTGCCTCACACTCACCATGGAACATCCCACAATACACCATCAACCCAGTGTATCTGTGCATGTGGGAAATTCTTGGTAGCAGTGCAATGCTACTAGTCGAGGGTGGCCTGGAGGAAAATCCAGTTTTCTCCAGAAACCGTGCTTATTGTTGCTCACTGAAAATAACGAGGTAATAGTAGAGGGTGGGAAACAGTGGTTGGTGGGACTGTGGCTTGCTCCACATACTGGTTTATGAGGCCTTTTAAAAATACATTTTCTTGTCAACGTTTGACCCAGCACTGGCTATCGGTGTTGGTGTCAAAGCATCACTAGATAAACCTGCTGGGGAAATGCTTCCTCCTCAGCAAGGAGGAGGGAAGGATGCCAGCTGTAATACACTTCTCTATTTTATGGATTTTGAATAAACAACCCATCTGGCAGCTTCTTGTAAAGAAAATCTTGTCTTTATTTCTAGAGTGTACCGAACCCTTTCCAGGAGGCCTCCATTGCTGTCAAGAGATTCAAGGGCACTGCTACATGTGCTTTTTCTGATTCCTAGAAAAAATATGTGCCAGACCTGACAAACGGTGATATACGTGATGACTGAATGTTGACATCAGCAGGCATTTGTGCTTTGGAAGGTCACAGCATCTGTCAGCCCGGTCAGCTGATACAAAGCATGCAACCAACCTGTTTGTTTCATTCCAGCAGTCTGGGATTGGCAATCCATGAAGGAAGGAGAGGATTCTGAAGCAGTAGTAGACTGTTTGCTCCAGGACTCTGTCCAAGGAGGCACTTTCCATGTCTGTGCTTTTCTGAGGTATGGCACAGAGGTAACAGTGTTTCTCGCATACCTGAAGGCCTGGGGCTGAGCTGAGGTCTTGATTATCCTCACAAACACATGACCATCAGTTTTAGGAGCAGAACTGCTGTATACTGAGGACTAGAGGGAGCTGATCCATAGGAAACTTTTTTTTTTTTAGAAAAGGTGATTTGTTTTATCTGAACCTGATCATCACATGGCTGCACATGGTGTCAGCCCTGCCATAACAACATGAGGAAGGAGGCCAGCACAGGCTGCTGCCAGAGATTACCAGGGTCACAGCAGACTATATCAATGGCAGCCTTAAGCTACTGTGGTACCAGACCAACAGCTCCTCTTGTTATAATCTCCTCTTAGTTAGGGTTTTGGTGTGGGTTTTTTTTTCCAGACCAAGAACTGAAATGGGCAGTTTTGTTCCCTAAAATAACTCACAAATCATAAAACATTTGAGGAAAGTTTCTCCTTGTCTGTGTTCCTTAAACGCAGATCATCTGTGTTTTGGGACATAAAGAGTAATGGAGGAGAACGTTTCCTTGTGAAGTGACTCTTGGTTGCAGAGGATTGTATTTGTTTTGTTTTTAAACTTCCATTTTTCCTGGAAACTTTCTGTGAATACACTGACCTTGCTTGTCCCTCCAAGGCAAGGCAGCCGGTCTCCTTCTGTACCACAGCCAACATCTCCACTCTGTTCATTAGGGAGTTAGTATTCTGCAAAGGTCAGAGGTGCATCTTAGCTACAAGTTTACTCAACTCAGAAGCACCTAAGGAACAGTGTTTTTTAAAAAACACTCTGCATGGGAATATTTACCTAATTTTCACTACTAATCCATTTCTAGGTATTTTTTGGCCTGTGTTGCTGTAACATTGCTCATTGACAATACTGCTGAGATAAGACTGTTGCATTGTTTGTTTTATGGAAGAGGAAATGAATGTAAGCCTGGAGGTTCCCAAGCCATTTCGTGACTACTGAATCTGGTTCCTCGGTCCTGTCACTCTTCAACAAAATTGTGGAAGGATGCAGTTGGTGGAGGGGTCAGTGCAGATAGCCACCGTCTGCTTTTAAAAAAATCACATATAAGTAGACAAAACAGATGAAGGAAGAAATTTCCAGAAGTCTGTGCAAGAGCTGGGAGCTAAATTCACATGTCACAAAAAACACTCCTGTCCCATGTTTTTTCCATTAAAAGCTTCATCTGTTATTTGAGGGAAGGGGAAGAAACTATGATATTGACACACATTTACCCCACTCAGTCTCGTCCTCAGTACTCAGTGGGTGTTTATATGAAGCTTCTGCCTAGAAGTCCTTGTGACATGAGGACTAGGTCAATTCCTCCTCTGTTTGTTATTGTGAGAGGTGTAAGCTGGAGTAGAACAGTGTGCTGCTCAGAACCTTTAGTGTTAGTGAAGAGTCTCAGCTGCCTCACAAAGGGTTGTGCGGGGTAGCCAAAGGCTGGTGGCTGAGGTATCGTGGAAACTGAGGATGTTTGGGACTCTTCTGCATCTTTCCTTGCAGATGTCTTTTCTTGAGAGTCCCTCTTAGTGAATCAGTGCTAATCATGCTTTGGCTCAAGGATTTCTACTTTATCTCTCCATTTGTCATTCTGTGAGCTCTATCCCCACCAGGTTTTTGCCTTTCACTCCTTTCCTGCCCTGACAGTTGCATGACTGTGCTTGGAGGTGCTGGACTGGAACATTTCATACTCTCCAAAAGGTTACCCGTCCATTGTGGCCCTTGATGCAGAGCTGGGTGCTCTCCACCCAGCCACATGTTCCCGCCCTCTGCAGCAGTGGACTGGTTGAGGGGGCTCAAGAGAAGGTTATTGGGATGGGGGGATGCTTCATCTGCAGCTTTACAGAGTGCTGTGCACAGGATGTGCAACACAACTTCCCTTGTGTTTCCACACCAAGAAATCCTTGCCATCACTGTGGGGTTGGGTCTACCAAGTTTTAAGATGTTCTTTCCTTCTGCTAGGAGTGTGATGAATTTCATGAACAGAGCCAGGAAGGATGCATTTAACTTGTGATGTCTAGAAGTATAAGAGGTAAGGGGAGGGGACCCTGCAGAACATATTTCCCTTAAATTGCTTGCACGATATACCTTGAAGTGAACATACTATGTAGCTTTTCAGTGTTGCAGCTTTAATCTGTACTTCTGGAAAACCACTATGGAAGCCGGATTTGCTGTGGGCTCTTAGTTATCCTTCTTAGGTCTGAGAGCTGTTCTGTATGGGTTGTTCTTTTGTTGTGGTAGTTCTTCCTTTACATGTTTAATTTTGCTATTATTTTCTTAAATGAAGTACCAATACAAGCTAGAACAGCTTCTCTCAGCTCATAAAACAGTACAAAAATGCCAGATCATTGGTGTTGACTTCTTCTTGGATTTTCATGCTCCGTAAACCCAGCTCAGTTACATTTGTATCTCTGCAGTGGGACCATGGAAGGAAAAGAGACATCACCAAGTCATCACTCAGAGGAGAGCAGCGTTTTGGACCTACCCTCTGCTTGTGACCTAGCAGAGTACTTTCTGCCTCCACACAACTCTGAAACCAGCGAGGAGCTTTTTCAGTCTGTGGATACTTTTCCCTCTCCACCCACAGGTAACAGCTTTGGCCTCTCCACATGCTCTCTCTTTAGCCAGTGCATTATCTGTTAAGTCAAGGTGTTATTTGACTAAGTAACTGCAGTCTGATACTGGTGCATCTGCTTTGTCTTACAACACAGTTTACCAGAACTGCAGTCTATTCCAGATTGACAGATACAGTGTGAACTGTGGGTTGATGAGACACAGAAGAGGAGTTCAGAGGGATAGTATCAACTGCTAATGTTTTGACAACATTGCTTCTTCATGTTTAATGTCTTCTCAGAGGAAGAGAGTTACTTGAATTAACCCACAGAACAATACTCTAGATATCAGTAGCAAATACTGTCTCAAATTATCAGTTACTAAGAAATGTTTTTAAACTTTAACTTATATTGTTAAGGTTCTCACTGTGTGTCTTCAAGTCATGAGCTCACGATCTGGCCCTGGTAGCCTGTTGCTTTAAAATTATAACAGTGATTGTTTGCTTGTGTTAATGACATGAGCATGATGAGAACTGCCTCAGTTCAACTCTTGAACGCAGCTGTTTCCTCATTTGGAGGACTCATTCCTGTAGAAGCAGCATTTTAGGTCAGCCACTACTCCATATTCTTAGAAGTAATGTATCTGAGAAGATCAAGGGATAGATGACACATTCTTATTACTACACCCCTCAGCTCAGTCAGTGTGAATATATGGCAAGAAATAAGAAATTGAAATGCACTGGCCCAGTGACACTTGACTGGGCTGAAGGCTGTAGTGATTCTGTTTAGTATTGTGGGCAGAAAATAAAATCTGATCAGCAAATAATGTGTGGAGATGGTTTGGCAAGGCACCTGAGCAGGTGAAATGTCACTGATGATATTTCTGGTTCCTTTGGAATCTTAAGTAGTGTAGAAGTAGAGTTTGGCTCCTCTTGTTCCTCTGGCACTCTGTTGTTTACTTTGGCCTAGTTCCAAGAAGTTATATTGGAATTTAAGGGATGAGGTTTATTAGTACAAATTCCACTGTTTTTCATGCTAAACAGGTAAGCTGTGGGATTTACCAAACCAGTGTAACTTTGTTGATGTTGACTATTTGCCTGTGCACTTGTCTTCACTCCTAATTGTGGGACATCCAGAACTGTAATGAAATCTGCAAACAGTAGATACCAGTCCTTGCTTTGGTTTTCCTATGCAGACCGGGAAGTCACGTGTCTTACGCTACTAATGGTGCAAATCTTCTGCTGTAACCACTGCTTTAAACCATGATACATAGCACATTCCATGATCCATATGGCATCAGAGGAATCATGTACCTGGTTTGAGGTTTTGCTTTATTTTTTGTGCATAAGAGTGGTGACCACCACTATAAGGAATGTCCTTTGAAAAAGCCTTTTCTGCTGCTATGGGAGAAGAGGATGGGGAAGTTCCTCTAACAGGGAGCCAGACTGGAAGGCATTTGCCTACTCAAATTTCACAAGCCCTGTGTTGCAGATATGAACAAATTCTGGGAGCTGTCGGGGCAGTTCCTGTGGCTTAATTGCTCAGACACTATTTAGTGTGGCTTGGGGCAACTGGTCTTGATTATTCTGATGAATGGGATGCATAGAAGAACTGCATGACCAGTCAGCAGCCCTAAGACTGGTCTGAGGCAGAGCAGCAGTGACATATGCGGAAATGAAGATAAGCAGCTCCAAACCCAAATGACAGCATTGGGCAAGTTGTTTATGGTACATGTGTGAAATACGTAGCTGAAGCTCAGTACAAAGGTAGGCTGAGAGGCCAGGTCCTGCCTCCTTGCTGTCTGCAACACCTGCCTGTTTTCAGTGGGAATTCTGTGTGTGCTGAGGAGGACAGGTTAGGTCTATGAACCCTCTCATTCATTGTTTGTTTCAGAGACCTCTTGCAACTGAAAGCACTTGGCAATGGCTGTGGGGTGCATGCTGTAAAACAGTTCCTTACCTTGTGCTTCTGAGGGTGGAATAACCAAGTATCACATTGGATCTGATTCATGCTCTGAACATCTTGATTCCTTTCTCCTTAAAACAACGTCAAACCAATATACGTGTGTAAACTTTCTGTTTTGACACAAGTTCAGCTGTTAAGCCATTGTATTAGGTCAGTGTAGCAGGGGAGCCAAGGGATGGTTTTAAAAGCAGTCTGCTTGTGTCACATTCTTGAACAAGCAAGTTCTGTCAAATGTATCTTGGGAAAGGAAGCTCCTTTGTTTGTTTTCTTATGAGATATTGAAAGTGCTGCTGTGACACAAGATAAATCAGGAGAGTGGGGGTGACTGTAGCTCACATCCCACAGTATGACCAGAAGATTGTGTCCTGGGGCTTGGGCAGGACGGATTATGAGTCTTCTCATCAAACTCCAGAGGTTTTTGTTAAGGGTGAGGATCTTTCTTAGTGATTCAAAAGCATTTCCAAAAGGCCATTAAGTCTCTGGGAATGTGACAGCTTCCTCAGGGAAGAAGCAGACTGACAGGACAGGCTGTGTTTTCCATCGTCTGTCACATGAACTGGACAGAGACTGACTGAAATACCATGCCATCCCAGCCTCAGGAGTTGGAAATAGATATGGAGACGTTGGTGCCTGAGTCACCAGTAATAGGTCTTACTCCTCTAGAGAGGCTTCATCACTTGTAGAAACAACAGACCCATTAGCCCTGAAAACAGGGCTTTCTGAAAGCAGGCATCCCTGGGGAGGAAAACAGTAGTCCTGTGGGAATACTACTAAATGTCTAAGTCATGTATAAATAAGTGGTTTTGGGTTTTGTGCAGAAGTGTTGGTTCTGTTCTTGCAACAAATATGCATACTTTTAACATTGTCATGGGCAATTCAAGTGTGTTAGTGGTGATAGACTGCGAAAATGAAATCAGATCAGTGAACATTTCAGTATGATTCCTTTTCTTCCTTTTACCCCATACTGGGGAAGAACTAAAACATGTTTATGGTATTTCTAATCTGCATCGCTCAGTTTCACAATACTGCAGCAACACCTTACTGCTTCCTCTGGGTTAAGAAAAGTTGCCAGTGGTAGTTTTCACTTGTCAGTGTAGCAGAGTTCAGATGTGTGTGGGGAAGCCTTAGATTATTTGGATTAGTATTTGAAAGGCAGTTAATAAAGGTTGTTTCCACTTGAAGAAGTCACTGGTAATGCTCATTTTTCTTGTAGGGCACTGAACCAGAGTGTACCAGGGCAAGTGAAAACATAGTCATTGCCTAAAAAAGTGTTAGAGGATAGACTACAGATGCAGGCAGCGTCCTGGGCTCTCCCATACTCCGTGGTCTGACACAGCTGGGTTTGCCAGTGCAACCTTGAAGGGATTCTGCCAAGCTTGGAGGCAGTGTGTGGGAGCTCAGCTGTGGCACCATGCTTGGGAGACTCCCTGTCTGACTTGTGGGCACAGCTCAGCCCCATCTGCCTTGGTGGCGATTTCCCTCTGTAGCTTCTCCCTTAACAGCTTTTTCTTTGTAATGAAAAGTAGTTAAAAACCTGTGTCCTTAGGATCCTGAGTGGATAGGTAGACAGGGTCACCACAAGAACAGAGAAAATAGAGCTGATATCACAGTTGAAGAGGAAAGATGATGATGAAGAGATGGGCTGGTAAAAGAAAAGAGAGTTCACTGTGTGATTGGAGAGGCCTGTGTGTATCTAAAAGCTGGCTATTGTTCTCACTGATGGCCAGTGATAGGACAAGGGGCAATGGGTACAAGCTGGAACACAAGAAGTTCCATAGAAATACAAGGAGGATTTTCTTCCCTGTTCAGGTGAGGGAGCACTGGCACAGGCTGCCCAGATGGGTTGTGGAGTCTCCTTCTCTGAGGACATTCCAAACCCACCTGGACGAGTTCCTGTGTGACCTACTCTAGGTGGCCCTGCTCTGGCAGGTGGGTTGGACTGGATGATCTTTCGAGGTCCCTTCCAATCCTTAAGATTCCGTGATTCTGTGAAAAGAATAGCCATTTTGGGAAGACAGAGGTGTTAAACCTTTTGTTGCCTCTCTTCTTTTCCTGCAGTTTGCTTCATGTTTGAGCTCACACATACCTTTGGTTATTTTCCATGGACTGCCTTGTCTTCACTAGTGCAGCAAGAGTCTCGGGCTGCACTTTATCCTACTTCTTGTTTGCACTCCATCCTTAGCACTGGTACTCAGGTGGCCACACGAGGAGTCAGGCTCAGGGAATTGGCCCATCTTGGTGGGCAGCCATGTGAATATTTGTGTGGATGAGATGGGGACAGCTGCTCTTTCTGGCAGCAAGACAGGTATGTGCCAAGATGCAGTGATCTGCAATGTGTCTTCTCTGGGTTATGATCTTTCCAGAATGGTTGTTTTTGGAAAAAAATGTGTTAGAGTATTAATTACTTTTCCCCAGTGCAGAGCCAGACCGTAGGTTCGTTTTGGTCAGATGTGGGTTTTGTAGGCTTCCTTAAAAAATAGTCTGTTTGGAACAAGTCATGAGAGCTTGAGGGGAAATGAAGCCAAACTATTGCACTGGTTACTCACTGGCTGCAGGCTAATCAGTGTGTCTGAGACACAGCACTGCTGCCAAAATTGCTGCTCAAATCAAGAGGACGCTTTAAAATACCATGATTTTTGGACTGTTCCAGTTGCTTTCTGGATTTTCAGTCAACCAAACGTGCATTAAACAAAGCAGAGGTTTCCAAGCTGGTAACACAGCTGTCAGTTCTGTAGGCACTTGGGATTCCTCTGAAAAAAAAAACCTGCCACACATACCTAGTGAATTTACGTGCCTGGCTTTGCAGTGGGTTGCTATGTCTTTTATTAGCAACAGAGGAGTCACGCCAATGTTGATGCTTGTGTTCTGACTTGTCCTTAAATGCTCTCTCATGTTTGCCATGTCCACTTGCCTGTCAAGAGTTGCTTAATCTCTTCTGCAAAAGCCAGTCGTGTTTACTGAAGAAATCTGGCATGGTTTGTGCTTTTTCTGTATGGGAGTTGTCCACAAGTGCTGACGTAGAAGATGAAAATGAAAGGAGCAGGCTGTACTTGTCATGTCAGCAGCAACCTTTCAGGGCTGGCACTTGATGAGTATTGAGAGCTTCAATTCAGCCCAGAACTCAGTGTATTCATTCATTACTTGATATAGAAATAGCTTGGCCATCTGAACTACCACCAAAAATTGCAGAATTTCCCAAATGGCTTTTTGTCTGGCTGTGCTGAAGACAATTGGAAGGCTAAAGGCTTCTGTATGTAGTCACATTGAAGAGGTCTGTGTAATTTTGTAAATCAGAAATGTGCTATTTTAAATCACTTTTAGACTGAGTCAAAGGTGAGCTAAAAAGGACTTGTACTTGCACTCCAGGCTGCCACGATTAGGTACAGGAAGTCCTGATAGTATCTCTTGACCAAAAAGATACAGATCACCCTAAGAATATGTTACTTTTTGGCTCGATGTGGAGGTGAAGGGGAGAGTGCTGTATAAAGGTGCCTTGTGCTGTTAGGAAGAGTCTCCTTTGACTACAAGAAGTTAATGTGCTCTCCCACTTGCAATCCCACTTTGATTTGGACTGTGATCCCAAACGAAGTCAGAATTGGGTTTTTAAAACAGATGATCTGTGCATAGCTGCCTTGACCTTGATGAAGACCATGGCCCCTATTTTGGGAATTAGTGGATTTTTAGTGGTTTTGATTTGTTTCCTGCTGCCCTCTAGTGAGCAACGTTACCCATTTCTTATGCCACCAGCCTTGCATGTTTGGAACTTAGAGGGCTAGTGACTTATTGTCTTGTTTTCAGCCAGTGGTGGGGATGTGTGTCACTGCACTGAGCTGAGTCTTGTCTCAGCACACTGCTGTTGAGAAATTATGCTAAACAATCTCCAAGCCTGATGTGGCAATACTTCTGAGGAGCGTTGGCTGCTCATTGTTTACTGCATAGATCTTGTTTAGTGCAAGGTGCCTGATGTTGTGTGTTGGTGAAGTATTTTTGACTGGAAATAGCCTTCCTACTTTTGTCTGTTACAGATAGGATTTTGTTATGGAAATGAAGACTCTTTAAAGCTTGGTTGTATTATGGTTTTTTTTGATCTGTCAAGTTTTTAGCCTTTCCAAAAGTGCTGTTTTTTGTAACTTTCTCTTTTATCTTTGGTATACTGGTGTAAACATCCAGTTATTTGTCAAGGTGGGTCATTTATTTAGCTTATCAAAAGCACATATTTTCAAGTGAGTGTATATTTTTAATTGATGATTTTTAACTGAATACAGTCTCAAATATGATTAAAATACTAGATTTAAAAAAAATGACTAGGCTTCTGAAGAGGAAAAAAAAAAAAGACCTAATGTTTCAAATCCTAATAATTTTGTATAGCTGTTGTGATCCGGTGGGGCAGATGCTCAGTGGATGGAATTGATGTAGCTCTCCCGAAGTCATGAGCAAGCCCTTGGGTCAGGTAACTATGTGGCTCTGGTGAGTTTGGCAGCATTAATTTTCCAGACATCTTTTTGTGGCCGAGTTGTGTTGAATATTGAATGAAGCTGCAAAGTGGAATTCATGCTACCTTACATAAAAGGAATACAGGGAAACAGCATGACAGAAAAAATAAAGCACTTGACACCACTGAGTCACTGAAGGTCTTACATCTTTTGTAAATTAGTTTTTCAGGACTGTGTTACATAAAGCATCCAGCCAAAAATAAATCCTGGAAGAGAAAAAGACACTGCTTTATTCTTCACAGTCCGAGGAAGAAAACTAATCCTATTTTAAGGAGAATTAGAGCGCTAATACCAGTAAGGGAAAAAAAATAAGACATGTGACTTACTTTTTGGATTTTAATGCTTTGAAGTACTTCTGTGTTTTGTGGAAATGAACAGTTTGTACTAAACCATTAATAATTAGAAATCGAATCTGGAGGAAGTACTTTAGTAACAAAGACAAGAACTGTGCTTGGGCACTGCAGTTGTCTGATTGGATTTTTGTGGTTCTTTGCGTAAAGTAGAGCTTGGGAGTTTGTGTCTTGGAGGTGCCAGGGAAGAACTGTGGAGCACAACTGTGTGCTGTAGTCTGAGGTTTTGTATTGATTTGTTTGGAGTTGCGGTTTTTTTCTGCTACCCAGCTCATATTTTTCTCCCAGAAAAAGAAGATTTGATAGGTTTGCTCTCATCAGGCTCACATGAACCATACAGTTTCAGCTGTATTCACCAATCTAATTGCCAAACATTTGATAGGAAAAGGAACATAATATATACTCTGCATGTTATCCACAAATCCTTAGAAAATGCTAGCACGATACAGAATTTGGAACTTGTGTATTTAAGAGTGACTTGGAGGGACCACTGTTGCTTCCTTTCATTCCTTTTTTAAATCCAGCATATAGGCTAATGAAACCCTTGTCAGCCTCTGTGTGTAGAGGCAGAAAGAAATGGGTTGATTTACAATTTGGAATGTTCCCATCAAACTTTAAAACAGTGAACTTGCTTCTAAATTATTCTAAATGTTCTAAGTTTCTGAATGTTTCTTAAGTGATTCTAAATATTGTCAGGAATTCTATTTCATTCCTAAAGCCAGTCCTAAGCCTTTCAAATTTGTATCTGAGCGCTGTGGCCTTGTATGTACTACGTGATTACTGTAGAGCTAGGAGCTTGTGGCTCATCTGTGTGTAACTTTATGAGTGGGCCTGATAAATTACCATTGCTTCATGAGTCACCTTTTGTTAATAAGTGCAACAGACTAAGTATCTGTGGAAGGTAGCAAGGGTACTGGTTTGGGGGCTATTTTTAATGATGTATGTATAAGGGTAACGGGATGAAGCTGGAACACAAAAAGTTCCACTTAAACATAAGAAAAAAGTATTTCACTGTTGAGGTGAGGGAGCCCTGGCACAGGCTGCCCAGAGGGGTTGTGGAGTCTCCTTCCTTAGACATCTTCAAGACTCACCTGGACATGTTCCTATGTGACCTGATCCAGGTGAACCTGCTTCTGCAGGGGGCTGGACTAGATGATCTCTAAAGGTCCCTTCCAACCTCTACCATTCTATGATTCTGTGTGTTGGCTGGACTCATGTCATGACAGAGATGAAATTTTATTCCTGATATTGGACAGTAACTTTCAGGCAGGAACTGATCCAAAGCTCCTTGCTGATGATAACTAATACTGGTTTGGGACTGTAGAGTACAGCCATGCAGAGAGCTGAGTGACTGCACTTCCCCTGACTGTCCAGGGAGTTGGCTGCTCAGTTCCCTGCAGGACTGAAAACTTTCTGTGCATTACATCAATACAAGTTTCTAATATTTAATGCTTGAGTCCTGCAGCTGAAGATGCATGCACCTTAGGATTTGCTAATTTCTGACCCAGGAAGGGGTTCAAATGAAATTTAACAGCAATGAACTAATTAGATCTGTGGTCTGAGCCAGACTTGCAGAGGTGGTCTTTTTCTTTTCCTCAGATCACCATTCTGCAAAGATGTTGCCATGTATTTATAGGGTGATGATGTATGTAGGATTTCTCTACCAGTTAATGAATTGAGGCAGACAAATATACCACACATTCAAGACTGAATGTATTTGTTGAAAGGCAAATTCTGCTCTTACCCTGTTTTTAAACCTATTCTTTTAAACCCTTGAAGGAAGTTTTAGCCCTTGTTTGGTCAGAGAAGGTAAAACAAGATTTGCAGTAAGGAACAGTACTCCCAATGGAACCATTAAGCCATGAATCAGAGAACATATTCATCCTGTTCAGCACTGAGAACACGACCTGTTTCTGGTGTAGCTCATAACTCTTTAGGTTCTTTTCCATTGTAAATGCATTATCCGTATGTTATGAAAATGCTGCAGAGTTGCTGTGGTGCACTATATGATCTAGAGCCTGGATACTGAGATGACAAATATGCTTATACACAGCGAGCTTTGCTAACTGAGTGTTTGCCACCTTACATTGCTAAAAGATTTTAAATGGGGTTTTGCTTTCCATGTGCAAAAATGTGTCAGGTTATTTTATTTTTTTAGACACTATTCATGTTGTGGAGGTTTCTCTTAAATGCTTCAGACTTTTCATTTGCAAATACTGAGCCACCTTGCCCAGAAGATATGAGGTGTCAGAATCTGACTGAAAAAGCCTCACACAAATGAGCTTTGGATTTAAGCACTTTTGTCGGTTCTAATTGACACATAATACAACAGAAAGTACTTCATGGAAGAAAATGCAGGACAAGGTAGTGTGAGAATGCTCAAAGATGGGTCAGAATGAAGATTGCTTGAGCAGTAACTTGTCTTCAGCAGCAGGTAACAGTGATGTATTTAAAAGCAGTTCAAACAAAAGTGATCCCGTCCTTCCAAGCCTTTAGCTTCCAGGACTTCTGTTTAGGAGCCACAGATGGCATATCTCCATGTCACTAGCTCCTGATGAATGATCTTTGAAGGAATTTGTCTAAGTGCTTTTGGACCTCTCAGTCTCTCTCGATGTGGGAGTGGGACTGTGGAGAATCACTTTGTTTTGCATCCTTTGTTTCCTTTGATCTGCTGAACCTCCCAAGTTTCTGCAGACTAAGAAACCATGTATGATCACTGCTGTTTATTTCTCCAAGCCGTTTGTGGTCTTATGGACATCTTAGACATTCTCCCTGTTGTATTTTTCCAGGCTAAAGAAACCTGGTATATTGTATTTACTTCTTAAAGAAAAGCCATTCCAAGACTTCAGGCACTATTAAGAGTATCATTCTCAGAGTATCTGTCATCTTTTAGAGATGCAGGGAAAAGAGCTGTGCACATTTCAATGTCTGTGACTTGGCTCAGAGCAGTCTGTCCTTGCTTTGAGCATTGTTTTGCTAGATTTTTTTCTCTCTTTTTCCCTCTGGTTTGGTACCTGTAGTGGAGGAAGGGAAGTATTTGCTGTGCACTGAACTATGCCTGGGCTAGGTGCTTTCATGAAAGGTCTTGTACTACCTAGTAATGTAAGTCTAGGATCCCTGCAGGTGACTTTTGCTCTTTTACTGTTCTTTTTGTCCACTGCAGTCTGTTCATATGCTTTGTTCTCTTCTTTTCTTCTCTTAAAATATTCCTTGCACTTGCACTTTCACTTCCTTGTCTCCTGTGCTGATTTGTGGTGGTGCTTTTTCCCCCCCACACCTCCCTTGCTTGGGTAATGAGATCCCTTTTTTGCCCCCAAAAACCCCTTTCAGTAGATAGTCCTTGAAAACAGCATGGAAATATATACTCTGACAGCCTGTAATTAAAGAGCAGAAGTCCTAAATGCTGTCTTCCCACCATGTGCTGTGTGCTGAGGCTTCAACATGATCCCTAAATCAACTATTAGTGCTGGACTTTTATTTCTGGAAACTTTATGGTTTTTATTGGCTTTACTTCCAAAACCCTGTGGGCAGAGTTTTCAATAAAGTGTTTGCTCTGCATCTGCCTCTGATGTTTGCTGTGCTTGTAGTCCTTGTATTTTCCAAGATGGTTTTCCAGTCCTTCCTGCTTATAAGGCTCCCAAGGGTTTGGCAAAACCAAAGTGTGAAGACAGTGTTTTAGTGATTTATAAAGGTCAGATAGGCCTGTGAGTCAGGTTAGGAAAACAAATGTGATCCTACTTCAGTAGCCAGTGCAGAGATTTACTGAATGTTGGGTGAGAAGAGAAATCTGCCTGTTTATATAAAATGCCATGATAATAAACCATTGTTGGTATTCATTTCAAAAAGGAGGCTGCACAAAAGCCAGTATGTGTTTTTGAGATGGCATAAAGCTAATTTCATTATTAAAACAAATGCACTTGTAGCTTTTCTTAAAGCTCCATCTACTGGAGATGACCAACTACAAATGCTTTGCTTTACACTGATGACAGCAGTCTGGCTCTTAGCTAGACAGTGTCATAAACCTCTAAAAAGTGCCCATATGGCATATAGAAACAATCTATATCTATTTCAGCTATCTAAATCTTTTAGCAGTTGTCTGATGTGAGAGGGGCCTAGTTCCTTTGCTGGCAGTAACACCCATGGTGTTGGTGTGCATCAGTGTCAGACAGTGGCACCAGTGATAGGTAAGTAGAGATATGTCTTGCCCACTAGTGGGACTGGGGTCTTTTAATCTCTCCTTGACATGTGGTTGTGGTCTAAGAGTCCCTCTAGGCCAATTTCTTCCTTATCTTTATCTAAATTGTCATTCCAACCTAGGCTTTCATTTCTTTCATCATAGCCATCAGTGTTTGTCCATTGCTGTGACCTAATTCGATTCAAGCTGCCTAAGGTCATTATGGCAATTGTTCCTCCAGTGGCTGCGAGGCAATTTTGTACATACTTATGCCAATGCTATTTTATCTTATCAGGCTACTCAATGAGTGGTAGCCATGTGTTTTACAGAGGAATGGTAGGCAAGTTTAGGCTCTATAAAGCCTGTGCCTTTCAGCCATTATTTTAACCACCATGATGCCATTAAATATTACGGACACAAATAAGAATTTCTAAGGTAGTACCTTAGGTAGACCTCAAGAATTCATGCTGACCAAGATACAGACTGATGTCAGCTCAGTATGGGGGTATCTTTTGGTAGCCAGATGCTTCTGGCTCTGTAAAGCTGAAAAATACAGTCCAAACATGGCTGAAAAGCTGATCCTTTGTTTGGATTCCTCTTTAATGGGTCCTTCCCTGGGCTTCCCTGTTCTTTAAACAGCTTTTTATTGCATATTTAGTGCAGAATTTCTTCTGTTCTTGAAGCTTTCTTTTGTGGCCTCTCTCAGCTTTTTCAAAACCATTAGCTCAGTTCCTGACCCCTCAGGGTCATTAGGGGAAGTGGATCTGTCTCGGAGCAACTGGATGCCTGATGTTGGCAGTCAACTGATTCCACTGGAGGGAACAGAGTGTTTACTGAAGTTAATAATCTGCTGTTAAACAAAGGTCCACTCAAGATGGCTGCCTTCACTATACTGAGCCCCCAGCTGAAACAAATTTGCCTGTAAATTGTCTTTAGTTGGATTTCAGAGTCTTCAGGGAAAGGCTGTGTGGCATCTGGTATGTCTCTGAGTGGCCAATGCAGAAGCCATGACCTAGGATGATATATCAGTGAGTAAATAGCATTCCTTGTCTACTCCTTCAAGAGCATGACTATGAAATGCCCTAATGCCTATCATACCAGTTGTTGCACACACTGGTGCTGGTGCTCTTCCATGCTTCTGTGTATGGCTTGCAAGGGATTTATTAAATGCTCTGGAGCGGTGAAGTCTGGCCTGTCACGACGTAAGCCTCTGGCTTGTCACTGGCAGGGAGAGGTTAGAGATTCTTATTTCCTGGTGACAGTTATTTTAGTGCAAAGCTGTAGTAGAAATTCTTCAAGTTCCATTAGTTTTTCATAAAAGAGATACGTGCCTTGTTTTGATGACTCATTGATCTTGTCCAGGAACGGTTTTTACCACCTGCTTCTCACTGAGGTGCTGGCTTTGAGCAAGCACCAGGAGCTGTTGCCTTCACAAGATTAGAATCAAAACCACTGGCTGCTCTAGCAGAGATCCTCATCTGGTTAATTGCCCAGCTCCATTCCCCTCAGCAATGCCTCTGTGCAAGCATGCTTAAGTGCCAGTAGAAAGGATATGAGTTGAATGAAAGTGCAGGATTCAGGAAAGGGAAAGAGGAAATTAAAGTGTCTGTGAGGTTGAATGAGAGGCCAGAATCCTGGGCAAAATGGGTTTTGTTGTTTAATCTCTAGCTAATAGGTTTTGATTAATTTAGCCATTATTTCAAAGCTGAGGAGCTCTAGGAACAATCACTGCTGTAATTGTAAGTCTGGCAGGGTACAGGAAGACAGACAGCAATGGCAGTGATGGAGAGAATATTTTACACGTGTATGGGAGCTGGGCGGCACATTCCATCTTTACCTGTCTCTTCGGGTTGCCATTTTCACTGCAGTATGTTTCCTCTTCTTCAGACAAGTTATGTTTCTGTATGCTGAATTTGTAGATAACCTTCCATGGCTGTGCTTCTTACCATTGATTAGTGTGTTCATGTTGTTTGGATGTGGATATCCAAAAAGTATTTCACCAGAGGGCGGGGAGAATGTCCTCTGCTTTCCTGATGTAGCAGTGATTTGAGTGGCACTTCCTGCGCAGCAGGACACCATCACTGTTTTTTCTCCCAGGCTTCTTTGTAGAGTCAAGGCAAAGGCTGTGCTGCAGGAGGACAGACTTTCCCTCTCTGCTGTGTTGTTTGCCAGCTTTGAGAATCTCTTCAGAGATGTGTAAGAGAATTTCATAAAGTGACTCTTCTTTACAACACCAAAGCTTTGACAGGATTTCCCCATGATCTGATACACAGTGACGGTGACACCCGTGAGGGGGTCCCAGAGATAAACACATCATTCCAAATCCACTTCTGTGCTAGATTGGGAGCTGTCTCTACCCTACAACAGACTCAATGTCTGGTTCCCTTTGTCTCTCTTTTCTGCAAGTGCTCTTGCAGTGCTGTATTCCTGTAAAAGTTGGAGTGGGTTTTCATGCTGCTATATGTCTAAATAAAGATAATATGAACAAGATGTCTCTGTACGTCTGAGCTGTACGTACTCTTATGTTTGAAACATTGAGAGGCAAAGAAAGAAGTTAGCTATTAATGTGGAGAAAAAGATTTGGTTTCTTTTTTTAAAACAAACAAACCAACCTTTAGGATGTATTTTTAGCTTAAAATCGTGTAAGTTTACATTAAAAAATTCACAGACATGAGAGTTACACAAGGGCCACAGTCCGCAGTGGAGAATGGGAACACAAGGGACTTGGACTATAGCTCCTGCAGACCCTGCTGTCAGGTGTCCAGGTTAGACTTGTCCCATTTTTCTTCCTGTTTTTAAGGAAGAAAAGCATCTTTTGTAGAAAACAAGTTTAATGAAACTCCCATTTTCCTTAACAGTTGGAGAGGAAAAGCTACAAAGCAGTCATGAAGGCCTGTAAGCCAGGGTATGTGCTTTTATACTAAAGTGCTACAATAATATAGTAATAGTAGCTGTGAAACATGCTGGTGTATTCGTTGATGTTTCCAGTCACTTTGGAGTGCAAGAACTGCTGTACAACTGAAACAAGTCTGCAAAATATTTTTTCTTGAAGAAAAATGAAAATGGATGCTATGAATCCTTTTAGGACAGGACTGTGACTGTTCCTGTTACCTGGACACTTGTTCATGGCATCTTTTCACCAATGTTCAATTGTTTTGTGTGCAGCTCCCAAGATGTTGGCTGTTTTCTTGTATATTAAAGCTGGCCTTTGCGGCTTGGTTTTAGGGACTTGTAGTGCAAATGCTGCAAAAATGACCCAAGACATAGGTATCTATTGAGCAGCCAGCAGGTGGCAAAACATAAAATGCCTGTGATAACCTTGTTATGTAAAACCAGCATTACCCTTCCTTGCTGTCTGCAGAGCTTGCCTTGGTGTCTCAAGCTTGTCAGCTACAACACTTGGTGTAGGTGGTGAAGATCTGTGAAAATGGCTTAAAAAACCCAATTTAAGTCATGAAGAATGTCTGGCTAGGACAGAACAATGAAAAAGGGCAGATTGGCTTGGAAAGTCATACTGGGGCCATCCTTCAGCATATTTCTTTGATAGCATGGTACTGTGTGAGTCACTCAGGTTTGCTTGGCCATTTGAGAAGGCAGTATAGCTGCACTGGCCTGAAATGCAGGTGTACTCAAGGCAGAGAACCTAGGTAAGGATGCTACAGGGCTTCCAGTAAATGCTAAGCTCCACACATTTAACCACAGATGTGCTGGGACATGTCACCTCTAGTGCAGTTGTGAGCAGTGCTTGTAGTGTAGGGGGTGATTTAATATTCTAGTGATCCAACACGAATAAGAAATGTCACTCCTGAAGTCTCTTTAAAACCTCTCATTTCCACGATCATTTTCTTAAATATGCTGATGTGCTGTCACTGGCTTTTATTTCTGCTTGATTTTCTCAAGTGTATGCCCCTGATAGATGCATGTTTTATCTGCCCTGTACCCAGCCTCGCTGCTTGTGTTCAGAAGCCTTGTTCTCTGGTGCAGTCCATGGAAAGACAGATTTGCATTGTGCCACCTGTTGGAACATGTTTGTACATGAGTGTTCCTCCCCCTCTGATGGCGCTTTTATGTGGTTCATCATAGTTACTGCTGAGAGAGCAAATAGCCCCCTGGAGCTATATAAATAAATAATCAGGGGATGTTCTTTTACTACCAATTTACAGGGTTAGCTTACATAAACAACATGTGCCAGATCACTGTGTGCTGAAGTACTGGTATCTCTTGAGCTTGTCTGAATGTCACTGAGATAAGGAATGAAGTACCTGCATGGCCTAAGCACTGAAGTTGTACAGTAGTGAAGGATGTTTTTTCATTACTCTATCAGGAAGATTTTTTTTCTTCTTTTCTTTTTCTTCCCTGGTCTGAGGTTTTGCCTTGTGTAGGGGTTTTGCCTTGTAATTTGTCAGATTCAGCTGTCCTGTTGCACAGAAAACCCTGGAGGAACCTCAGAGACATAAATTCTCTGTATGAAGTTCAACTACTTTTGGGCATCTGTTCCACCAGTGACCATTTATGCACAGCATGACTTTCTCCTTTTCACTGGGAGGCTTTCACTACACTTTACCTCTGTCATTCAGCCTTTTCTCTGATGTGTAGTGTGACTGTGTACTAGAAAAATGATCTAAAGTTTATTGGACCCAAAAGGCTCTGCATGGATGGTTGTCACTGAAGTGCAGCAAAAGAAAACAAGATCCATCTGCCCTAGTTGCCATTTATTGCTTATGAATTTATTCCCTGACTTTGAAGCTTCTTTAGGTGCTGCTGTGAATTGGCAACAGAAAAACATATCTTAGGGAATCATCTGCAGCTGGTAGCAGGGAGGGGGAGAAAAAAGGGATGTCGAAGCTGTTGAAATGAGAAGCTTTATTCCTTTCTGTGCTCCCAGGACTGCTTAGTGTAGAGGCCAGACTTAATACTGTTAGAGAATGCAACTCGTTCCCACCTAATTCTGCTGTGGTAAATTTGGAGTAAGAGAAGAGTAGGATGCTGTGGTCAGGGATGCCTTCATTCTCTGCATATGAGTAGATCTTACAGTGGATGCAGTGCCTGGAGAATCGTTGCTCTGTAGCTGTGTGATGAGGTAGGATGCCACTGCCTGAACAGCCACTGCTACCTTCTGACTAGAGGTCCTTTCTCTCTGCTGTGATGTGATCTGCATTAATCCAGGTTTGGATTAAATCCTGGATTAATCCTGGATTGTGGAAATCATTGTGGAGTTTTTTCCTGGTTTTCTGTGTAGTTGCTTAGTCCCTTGTCTTTGCATTCACACACTGCTCTCAATGTGTCCTTGCTCCCTCTCTGTAACATCTGGCTTGTACCGCACCACATGCATTGGGTCCAGATGAAATATTCCTAAAGCCTTCCAGCTCAGGCACCTATCAAAATAAGAAATGATGTAAGTGGGGGATCTGGCAGTGGGTTTAAACCAGTTCTTTGTGTGTCTTAATTCAGGCCTCAGGTTTTTGCCTGTTTCTCTGTTTACTCTTTGCTGACCTCATTGGTGTGCAGCTGATGAGGCTGCAGCATAAAAACACAAAAAAAGCAGTGACTCATAACCCTTTAGTAGCAGACTATGAGTTTAAAATAAAACACACTTTCATCATCCAGATTTTTTTTTTAAATAAAACAACACAGGCCAGTGATTCAGCATCAGTGTGGGTTATGGTACATAAAGTTTTATCCTGGAGCTCTCCTGTGTCTGTTTTCTCCCTTTGTAAGTTTAACAACCACCCATCCCCTTTTCTTTGTCATGCTGGATGCTGCAGATTTCATAGTAACTCGAGCCCTTGGCTGGCTTATGCATGCACATACATATTCTTATAAAATCTCCTCCACAGACAGATGGAATGCTGTCAGGCTGAGCAGTGCTTCTCTATTTACAGCAAGCCTCTATGCTGAGGGTATACGTGAAGGGTAGCAGGCAGCTGGTTATTCATTGCCACAATAAGCACTGGCAAGCAAATGACAATATTTTGTGCTATGTGCTCCTTGCTGTTCTTTTCAGCATGTTGAGATATTTCTAGTTGTGTTCTGTTTGTATTCACTCCTGAGTAGATAAGGAAGCAAATGATGGCTTGAGTTTTACAAGTTGACGGTATTTAATAAAGATAGCACTGCCTATGTCATAAAGGTGATCTTATTCTGAAAGTTGTTTGGGTATGTCAAGAAAGTAAGACCTTTGCATTGCTGCCATCCATAAATAACCACAGACTACTTTACACATCTCTTAAGTAATAATATGATGCCTGTTAGTACTAAAGGAGGTCCCAGCTTTGTACAGGCTGTGATATTTGACAGGAAAAGATGTGTTTTTTAAAAAGAAATCTAGAAAGATGAGAAAAAAATAACCAGAAAAGAGTAAGCATGAGAAAGCAGACAAGCACACTGTAAGGTCTTCTAGATGAATGTGGGCTTTGGTACTTCCACAGTGGTCTGTTTCATAGACATTACTTATATCTCAAAGAATTATGCAAAACTTGTACTTTTTTTTAAAAAAAAGAAAGTTAAATCTAGAAAATAATAATCTAGAGAGGAATCTGAATGTTGGTTCTGCAACAATCTGTTGGAAGACAAGGAAAAGGAAGGGAGTAGAATCAAAGTCAAGCAATTCTTTACACAGCAGGTAATTAGATTATAAAACTCAGTGCTACAAGAAATTGTTGAGACTAAGAGCTTAGCAATATTAAGAAAGGGGATTAGACACTGATTTGGGTAATAAGAACAAGCTAGATCAATAGTTCTTGCTGACATAAGTGTTGTTGTGTGAGATATTGGATACATAGGGTGGTGGTGTTTCGAGGCTTGTGCTAACTCCTGCTTTATTTCAAGTGTCAGATCACACCTGTATATCCCCATTAGCACATTTCCTTCTTGCCACTTAGAACACACCACAAGTGAAGGGGACATACTAGACTAGATCTACTTCTGATGTGGTCTTGCCTGGCACCTCCTTCATTTCTCCTTTAGAAAAGAGATGTTCCCATTCTGCAGATGGCAAAGCTAATACCAGTTCTGTAATGCCTACAACTCTTGCATTCAATAATCTATACTCTTATGTACTTTTATTTGAAAAGAAATTCCTGGATAACCCAGCTAAAAGCAGAAGCATAGAGGGGTTGCTGGAATAGAGAAGCAAGCAATGCAGAGCTGGAGGAAAGAACAGACTTTTTTCTGATCCACAGCTTAGGTTGTACTTGTGTGCGAGTAAATTTTACAGTGTTATTTTGCTTTGTTAATGGATAACCCACAGATAACATATATCAAAAGTATGCTAACTTGTACAGACCTGAGGAATGCTCACCCTTAATATGCTGCTCTGCCTAGCCCCAAGTACTTCTGTGCTGTTCATAATACAGGCTTGTTCCGAATTTACTGATTTAAGCAGTTATGGTCTATAAAGATTGGAGAGAAATATATTGTCTTTACTCCTGGTCATGGTGTGGAACAAGTGGGATCTGTTTTGTGAGGTCTTATAATTTAAGTAGCAATTTCTTCAAGAGGTGAACTTGCTGCTGAAGTGCTGAATTGAAGCAGAACTAATTTACAGAGCTAGCATCTGCAGTCCCAGCTGAATTTAACATTGCTCTACATTGCTGCTTCTCTGGATGTCTAATGAGGTTATTTCTAGGTTAATTTTTCTCCTGATGCAGTTTTAATTAAAATATAATGAAGGCAACAGAAGATGCAAAATAAAATGGCTTGAGAAAATCCATTTCATGCTGCACCAATGCTTTGTGGTAGGATGTTTGTTATTGCTGCTAATTATTATTTTATATGAGGAATTTGTCTAATAGCATGTGTGTGCATGTGAATCATCTGCAGAGCCTGTGGCAGCATTCCAGAAGTGAAGTTAGCTCTAGTGGCTGAGTCACTGAGTTTGTGCCAGTGGGTTTTGTTCCTGTGTTCAATTTAAATGAGAAGAAATATTAGGATTTTTCAGCCCAGCAATCTTGGAATATAAAAGGGAAATATTTTTGCATTGTTAAGAAATCACATATTGCTGTTGGCTTTCAACAATATGCTGATAATTGATGGAGACAGTGATTTATTCCTGATGAGGATCTAGCTCTGGATTTTTTTTTGCTCTTAAGAGAAAGAAGAATCATTCTTTTGCATAAGATGAAAGCAAAAATGTGGTTCACAGTTGGATCTGATATTCAGAATGCAAGCATCACACTCCACAATTAGCAGCTGTGAAACACATACCCACCAGGATGAGTTAAACCGTGTGGCAAACGAGGGTGAATGTGCGTTGCTGGCAAATGGGATTCTTCACACAGAAATGCTGGTTTTGCCTGAGCTGTTCTGACAGACATAATACATAAAATATTTAGTCACTTAAATTCTTCATGACTTCTCTTGTATTAACAATACCTGCCAATGAAATATTTGTAGGTGAAACACCCTGTTCAGTTAGGGTTTAGTTGACTGCCATCTCTACAGCATGCTGAAGAGCTAGTTGTAGAATGAGATGATTCCAGAACCTAATGATATATTTCAGGCAATGACCCACCTTTAAGAAGTGCCTCTGGCTGTTTTTAATACTTCAGATCCATAATCTGCTTTGTTACATCCTTAGTTTGACAAAATCTTCCTCCCTGTAGCACAGAACAAAACCACTGTGCTGTTTCTAGGTGCCAGTGTCTACCTTCTTTAAAGTGTTGGAGCTGTCGTTTCTGAGATCAGAGCAATGCTTCCCCTGCTCTTGAGCCTCCTGTTAAGAAAACAACAAATCAATCTAACTACTTCTTAAGAGTAAGATGATTTCAGAAGGAAATCCTTGTGAAAGGATCTGCAGATTCCTGCTGATTCACCTTTTCTCAGCTACGCACTATAACAAGAATTTGCCTTTGTAAACTAGTGCTTAATGAATGTATAGTAATGAAACTTAGCTGAAATCTCATTGCAGCGAAGGCACAGAAAGGAGTGCATTAATACAGAGCTGTACTGCCTCAGCTAGGGGCAAATTTGGCCTCCTTAGAAATATTATAACTCTACATGCCTGCTCATCTTGATTCCTGTAGGGTCTTGGAGTAAATACTAGTAAGAACAGGGTGATCCTAAAACAGTGGGATGGCCAAATTTGAGAGAAGATGGGAAGCTTGGTTTGATTCAGCAGCCTCAGTGAAAGGATTCTGAATCTTCCAAGCTTTTTGAAGCCTTGCCAGGCAATAGCTGGGCCCTCCCTTTCGTGTCACCTCTCAAACAGACCTTCATAGCTTTTCTCAGCCAGCAAGTTACTGGCTTATGACAGGAGTCTAATTCCCTCTCTTGATTATTTCATGAGAAAGTAAGCAGGCTTCACTGCTGTTTTGCAAGCAGTTACATCTGATAATGTGTCTGGGATTTTCCTTTTGCAAAACACTGTTTGCTGCCAATTTGAAACCAATTGTTTCTGCTCCTCTCTGAGGAACAAAATGTGTTCCTGTGGATTATTTTTCTCTTCTGGACACCATAGTATCCCTAATTGCTCTTGCTGTAGTGACTGGTCATAGAGTGGTAGGGTTGGAAGGGACCTTTAGAGATCATCTAGTCCAACCCCCCTGCAGAAGCAGGATCACCTAGATCAGGTCACATAGGAACATGTCCAGGTGGATCTTGAAGACTTCCAAGGAAGGAGCCTCCACAACCCCTCTGGGCAGCCTGTGCCAGGGCTCTGTCACTCTCATGGTGAAATAGTTTTTTCTTATGTTTAAGTGGAACTTTTTGTGTTCCAGCTTCATCCCATTACCCCTTGTCCTGTTGCTAGCTACTATAGAAAAAAGGGATGTCCCAACCTCCTGACACCCATCCTTTAGATATATTGTAAATGTTAATAAGATCTCCCCTCAGTCTCCTCTTCTCCAGACTAAACAGCCCCAGTTCCCGCAGCCTTTCCTCATCAGGAAGATGCTCCAGTCCCCTGATCATCTTGGTGGCCCTGTGCTGGACTCTCTCCAGCAGTTCCCTGTCCCTCTTGAGCTGAGGAGCCCAGAACTGGACACAGGACTCCAGATGAGGCCTCCCAGGGCAGAGTAGAGAGGGAGAAGAACCTCCCTTGACCTGCTGGCCACACTCTTCTTGATGCATCCCAGGATGCCATTGGCCTTCTTGGCCATGAGGGCACATTGCTGGCTCATGGTTAGTTTATTATCAATCAGGACTCGCAGGTCTCTCTCTGCAGAGCTGCTCTTCAGCAACTCTGCAGACTAATCAGTATAAGCAACAGAAATAGCCTGTTGCTTAAAACTTGGAGAGTTTGGATACATATCTGAGTATCCCTGTGTCTTGGATACTACATTTCCACTGCTGATGAAAGAAGGGAGAAAGCAATGAAGCAGAAGCATAACCCATCTTCTTCCGGGTTGCAGGGACCAGACAATGACTTGAGCTTTGGGTGAACACTGCAGGCACCCCTCTGCTCTGCTTGGATAGCTTAGTGCCACATACAGTACTGGCTAAGCTTTCCCTCTCTGCACTTTTCCTCCCTACATAAGGAGGAATAATCCTGTGAGAGTAAACACTGTCGGGACTATAAAGTGCATGTCATTTGGAATATGAATATATTGACTATCAACTCAGTACTTCAAATGCTCATCTGCCTAGAAGGCTTTATCTGGAGTCCAGTTATTGTGGGATAATGCACCTGGAAGGGCGCATTACCCTTAGCCGTGGCAGGTTGCTTTGGTAGTAAGGCTGCCACAGTGCGAGGGACCAAAATGTGAAAGGCAATGGAGTGCCAAGTAGACACCCTTTGGACTCTGTTTCCTCTTTGCACAATTGGACCATGAGCATGGGGCTGGGTGCTGTTTCGTCTTGCCAGATGGATTGTTATCATTGTGGTATGTTACTGCAGAATGTAGCTAATTAAGCAAAAGCTAAGTTACTTGTGTAACATAAATGGTATCTAGAACTTACATCTGGTTGATGATAACTCACTGAAACTTTAATGTAGTCGTCCCTGCCTCTTTTTGCTGCTGGAGAAGAGGTTAACATTCTCAGTTTTGCATCTGTTAGAACATCATCTACGTGTCTATGCTGATTTAACTCTTGCTTTGTCCTTTTCTCTAACACCATGCCCAAAACTGACTTTGTTTCCCCTCTAGCAGTGTTGCAGGAACATCTCTAGTTTCATTCGTGTTCATGTGAATATTCCCTAAAGCTCAGTGAGGTCTTTGAAATATGTGACAGCTTCAACTGGCCCAAATGTGTTTTGATGCACATTAAATCCTGCTTAAAGGCAAAAAAAATGAAGACAAAGGAGATGCCATAAACCATCTGTTGAACTTTAGCTGTACTTTGATACAAAGAGCACTCTTGGGGCTGGATGGCATACGGTAGGTGACGCTTTGCAGAGGTGTGCCTCCAAAGGAGAGCATGGAAGTGAGTACTGATGGGTTCATTTTGTATGGTGTCTTAGTTTCTGAATGCCTCCTGAGGTCATGTTGCACAATGCCCATTGGAGACTTGACATGGATGAGTTAGTTCATTCAGTGGATTAATTTGAATAAATAAAACCTGCTGCACTTCTCCTATCTGTGCAGCGCTCCGATGGCTAGATGCACGGCAAACGAGTGCCGGTGGAGGGGCACGGGTATGGCTGCTTGGAGTAGAGTTTAAGCCTTGCTTGGGAGATGACTTGGTTTCTCAGTAGCAGCTATTAATGCATTTGGGAAGGGTGATCACACACAGCTAATGCTTTTGTTTGTCAAAACTGCCAAAACCCTTTTGCTCTACCCTGCCTTTAGCCTTGGATGAGGGCAAATGGGTTTTGGCTTGAAGAATTTGAGGGAAAGATGTCCAAAGAAGGATTTCTCTGCTATTCTTAAGACTTTGATTGTAATTCTGCTTGCTAAGGCTTATTTCCTTATAGTGCTGGCCACATGGCTACTGCCTTGGTTTTGAGCTGGAGGGCTTCCTGCACCTCAGGGTCTGTGAGTTATTTGTGGGTCTGGTCAATGTCAAAGCCAAATGAATAACCCTGAGCTGGTCTAACAATCTTGTAAAAAATCAGATGCTGGTGAGCTGGGGCAACATGTTGCCCCCTGTGAAATGCTGCAGGGAGTACACTGACGACAGAAAAATCTTGGCACAGTGCAGGTCAGAGGCAGGAAATCCAAGGAGATAAGGGGTCTGCCAGATGACATGTGAGTGTGACGCTGAGCTGACATGTTGGGTTGCAGCCAGCATTTTGGTTAAATAGTTTGTGAGGCTGGTCATCCAAGGGAGGGAGCATGGGGCAGTGTTTTGGAGGCTCAAGTTTGCAGCCCTGTCTGATGACATAACCTTACTTGATGCTGGTGTCTTTTTCCCTCCATCTCTTTGATTGATGGCTCTTAGGCACAGTCTGCTTTGCTCTGATCAGAAGAATCCCGCAGCCCAGTCCCACCACCAAGTTGGCCAGTGTGAGAGCACTGTGAAGTCCAGTGGCTGCTAGGGAAAGGCTCGAGGCCCAGGTTAGGATGGGCTGGGGTCACACCATGAATGTGTGCACAGATCCACACTTACTGTGTTAAGATATTGAACTTTTCTCCTCCACTACTACCCTTGAGCTACAGTTTGTAGTGATCTGGGGAACAGCACTAGGAAAGGTGTTGTGAAGATGTTGGCATTACTTGCTAAACACACACTAAATCCAGTGGGTCTGTGGATTTAGAGCTTAACAGAAAGTTGTTATCTAGATGCTCTGCTTCTCAGGTAATATTGCAGAATGAAACAGCACATTAGCTGTCAGGGAGTATTTTATTAAAATACATCTTAGCTTGTTTCCAGGCAAATCAGTTTTACATTTTTCTCTCTTTCATAAGTGCTCAGTAATCTCTTCATCTGTTTCCCATCATCTTTTTAATATTTTTCCAAAACTACAGAGTGTGTTTTGTTGTTGTTGTTGTTGTTTTTAAAGGAAATTAAACTCCATTTTCAGCTAGGGAGCTTTCATTAGGCTTAGTCTGTAGCGTGTGTCTCGAGCATCAAGAGGTCCTGATACTGGGCTGTAATTAAGTTTTGCGTTCTGTCTGAGCAGAGTTCATCTCAAAACCTAAAATCTAAGGGAAAAAAATAATTTGTGCAGATGGCCTTCATAAAGCAAAGGCAGATTAAATCTGGAGCTGTCACAGAATTACTCTTACAGATGCATCTGCTGCAAAATAATTGCCTCTCTCGAGCCCAGTAAGTTAATCACCGTCTTTTGTTTGTGTCTGCAGTGAAAACAATTAAAAGCTCATCTCCTATTTTTTAAGTAAACTTACAGATTCTCCAATTTTTTAAGGGTAATTAGATTTATTTTGATGTGTATCACAGTCCAAAGTGTTCCTGTTGGACAACTAGCTGTCTGTAATGTAATTTACCTGTAGCCAGGATGTAATTTCGTTTCAATCACCTTTTTTCCTTGGGCTGTTTTTTTGCTAAAGAGTTCACAATACTTTGTCTCCTTTCATGTAAATTGCATTTTAAAAAAGTAAGGCTTTTTGTACAAACATAAGAACTGCCATTATTTGCATTTATTTCACATTTTCTTTAATTTTCTGTGACATGAGGAAAAATTCTATAATGTAGTTGAGAGCACTGCTGCTACCTCAGTTGTAATCTGTGAAAGTCTGTGTTGGGAGTCTGATTTCTCAAACATGGTGAGACACTTGTGCAGTGTGTAAGTGTATGTGGGTAGAGGGGACCCCACAGAGATGAGCAGTGGGTATTAGAAAGCAGCTGCTGGCATTGACCTAATTCCTAGAAGCACATCCAAAATTCCCAGCAGACTGCTAGTGTGGGATTTCCCATAGAGATTTTCCTCGGTGTGGTTTGCCAAGTCTGTCAGTATGGCTCAGTATCCCACTGTGGTTTCTCAGGGTGGAGGGGGATGAATCCCACCTCTCCATGCTCAGATGACTTGTGTGGGGTGGCCAGTGGCAGACCTGGAGAGACAGTGCTTCCCCCATGGTCCAGAGCAGCAAAGCTTGCTTCCTCCCCACGATCAAAGTTGCCAGTGAGCACACAGACAGTGCTGTAGTGAATGTACTTTCTGCTCTAAAGGCTTCCCTGGAGCCTGGTCCTGGTAAGCATCACACCTCATGTTGTTTTAACCCTAGGAATGCTTACCACACAGTTGACTGCTCAGGGTGAATACTGCCACAGAGTGAGGCTGAAAGGATGCAGCACAGGCTGATGCCATCGTTTCTGCCAAGCCTCTGCAAGGTGGCTGACTTCTTATGACTGTCTTCTTGCTTTGCACAATCCCTGCTCCTCCAGGACAGACCACTCGTTTCACTGTCTTCAGATTGTAGCATCAGTGTTCTGTTGATCAGGAGCACATTTACATAACTTTTCTGGTGCCTTCTTTTCCTCATGGCTTGGCAGGAGGATAAATAAACCTTCATTGTTGTGCTGGAGGTTAAAGAAAAAAGAAAAAAAAGCCCTACCCTAAGATATTTTAAACTGTAGTACATGGCAGTGATGATGCAGTTTTGTTTAAAAAGAACAAGATCACACTCTGTGATTAACCTTGCATGGCTCCTTCAGGATGCCTTCACCTTGTTTGCACTTTTTGCTCTGCTTGTACTTATATGCTGGCATTAGATCACGAGTGCTGCTGTCACTAAAATACAGCTTTTGTCTCTGTCTCCACCTCTGTTTGAATACCTTAATCTCTGAATTCTTTCAAGTGCTGCAGCAGAATGGTCTCTTATTTTTTGTATTAGAAAGAATGAGTGACAATCACTATGGCAGGTGGCACTAAGGACACAGCTGAGCCTCAGTGCAGTCAGACAGATATTTGTTTTGTTTTAATTCTCAGGGTCTTATGTTTTATCCTAATGCAATTGCTCACTCAAGGGCGCCGGCCTTTTTTGTGCTTTTAATGAATTAAACATTTTTTTCCAGCTAAAGGAAGCATCAGATACATCTCCTGTTGTCTTTAGAGTCATGATTAACCTTCAGTGGTGAATGTGACCAGAGAAAGTGGAAGAATGTGAAAGTGGAAAATGGATTTGTTTGTAGAGTGGAGGAAATTAAGGACTCTGGTGGTGGTGTGATTGAGGATTTAAAATTTCAGAGCTGAGAATCCCCTGTTCCTGACTTGATCAATTAATGGGAAATGCACCTACTTACCTTATTTGTAAGTTAATAATGTTCAAGTCCAAGTCATTCTTGGATATGAACTTTTTGAGGTATGCTTTTACAGCTGCAGCTGCACTTTAAGAGACACTAGTGTTTATATGCTCTGCGCCCTTACGAGAGTGCTGAGGCTTTGGGGATGGCTTGTGAGAAAATGGAAGAGATTAAGGAAGCAGATTAAGGTAACAGAATACAAATTAATTACTTAGGTCCTCACTTTGTCTATGTTTGATCTAAAAAGGCCCTATTACATAGCCTTTAGAGACCAATCCCGAAACTTGAGCAGAAAATGTTCACTCAAGTCTTTCTTTCCAAATTCTCTGCTTTATTTATAAATAAAACAATCACAGAATCCAAGCTGTTTGAATCATGTTTATTTAGATCCTTTCAAACAAAATTCTTAAACTGATCATAAATGTTGGGGTTAAAAAAATACGAAAGAAAATTACCTGAATATGTAATTGGCTAAATTATCTGGACTGTCAAATCCCACCCCACCAACTAGTCTCAAATAAGAACCAGGAGACTTTAGCTTGTGCTAGAACACAGCTGTCAGGAATATGTTTTGCCCCATATTTCAGTGAGACATCCTACTTTGTCATGGTTTTCACCTTGTCCAGCCAACTGTCTCCCAAAGTACTAAGAGTAACTAAATATCACTCTGATGGGATTTCATTTATATTCACCTCTGCCTTCCTTTCAGTGTAGACTGATTCCAAAATAATATTCCCTTTTCAGATTAATTTTTCACATGGGCCAGCAAGCCTTTTTCAACAAATAGAGCAATATCCACAAGCCTACTTTCCTTCCCTCTGCTTTTTAAAATGTATTTCCAAAAGCGACATGCTGAGGTATTTTCATTAGTGGAGATCCGAGTCAAACCTTCCCCCCCAACTCTGAGTGAGGCCACCACAGTGAATGAATTTGCTGTTTCTTTACAAATCCCCACCACTAGTTCAAGGATACTTCTAAACCCATCTGACTGGGGTTTCCTGGTACAGAAGGCTAGTTGCTTGCCCAGAGAAACAAGTTGGTTTTAGTGTCCATGTTGTTTTTAGAAATGTAGTTTTCATGCAATTAGCATGTGTGCTGCAGCCCCTGGTTGTCTGGAGTCAAGAGCACTCTCTCCTATCCATTGATTGCCAGTTTGTTCAGCTTTACTCGTGTTTGTTTTCACAATTATTATTTCTTGTCCTTTTTTTCCCCTTTGATACTGTTTTGGAGAGAGGAGCAGTTGAGTGTGAGGGCCTATGCTCTCACTCAGATGACAGAAGAGCAATGGCAATAGCTAAAAGCCCCTATAATGTTGGTTGCTTTACATTTGAAAACTGAGCCAGGCAATTTTGAGAGCCTGATCAATAAGCTACAAGTTCTGAGCTTACTGGTGTTTCCCATTGTCTGTTCCTCTAGTCTATCTAGCCTGTATTCAGAGAACAAATGCTAAACAAATGTGATCATAATTCATCAGACTACTCTGTTGAAAGTCATACAAATGCTCTCACATCACCTTGAAAAAGAGTTGGGGTGTTGTTCTTTATGATTTGTAAATGATGCAAATATTTACACGTGCAAATACCAGATGGAATATGAAAAACATACATTACAGTGTTGATAGATCCCTGCAGTAAGCCTTACCTCTCCTACATTTTTAAAAGGAGTTTTATCTTTTTCTCTACCCTGATACTTGTGTGATTATTTTTCTAATGAAGTGGGTGTTTTCATTTAAGCAATCTTGTGGCCTAAAGTGGGTGAAAGATGTTCCTGTAATAATGGAACATTGGAATTGCCTGAACTTACTCTGGCTTATCTGTCCTTTTGTTTGCCTTGTTTTATGGGAATGAATTCATTTTTCTATTCACAAGCATGATGTTCACTTCTTATGAACATCTCAAGAAGTTTTCAAGCTATATGTGGCAATGCAAGATCTTAATGTGTCTGGTAGTGCAGTGTCTTAATATCTCTTGACTTAAAACATCTGTGTCATAAAAGTGTGATGAACAAATGTTACATGGTTGCAGTAACTATCACTAACCACAGTTCGTCAGTAGTTGAAGGTGGTACTGAAAAACTGTCCAAGCAAGTTGTTCACACACAACACCAGGTTATTGCCTGATAAAGTCTGTGCAGCCAGCAGAGCTATCATGGTGCAGAATTACTGTGGGGTAATAATATGGGATGGGCAACATAGAGGTCTATTTTGTTTGCTTTCTAAAGAAGATTTGGGCTCTCACTGACCTTCATAGTTTACCCAGAGTTATGTCTGCTAAGTAATTCAGGTGAAATATTTGGATTGGGAAAGAACTGAGAGATCTGAGTGCATTCGGATCTGTTCACGACTAAGAAATTTTCTTAAAAAGCAGGACTAAAAGCCTATGCAGCCAGATAGAGAGATGCAAACAAATCTGGAGGGACTAAAAACCTTTTACTGTTTGGCCTTCGAGGGCAAAGCTGAATTATAGCAGGGAAATGCATGTATTTGCCAAGCCTTTCTCGTGACTGGCTGAGCGGACAAAGTGAGGAGACAGCAATGGAGACTGCTCTAGTTGCTTGCTCGTTTTTTTTTCCTCCTTTTTAGCTTTTAAAGTCATACTCCTTTTTAAGGACTTTCTCACTTCAGCTCTGTCCTTCAGGCTTTTTTAGTCTATTCAGAGGCATATAGAGTCTTACAGCCATAACACAGAACGGTAGGGATTGGAAGGGACCTTTAGAGATCATCTAGTCCAACCCTCCTGCTCAAGCAGGACCACCTAGATCAGGTCACACAGGAACATGTCCAGGCAGATTTAGAAAACCTCCAGAGGAGACTCCACAACCCCCCTGGACAGCCTGTGCCAGGGCTGCCTCACTCTTACAGTAAAGTAGTTTTTCCTTACGTTCAAGTGGAACTTTTCGTGTTTCACCTTCTGTCCATTGCCCATTGTCCTGTCACTTGAGACAACAGGAAAAAGTGCCACCCCATCCTCTTAACATACACCTTTCAAATACTTTTAAGTATTAATGATACCCACTCTCAGTCTTCTCTTGCCCAGGCTTAACAGCCCTAGGTCCCACAGCCTTTCCTCATAAGAAAGATGCTCCAGTTCCCTGATCATCTTGGTTTCTCTCCACTGGATTCTCTAGAAGTTCTCTGTTCCTCTTGGGCTGGGGAGCCCAGAACTGGACACAGGACTCCAGATGAGGCCTCACCAGGGCAGAGCAGAGAGGGAGAAGAACCTACTTCAACCTGCTGGCCACACTCTTCTTGACCTTTAGAGAAAAGTTAGGCAAGTGAATGAATCCAGTTAAAGGCCTGAGGATTCACTCCCAATACAATTCTTCTGTGATAACCATTTCAGTTTTCAGGTGCTTGGTTTATTGGCAGCACATCAATTCCTGCAGAAAGCTGACTGATTAAATGTCACAAGGCTTCTGCTCAAAACCTAATTTTCTATCAAACTGTTTCTGGTGGAAGAGATTTTCAGTGATTCCCAAACCAGCATGTAGATAATTAAGAAAAAGCCCTTGTGATTCTCAAGCCTCCAGCACTTGTCAGTGGTTTATAAATGTGACTGTCCAATAATCTTTCTACTCATTACTGAAACTCGAGTCATACTGCAGCAGAACTAGATAGCTCAGATGTCTGTTTGGTGTGCTTTTAAAATGGCAAGCCAAAATGCCACTGACTGGGGAAGAACAAATGCCTCCAAGTTATTAAACTTTTATATCTTGCTTGCTTTTCATTGTATTCAGTTGAAATTGCATTTTCTGTCTCCTGAAAATTTCCTTGATGACTGTTTGATATATCTGACTCTCTGCTTTCTTTAATATGAGGATGTTTCAGTTATTAGCCTGAGGAAAGCTAATAGGTAGAGATTGATATCTTGCTTCCATTCTTGGTTTTGAGCCTGTTTTTTCATTTTTGATCAATATCTGATGCACAGACTTTCTCTGGCCATGCAGGAAAAACCCTTTTTTCCACATCTCACATGGTGTGGGGCTGGGAAGAGAACAGAGCTGTAGGTCAGCTCCTTCTGTTCTAAGGCACTCCAGCTGACCATGTCTCTGCACAGCAAGTTCAATGTGCACAGCCACATGAGGCCTGCAGGGAAACTGGGAAAATGTCTCACTGTACATTCACATTTTTACTAGAATATCAGTAGATTTATTTACTTTTGTACCTGCTATTTGCTTGTGTTATTAAAGATAATTTCTTGGTGGTGTTTTTTGGGGTTTTTTTCTACTCTTGTTTCTTAAAGAAGTGCAAACCTTTTTGTACCTGTCTGACATGCAGCATATTTTCAGGAGCATGACACAGACAAGAAGCATTGTTTTAAAGTCATCTTATTGCAAACAAATTCGGGAAGCCACCTCTGCAAGTGTTTTTCCTGCAGTGAAAGATCAATTCTGACTGGAGATAAAGAGCTTTGATCTGAAGAGAGACAGACTGCTCATTTTCAGCTATTTCTAGCACATCTAGAGAGTGTCAGTCCATCTTTAAGCATTTCTTGTAGTAGACAAAACTGAAAGATCAAAACCATAAAAGCTGAGAATCAAAAAGTACTTCTCTTGGTTTTTCTGTTGCACAATGTGTGGTGATCTGCTGCTAAAAAATTAGCAACTTTAAGGCTTAGATGGCCTTGTTGTTTTGAAAAGAGACAAAATCTCTATTTCTTCTTTTATACTTGATGAGAGCATTTGTATGTTCATCACTTCTGAAAATCAGTCCAATTATTTTGCATCTGAGCCTAAATAATAAGTTGGTAGAAAGCTGAACTAACTCACACAGATGCTTTTGACTAAGAGACACATGTGTGCAGGTCGGAGGGAGTAAAGAATTGGGAGGAAGTTACAAGTCAGCCATCACCTTCATCTGTCTTATTTGACTCAGTTTTCAACTTCCACAGTTTTTGGAGCATTTTCTCTTCCCCACAGCAGTTGTTTTACAGGAGATGCTCTGTGGTACCCAGGCATCAATTCCATGTCAGGGTTCAGACCTCCAAGTGCAGGGCCTCCCAAGAGTATGGCTAATGGTAGTATTATAGGTCATAACAATCTTGCTCTCAAAAATATTTACAAGTAATATAATTTCATTTTACTATATATTTAATTTTACCTGTAATATCATTTTACTCACAATTCAAGAAGGATACTTAAAAAATACCTTGCTTTGCAGTATTTTCTTGGTCTACAAACTGCCTTTCTGCCTATAATTCTCACGTCTCTTGTGTCCATGGCTGTGCATAGGTGGTTGGAAGCAGAGCTGAGATGCACATGAATCTCTGCAAGGTAGAGTGAATGTATGTATGTTTGTGGGTGCTAACCTTGTAATAAATTGGTCTTTCAAGTACTGTAATGGCAAGGAAAGGCAATGTGCTCTGTGCACTCAACAGTGTACACCCCCTGCCTCTCCAAGGTTCACCCAATCTGTAAATAAGATCAATATTTTTCCTAGTTTTTATATAATATTTTCATCTTGTAGTCTGTTCTTCTCCTTAAAGAAATGCTGTCAAGACAGTCTGTTTCTCTTTTATTTTAGCTATATAAATAGCATCATA
This sequence comes from Colius striatus, assembly GCF_028858725.1. Taxonomy (NCBI): domain Eukaryota; kingdom Metazoa; phylum Chordata; class Aves; order Coliiformes; family Coliidae; genus Colius; species Colius striatus. Next base: position 111,250,645 of record NC_084760.1, read on the forward strand.
TTCTTGTTTTTTCAGGCAAACTGTCATGCATGTCACTCTGCAAGAAGATGCAGAAGGTAGAATTTTTGTAAACTGATGTTGAATCTGGAGCTATTGATCTCCTGTGAGAGCTGTCTCTTAGTGCTTTTCTTGCCAAAGGCATCAGCTGAGGATTGTTGATCCTTGTGGGTACTGAAAATGCATGATTCTGAATGAAAGACTAAGTATTTAATATATCAAGAAAGGAGATTGCTTTGGGGTTTGGTTTCCTTTTAATACTTGCAAATACACTCTTACTCAGTAATGCTTCGTGTCTAGAGTTGCTTCCTGTCATTGGCAGTGGCCATTACTGAATATTTCAGAATAAGAGGCAGTTTACTTGTCTTGATTTCATCCTCATCTTCCAAAATGGGAGTCTACAGCCATGTGCTGCCTCTTAGGCCTGATTTTTGCCTCTAGGAGAGGATTTGCTTAAAGCCTCAAAGAATAGGATTGAATAACTTCCAGTTTTGGTAGGTTTTTTGCTAGACTTGTCTGTGATCACTAATTGTCACCCAGATAGATGTTGAAGTCCTTTTTTCATTTCAGCTCACAACTTCTGCATGGTAACATCTGCAAAATGTCTAAAAGTGAAGAATCTTTCCTTTGTGTGTCTTACCAGTAACAGGAGGGCTATTTCCCTGCTTGCCTTTTACCTTAGAACTATGAAGAATGTTGTCTTTCATCAGTCTCCATCTCATCCAGAGGTCTCCTTGGATGACTCAGGTTCCCAAGGGACTTTATCAGCTCTTATCTGAAGAGGTGGGCATAGCAAATCCTGTTCTGAATTCTGGAGTTAACTTTGCTATTATCCGAACCCAGGGGCTGAATAAAAATCCCTTCTTTCTCTCTAATTAGAGTTCTTTGGGAAATTCTTCTTGTGTCAGATAGCTAACAGTTCATAAAGACCTGACTTTGTGGAGGCAGCTGGAAAAAAGAGAATAGACAAGACTGGAATTTATCGTTTTTAGGCAGAAAAAAACCTGAGGGGAAACAACTTCCATTTGCTTTAGCTGTGCAATGTGAATAAAATGAGATAGCTCCTTCAGGCACCATAAAACACAAACCCCAGTTTTCCTTCATAAAATTCTATACAAATCTTAAGCTGTGAAAATCAGGCAGGCAAAATTGTTTCACACTGGTTTCAAGCACTAGACTTTTGCTTTTATTCTGAAATAGGATGAGCTTAAAGACAAATAGGATCTGGGACTAAATTAGAGCCTCCATGTATGAAAAAGCAGCACTGCAGGTTAATGATTAAAAGAAGGAAAAATCAATCTTTTTCATAGAGGATTCCTGCCTGCTTCCAGGAGGAAAGAGATCAACATTGACTCAAATGATGTGAATCCTCCCCATGGGCAGAGAGATGCTGTGGTCCTGGTGAGCAGGGACTTGACATGAGAGGATGGTTCTTACTTCCACCTGCAGAGGAGACAAAGACTTGGCTTGAGGATGCTCGTGTCAGATCCTGTCAGTCAGATTGAAAGCTCATTGAGATGTTTTAGCTTGGCTCAGGAGTGAGTTGTCTAGCACAGCACTGCTGTGTCTGTGCACGTGAGCATGCATAGTGCTGTTCTTGCAGTTGCTTCCCCACATACTCCTAGTGCCTAGTTGGAAGCTGAGCAATTAACTTAAGATGCATTGACAGAGTTTCTTTTTGGAAATTGGTGCCTTTAGTGTTACACAAACAGAGTGAGTTTGGCTGTTGGTTCCCAGGAGTGTATGTGTAAGAGGAAGGCAGCAGATAGCTGCAGTTTATTAAAGCCCCTTGCTGTGCTCGTCTGCTGGATAGTAACTTCCATTATTAATGTTTTCAGCTACATAAGCAGGTTTTTTTAATTGTTTATGTTCCAGAAAAAGGCTGCTTTTGATAGCAGAATCTTTAACCTTAGAGCTTAAGAAGCTTTTTTAAAAAGGGCAATTTGAGACAATTAGGATGCTCTAGAGGTTTTTACTGGCTACAGAATCATGTAAATTAAACCACTCTAAATACATCTATTGGAAGAGTTCTTAATTTTGCTCTATTTTTAAGATGGTGATGAACTCCAAGGCAGGAACTTGCCTTGTAAAAATAAAACCTCAGGCACCCCAGTTACATTGCTGCACATCTCTTCAGAGATACCGGGGGTCTTTGCCATGAGAGACATTCCTGTGTGCTGTTGCACTTGGAGCAACTGTTCACAGATGGTTGGTTACGTGCAAGGCCTGTTGCCCTGCGGCCTGTTCTGAGGATCCATCATCTACAGGCTCTCGGGGCACGGCCCTAAGTGATGGTATTTATGATGCTGACGCTGCTGCTGCCCATACCTATTGCTCTGGACTGTAGAGTCTGGTTGCTTAGGAACAGCTTTGTGAGATGACAGTGGTGCCTTTCTTGGCTTTCAGCAAATAGTGTTAATTTGTAGGAGTTCATAGTGTAGCTGACGTACTCTGTGATTTATTAACGACAGTGTGTTTAACTGGTGTGATCTCTAAAAGATTTCGTTTAGCAGAGTTTTCCAGCTGTCTTAAAAAGTAGGGAGCAGCAGGCATCAGCTGTGAGCTCTCAGAGCAGGGCAGAGCTTGATACCAAGTGTGACATTTGGAAGAGTGTCTAGGGCGATGTGCTATGCCTGCTTATTCCATTTCAAAAGTGGTTTACCATTTGCCAGGCTTTTTATGTTTATGAATTTCAAATCCCTATGGGAGTTAGACAGAAGGGAAGGGTTTATACTTCACTGGAATAACTGCTTATATCTTACTGCATGCAATTTAAAGCCCCTCCCAACTTTTCACACCACAAACATGCAGCAGGTAGGGAGCCTGACTCAGTGCTGGGCTATACTATTGTTCCATCACTACGCGCCTTTTCTACTCCATACCATAAATTACTCCAGCCTCTTCCTTCCCTTCTCACTGCCTTTTGCTCACTCTCCCACACTCACCTCCTCCAGGTCTCTTGACAAGAGCAGCCAGCATTTGCACAGCTCCTGGCCAGCTCTTCAGCAGTCAGACACGGGGACAAGTGCGTGTCCTGTGGGCTGCTAGATGAAGAGTAGAGCTAGTTATGTCATGGTTAAAGCAGAGTCTTGCAGATACTGTCTTGTGAGCCTACTGCATATTATGGCACGAGAAGGCCGGTTGGTGTGTCAGGAAGACAGCAAAATAGCAAGGCTTATTATATTCTTATTTTCATTTTCATTTCATAGTTTAAATAGCCACAAGGAACAGTTTTTCTCTGCTTACAACAACCTATCTGAATGATAAGGGCATTGAAAATTCCATTTTGCCTTCGCTTTAAATGCTGGAAGGTCTCTCAAACAGTACAAGAAGAAAACAGCCTTTTTCTGCTAGGCAGAGATGCGTGCATAGAAGTTGAGAACTCCACCATAGTTCTTCAGTACTGTACAAGAAAGGCATTAGGATCCCTCCTTTACTCATTGATAGGTATTTGTATAGCACCTGCCAGGGTGATACTTGGTTTTTTGATACTTGTTTTTTTGGTGCAATCATACGATGCAAAAACATTCCAGTTCATGTACAGGGATGGAATCAGCAGTTCACACGTGGATTTTTTTAGCTCTTACAATCAATGGAAGTTTTATTAATGCAAGGAAGATTTGACAATAGGATTTGGTCCCAAAATCATAGACTCATGGAATCTTAAGGGTTGGACGGGACCTTTAGAGATCATCTAGTCCAACCCCCCTGCAGAAGCAGGATCACCTAGATCAGGTCACACAGGAACATGTCCAGGCAGGTCTTGAAGACCTCCAAGGAAGGAGCCTCCACAACCCCTCTGGGCAGCCTGTGCCAGGGCTCCCTCACCTCAACAGTGAAATAGCTTTTTCTTATGTTTAAGTGGAACTTTTTGTGTTCCAGCTTCATCCCATTACCCCTTGTCCTGTTGCTAGCTACTATAGAAAAAAGGGATGTCCCAACCTCCTGACACCCATCCTTTAGATATTTGTAAATGTTAATAAGATCTCCCCTCAGTCTCCTCTTCTCCAGACTAAACAGCCCCAGTTCCCACAGCCTTTCCTCATCAGGAAGATGCTCCAGTCCCCTGATCATCTTGGTGGCCCTGCACTGGCCTCTCTCCAGCAGTTCTCTGTCCCTCTTGAGCTGAGGAGCCCAGAACTGGACACAGGACTCCAGATGAGGCCTCACCAGGGCAGAGTAGAGAGGGAGAAGAACCTCCCTTGACCTGCTGCCCACACTCTTCTTGATGCATCCCAGGATGCCATTGGCCTTCTTGGCCGTGAGGGCACATTGCTGGCTCATGGTTAGTTTATTATCAATCAGGACTCGCAGGTCTCTCTCTGCAGAGCTGCTCTTCAGCAATTCAACCCCCAGCCAAAATTTCTGGCTTTGCCAATGCCTGAGCACTCTGGTATGTGATTACTGTCAGGCTGAAGTGCTGTATGAGATTTGGGTATAGCAAGCTCCTGCTTAAACTCTCCTTAAATTTCTTCTTTCTTCCCAGAGCAGAATGGAATTGCATTAGCATGATGATATGTGCACTCCCACTGGAAATCAACCAGGTGGAGAGGAAGCAAAAGACGTTTTTTTCTGCATTAGCCATCTCAAGTCAGCACGTAATTTTGAGGTGCGTGGGCATGTAGGGAGTTCTACTGTGACATGGGACCTCTTCTTGCGTCCTGTGCAGATAGATACATCAGGTTTGCTGTCAGTTGGGAGCTCTGCTCAAGCCCAAGTAGTATCACCTCTGCTTGAGCTTTCCCATGACATATGGACACATCTGATGGGGAGACAAGAAAGGATTTTCTAGGAGTGGTGAGGAAGCTGTAGAAACACTCAGAGGTGGCATCTGTGTTCTCTTGTTGTAGCACTTAATAGCAACCACAAGATTAAGAACCCTTTCTTATTTCTAGATGACTGCTTTCACCCCAGGTACATCCTGGCAAATCAGTAGGAAAAGTGAAATAGCACAATCTGTGAGAACTTCTGAATGGCCTTTTAATGGCTCGCGTCAACCAAAACAACTGGTAACTTCTGTCCTGCTTGTATGACTCATCATGCCCATGGATGTGGGAGTATGTTGTCTTTAATTGTAACAAGTCATACTGGGGAGAAGACTCCTGTGGGCAGAAAGACAATGCTCAGGTGTAGGAGGCAGGGCAGGTGGGGTGTCCAGGGCAAGAAATGGCTGATTTTGCGACCAACAGAGGAGAGTCTTCTGTCTTCCTCTCTGAGGAAAAGTTTGGGAGCACCAACTAGATGTAGTGCAGCAAGAGGCAGGACCTGTGGTCTTTTGCAGATGCAGAACTTGACGTAAATTCTTGGTGGTGCCTTGGGCAAGTATTTTAAACACTGACATGAGGGTCCAGAGCCTGAGTTTATCTCCCCAGCTAGAACATGTCTCCTGCTTTCACTCTTCAGCTACGCTGAAAAACAAGCTGTATTCAATTGTGCTCAGCCCCATCTGCTTCCAGGGAGAGTAGGTAAAGTGTTGGTGACTTTTGGGGTAGTCTTACACAAGGAAGAGTTTTTCTTTCATCTAGCTCTCTCCTTGCCTTTGTTTTTCCTTCCCACTGTTATGTTGCTCAGTTCTCTGGTAATCTTTGTCCAGGGATATTTCTTCAGGTAAGCTGTTCCTACTGGTCGCTTTGGGCCTGGCAGGATTGCTGTAGCAGGAAACAGACACGTCTCTTCTCAGTACAGCATCTCAGAGTTGAGTACCTAAATAATCTCTGTTCCTCAGAGATACTATGGATAATAGTCCTGTCAGTGACTTTCCAGCATAGGGATGTGGTTCAGCATCATCTAACCAACATCTGGCTGAGCTTCAGTCACTACTGTGATCATAAGAGCAATTTGTATGTCTCCAGATTCATTCAGTTTTGCTAAAAAATTGAAAAAAAACCTATTTTCCTCAGTCTCATAGTTTTCTTGGTCCTTGTTCAGGGTGGCACAATGGAGGGACCCTGAGAAATTCAGCCCTTGCTCCAAGTTACCTACAGTATGTGATCAGTCAAATGGCTGAAAGGAGTCAAGGACTTGAGCCGTTTAGAGAGGGCCTTGCTGTCCTTGTTGGACTTGGCTGCTCCAGTAGTGTTTGACACCTGAGAGCACCAGAGCAGTTCTTACGTGGGTATGGGATTGACATTCATTTAGATGGGCTTGTACTTCATCTGTGCCAGGGATGAGTCATTCCCAAGTCCTAGGGCACATGTTTCCTGCCCTGAACCAAGCAATGTAATCACCCTTTTCACAGAATTGCCGATGACAAAATGCTGTGGTTTAGTTCTCCCATACCCTGATCTATGGTATGAATCTCCCAGACCTTCATTACAGAATGGACTCTTGAGGGGAACCACACATCCTACATGCAGGATTCCTGGGAGGCAAATGTGTGAGAGGGCAGGGGTCTTGGACAAATCCAGTTATGGGTGCAACTAGAGAATTAGCAGCTGCTGGCACCCATCTAAGCTCCTGCAAGGACAGACACAGAGATCCCAGCAGCACCAGCAACTGCAGGGATCACTGCCTACCCGACTTAGGAGAGATTTCTTCTCCCAGAAAGCCAACAGTGTAGGAGCTGTGTTGTTTGAGGAATGTCTTATTTTCCACTCTGACCGTATGTGCTTGAACACAGTTACAGGGAGACTCAAACCACTATGTGAGCTGGTTTTGTAGAAGCACAAATAATAATGGTGCAGGGTTGTTGCATCACTGAAAGTGGCTCAAGTCCAAAGTGGGATTTGGTTGTGTGCTTTGGGCGATAGGGTTATGTGCCTGTACCAGATGGAGACTTTAATTTTTCATCAGCAGGTTTATAAACACAAAGAATATCCCTTTATCAGCCCCCAGGTCTTTTACTAATAAGCTGCAAATGCTAAACTTCAATTAGCTCGGAGTGGAGGCACAGATGAAATAAGAGACATTCTTACTGATGATTATCCATCATGTGAGAGTGAAATGAAGACATGAGTAATGACCCATTTAATCTTTTGGGGGCTTGTTGTTTTTTGGATTGTTTTATTCCTGCTAACAAACACTTGGTAGTGCAAATGACTGAAAATAGCTAAAAATTATTTGGGCCAGATTCTCTGCTGATGAAAACTCCATTGCAGGGGAATGGAGTGTGAGTTTTCAACCCTGCTTATCTTTGCATTGACTTATGTAGGTGTTGGACTAAGCCAACACAAGAGTATGTGACAGCTGTGCTGTTAAGTTTGCCATGGAAGGATAAAGAATTTACAAAACTGCATTTTTCCTGCTGCTGAGAGCTGGCCAGAGAGATCTAAGCTTTGAAGCAATGCTGCAGTGTGTTACCAGGGAATCCTGGCTTTCTTGAGAGGTTCAGGTGCATGGAGAGGGAAAGGGAATGATCAGTTTGATGCTGCCTTTGCCTTTAGCAGTATGTTTGCTGGCCTATGTGGCATGCTTGTATGCTGCACATGTGAGAAACCCTTTCTGGAACCTGCAGGCACCCAGCTACTGAGCTTGTGCCCCATGATTTATAAATCATTCAGGAGATTGTGCATTCAACAGCGGTACCAGCTCTTCAGAGGGTGCTAAGGAAGGACCTCTGCCTCAACTTAGGGAGGAAACGGGTCGAGTGTGTTTGCAAAAGTTAGTCTTGGCACAAAATATGAGAAGGTAGTGGGAAATTGTCAGGAAGGCTTAGTGGATCAAGATTGGTTCTAGGAATTCTGCATTTAGCTTTCCATATGTTCCCTTAAGAATACTTTGCTGGGAAGGTAATCCACTAAGAGGGTAGGATCTGCTGTTGAAAAATAGAGATAAGAACATTTAAGTCAGTAAATGAAAGAAAACTGTCCTCCTAATAATATAATTGAGTACTTTCTGGCTAATCAACCCCCAAAATGCACCCTTGAAGTACTTAATGCGTTGACACTTCTTCAGTGGATTGTATGGATTGAGCTTCAACTTAGGATGGCTGCTTCGTAGGTCATGCTGGGAGAAAGGCAGAATGGTATTGCAAAGGTCTCCCATGACACCATGAAACAAACAGGGTTTTGGTCTTTCCAGATGATTTAGGACTGAGATTTGTAGCTGGAGGCAGCTGCTGCTCATCTACAAAATGTGTCTGAGTGGTTCACAGTTGCCACAGAAGTTGGAGTGCAAGAGCCACATGATGGAATTCACAGAATCACAGAATCTTAAGGGTTGGAAGGGACCTCGAAAGATCATCCAGTCCAACCCCCCTGCCAGAGCAGGGCCACCTAGAGTAGGTCACACAGGAACTCGTCCAGGTGGGTTTGGAATGTCTCCAGAGGAGACTCCACAGCCCATCTGGGCAGCCTGTGCCAGTGCTCCCTCACTTGAACAGGGAAGAAGTTTTCCCTTGTGTTTCTTTGGAACCTCTTCTGTTCCAGCTTGTATCCATTGCCCCTTGTCCTATCATTGGACATCACTGAGAACAGCCTGGCTCCATGCTTCTGACACCTGCCCTTTACCTGTTTGTAAACATTAATGAGGTCACCCCTCAGTCTCCTCCAAGCTGAAGAGCCCCAGCTCCCTCAGCCTTTGATCAGAAGGGAGATGCTCCACTCCCTTGCATGAGGATTCAGTCCGTCCTTAACATAGGCACCGAAGCTGAAAGATTATTGAAGCAAAATGGACCTGTTCTCTTTCATTAGCTCTGATTTGCTACTCTGATGGCATATATCAATATTAAGAGAAGGCCACTAAGCTTTTATTTGTACTGCATTGGAAATGAGACATTGCAAAAGGAGAAGTTCTATTTAAAATTGCAGAATTGGAGATGAGGTGAAATTGAAAAGAAAGATCAAAGATAGAAAGCAGGGGGAGGAAGAAAGAGAAAATGTAAAGTATGGCTGCTTAGGTGTTTTAATGAATCTCTGACCACTCAGGAACGGGAGGGTAGTTCTTTGCCTACCGGGACAGAAAGAACAGCCTTCTGCTACGGTGCTGAGATTTCCTTTGAACATGGTCTCTTGCCAAAATGATGGACTGCATTCTGCTTCCTGTCTCACAGAATTAGAAAAGACCAAGCTATTTTCTGACTCCCTGTGCCCTGCTTATGTAACCTGCAGATGACAGCTCTGCAACCTCTGCCTGAGTCCTGGAAAATTTTCCTGTTGGTGACTCAGGTGCTTGGCAAAATGGGCTGTGATGGCAGACTCGGAGATGAGATTGCAGTTAGAGGCACTACCTGGCTACCAGAGCCCAGTTCAAGGTCTCTTTACAGAGGCTTTTCCTACTGGAAGCTGTGTGTGCCATGCTGGTCGTCCTGGTCATGTCGTTGCCAAGTGTCCCTGTGTTGATGCTGTATTAATTATGTGCAAGTACAAAGCATCCTCCTTGATTGCTTTGGAGCAGAGGAGAACCACGTCCCTGATTGTTGCCCAGAGATGTGCGTCAGTGAGAAAGAGGAGCTAGGCAAGAATGAATCCTTGGCCTTTACATAAATGTTATCTATAAAAATTCCTGCAGGATGTGGGAAGAGTGTTCAGTGCAGCTGGGCTGCAAAAATGGGACTTCATGGGGAAGCACAAGGTGCCCTTTTGCAGTTTGCATTCACAAACTCCATGCTGTCACTGTAACAGTTTTGGTTTGGAGGCTCTAGATCTGGACGAAAGATGGAGGACAGGACTGCACGTTGTGCTGTAGGAGTAAAACTGAGAACTATGAAAAGGGACAAAGGGACAAAAAGTAAACAGATGCAGAACTCCCTCAGCTGCAAACTATAAACTTTTCTGTGAGTCAGCTGTTTTCTCCAGCAGCAGCAGATCCAAATTTCCGCCTCTTTGGAAGGAGGACTGAGAGGAGATAGAAGTTGTGTGCTACCAAATAGGTTCAATCCTTTCAGTCACAGGATGAGTCTGGGACTACTATGAGATCCCCAAATACAGGCTATCTTATATGAATCTATGCAGCAAGCCCCTCTGGCCTTCTGGGCGAGTTTAAAGCAGTATTTAGCTGCTGCACAGAGCCTGCTTACCAGACTGCAGTGAGGAGGGACAAAAAAAGAGAGATCTTGCCACAGGGCTGACCTGATGACTAATGAATTTCATTGATCTTGTGCTTGCAGGAGAGAATGATCTACCCTCTGCAGCTCCTGAGAGCTTTTCTGCTGGAGGCTGTGAGAAAACAAATGTGAGAAGTTACCCAAAAGCAGGGCTTAGTGAGGCCACTGAACCCGACGATGCTGCGCTCTCGTGGATGTGTGAGCGCGACAGCAGAGAAGATAGCGGCATAAGGAAATCTCTTGATGGCTTCTACAGAATGTATTGCAAAAAACATCCAGACAGAACAGATCCCACCTACGAGGCTGCGTCACAATGTCTGTCACAGAAGATTTCAGAGCTATCAGACCAGGATGGCACCAAATATGCTTCGCGTTGCCTGCAAATGGCCCAGGTCATCTTGAACAGAGATGGGTGTAAGATCTTTCCAAACTACCCCGCTGCTGCTTGTTTTTCAAAGCCAGCTGAAGGAGAAGTCAAGTTGGAAGACAGAAAGAGAACTCCTGGACTCTCAGATGATGTCCTGCAATTTCTCTTGAAACAAACACAGGCAGAACACGAGAAGTGAGCAAGGCACTGGTTTGTTTATGTTATTGGAGCTTTGCTTTCACTCTGAAAATATGTGACTTTCTTGGAAAGACACTGTTGCTCTTAGCATCACCTTCAACACCACATATTCCATGGAAGGGTTCATCTGGAGCAGACCTTTCCACCTTGATCTCTGCAGGGCAGCAAAGCACAAAGAACATCTGTGGTCCCCACGTGGCTGTTTAGGATGTGTTGACTAATCAGGATGGGTCATGGGTGATACAATGCCTGTTGCTGGGACATCAACCATGATGATTTATACCTACCAGGCTTTAAAATTGCCCTACATCCCTACCCCAGACTGGCCCAAATTCAGCCCCTGTGTGTAGGCATGGATGTCCATGTTCAGTTGACTGATTGAACAAGCTTCTTACGGTATGTCCTAGACCTAGGAAGGAAACTTAGAAGTTAGTTCTGTACTTGCCTGATACTGTAATGCCTGTGTCTCCATGGAAGTGCCTGATCCCTCTGTGTGTACCTACAGACATATTATCCCACAGATCAATGCAAGTGAGCAAATTTGACAGAAAAAGCGTGTGTTTGCATGAGAGAAGTACAACTTCTGAGCAAGTTATGTTTTTTAACTTGAGGGATAAAAAAAGAGGAAGAAAAACTTTATGGCCTTTGTGACGTTTCTAACACTTGAAATGCACCAGCTGAGCAGACTGGGGATTTTTTTTTTCCTATCTATATGAGCTGGTTTAGGAGAACCTGAAATAGATTCTTTAGCGAGGGCACTGCAGAGTTGTCCTTAGGGAAGCTGTAGAGTTGGTGCCAACTGCAGTGGTAGCTGTCTGCTGTAAGATGCAGAGTACCTAGGAAAAGCAGAGCTCACATCTCAGCAGGCCCAAGACTGTGGGTAGCTTGGTTGAATCTGTAGAGGCAATGCTGCTTTCTCCAGCTCTCTCCAGTAGTTCCTGCTGATTGCAACTACCACAGGGTCTGAGGCCATAACTTTCACAGAGAGGGAGCCAATGCTCATTGCTTGGGTACACTCTGTTATCTTTGCTGGCACTGCATAAGACCTTTAGATTGCTTTCCTGGTGTGTTGATGAATGAGGGAAAATATTCTGTGAGATGTTCGAACCATGGAGGTGATTGCTCTCCAGTAGGGATCATTAGTTACAGTGAGGGTTTGATTCTTCTAACAATTTCTGCTGCTGTTCATAGCCAGAACTTTCTTGCTCTGGTTTTAGTTAGCAAGATCCACCACTGGCTGCAGAGGGAAATGGCCCAATGCACTGGTTGCCCAGCTTGGGTTGTGGTGACGCTGTCACTTGCCCTGTGACATTAAGAGATGGTCCAAAGGACAAAATCCCAGCAGTTGGTTTTAATCACTGCCACCTGGAGAATGTACAGTGCTCTGGGTCTGATGCATTGCTATGAATTTGGTCAGTCTCAATCTCCTTTGCTTTGTGCTTGTGGAAGCTGGCAGGGGATCCTAAGGAAAATAGCTGCCTGGAGGATGCTGGACTGGGGTCCCTCTCTTGAAGCCTTAGTGGGGAAGGGTGCTGCTGTCACACAAGGCTGCAATGAAGACCTCTCTGCTCAGCATGTGTAAGCCCTTTGAAGTGGTCACCCAGGAGCAAGCAGAGCTTCTGATTTCTCTCTGCACAGGTTGTCAGTCATTAAAGCTAAACTTTATCAGCTGCAGTTATTCTTATAAATGTTCTCTTCTTGAGCAGTGTGTCAGACTCTAAAAGAGACATTTGGGTTGGAGAAGATTGTTACATGGCAGTCCTTGCCAGGGTTGTCAGGCCCTCTGCTTTCATGTAGTTTTTGCTTTGTTTCACAGTTTGCTTGGGGAGCTTGCAAATGAAAGACACCTCAAAAAATTCTAAGCTTTGTCTTATTGTTAGATTTTCATTACATTTTAGAATAAGCCTAATTATTTGATGGCAGATTTTAATATTTTAGTTTCCTACAGCAGCAGAGCAGAGCTCAGCTGGATAAATTAGTCTCCAAAGTCCCATTGATTTTTAATGGTAACGAAACAAGCTGAATGTTCAGGAGAGTCTGACACTCTTGGCAGGTATCTGGTCTTAGAAGCCGAAACATGACAGAGTGTAGAATACCTGATCATTCCTACTGTGAAACCAACAGCTCCATTTCTGGAGAAACACTTAATTTGAGGAGGTGTTTCACTGGGATCTTATAGTTCAATCGCTTTTATTAAGTAAACAAGAGAATAACACTCAGCACTGCTTTTCCCACTCACTGCTCATTAATGTTTTACAAACCTGTGCTGGAACCTGCCGTGTGTATTTCTAAGTCCGTTGAAAGCCAAACTCTTTGTATTACTCATTTCCTTGATAAACATCTCTCCTTAATTTCTTCAAGACATGGCAATTGATTGCACAAAATCACAGAATCATTTAGGTTGGAAAAAACCTTTAAGATCATCAATTCCAACCCTTAGGCCAACACTGCCACGTCACCATTAAACCCTGTCCCTCAGTGCCACATCTACACATCTTTTAAGTGTTTCTAGGGATGGTGACTCCACCATTTCCCTGGGCAGCCTATTACAAGGTTTGATAGCCCTTTTGGTGAAGAAATTTTTCATCTCTCTCCATTGACACATGTTCCAAACAAGACTCACCAGTTGATTGGAACAGGCTGTACCTGAAAGAATCACAGTTCTATTTGTCATTTTAGGATGCTACACGGAAGAAATTGTAATAACTAATATTACCTCTGGTGAGCAAAGGGGAGCTAACTTCAGTCTGTTTGAATTTCTTAAGCTGATGTGCAGTTACAACTAAGATGTGTTGCTTCAAATTAACTAAGTTGGAATTATTTTTTTCCTCTTTCTGTGTGTTCTTTTCCTTTTTTGTCTCTTGCTTTTGTGGCTTTTCTTGGTGTAATAGAGGTGAATCCACCCACCTTCTGGATCCACTGAACTGCTCTGTAACAGACTGCTTCATCCTCTTCTTGCAAGGGAGTCTTCAGAAAGGTGGAAGCAGCTTTCAAGGAGCAATCAGCTTAAAATGTGTAGGGCTGCCAGGATCCTGTATCAAACCAGTCCTCAGCATTGCAGAGTGGGATGCCAACGTGCCTTACACCCCAGCAAACACAGCCAATGGGTGCTGTGTCTTCTGCCGCCAGTTGCAGATGAATAAACTTGGCCAGAGCTGTTACCCCCTACAAAAAAAACCCCAATGTCCAGCCAGTGATGGAGAAGAGGACAGACTCCAGACAGGAAGAGTGAGAGCACAGGGAGGAGGAGGGAAAAACTGCCCCAGGAGAACAGGTGAGTGAGTAAGTGCCTCAGATTGAGCTTCTGGGAGCTGCTGGCCTGGATGTTGCCCCCCCAGCTCCAGCCACTCCCCCTACAGACAGGGGAGGGAGGCAGCACTTCCCTGGGGCAGGAGGGCTACCCCAGCAGAGCAGACAGCTCCCAGGGCAGACTCCCTTCTCCTGACAGTCTGAACACAGCTTGACAGCATTTTGTTCTGTTTCACTCCTCACCGTTACCCCTCCACCAGCCCCAAGTTCCCTTCTGTCTTTCATGATGATAATGAGATCCCTGGAGGATTTTTCCTTTTAAAATGAAACAGCTCTCTCTGAGCCCAAAGAACCTGATGTCAGCAACAGAGAAATGAACCCCCACACAACCTTGTAAGGTCTTTCTCTTGGAGGCTTCCTATCTCCTGGCTCAGTGGCTTATTTACTGCTTTACTTCCTCTACCAGGAAGACATGTGCCATTGTGCATGTTTTCCACCCACTTGCTTGTCCACTGAAAGGGTAGTTTGCTGCAGTGGTGTTGTGTCCTAACAGGGGAGGCCATTCATTTTCCAGCATGGACATGTTCAAGGAAGCACAGAGAGTAAGGGGAAGGGATGTGCTTAAGGTGAGAGCTTATGAGCAAAGAGGAAAGGACTTTTGGAATCTCAAAGGTCAATATTAAGGTTCCCAGCTAATGTGGTTACTCCAGTAGAGCCACACCACTTGCAACAGTTTTAGCATTTCATCTTCAGCATTTCAGTTTGGAGGTAACTCTTACCCTGCCAGCCTAGCTGCTGAGACCTCTCATCTGTTCCCTCTGTGCTGGCCAGATCCCAGCACGGGGGTTTGCGTTTTGAGCGCGTCAGATTCCCTGCTGTGGTTTCAAATGGGGCTGCTATTCCTGCCTTACTGCCCCTGGCAGATTGGCACAGCTGCTCTGCTCTGCAGGTGTTTCCACCAAAGGCAATGGAAACTTGGCTGCTCTTGAACCAGAGCAAGAAGGGGCCCTGCAAGACCCAGCTGGCTGCAAATTATGGCCAGCATCTTTGAACTTGGTGCAATCTCTCTTTGCAAAGCGATTTATACTGGAGCTGTCTTGGTTTAGGTTGTTGTCCTTGAGTCATTGTGAAACTGATACATCTGGCTTCTTGGTGGTTCTGCTTGATGTGTTGATTGGTTTCTCTTATGGCAGGGGTGTTGTACACATGCTGGAGGATATACAAATTACTGGGGCAGACCCTCAGCTGCTCTCCAGGCTACTGGAGTTAAAGGTGCTAAGGGTAAAAAAGGAGTTGAGATATGAAGAGCCAGCATTGTGGTGGTCTGTCAGGATCCAGAGACAAGCGTCCTGCAGACAAAAACAAATATGGAGAGAAGTAATACCAACTTCTTCAGATACAGCTGGAAAAAACCAAATGCGCTCGAGTGTGCTGTCAGTAGTGACAGTTACAGTGCTAGCCTCTCCCTGCCAGCTCATGTTGATTAACCACCAGAGGTCTGTCACAAGGGCATTAATATTGATGGATGCAGGGAGCTATTGCTAAGGATGTAGAGGGAGGAAGAAATGTCTTCAGTGTGAGTCAGATGTTGTTGCTTATAGTTTTTTTTGCCAGCATTGATGCTGTTGCACGCAAATATGTGTTGCTGTGCAAAACCTTTTCACTTCCATTTTGAGGAAAGTAACCTCCCAGAGGAGAGAGATGGAGAACTCAAGAGGACTGCATGTGAATTCCTTTGGTTGGGGTATTGGGTTTGGTGATGAATTGGTCTATACTTTAGTTTAACTCTAGAATCACCCAGTCTTTTATTCACATTTTTTTTAAAAGAGAAAGCCAAACCCACACAGTTTCCACAAAGCAAGCTTGGAGCAAAATGAGGTACCTGTTCTTTAGGAGAGTCCTGCTGCTACTGATACTTGAGAAATACCTGCTGGATTTTTAAGAAAGAGAAGTCCTAGTGGACTGTAGTTTAACCCTAGATCAGCCCCAGAACCAGATGTGGCCTTCACTCATAACAAAGAGTGCTTCCTTCTGCGGCCTGGAAAAACCTGAGCTGCCATCTTTTCATCCACTTTTTGAATGAGATGTAGAAAAGTAGTTGTAGTGAGATGAGGATTGATCTCTTCTCTCTAGTACTGAATGACAGGACATGAGGACATGGGTTCAAGTTGCACCAGGGCAGGTTTAGATTGGACATTAAGAAGAACTTTTTCACCAAGGGGGTTGTTAAGCATTGGAACAGGCTGCCTAGGGAGGTGGTGGAGTCCTCATCCCTGGAGATATTCAAGACACCTAGATGAGGTGCTGAGGGACATGATTGAGTTTAGTGATGGGCTTGGCAGTGTGAGAGGAATGGTTGGACTTGATGATCTTAAAGGTCTTTTCTATCCATAATGATTCTATGAACATTCAATGGATTAGCTGTTTATTTGTTGTTAAAGCTTTTTAATGATGGCAAAATGAGGCAATCTTAGTTTGGAAGGTATGTGTCCAGGAAATTAATCTGGGATCCTGCTATGGGGGTATTGTGCTGCTTCTCTACACACAGGGGGCCAGAGAGGAGGTGAGAGACCTCTGGAGAGGTAATGTTTCTGCTTCAGCTTCTCCGGGCTCTTGGGGGCTGCACAGTTACTGCCTTTAACATCACAGTTTTCTTATTAGAAATTTCTAGTGCAGCAAGGGCTAAGAGGACTCATTACTCTTCAGCTCTTTAGGAAATGATGTGCAAGCAATGACAAAACAGAGAATAGGCGGCTGCCGAAAGAGCATGAAGATAGATATTGGCAGAGGAGAGCATGAAATAGTTCCATTTTAAAGAGCAACGTAGGCAGAACAGACTGGATGCAGCTGAAAAATCTGGATTATGACTCACATCTACAAATCTTGGCTGGCATCTCGCAGAGGACGTGGTGAGCTCTGTGCTACTGAAACACGCAGCCTTGCGAAAAGTTTGCAGCCGTCCCCGTCAGGAGCGCCCGCGGTTCTGGGCACTGCTCACTTCCAGGTACAATGCGCAGCTCGTGCCAATAAGCCTGCCAGAAATAGATGTGTGTCTCACACTGAGACAGAAGGAAGGGCAAAGACAGAGCCCTTTGAAACAAACATCTCTGGAGCAGATGATAAATTTGATGTAGGTCTCATCTAGAGGAGAAGTGGGTTTCTTCTTAACTGTACTCGTTTTCTTTGGAGTACGAGTCTGGTTCCTGTATCCACGCTGTTTTGCACAGTAGGTGATTTTGAGGCTAAGCTTTGAGGAAGGGTAGATTACCTTCAAAGAGAATGGATGAACTCTATGTTCAGCACTTGTTTAGATGGCTGATAATCTGGCATCCTGGGATGTGGTTTGGAAATAGTTGGCCAAAGTGATTATTTTTGCATGGTTAGAAATGCTACTGCAAAGCACTCCTAGGGTCACTGCCTTCACAGACAGAGCCCCCACGCTTGTTGCAAAATGTGAGGGAAGTTGTGGCCTTTGCAAATAAAACCAGAAATTATGTGCTTGGAGCACCTTCCTAGAATAACAGTGAAAGTTCATGAAGCTTGAAATTCCCTCCGAGGATGGGAGGGAATCTGTGTGTAGGACATCTAAGTTCAGATGGTTGTAGCTGTTACATGGAGAAGGGCCTTTCACTGTGGTTATTTTTCACCTTTCTGAAGTCAAAAACATACATCAACCCATGCTCTTACTCCAAAGGCTTAATGCTTTTGAAGTGACTAACTCTCTCTCTGTCCTGTCCCTACATATAGAAGTTTGGATGCTCCCATGCAAATATTCCTGCACTTACTTATGTCCCAATAATGATGTCCCAGCTTACACCAGTTTACGCTATCTGAGTGTCTGTTACAATGTGAAGTATCTGCCTTCTCCTATCATGTTGCTATTCCCTGAATTCCAGCTATTTCAAGAATTTTCATCCCTGTTGCCTTTTGGGTGGGAGGCTTTTTTGCCTTCCATGACTGGAAGAAGTCGCAGAACCATGGTCACAGGCTCATTTGTTTTGATCTAACTTTGCTTAGCTGCCCTCAGAAGGACTGAAATAGTGGCCTGGAAGTATGGCCATCCTTGGTTGGTTAGATACAGGTAAAGAGCAGTATTTTTCTGGATATTTAAGTACCAGGAATGGTGTGAAGCCCTCATGGAAATGTCCCACCTCTGTACATGTGCCCTCAGTCTGTGGAGTAGTCTTTGGGAAATGGTGTTTCTTTCTGAAGGATGAAGTGCTTTCCTCTCTGCCTCACTTGCACTTGACTTAGCTTTGACACTTGTGGTTTCAGCACTTATTGCAGCACAAACCATGTTCTTTTCAAAGGCCTTTTGCTGTTGGGTTCTCTCCATTGGCTTTGTTTGCTTCTGTGAACCACCTCATCATTTCATTTTTTCTCCACTGCATTATTGAAGGCAGAAAATAACCCGTTTCCCTGGAGGCAAGAAGCCAGGTGATGCTGGACTGCTTTGTATCTCACCATGCTCCACCACCGTGGGCTCAGTAGACAGCTGGGCTGCTATGGTTCAGCTTTCAAAAGCAGACTTAGCTGTAACCACTAAACATTTAGCCACTGGGCAAAAAAAAATGTGCCTCAAGTTATAGTCTCCTTGAAACTCTCCTGCCAGTTGCTGCGTGTGGTATGTGCATGCTCTGGGCAGGATGGCACCTTTGTGCAGTAGGAAACATCCCTCTGAGTTGGTGTTTTGCCCTTGCTCTAGCCCACATATGACATGCTGCTCAGCAGGGCTGAGTGTGTGATCCCAGGGCTGAGGTGCCTGTCCAGGGGATCCCAGGGCTTCTCAGGGCCCTCTGCTTCCCAGCTGCCACAAGAGCTGTAGGAGGGAATTTTCCTGGCTTTTCCTAAATCATGCTGCTGTGGCAATTTGCACAGAAGGTAGAGCAGGGACTCCTGATTCCTGTTACAAAGGCTGAACACCTGTAAGTCACATTTGTTTTGTCCCTTTTGCTGATGATCCTGTCTGAAGCAGCAAAGGTGTCCCTTCTGCAGCCTATGTTCCCTTCACCCACCTCCCCTGTGTCTCCTAGGGGCAGCCCCTGCAGCTGCATGGCCTGCACCGTGCCTGAGCTTTGGGCATCCAACAAACCTGCTGTCACCTCTGTTCATCCCCCTGTGCGTTCTGGAGGTATGTGAAGGCTGCTTTTGCAAAGGCTTTTGGTGCCTTCCACTGCAGAACAAACCTAAGGTTATTTTTTCTCCTTCTACTTCTTCAAGTAAGTGTCCTGGCTCATGGCTAGCTCTGAGCCTGGATTAGGACAACACCTAAAACCCACAACATCCTTCAGGGCTGTGGGTATACAAGACCCCATGAGATCTTCAAGTGAAATGTGTGAGTGAAGTGAAAGATGAGGAATGACAACAGCCCCACAGGGTATGACAAGCAAGGCCAAAATTGATCCATCATTGCCAAGTAAGAGGAACACAAGACATGGTGAGGACTTTGACAGCCAGTGCCTGAGGGGTTTCCCTGCTGCGTGGCCCAGATCCAGAGCCTACACGAGGTCCTTTAGAGGTGGCTGCACTTTGGCTTGGGTATTTTCCAGTGGAGCTGGCCCTCAGTGTCTCAGAGGGGTGAGTCACGGTGCTGCAGGCGCAGAGCCCCTGGCCATGCGCACCAGCTGCCTGGATTGCCTTGGGGCTCATCTTTGGGCTAAGTCTGGCTGGCAACAAGCTCTGCCTCTCTATTCCCAGAGTGAACCTTACATAAATGCCTGATCCAAACTGTTTTGTCATCCTTGACGAATCCTCCTGCTATTAAGTCATTCCCCTGCCTTCCTTGTCTGGGAGCTCCTCCAGGATGTTTGGTATCGATGGCCTCGCCGGTGCCTACTCCAACAGCATTTTTATTTTCCCTCCCACACAGCTGCTAGTGGGAGGCACTGATTCATCCCAACGACCTGCCTGATCCTGGGGCCCAAAGGCAGCCAGGGAGAGAGCTGAGCTCCTGTGCCAGGCAGGTGTAGGAGCAGTTCCTCAGCAGGCATCTGTGAAGTAGCTCCCAGCTTGTGAAGGGAGCCAGGGCCCTTTACACCAGCAGAGGATCTTTCACCAGGGAGTTGAGGTGTTTTGGTGCATGTGGGTATATCAGGACATATGGTTGCTAAAATCTGTGTACAACAGGCAGTATATTATCCTATATAAATGTGTCTATTTCATTATTTGGTGTAGGTGATTTTGTGTGGGGCATATGTTTTCCCACAACACAAAAGTTCATTTTAAAAATACCCTGTTCTGTAGGCTTTCCCTAATGACTATTTTCACCACACATCTATTAGCTAACAACATATGCCAGCTTTTTTTTCCTTAAAAGTAAAAACTGGCACGTAGCACACAGAGCATGAAATAGTGAGATGTGATTAAGACAGTAGCTGGAGCTAACCAAAGCCAGAAAACTTGTGGCTCAAAGGTCAAACCTTTAGTTAAATTGCCTTTGCAATGGCTTATTTATTTGCAGGTGCAATGAATTAAGAGGGAAAGTCTTGTAATGAAAGAACATCTGGCATGGAAAATCTCACCTCAGTTCAAGCTGAACAAAGTTGCACTAGTGCTAGAAGGCAAGTTCTTGTAATGGTAAATGTCAGTCAACCTCGGGGCAGGTAACCCATAATGCCAATAATGACAGCATTTCTGGGTGAGAAGCAGTAAGTGGGCCAGGAGTGCTGCTAAATGGGTGTTAAAATCAGCACCTCCTGCCAGGGAAATGGGGTAATTCTGTGATTAAAGATACTGAGGTGGGAAGAGGGGTGATCAATGCTGTGTCCCACAACACATTTTTCAGTGTGACAGTCACAGACTGGGTTCCCAGCAGCTTGTTTTTTGTGTGAGAGAGCTTTAGAGATGGAAAGGAGAGGAGCTTTGGAGAATGGTGTCTAGCATCAACTCTCCTAAAAAAGCTGCAGTTAGAGGTTGAAATAAAATGGATTTGTGTGTGTGGTCCAGGCCCTCTTGGTTAAGAAGAGACTCAGCTCTCTGAGGCCAGCTTGTTTTTGTGTCCTCCCCTCATCCTCCGTGGGTCTGGGAGTATCACTTCTCCAGGCATGGTTTTTAGGGGGCCAGGGTAAAGGCAGCTGTGGGATTACTGATGTACTCTCAAGGCACTTCTTCCTTTCACAAGATGGATGGATCTATAGGGGAGTTGCTTTGTTTTGTATTTGAGGTGGCTTTTTTTGCAATCTTAATTCAGTAAGGAAAGCTGGGTCTTAGTTTGAGGTGTATTGGTGCTGGGGAGCAGCAAGAGGTAATCATCTCGTGGGAGAGTTCTCACTACATGGAGAGATGAGAAACCTGTGTGTATGTAGACAAGTCTTGTGTCTGGGTTTTTATCTCCTTGAGTGTTGATGCTGGTTGTCTGGTGTTCAAGAAAAAACCTGTTGCACATGAATTACTAAGACAAAAAATTCTTCTGTGGGTGAGAAAACACAGAGTTGGCTAAAGGATGTTTTAAAGGCTGGGGAGAGCCTTTCCATAGGCAACAGTGGATCTGGCTCTAAACAAAGGGGTTTGCTGGACAAGGGTCAGACTATTTTCTAGGCCCCTTCCTCCTGTTCTTGGTGTCAGAGCCTCTGCAGTGCTAGCACTGATGAGAGGAGATGGCTTTGTTGCCCAGCCTGCCATGAGGAGAGAGAATTGAGGCAATTAAGCGCAGATGCCTCTTGAGCATTTGAGTGCAACAGGCACCCTCACACTCCTGGTCCTGTGTTATCCTCGGAGCTGCTCAGCCTGGGTGGGACTGTCACCCATATACACTGCCTGGCCGGCATTGGGTGCTCCTAACCTCAGACAGAGGTGTCCCCTTGACATTGTTCTCTTGTAAGTTTGTCACTTTTTACCTATTAGAACCGAAAAGCCCTCCTGAGGCAGCCACCTGACATGGATCTGCATGGAAGAAGAGGTGTGTGGGAGCTGCCTCTTTCCAAAGCCAGGGCCTAGCAGTTTGCAGACTCAGTATGCCTCACGTGAGAGTTGTTGAAGCCACCAACTATGGTTTATTCTTCCTAGGATAGCAAAGTCTCTTTTAGGGTCAGTTTTTCTGCTTTTCCTGCTTGCATCACCTTTTCACCCCCAGGGTTACAACTGGATGCTGAGGCTTTTGTGAGGGCTTGTACCAGCACATGTCTGGGTTTTTTTGTCCTTCCACAGTGTTTAAAGTGCTTAGTGCTCAGCCTTTCAGTCGGCATGTGGAGTGGCTGGACTGAGTCACCCTCTAGGGCCTCCTGTCTGAATGTGGCCACCACCAGCTGCCAGCAGAACAGCTGAGGAGACTCTGAGATATTGCTTAAGACTGAGATATAGTACTAAGCCCAGGGGAGAAGCCATGGCCACTTGTTGGAAATCAGAGAGATTGTGCCAGAGAGAGTGTCCTGTGTGTGCTTTTTCAAGAGACAGTCCTCATGACAAGGTAATGCAGCATCAAAGGTGCTAAGCATCCCAGAGACAGCTGGCACCACTGTCTTCCCATGAAAGTCTGGCTCCTTCTGGTCAAGGCCACCTTTGCAAGGTCTTGGAAGCAGTGGCAGGTTCCCACATTACTACCCCTTCTGACATCTACTAGTTTCCACCTTGTGAGGACATTTAATCTTGAAAGAGCTTTTTCCTCTATTCTCTGGCAGGCAGCATCCTGGCTCTGATGTCCCTGGCATGGGGCCTGCAGCACATTACAAGGGTTTTTGGCTGGAAAGCTGCAGACACAGATGTGTGTGATGGGATTTTGAACGTCAGCAAAGATGCCCATTGCTCTCTGGCTGGTCCTGCCCATAGGTTGGCAGGTGCCAGCTGCAGTAGGTGCTGCTCCTTGGAAATTGGTGCTTTTCCAGAGAGTGTATATAACAGGAACCTGATATCCGCTCTCTGGCAGCCACAAAGTCATTCAACTTCTCATTGAGACCAGCCAGATGGATGGGATGGTGAGTGAATGCCAGGCAACAGGGAGGTGTGTTTCTGACAAATCATGTTCCTCTCTCTGATCAGGGGGAGATCTTTGGAGAAAGGACAGAATGGTGGCCCTGGTGTGAGGCCATAGGATCCATGTGGAGCTTTGGTACGACAGTGCTGCCTGGTTTATTTGTACAGAGGTGGCAAAGCCAGAACATTTGTGACCATCCATGTTTTAAGAGAAGGACTTAACGTGACTGGCATATGGATAGAGAAAAGAGACCCAAATGAAAGCCTACCTGAGGGAAAGACAGTTAAGTAAGTCAGATCTTGTCCATCCTGCCAGCTGGTCACTCAGCACTTGTCCTGTCAGACGATGAGCACTTCCACAGCTCCAGACTGCACCGTGGCCAACCAAAAGGTCTGGGATGAGAGAGACTAAGGTGAGGAGGAGCAGGTGCATGGCCAGGCTGGGGTGCAGGAGCAAGCTGGGATCCCTGGGGAGAAAGGGGCACATTCAAATATCATTGAATTCACGTGTCATTAATTCTGTTTCTTGCACAATAGCCCTTCTACTCTGAAAAGATTCTTATTATCCTTGAGAGAGTGCTTTCTTGGTTATTGCAGGGTTGGAGGGAAGGTTTAGGTTGCATTTGAAAGCCTTTGCTTTTGGGGAGCCAAACTCTGGGCACTCCTCTTGGAAAGAGAAGCAATTACTGCCACTTGGCTTGCAGAACCTGCTGCCTGCTGGGCTTTTTCCCACTGATCGTTCTCACTCCAGCTGCACCTTCCTACTGACTTTACATATTATGGTGGCTGCTATTCCAGAGCCAGGGTGGATTGCTCTGTTGGCTGGTGTGCTGCAGCAGCAGGGAGGGTGTTTTGCAAAATATCAGGTCAGCACTGAAAAGCACCACTTCTGCTCCCTCTGCTTCACTGTTAGGATGAGTTGTCTGAGGTCCCTGCAGTCATCATGGGGGAGATGAGACTAGAAAATAAGAACAGAAGGATGGTGGTGTCCAGTGAACAGGAGGGGTTGTGTGAGAGGAAGGCAACATCCCTGACAGGCCCTGACTTGTATGTATGGCATTTTTGCAGGGGAATTGTAACTGTCATTTGCCTCTAGAAAATTATCCCCACATCACAAATATAAGTAGTTATCAACTTACCCAGGAGGGAATGCCTGAAGACTCACACATCTGCAGCAAAGCCTAAAATGACAGGCTGGAGGTGTGCTCTCTGGTCCTGACTCTCAGTGGTATCATTTGAATGTAGTCTATGGAACTAGACAGATTTACACTGACGGAGTGTCTGCCATGTATTGTCAGTTCCCAAAGCTGCCTTTAAACTTAAGCCTCTTCAGGCTTTTTTATGAGTGCACAGCGTTTCACACAGAGAGCCTGAAAGTCTTAAAATCAGGGTATGCAAAAGAAAAAAAGGATTTCTAGTGGGAAGAGATCTTAGCAAAAGCCTCGTTTGCATTTTGCAGGTTTAGCTCTCTCTTTCACAGGATCCTTTTTGCAGCGGGGTCTCTGTTTTTAGTGGCACGAGATGATTAAGAAGAGGTGATTGAAAATTTCTTCAGTGATTCCTTTTGCTGTGTGAGTATCAGTGTGATGAAATAGATTGCTTAGCAGTAGTTACAGTCAGGAATTATGTGCAGGGGTGCAGTGGGATTGATTTTTTTTTCAGTACAGACACTGTATGACAGTAAAAAGTTTCCTTTGAAATCGTCAAGGTTCGTTGCAGAAATCTATATATTTTTGTCTTACACAAATGAAATTTTCCTCTGAAATTTCCATGACACTATCAACCACAGAACAATATTGTTCTTACCATAACAGAACCCTTGCTGAGAGTCAAGGTGCTATAAATATTTAAAGAAATGAATTACTAAGCCAGACTACTGCCCCTGTCTGTAAATATTAAATGGAACATACACAGTTGACAAAATACAGGCAGAAACACTGAATGGGGCCGTTTCATTGCCTAAATGAAATTATTTGCAGTGCAAAAGCAACTGTAAGAGTCATTTTTGCTTAATGGCAAGCAGCACTCCAAATATGAGAGCTTAAGTCAGCATTTTGCTTGCTGAAAGAAATTTCCATCCTGTTTTACAGCCTACTGCACAAACCCCAAACTTCTTCACCAGTGAGGTTACGAGTGTGCTTAATTGGATATGTTAAAAAAATATATGGGGGGGGTTGGGCAAAGGTTGTTTTGTGGTGGGTTTTTTTTTAGGGGGGGAGTGGAGGGAGCTAGGTGTGTAGTTCCACTATGCCCAGGCTGGAAGATGAGATGTCCTATAGCTCTCAGGCTGCTCTCTGGCCATCAGCTACCTTGGAGCTCTGGTCCTGCAGCAATGCCAAGCATCTGAAAGCCGGGCTAGGGAGGCATGTTGGCAGCTTTTTGGTGGCTGCTCTTTGTCCAGGACTCATCTCTGGTGAGGAGAGTACTGGGGAGCTGTTACTCCCCAGCTTGCAGAGCAGGAGGTGTCTGGGGCTGCGGAGGTTGCTCCTTGTTGTCAGCAAGACAACTTCATTATAGCTGAGACTAGGAGAGGATTTAGTCATAGCCAAATTCATAAAGCTATGAGTAATCACGTAAGGACTTTTTGAGCTCCAAAGCTGCATTTTAGCTTGATGATCAGATCATCTGGAGTGACAGATTTTGACTGGGACTCCAGCAAAACATTTTCTGACAGCAAATCAGGAATTTATAGCAAGGTGAGAAGTGGCAGCACAGATAAAATGAACAGACTTGTGACTAAAAATCTCAGTGGTGCAACAGTAATAAGCAAATTCTGACTTTCTGTTGTAGGAGGGCAGGAAATGTGCATGAAGTTTCACATCAATGTCATCTTTCCTATGGATGTCCTACCAAGAGCTAAGTTGTATTTATTGCCTGGAGCAAGCAAGGTCAATGAGTCTGGGAAGGACTTAAGAACTGGCACTGCAGTGGTAATTATGCTGACAGTGCAGTATGGAAAAAGTGTCCTTTGTTTTGTAGGCTCCAAAAGCTGCTTTTTATTTGTATCTTAATATTTGTATTGCAGCATAATCTAGTTTTCTCCCATCTGAGCTGACAAACACCCGAGAGAGGAATGTCTGGGGTAGGGAGATAGGTGTGTGTGAGCAGCATAAAGGAAGATGTTCACTTGAAAAACTTGGGATGTCAGGGAAGTGGTTGTGTTTAGACTTGGCCTTCTCACTCTTACTTACCTATTTTTTTGGACATGGCTTGGATTTGTGGTTTTTTTTTTCATTCTGGTGATCTGTTTGCTGCTTCTGTAGCCCTTGAGTGTATCCAGAGACCCTGAAGATTTATATCAACTGGCATAGGGTTTTCTTCAGAGGACCACAGCAGAATCTGTGAATATGTTTTTACTAAGCCTTAACAATCATGGCATGTCTTATAGGGATATTTTAAACTAATTTTCAGTTTGGCCATGTAACATTTGACCTTATTTCTGTAATACAGATATATCACTGAAGAGCTAGAAGGACCCTGCAACAAGGTTGCAAGTGAGCAAAATCTTTTTTTAAAGAAGACTAAGAAAGTGTAAGAAGAGTCGACCTGAAGTTTTCTCTTAGTTCTGAAACAGAAATATCCAGTAGATTCTTTAGATATTCTTTGAAGCAAGTCTTTGAAACTAAAGACTAGCAATTTGTTCCTAGCAGTTGTTTCTATACTGCCTGAGAGCACGTGGCATGAACAAAACCCCGCTGTGTGAGGTACTATATAAATATAGAAAGGAAAAAAAAGATAGTTGCCCATGCTACAGAAATGACACATGTGTACCACACAGGGTCTCTTCACAGCTCCTCTGTCTCTCAGCTGGAGGCAAGAACTGTGCATTTTAGATTAGAATTGCAAGCTGGTTATTGTGTAAATACAGAACTAGATTGTTTTGTATCTCGATGCATTCAGGCAGTTTGCGTCCCGTGGACTCAGTTCTGCTGTGAGGGTCCATTTTTATCTCTGTTGGGTTTCAGATGACAGAGAAGCTAAAATCTGAAATGTGCAGACTGACCACTACGAGTAACAAAGTGTACCAGCCTGATCTGCCCAAGCACAGGCTGTTGTGAGGTGTGCTTAAAAGCATTTTATCTTATCTAATAGCAGTATCATTACATCTCCCGTGGATTCAGCTCAAGCAGACACTGTTCCTGATACCTCTGTTCCTGTTGTTTGTCACATCCTCCTGTAGCTGAAAAAAGCAAGCTCCATTCATCAGCATCCCTGCAGGTGCCTGGTACAGAATAAATAGTCTTTGCTCAATAAGAAGGAGGCGGTCTGCGTGTGGTCCTGGCTGCCACTTCTCACAGAGGCTTTGGCTGGAGATGTGCAAAGATTTTGAGGTGTATACGAGCATATACACCTCTGAAGAGTTGTCTCTTCTGCTTTGCCAGGCCCCTTGTCTGGTCACAATGTAGATGAGACCCAGCTGAGCACTGTCCTGTTCCCTTTCCAGTGGATGTGTCTGACGGATTTCTAACTCCCTTGAAGCCCATCACCATACAGGCAGAGATGAGCCAGGCACCTGACTCTGCCTCACTGTAGAACTACTAAGATGATAATTGAATTTCTGGGGCATGTTGCACCAGCTCTAAGCCACTTTAACAGTTGATTTAAGTGAGCTATGGGTAAATCTATATACAGTAACATATAATGGCAGCAAAGCCTAAGTATCTGTGCAGTTGCATTATCTGTGATGCTGCAACCAGCATGAATATGTGTAAGACCTCAGAAAGGATTTTTGCTGCTGTTTGTGAAGCTGGATACATGGTGTCCCTTGGTGCTGGCTTTTCAGATTTGATTGGTGTTTTGCTCCAGATACTTAGCACCTGAATGAAAGAGATGACTTTGCTCCTGAAAAAGGCTGCAGGATTTTCATTCCATGGAAACTAATTGGCATCCAAGAATGAAGTTAATGCTACCAGCACATCTAATTAGAGGAGAGCAAATCCTCATATTCCCCCAGCAGTCTCCTCTCAATTTAGAAGGAGCTCGGGCACAGAAACTTGCTTGTCATCCTTTGAAGTTCTAGCTTCTAGCATGAGCCAAGAGTGCATTTCTTTTTAAGCATTTGTATTTGAGAGAATCCAGCAGGATAAATACTGTTTATTCATAGAGTGATAGATTGTCACAACATTATGAGGAGTGTATATCACTGCAGCTGAAGTTCTGACACATCTGAGAAGGGAGGTTGGGTTGTGCCACTCACAACCGATTGAGTGAAATGTGCCACTGCCTGCTGTAATCCTGACTTAATGCAGTCACATCTCTTTCCTAATCTGAGGGGAAGCTCGTGCCAGCTGACACCTGGCTGTAAAAGTCTTATGTGAAGCGACATTGTTTTGAAAATGCAGGCTGACTTAAATCACTGCGGGCAAGGAACACGGATTCTCTCTGTCTGGTTTTCCAGAACTGTCAGAAAATCCATGGGGTCGTGTTTTGAAATCCTAATCTTGGATGCTGAAGGTGGAATTAGATAAACTCCATCCAGTTCTGTCTCACCCTCTGTCACAGATCTCTTGAGTGACGTCCTGCAGAACTTGCAAGTCTTTGTAACCTTGATTCTAATCCAATCTGAAGGCATTAGCATGTGCTCCCGTGCAGACCCTGCTGTGACCCAGCAGTGCTTTAACATCTCATATCAAGAGCAAGTAGACGACTTCTTGATTCTTTACACAATGCTGAGGTGAGGGAGTGTTTCAGAGAAATTCTACAAGTCAAATGTAAATAATGGCACAGAGAAACCAGCTGTGAAGGCCCAATGATTGCTGCTGCAGTGCAGGAGGTGGATTAGAAGCCATTTGAGGCAGGAGGTGTGGGGTGCTTCCTCTGAGCTGTCTGTTCTGCAGCAAGAAGGCTTCTGTAGTGGTGGTTGTACTATCAACAGGACTTGGGCAAAACAGGTGCATGATACGAATACCTCATAGATGCTAAAGTAGCTGTCTGCTTTTATTCAGCATCTTTGTATCACCTGCCCCTTTTGACTGTCATGCCCAGGATAAGTATAGCCAGGCAAAGGATGGAGTAGAGCAGTTACACGAGGATAACGAAATAGTGCTATTTATATACCCGTGGAAGTTTTACCTGAGACTCTTTATTCTGAGCAGCTTGAGGAGGTAGAGGCCAGGCTGAATCCTCACACAGACAGAGGAGGACACGTGGGCCTCAGAGCTAGTGAAATCTTTATAGTCTTTTTGAATCAGGCTCTCAACTTCCCACTGTCAAGGCTGGTGATTAGCAAAGAAGCATATACCTGTGGAGATGGGGTGTGTGTAGGCAGCATGGGAATGTCACGCAGGATGGGGATGTTGAGGAAGCAGAAATGTTGCAGTGTTGATGTGATTTAGTGTTGAGTTTAATTTTTATGGTGGCCAGATGAGCAGGTTCTGTTATTTTGCAGGAGCTAAATGAAGGTGAACAAAGAATCTGGGTTTGCCTCCCAGAGTTAAAGGCTATCTTCTGACACAAGCTTCAAATGAAGCTGAAGTTCCTGGCTTCCCTTATGCATGGAGGAAGCTGCATGTGAGTTTTACTGGAGTGTTGTGTCCTTGTGTCTTGTCTTATATATATAAAGGCTGTATGGTTGTAGCAGCCTGGCATTGTTAATACACAGTGTAAGTCAGTACACTGAGTGATTATAGAGACAGCTGCCATTTTGATGGATGGATTCAGTGTTAGAGAGTCACCTGCTTAGTACTGAGAACAAACAAACAACTTCTGAAAGGCATAATTTGGAGATGGCCCTCTAAGAGTTAACAAAAGGAAAAGCAGAACAAGTCCTAGTCTTACAATGTCTTTGCCTGTCTCTAAAGGGAACCAGGGGAAGCGTTCAGCCTTGCTCTGTGGAGAGCTCACCACAGCTTGTCAGTTTGTGCTTTGCAGTCCATTGGGGGCTAATTGCGATGGTGGGGGCTGTTTGAAAAAGAAAATGTTCAACTTCATCTCTGTAGGTTTGCTCTGGTTCCCCAGAGCATTGTCACAGTAAGAGGTTTGCCTGTGGAGATGGATGCAAGAGCGGTGGTTTCCCCGTTGAAACTCCTGAGGAACACTGCGTGTCATTCACTCACCAGATGACACGAGTGTGAGGATGGCTTTCCAGTCGTTCTCTGGTTCTGTTTGCTGTGTGCAGGGGCGGGAGGGAAGCAGTGATTTGAGTGGAAGGGACAGAAACCTTGCGGGAAAAGTCTGTAGCAGCATTGAAAAGGATATGGAATCGCGGCGGTGATGCCTTGTGCGAGCTGTTGCAGAAGGATGGATTACTGCACCTCCTCCCTCTAGGTAGAGGCTCAGCATCCGCTGGCGGTGGGAAAGACCTAAGGATGCTACAGCATCCTCCGAGCTGGAGAAGGGGGAGGGAAATCCCGCTTTTCTCCTTTACTGAGGGGACGGCGGGGCGGGGGAAGGGAAAGGGGCATTAGGAATGTTAGGCGAGGGGGCAGCGGGAGGAGGTAGATGATTGCAAAGGAAGGGAAGACGAACTCGCCTTCCCCAGCCTGGGAGGAACTTCCCCCGTGCTGGCGAGCTACGGGGTCGGGGTAGAGGAGAGG
The DNA here is from genome assembly GCF_028858725.1 of Colius striatus. Taxonomy (NCBI): domain Eukaryota; kingdom Metazoa; phylum Chordata; class Aves; order Coliiformes; family Coliidae; genus Colius; species Colius striatus. The sequence continues at coordinate 111,280,880 of NC_084760.1, forward strand.
GGGCGAGGGAGGCGGAATGGGGAGGGGGCTGCGGGGCGGACCGAGGGGGTCCCGCGGCTGCGGGCGGCGCCGCTGAGGGGGAGAGGACACGGGCGGGGGGGGAGGGAGGGCGGCAGCGGCGCCGCCCCCGGGGGCTCGGAGTGACGCAGGCTCCCGGCGGGGCCCCCCGCCCGTCATCCTCCGCCCCCGCGCTCCCCTTTAAATAGCGGCGAGCCGCGGAGCCGCGCGGAGCCGAACCGAGCCGAGGGGAGCGGAGCATGGGGCCGCTGGCGCTGCTCGGCCTCCTGGGGGCCGCCGCCCTGGCAGGTGAGAGGGAGCGGGGCCGCGGCTCCCCCCGCCCCGCAGCCCACGGGAGGGCGGCCCTCAGCCCGCGCGGGGAGAGGCGAGAGCGGAGCCCCCCGCAGCGCGGGGCTGTGTGTGGGGAGGGCTGTGAGCGGAGGGGGCTGCCCCTGAGGAGCCGTGACGCCATGGGTGGGTGCGTGGCGTCACGCCGCGGTGGCCCGGCCGGCGGGCAGCGGGTGGTGCCGGGGCTTGGCGGGGGCTGCGCGCCGCTGCGTCCCGGCTGCCGCCGCCCCGACGGTGCCCGCACGAGTTCCCTCACCCCCGTGAACGCTGGCCGCATGCTTTGAATTTGTTCCCCCTCCTCCAGTACAGTTCCTTCCATAAAGACTTCTTGGAATCGTTTTATCCGTGTCGTTTTCTGTCGGTACCTAGCGGTGCTGCTGGACCTCTGCCAGCTAGGGCTGGGCGCTGGGAGGTGGCTGTAAAGTAGCGGGTCTGCAGCTTTAACTCACAGGAAGTGTTTTTGGCGTGTGTGCGGCATTAAATATTAAAGCCAGCCTGTGAAATGAAGATTAAACACAATAGGATGAGGGGATCGCATGGCTTTGTGGCTTTTTATGCCTACTACATCGGTGTCACTCTAGGTAGGGGAGTTCAGCTTTGAGTGTATTAGAGATCTCTGCATGGAAATGCTTCTTGGACTTAGAAACTCTGTGATGTAGTCAACTACCCTCAGATGCCTTTGTTGTAATCAAAGGGGAGTGGGGGATATGGGGGAAGAGACCCCAACTCAGAGAAACTCACCAGATGTATTCCACAGAACCCATGGGGGTTTCTTACCAAATATTTGTACCTGTTTATGCCATCAAATGGGTCAAGTACCTCTTTGTATCCTTTTTGGTTGTCTCGTTTTCAAGCAGTGAACCATGGAGTTTGTTTGGGGCTGTGAATCTGTGAAACAGTACCTTCAAGAACTTTCTAGCGCTCCTTCTGCAAATCAACATGCCAAAGTTTCTGTGACCTTTCCTAGGAAAGGTTTTTACTGGCATTTTGATGAGTGATGGCACTGCACTGAGTCATCAACATAAATGAAACAAAGCCATGTGGGGATTTCATTGGAAATCCACCAAAAGATATATGCTCGAGTCTTGATGCAAACAAAGCCCATGTGAATTTGTGTATTCCTTGTCTATTTTTGTGATCTTAGTCAGCTCTCAGCACCTCTGCAAAATCAAACAATGTTATTATAACTGCCTGGGCTGATTTGCTTCGGGAGGGGAAAGCAGACCCAGGGCTTTGCTTTACTCTGTGGGTTGGTGGTCTGTTTTTTTGCATGGGCAGGGGAAGGTTTTCCATCTCGGTGCATGCTCTGACTTTGTTTCTGCTGTGAGACCCTGCAGTTGTACCGTCTGCTGTGTCCCTGCAAACCTGATGGCTGGGTGTCCTGCTGCCTGACTGTGTCAGTGGCGCCGGCACAATGGCTTCGCTCCTCCTGAGCACACGTGGAGAGGAAGGCAGAGGTGTTGGCCAGCCATCTCCAGCTGGCAAGTGGCCACGAGAGAGCACTTGCCAGCTGGCATGGGCTAGCCAGCTCCGGTGTAAAATGGGGCATGCTGGCTCCCTACGGACTTCCTGTCTCAGCTCTAGCAGAGCAGCTGCCTCAATGCATTATTGCAGGCTCTGGGATGGATTGGATATTCATTTTGTTCCTCTGGGCAGGTTAATATGACGTACATCCAATGCCATTTGCTTCTGACATTGTTAGGATAGCCTAATGCTTCCTCTTGCTCTGTGTGTCAGCTTTCATCTTTAACCAAGCATTTGCTTAATGGTCATTATTCCATCTGTAAATCTCCTTGGAGAGACAGGAGCTTTGGAATGACAGGGCAAAGGCAGCAAGTGCAACCTGACCTTATATTCCCTCACCACTGATGTAGTGCTCGAGAAGTAGCCCCAAATTGGCATCTCTAACAGCAAAAGTCATTCAGAAGTCTATTCTGTGCTTTGTCACAGGAGATGCTCTGTGGCAGCATCATGAGGAGGACAGAATCAGGTATTTGCCCTTGAGCTGTTTCTCATTGGCTGGAAGCCCTGAGGAACCTCCTTAAGAACAGGGGTCATCGCCTGTGCTTCAGCTGGTGCCTGAAGAGCAGCATCTCCCACTCCTATTTCTTTAGTAGAAGGGACTTTGCTGCCAGCATCCTGCCTCTGTGTGTACTCCTGTTCTTACCCTCTGGGCCCAGATGCGGGGTACAGGCGGGTCAGGCTGCAGCAGCGTCAGCACTGGGCGCTGTGGCAATTATTTGCATACTCGGTTAGTAAATAAAGTAACCTAAAGCCTGGCTCAGACAGCACTGAACGCAAAAGATGGGGAAGAGCGGTTGGCTCTGCATAGCACCATCTCCCCCACACACCACCTGGCCTTCTGGGAAAGTGATAGGGAGGTAGTGCTATTTTAGAGGAATTCCTTCTGTGCTATCCTCGTGTGGGTTCCCTTCTCTGACCGCAGCTGTGCACGCAGAGACAGGGGCTGGAGAAGCACATTCCTACATATGTGTTTAGAGGGGAGAGAGGAATAGAAATATCAGCAGAGTTATTATTGTATTGTGTTCAGTTATTACACACAGAGTCAGTGCTCAGGGGGATGTCAGCCTCCTCTGCAGACACAGTGAAGAAGAAAGGTTTCTCTGCTTTCAGTAGTGCCTTGCCTTGGGGCAGCATTAGTTTTCCTGGTGCTGTAACTGACCTGAGTTCATCTGTTGCAGAAGATCTCTCACTACCCCAACCAAGTTGTATTGCAGAGAAGGTGTTAGATGTAATTAAGATTGTCCTGACCTGTCTGAGAACTTCAGAACTGCACCCCAGGCTGTGCGTTTGTGAGCTGTGATTATACGCCACGTGGCAAACCTGTGAAGCCATGATACCTTGTTTCTGTGCAGTGGTGTGGGGCTGGCAGACTTGCTTAACTGCACTTCTGCAAATCTGAAGGTAGATGAGAATTGACAGGGTTTATTAATAACGCACAGCAGCCAAGCTCATTAACCAGATGGAGATGTAGCGGTGATGGCAGAATGAAGCAGCACGGAGGTTGCGTTTGCAACAGCTTCTTTCTAAAAGCAAATGCCTTTGACCAGGTACTGGTGCAAGGAGGTGTTAATTACCCCATGTGTCCTCAGGACAGAAAGATGGGTTGTGCCTCTTCCTTCTGGACTAATGTTTCCCGCTGGGATTTTATTTTCTTTGCTTATTTCTTGGGCTGATAATGGATCACTGGTGAATGGAAATTTTCCTGTCCCTTTTGGCTCTGTCGTTCCCTCCAGGAGCTGCCTCCTAGCCAAGTGAGACAGGATTTCTCTGGTAGGGTTGGGACAGTAGTTGTTTGAAGAGTAGCCTCCTATTGAGGAGATGGGGAAAGGGAGTACCCAGAGCCCCTCACAGAAGCCAAAAGCTTCCCGAGTTGCAAAGAGGCCTTGCTTGTTTCCTATTTTTTTGCCACCAAACGTGTACAACTACATGAAGACTTGACTTGCAGTAAAGCTCCAGTCTTGGAATTAAAGCACTACTTTCTGTTTTTTGGTGTACATTCTTTTTGTGCTAGAAATGTCACCATACCTCTTCTCTCATGCTGCTTTACTTTAAGCTTCACGCTGCAACTTTACTTTTCCACCCTGAATAAGAAAAGATGTAATGCAAAATGTGTCTGGTTTACTGACCTGCCAACCTAAAACTCAAGTCATCTCATCAAACCAATTTGCTAGAGGATTCCTGTCAGTGATGCTTATTGCTGGGATTAATGACTCTGTAATAATTTGATTTTCTTCTAGGTGTCAGTGCAGTTCCAGTGGAAAAAGATAATATTGAAGAAATGGTGAGTAGCTGCACATCAGTGGAAGTTTCAGAAGGTATCAGTCATATGGACTCCATGTTTTGCCTCTAAACTATTAGGGTAATGCTTTTTTTTCCTAAGGATAAACTCTTAAGAGATCTTGAGTGATGTGGAGCTTGGAGAGCCGTTAGCTGTCAGAAGATACTTGCATGCACTTTGGTGCATTTGATGAAAATGGGAGCTGGCTTCTTGTGTCAGTGTGATGCTTTTGAGTCGCTACATTGTGCACCTGCCTGAAAAATGATCTGAAATGTTATTTGATAGTACATGTTACTGGACTGTAAAAAAGGAAGTGGCAACTTTGAATAAAGATGAAATATTTGCAGTTGCCAACTATGTGATGGACTTTCTAATGCTGTCCTGCCATCTCCTGCTTTGGAAAGAGATTCTTAACCTGTTTGACTAAATAAACATCATTAGCTGCTCTCAGCACCTGTAACCTCTCATCACTTCGCCATCTGACATCAGACCCTCTCCACTGCTTGACAGTGTGATCATTTAGATTAGTAAACACCTGGTAATAACTAAAAACAGTTCAAAAGCAAAGGGCTGTATAAACATTTGATTGTCTGCTCCCATCCAGCCTCCCAGATTGTCAGCCTGAGACCCTTGTACCCTTGACGACCTGAGCACTCAAAACAAACGACTTGGATGCTCCCAAATCATTGAGTGTGGACTCCTAGAGAAGACCTGCTTGGGGTTAGAGGGGATTGGATGGCTTTGCTAAGTCAATCCATTTCAGAAGAGCTGCTTTGATGGCACTTGGGGTTAGAGGGGATTGGGTGACTTTCCTAAGTCAGTCCATTTCCTCTGCTTCCAAAAGACTATCCAGCTGAATGTCAAGTGCTAAAAGAGACAGGGCTTACAGCACACACACATGAGAAGTTGTGGTGAAGATGTAAAGGTGTTTCTGGTTTGTTGGCAATCCAAGCAGTACTTCTGGTAACACCTTTGCAGCGTCCTCATTTGGACAGATGCTAGGGGTCATCTTATGAACACGTGTTGTATTGGCTGATTTTTTGTTACCTCATGTTGTTTGACTCTCCTTGGTATTGAATTGGGTATTTAATATTATAAAATGCACAGAAGTTATCTGTTACCTATGCAAACAAAAGGGGAGACAAAAAAAAGCTAATGACTGTCCTCTTCTTACTGATGTGGGAGTGAGGAGCGAAGCAGTTGTTGCCTGGATGCACAGGAGGTTGTGGTAGAGCTGGGGATTACTCAGAACTCAGGATAGCCTGAATTCTAAACCCAAACTAGTTTTCTTGAGTAACTGGGTCAGAAGTAGGATTTCCATCTAAGCCATGAGAATTTCATGGGGTTTTTTTTCTTCTAGGTAACACGGTGCATAGTGGAAGTTCTGTCCAACGCTCTGTCTAAGCCAAATGCACCACCAATTAATCCTGAATGTAAAGAAATCCTGAAGAAGAGTAAGTATGACATAACTTGAACTTGTGAAAGGAATGTGGGTGGTGGATTCTTTATGATACTACAGCTGGGGAATTGTTGCTTCAGCCCATGTGAAACCGATGCTTCCACATTCCATTGTCAGAATTCTGGTTTCCCTCTGTTTAGCCTCTCTTGCTCAAAGAGCAAACAAACCTGACCTGGTAAGCACAGGGATTCTTGGCTAACACGTGTGGCTCTCTGCTGAAGTTAACCTGGAGAGTCTGAGAACTACACAAGCTCTTTAGCGTTGCCTGAGAGACTAACAAGTGTGACCAGATTTGGTTCACGTGCTGAATGCTTCCCAGAGGATAGGAACTGGCTTCAAATCAATATCAACAGGACTATTGTGCCCAGTGGTAACTGAACCCACACCCAGCTTGGGAGACAGGAGTCTTTTGCTCAGCCTAGAAATGGTGAAGCTTGTGAGACTGATGGAGAGGTGTGCTGAAAGCTCCCTGTGGGACTGCTCCTTTCAACTGAGCTTGTTCTTATCACGTGGCACTTAATGCCCATAATGTCAAGGTGTGAGCCCATTGGCATGCTTGATTCCTGCCTCTAGAGAAGTGTGGTTAAGTTTGACACTGTGCCAAACTGATTGCACATCTTTACCACCTAGTGGTATTTACTTGATTACAGAAAAACAAAAAGGCTCTTGAACTTAACCTGGCAGCATGAAGCCAATATATAACCTGTCTCTTGCTTATTTGTAGAGGGAATAATGCACAGCCCTAATACAGGCATCAGAAGAGGTTAGGTTTTAGGCTTTGGGAATATATCTATTTGTATCTAACCCAGCCACAAATTTCTAGGAGGTGCTGAATGCCATCAGGTACCAGGCTTTGGTTATGATATTGTTAGTTTCAGAACAAAAGCCCTGTATATTTGACATGTTTTGGAAAATGCAAAACCAGTTAGCAGAAAGAGAGAATGAGGATCATATTTTTGCCATTAGACAGATTTCCTCCAAGAATATCAGGTAATGAGAAGCTCCTCAGAAATAATGAGCTGGGTTTAAACCTGTGCAGCTGTTGTCTGAAAACTTTCAAGATTTATGATCTGTTTCTGATCTTCCTTAGACATAAGTGAAGCAGAAATATCTTCACAGAAACGCACCATTACTGTTGTGGTCAGAGTCAGCCTTTCATTTAGTGTTTTGGAAACAGTGGAATTGCCATGATTTAGTTAAATGTATCTATTGCAAAGTAAAAGATTTCTTTCCTTTTTAAGTCAATTTATAACTTCTAAAACTTACTAGAAGTCACAGGAATTTTTGAGTAGCTTGAAAAAGATGGTTGTCATTTATTGTGAGTAAGCATATGTGATGGAGGAGGCCTGACATTCAAAGAACTGAACCTCATGAGGAACCTCATGAGGTTCAACAAGTGCAGAGTCCTGTGTCTATAGTAGCTAGCAACAGGACAAGGGGTAATGGGATGAAGCTGGAACACAAAAAGTTCCACTTAAATATAAGAAAGAACTATTTCCCTGTTGAGGTGAGGGAGTCCTGGCACAGGCTGCCCAGAGGGGCTGTGGAGTCTCCTTCCTTGGAGGTCTTCAAGACCCGCCTGGACATGTTCCTATGTGACCTGATCTAGGTGAACCTGCTTCTGCAGGGGGGTTGGACTAGATGATCTCTAAAGGTCCCTTCCAACCCCTACCATTCTATGATTCTATGAACACAACTGCAGGTCCCCATTGATGTGGGAATGAGAGTTGATTTAATTCAATACAAAGAATGTGATCACAAGCAAGGAGAAAAAGACAAAGAGGAAAAATTATCCTGGAAATTTCAGTGGAACTTTTAAAATGCCTAACTAAATGAAAATGAGTGAATGCATTTCCAGGCAAACAGACAAAGGATTAGAAAATGTCTCATTTTAAAAGCAGAATTAAGAATTTGATTCTATTCAAATCTTTTTGCTACTTTGGGAAGGCAATTGTGTATTTAAACTTAAACCCCTTTCAGTGGAGAGCTGGGTTACTTCATTATGCTGCTTTTGTTATTGTAGGTGGTAGAAATGACAGAGAGAGAAGCGAAGACAAACAGCTTGAAGTAAGGCATTTGAAAGACCCAGCAGAGGTTGAAAAACATCATAGTGGGAGTGTGGAGAAGGAACAAAGTCAGGCAGAGGAGGAATCTAAGTACATGAAAGGAAGTGATGAGGGGAAGCTTGCTCACGAGGAAGGTAAAAGCAAAGATGGGGAGGATGGACAGCACACACCTATGCAAGAGGAGAGGCTTCATGCAGAAGAGAAGAAATACTCTCAGGAAATCAGAAAAGAGGAAAAGAGCTACCACAGTGAAGAAGAAAGCAAAGAAAGCAAGCGTCACGATGAAGAGGTGGAGCATGCTGTTCTCAACAAGAAGTCCCACTCTGGAGGCACGAGCACAGAGGAGCTCCCTGATGGGAAAGATCAGCCCCTCGTCAGGCACTGGCATTCGGAGGAGGGGATGCAGAGCCCTTACAAAAGAATTCATGAAGAGGGAGAGGCAGAGGAAGAAGGCAGTGAAAAATACTACCATGAGTCTAAGGAACGTGATTTCTCCCATCAGGAAGAGCATGAAGAATCTGATGAGAGCGAAGAGATAGGGAGGGAGAAGCAACCCTACAAACTCAAACGTTATCATGGGAAACATAGAACGGGTGACTCCTCTGAAGAGAAGAGGGGCCGTGGCGGTGAGAAAGAGGAGCTAGCTGAGGAATCACACGCAGAGGAGGCCCGTCTCTGGGACAAAAGGAACCACCATCAGAAACATCATGAGGAGTCGGAGCAGCAGCGGGATGAGAAGAGCGGTTATCATGGGAGGCACGGATCTGAAGAGGTGGAGGAGAAGAGGCGTGCAGAGCAGGGAAATGAGTACAGAGAAAGGTGGCAGCAGAGCAAAGAGAGCAGTGAAGAAGAAAACGAGAGGCATCGCCACAGTGAAGAAAGTGATGAGAAATGGCTTGAGGAGAGGAGACACCGTGATGGGTCCGATGAGGTGAGGAGGCACCGTGATGGGTCCGATGAGGTGAGGAGGCACCGTTCCGAGGGAAGGATGTATCTCGGAGGTGAAAGCGAGGAAGAAGGGGACGGGTACCTGGGAGGTGGCAGCAGGGAGAGGCAGCATCGTGCTGGAGGGAGATACAACTTGTGGGACAATGAAGAAGAAGGGTCCCAGAAAGCATACGCTCGAGAGCGCAAAGGGCAGGCCAGGAGGCACTACAGCACTGAGGAGAGTGTAGAGCACCAGCGCTACCCTGGCAACAGCGAGGAGGAGGAGGAGGAGGATGTGGAAAAGCATCACAGCAGTCATCAGATGGAAAATGAGGAGGAGAATATCGAGGAGGGAAGATACGCAGAGAGGGAAGAGTACAGAAGCCGTCTCCCTGTTGAGAATGAGAAGAGGACCCCGGTGTCCTACAGCTCTTTCTACCCGCTGCTGTGGTGGAAAAGCCAGAACTTTGAGAAAAGGGACAGCACAGGAGAGCAGCTTCTGGAGGGCAAAGAGAAGAGTCTTTTCCCCGACTATAATGACTATGACTGGTGGGATAAAAACCAAATCCTAAGTGCTCTGAACCATGGACGCACCGAGAAGAGGAATCTTGGCAAAATGAACAGGTATGATGTGAAAAGGCAATACAACAAGATGGATCAGCTTGCACAACTTCTGAATTACAGGAAGAAATCTGCTGAATTCCCTGAGTTGTACAATTCTGGAGAAGACATGAAGAAACGTCACGTAACCAGGAATGACAGAAGAAGTCAGAGGCCTCTGACAGAAGAGGAGGTAATGTGTGTGGGTGTTGCTCTGAAAAGCTGACTTGACGTGCACATTGGTAAATCCATTCCCAAGGCAGGTGGTAAACTGTTCATGGAAAAACACAAATGAGATTAAGTCATAGTGAGAGTCAGGGCATCAGTGATCTAAAAATCTGCTTGCTTTGAGTGATTTCAGCGGAACTAGTGCAGGGCACGGTGTGTAAATAAAGACAGAGTGCAACCTTATTAGCTTCTGTCTTCTGCAAGACAGGCAGAGAAAGATTTTCTTCCTCTTTGTGTCTTACCTCTTTCTCTAGGGTCTTGCAGAGTAATAAACCAAAGCCACCTGTTGCGGCAGGAGCAGAGAGGTGATTAGTAAGCACCACTTTGTTGGGTTAAAATATACAGATGAAAATTCAGTTGGATGTTTAGAGTGAAATTCATCTTTCTGTTGTCTTCTCAGCTGAAACTGCAGAGCACAACCTGGCTTGCACTTGTAAGCCCAATTTATGCATGTAGTTCCCATGATTGGGAATCCTTTTGGACTTCATGTTCTGCTTTAGTGTCCAGGAAAACTGAACCTACACCCATCAGCTAGATTCTCCTTGTGTATGTCACACCATTGCACAAAGCTGAGCTGGGAGCAGTGGAGCTTTAATACTAATATAGAGGTTAAGCAAGTCTTCATAATAAACAAGATAATAATAAACATTGGCTGCATGATTTTTTTCCCCTAGCATGTGGTAATGTGGAGGTGTATCTCTTGCTGCCCACCACATATCCTGCCTGTCAGAAGCCTGAGCTGCTGCCACTGTAAGGTTATAGCCTCCTAAGGGACTTTCCCTTGGGCAGCAGCAACTGCAGGCTGCAGCTCTGAGATAGCAGGAGGTCACTGCTAGATAATGCTCTCTTAAAGCTAAAATGCTCAAGCTGTAATTAGGGCCAGCTCTCAGAGTGGGTCTTTTGACACTTTGCTCAGCCTTAATTTGGCTAAAAGCAAGAAATTGCACAAATCTCCAGAGTTCTGTGCTGTGCTGCCACGAACACCCCTCACCCCAGCGATGTGCCTGGGGATCACTAAGTAGCAGGAGATTTCTCTCTAAGAAATGGTCTTTGTCATGTTCATGAGACAGAACGGTGGTCAACATTATTTGATGTCTCTTTGTGTTTTCACAGGAAAAAGAACTAGAAAATCTGGCTGCTATGGATTTGGAGCTGCAGAAAATAGCTGAGAAGTTCAATGCCAACAGGAGGGGCTGAAGATGATCTGCTTTGGCGTTCCAAAGCTAGGTGTAGCTGTACTCACAATACCTGTATTTTGTGGTAAATTCACTGCCACCAGATTGCTGTTTGCCCTAAACCCAGGAAATACTATTTACTGTCCACTATAGTGTAGTGATTTATACAGCTGAAAACGTCTTTAATTTGCCGTTATGCTATTGAGGTCCGAATAGCATGAAGTTTAGTAACATAACCTTTCATGCAAGGCAGGTATTTTTAATATGCTTGTGAAAATAATTGTGTTAGTGTTCTTCAGAAATATGTTTGTCTGAGTTTGAAATAATAAAAACCATTGATCTTGGACCAAACTTTCTCCTTGCTTATTTGCCTGAAGGGGGTTGTTCAAAGTAAGCTGTATCAGTCAAAGGGATAGACTGTGTACAGAACATTGACCTGTGGCTCACCAGTAGTTTTTAAAGTCACAAGGCACCTCTCTGTGCCTTTTATTTGCCAATTGCAAGGAGCATTACCAATTCATCTGCTCCAGTAACTCTGAAACATCCTATGAATTACTTCCTTCTGGCAATTAAATCATTAGAGAAGCAAAGAGGCTGCACCACCAAACGGACGCTTGTTCCTTTGGAAAGCAGGTCGTGCTTCTCAGTTGAAGCCACGTGTAGTGGATTGGTTTTGCCACATACTCCAGACTAATTAGTCCCGTTAAGATAGTCACCTACCAAACCTGCTTCCCTGCCATGTTCTTTGTGCCTCCTGCAGGCAAGTAGGTGCCAGTGAGGTGCGGAGTGCAGCGGCAGAGCTGGGCTGCAGCAGGAGCAGAGTCCCTCGGCAGGCAGTGAGATTGGGGCAGGATGGGCTGTGCCTAACACGTGAGTAAGGGCTGTATGCAAGGAGCCCTTGGGTAATCTTACCACACTACCAAACACTAAAAGAAATTATCCCCTAATTAGTTTTAATTACTCCATATAGCTGGGGTTCACTTATAATTTAACTTCATGCAAATGTGTTTTTTACAGACTTCCTGCTGTGACAGTGTCTTCAGTTGCTTGTGTAATGGCACAGGTAGGAGAGATGTTCTAGAGGAATAACTCAGCTGAGTCACATCATCAGTAACTGTGCAGTATCTGCCATCTCAGCTTAACCCTCTTAACCCACCCCCTGCCCCCCAAAACAACAAACATACTCTCTAGTTAACCATGAAGTGAAAATAGTGAGCTACTGCCCCTTGACCTGTGTGAGTGTGTTTGTGCCAGGGGATGCTGATAAGACCACTCCAGTGTTTCATCTTCTGTTAAAGTACATGAAGATCAAATCATAGCACAATGTGGACAGCATTTTGGCTTCAGTAGGACCACGGTTTCACCAGACTTCTCTAGCAACAGTAAGGCAAGTTAGAAAGTGTCCCAGCGGCAAAAATTCTTCCTTAGCTGTCCTCAAATCCTGAGACTCTCCCTTTTAAACTTAACAGCTACAGATGCAACAAGTTACATCAGGGTACTTTTCTCCCCTAGCTGGTATGAAAGAAGGCACCTCTGTAAGCACATCAATACCTAGAGGTAAATAGCTTTAGCTGCAGCAGGGGAAACTGAATTGTTCAAGTATGCAACTTCAGTAACAACCTTTTTTCTTTTTAAAGCTCAGCTTGTGCAAACACACATTGATGAATCAGCAATGTTTTACTTAAAAACGTGTCCCTTGAAAGGCTTGAAAACCAAATACATTCACTGCCTTCCAAGAGCTTTGTGACAGCCCTTTTATCTGTTGGCTTTCTCTGTTCCGTGGGGCTGCTGCCTCAGGTGCCCAGAGCTGAGTAGCTGTTGTGACTGCTCTTGCCTGTTCCAGTTTTATCTACACATTTGCATTGCCTGTTGAGGATTATTTTTTTTAAGCAGTTCTCCAATACAATTTACATGAATTTGCATTATTTAAAGGTAATTTGCATGGGTTTGGCATTGAAGCTAGGTGGTACGACTGAAAAGTAGTGGTGTATTAAGATGCATAACCTTGTTCCAGGAAATCAAATGAAGCAGAAATGGTGGCTTTGGCTCCTGGAAAAGCGGTGTCTGGCTTCTGGCTCACGCATCTCTGGTTAATGGGGAAATTGATGTGTGGCTTTAGTAAAACCAGAGGAGTGGCAGGTTTGGTGACTGCTGCTTCTAATCTGCTCTTTTCAGCCAATCTGCATAGCGGAGGCAGCGGTGTGTTCTGCTCTGTGACTAAGGACAGGTATAAAAGCAGGCAGAGAGGCTGTGAAGCGCAGGGACACCTTCACCAGAGCAGGCTCTGGCACTTCCAGCAGCCGCGGCCCAGTACCGCGGCCTAGGCTCCAGCCTTTCCCTTGCTCTTGAGATTGGACACCAGCCAGCTGCCTGAGGAAGGCTCAGGTTCCTCCAAGGTATAAGCAGCATGTGGATCTCCTCTGTCACCCTCTCTGAGCAGATTTCAAGCTTGGATGAGTAGGTCAGGAGACACAAACAGGGCCAGCCGCACACAAGGCGCTCGTTTCCAGGCCGTGATACAACAACCACTCTTTTCAGGTGGAAGTGGCCCATGACAAGCTGTAGGTGTGTGGTGCCCACAACTTTTCAGACATGGTTTGAAGCAGCCCTAGTTCAGCTCAGGGGACTGTAACCTCAGCCAAGAGGCCCCACAAGCACTTGTGCTGTAACATTTATGTGCTGTCCCAGTGCCAGCTCTTCCCACAGCAGCCGCCTGCCTGGTGGAAGGTGGCGTTTCAGGCCAACCGTCTGAACCATGTTCTCTGCTTCTTCAGAAAGAGTGGCTTCTGCAGAACTCAGTGGTACAAATGTTGCTCCTGCCTTAAGGAATCCATCTTGGGTTTCATATCTACCACCTTTCCCCATTCCTTATCTACATATCATGGACCAAAATTAAATGATACCAATTTGCTGTGATTTCTGTTTCCAGAGGCAAAAGTCCTTGGATGTTCCTCCTGGAGGCTCTAGTGATTATCAGGCTTCTGAGCCATGCTGTATGGAGGCTAAATACAGGGATGCAAGTACTCCCTTCCTCTTCCTCACCCTCCCTTCTGTCTTTCCTCTTAGAGATGCTTTCATTACATCAGGTTTTCCAACAAGCTCTGGCAGGATGCACTCTTTCTTCTCATTTGTTCTGTATTCTCCCCTATTTGTTACTTCTAAAAATACAAAGGCTCCCTAGGGTTTCAGACAATCACAACTTGCACTTCAACAATGACTCATTCCTTCTATAGTTTCATTTATTTGTGTCTTTCAATTAAAACAAGAACAACATCACACCAAGGTCTGCTCTTCCACTATTACATAAAGGGTAGGTGCCATCAACTTGAAACATCCATAACTTAAAATAGTTGACACTAATTGTTTCTTAGTTTCTTTCTCTCTTTCACTGGTACCTGTGTGACGGTGCAGTTAAAAACTGGGGCACAGGATTCCCTCCTGAGATCTAGAATAATTGTTCAGGTGTTCCAGTAGTGTTTATTTCTCCAAACAGATCTTTTGATTATACAAAGAAACAAGATTTTTTTTCCCCTCATGTTATTATTTTTAGCAGATTATATATGAAAAGAAGTAGGGTTGAAAATGTTTACCCAAACTCTCACTGTGTAAGTTTTCACACCTTTGTAGTGCATCAGCAGCCATGTCCCTCCCAGCTCAGTGGAAATAGCAGAGAAGTACCTAGGCCTGCTTTACAAGGAAGAAAACTGAGGCAAGAAATAGGTTTATTGTATTTGTATCTCATGGTTTACACTGATTTAATCCATTTCTTGCCTTTCCTGAGCTTCCAGGCTTGTCTCCATTGCTCTAACACAGGTTCTCTCAGAATTTCGTCATATAGTAGGTGTTGGCTGCTTTCAACATCCCAGTTTACCTTCAGCATGCATGTGTAGAGATACAATAAAGAAGAACTTAGCTTCTCTCCTCCCCTTTTCCCCACTAATTCTTGAGATAAGCCAGAATTAGAAAACCCCACCTTAGCAAAACCCACCCATCACGTTTCCGTTCCCTACACGTGATTTGCAACACTCACACTGTACGGAAAGGTGAGGGGCAAAACCCGTTCCTCAGATCCACATCAGCGGTGGGACACAGAAGAGATGGTGAAACCCAACAGCTTTCCCTTTATGGACTTTTCATGTAAGAGAAGAAAAGCTTTCCATAAAAAAAATAGGGGAAAAAAAGGAAGTTTTCAAGAACTGGAACAGAGACAGACAAAAACTTGAAGATACGTGGTACCTGTTCACATAAAGAGACATCTTAAACTGCTTTTTCCTACAACATAAACCCCCCCTTTAGTTTTGAGCTAACAGTGTCCTAAAAGAGCACAGAATTGTTATGGTCTGATTATATGATCCCAAAGCTCCAGATTCCCTGTTCTAAGTTCAAGAATGGAAGCCTTCTGGCTCTGTGGGCCTGAAGCTGCCCACTGGGGGTTCACTGAGATGCAGCCAGCAAGGGTATTCTCCTCCTACAGCCTCTGCTAGGCCTTGTCATTTCCAAAAAAGAGGGGGAAAAGTAAGGAAAAGAAAATACATCTCATTAGGAAAAACCATCCTGCAGTTTAATTCAAATGGCAAAAGCAAAGTTTAAAAAAAAGGAATAAAAAAGCTGCCCTGCATGAAAGACAGAACAGTAGAATAAATATATTAAACACACACAGTGGCTTGCAAAATAGTTCTGTCTGAAAATAAAACCCCAGGAACATGACAGGCAACACTAACAGAGACATTCTGTTTAAATATTTGGTATTTTAATTCATGAACATGCACTTTCTCTGCTGTGTTTGTTTGAGGAAACCACGGGGTCACGCTGTACACTTCTGGTACTGGGGATCAATTCTCATTGTTCCTTTGGAAAGGAGAAAGAAGTGTCTGATTCTTGCCGTCCGTTCTACTTCCTCAAACCACAGAACAGCTGGGTTGCGTGCCCACAGCAGGGGCAGATCACCATGTGAAATGCTTTATCCTGATGCTGTTCTGGGAAGATGAGGAACTAAATCAGATGTTTTGAATCAGACTCAACCTACTTCATCATATATCCACTTTTGGCAACGACCAACCAGAATGCCTTCCCCAAGGCTTCATCCTTGGTCTTCTTTTTGAAGTCAGTGTGTTTTCTGTGGGATGTTTGTTTCCAAGGGTTTTTCTTCTCAGTCTGATCATGTAACCTGGTAAAGAGGGAGACGACCCTCCTGCCTCACCATTTGGCCGTGTCTTGCTCACAGGTGTGTGACAGGTACAATTTCTGTGCTGTCAATAGCACAGAAAGTCTGCTGGTTGTTTTATTAACAGTAAGACTCCTGAGATCTAACAGACAAATCAAATCTCCCAACGTTAACAGTGCAGGTCTTGAACTTTACATCTTTTAGATGACGGTTCTTCCATCCTAAGTGCTTCTGAGTTACTGGAATCTGACTTGCCCTTATCCAAGACAACAGTTATACCAGACAGGAGGTACCCTCCACCTCCACTCATCGTCAGCTTTGGGTGGCTTCGATCTGGCAACACCTTTAAAAGAAGAAAAACAAAACAAAACCCCCAAACAACAACAATCTGAGCATCTGTAAAAACCTGCTCAATATGTGCACATCAAATCATGTCATTTAAGCTCACAGTGTAAGATGGAATTATTTTTCCTGCCACCACGCTAACCTGCCATGTGGAAAGTATTTCTCATTACAGGGCAAAGTACCTGCATCCCAGAAACATGTTAAGAACACAGGCTGCTGCCTTACTGATTAGTTTTTAGTGGCATTTCCAGCCAGCTTACAAAGTCAAGGTTTGGGATACAAGGAAGGCTCATTAATGTGTTCAGAAGTAGTGTACAAGAAACCACAGCTTATCTAACAAACCAGCACTAATAATGCAGTGATTTGCAGCTGTTGGTGTAATCTTTATGTAGCTACTAAGGGAAGACAGTCTGTCTTTGCTTTGGCTGCCGTTGCAGCTCTGTGTGTCCAGGAGATGGTGCAGTGTCGTTCCTAACTGCACCTGGATGTAGTAACCCTGGCCAAGTCTAACTCCTGTGAACATCTTCATCTATCAGTTTGCTAACACCAGCAGTCAGTAACTCTGGCCACCCCTGAATTAAGTCATGCCCTAAATAATAATCACACACACAGAGAATCATACAAAATCTTAAGGGTTGGAAGGGACCTCGAGAGATCATCCAGTCCAACCCCCCTGCCAGAGCAGGACCACCTACAGTAGGACACACAGGAACTCATCCAGGTGGGTTTTCAATGTCTCCAGAGAAGGAGACTCCTTATGGGCTCCAGAAGCCTATGGGCAAGGAGAAAGTCAGTAAAATGGAAGAAGCTCTTTGGACGTGGTGAGCTGCTTAGAGGGCAAAAGTGCTTCTGCTTCTTTATAGTTGGAGAGTATTCTCCACTTGCAAACATTTTGGTCAAAGTTAATCACACCGAGATTTTTCACTGTGGAGATGTTTTCCCCTCTGATCCTGTTTTCATTGGTCAGTTCTTGTTACTTTAGTTCCAGGAATAGCATTATCTGAAGACACTGGCTTTCTAAGTCACCACTATTCTTGACAATACAAATCCTTTCTCAGCTATGAAACCAGCTGGAAGTGAATACACACTTGTAACATTTTGCTGCATCTCTCAGATGTCATGAGATTGTCCCTCACTTCAGGCTAGCCACTAGGGCAGCACAACTATTATTTCAACAAATGGCTAAGTGAAATGCTCTGTAAGAAGAAAACAAAGTATTTTCATTTGAAACTGTTGCAGTGGAGGATTAAAACCCTTCAGAATATTTTCCCATTGCTCTCAGCTAAAACAAATAAGCTCTCAGGAGCTTCTATGTAGTTTCAGTCAGTCCAAAAAACATTTCTGAGAGTGTTTTTTGCTCCTCAGTATTCATGTGGTTTTTGACAGCCACTTACTGTCAGCCTTACCTGGTAGTTTCGTAGCCAGGTTTCAGACAGCTTTAGGTTGATAACGCCGCCTCTCTCCCTCAGCTTTGTGTAGCAGTCTAATAACGGCTTAAAAAGATCCAAAACAGTAGGTTATGCAGCAGAACGGTCTCAAACAATAACAGCCAGAGTAACAGATTGGATTTACCTCTTTATACTGGCAGTAGACAACAAAAGGCCTTGAAGGAGCAACGAATTCCAATAGAGCAAGCAATAAAGGCGTGGGGTGAAATTTGCTGGCTACAATTAAGCTGCAAAAGAAATTTCATGCGCGTTAGTTTTCCGCTTCTAAAACTTGTTCATCAAGTGACATTTTCTCCCTCTTAGCACAGCCATCAGTTACAGCTGAAACGCTGCTAATCAGCGTGTTCTCCTGGCTTCAGCAACTCCCCAGATATAAAACCAAATCACGATTTCCTGCTTGTGTAATTAAGAGGCTACAACACTCGCTCCCTGAAGTGCAGATAGTAACGCGCTGCAGCAGCGCTTGTGTCAGCTGTGGGGAGCTCCACAGCAGTCATTACAGCCTAAGGATTTGCATGCTGCTTACTCTGCCCTCAAACCACTGGCCAAATAGAATCATAGAATGGTAGGGTTGGAAGGGACCTTTAGAGATCATCTAGTCCAACCCCCCTGCAGAAGCAGGGTCACCTAGATCAGGTCGCATAGGAACATGTCCAGGCAGGTCTTGAAGACCTCCAAGGAAGGAGACTCCACAACCCCTCTGGGCAGCCTGTGCCAGGGCTCCCTCACTGAAACAGGGAAATAGTTTTTTTCTTACATTTAAGTGGAACTTTTTGTGTTCCAGCTTCATCTCATTACCCCTTGTCCTGTTTTCAGTTTTGTGACTGCTAGTTATTAAGAACGGACTAACAAACCTGTTTCTCTACAGTTACTACATGAAAAAGACCCATTAATTAATTTACATTGGTTCTCCAGGGGAACATCCAGCACTGGAGATGCCATCAAACTCACCTAATGAAAGAGAGGGAAAAAATGGATAAAGAGGCAATTATTTTACAGTTCTTTCCATTTTGGAAAAAAAGATTCCAGACTGTGCCTGGAAAGGCTTGGAGTGCTGCACTGACCCTGCCAGGAGCTCTGCCAGAGAATAAGCAGGTAAGCGAGAGATGAGAGAGGCTGCAAGTTCCCATTCTGTTCTCTCATATGGCAGCACATATTGCTGTCAGCAGGCAGTCTGTCCTGTCACAAAATTAACATAGTGGGTGAGAGAAGAGGAGGAAGTAGTAGAGAAAGGGCAGGGAAGGGAAGGGAAGGGTAAAGAGAGGGGGGATGGTCTAATTCTGAACATGTGGAGTGTCTATAAACCGATTTCCACTTTCATTGTATCAGAAAAATAGTCTATCTTAAGTTCTCTTTAGAAGAATACCAAATCCCTAATGACTGTCATCCTCAAAGACCTATGACAGACTTCAACTCTCATAAATGGAACTGAACAAACAGGTCTAGCAGAAAGGGTGTTTTACCTTGGACCAGCACAGAACACATGCATTTTAATGAAACTCTGTCTTCCACATTTAATAGTGAAAATTACAAAACTCAGGACCTCAGGAAGTATTTCTCAGCTTCACCTAATGACCAGTGTCTCTTCACTCTGACAGTAAGTGCTAATCTTTCTCCCCATCTCCCACATTAACCAGCTTTAGCCTATCCTTTCCCTGTTTCTCTCTTGCAGAACCAACCCAACCCCTAACTCTGCCTCCTTCTACTCACATCCCAAGCTCTTAGTTCAAATCTTTGTTCCATGCCAATGTATCCTGGCTCAACAGTCTATGTACCCTGTGGCTCTTGATCTGAACAAATGGTGGGCTATAAAAGGCAGATGACTGTGGAAAGGCTGAGCCCTCTGGGACAGCACCATCGTCACCTGTGAACTGCTCTCTCCCTGACGACCTGATCATGCTGAAGACTTCCCAAAGCAAGAAATCTCTTGTCCCTTCAGGTATGTTATTTGTTACAGCTTTTGTACATTAGGAGAGACAAAAGAATTGTACATGTGATTGAAAACAAATGAACAAGAAGCAAACAATAAATGGGCTTCCTTGAACTCAACAAGTGAATATATTATTTCAGGCTATAGGAAGAATCAAGTCAAATGTTAATTTTAGCTTTGTCAGACCATACACAGACATTAAGGATAATGATGGGTGCAAGGGACAGCAGTGAAACAGTAACAAACCACTGCTGTTCAGGCACCTTCAGGGCAGCCACCCACAGGCATCACCAAACAGATGTGCTGTTACCATTTAATTGCTTCACAGAATAACCTGTCTCTGTATCTCTATAGAAAAGGCTAATTCTGTGCCTAGTATGCTAGATGAGATAGACTAAAATATGAATGAGCATAATAAACCCCCAAATTACACAAGCAGTTCAAGATAACCAATAAACACATATGACAATTTACAGCTTTATTCCCACCAAGCCAATATTCTTAGGAGGGCAAAATGAATATGAATGTTATTAAATTAATGTTACTTGATTAACTCCAATCACTTCAGCGCTTGCTAGGAACATAATGAAACAGTCACAAGCACCAAATGCTCTTCTGCTGTTGTGGGGCTCAATTTCTAGGAATATATTCATCACCATTTGTTTTAAACTTCTGATATTAAATCTTTGTGTTAAATTGTTCCTTGAGAACAATGGATCCTGGCTAAAGCAGGGAAAATGAAGTTATGTGGTTTTCCCCATGGGGGGAAAAAAAAGATCTAAGTTTCTAAAAACCAACCAACCAAAACATCAAACTCAGTTCCAATATAATAACATGTCAAGTTCTCCTCACAGCTCATGAAATTTCAAACCATTTAAATAACAGAAAAAATCTCAGCCAAGTAAGGACCAAACCAGACCCAAGGCACTCCTGGATTGGTTCCTTGCTTGTAAATATGAAGAAAATAATTTAGGGTATCTTTAAAACAAAGCTGGTATTTGTTTGAAAGCAGATTCTTTCCTGTAGATGCACTTTCAAACACAAGACCTTTCTGACTACAAACAAACTCACCCATCAGCATTCTTCTCTCCCAACAAAGCAGCAGCTTCCATTAGCTTTTTCCTTCTCTCCCATTGTTTTCTCTGCTTTTCCCGGACCTTTGGAGAAGAAAACAAATGGTTAGAACTGGTAATTACACACGGAGTCACTATGGCATGGGCTGAACTGTCATTTTTTGCCCATCTTAGATGGCTTCATGTAAGACAAAAGCCAACTTCCAGAGTTCCATTATAAGCTGTATTTCAGCATGTCTGATTCAGATGGCAGAATCTGAAGTGATACAGATGTTATAAAACTTGAACAGTCACCATAAATGCTCTTACATTTTCTTTACTTTCCTTTTCTTTATTCTCTTTACATTCTACACGTTCAGCATTAATGTCCATTGTTTCTTGCTCCTCTGTTTGGCTGATCTCCATAGCTGCTTCAGTAGCAGGTTCCTCTTCTGTTTCCTGTAGGAAAGTCTGCTTTTCATCAGTCAATCCATTGCTTTCTTCTTCCACTAGTGTGTTATCTTCAGGTTCTGAAGGCAGAGTCTCTGTAGAAAATGTCCCTGAGAGGAGACTGTCCACTTTGCTGAGAGGAAATTCGTGAAGATGATCGAAAAAATGTTTTGGAAACCCAAAACAACTGGTAGCAGCTCTAATGGGTCCCCCTCCTGGATACATCTGAATAATGGATCCATAGCCTAGGAGAGAAAAGGGATCAAAACTACCTTGGGCTGAAACAAACTGAAACAAACCCAGTTTTTGGTACTGCTGCCTGTGCTGGGTGCACAGCATGACATCACACTTGTTGCCTCTCAGGCTTCTGGACTGTAACTGTCACCTCTGTCTAGTGTCTTTGAATAATTCACAATGAACCTAAATAACTGAGTCTAAGAAATAAAAACCAAGTCAAACTTTTCCTAGAATAAGCTCCAGGAAATATCATACTCTACTTTTAAAATAAACATGTGAACAAGAGGAACAGCAACATTTCCAGCACTGTGAGCTGTCTGAATTCCAGTGCTTTCTGCCATTCATCTGTCTGAATTCCCTGTTTTCTGCCATTCCCTGGACTTCCCAGGTGCCTGGGAGGAATCAGCATACGAGCTCCTTACAACCTTCTGAAACAATATCATTATGTTGAGACAAAAAAATACATCTATGTACAGCTATATCAACTTGAAATGTTGTAAGTTTCCTTGAAATGGTGAAAAAGAAATCCAAGAAATGTGCAAAATGCAACTTTTTTCAACTGAAAAACAAGTATCTTTCTGATTACAGGAGACAGAGTTGATTTTTAGAACTGAGGAAGTATTCTGAAATGCTGCCTTTTCAGAGACAGCTTTCTGACAAGAAAAGTCTGTTGAGAACCAGATTTCATACAATCATAGAATGGTAGGGGTTGGAAGGGACCTTTAGAGATCATCTAGTCCAATCCCCCTGCAGAAGCAGGTTCACATAGATCAGGTCACATAGGAACGTGTCCAGGTGGGTTGTGAAGACCTCCAAGGAAGGAGACTCCACAACCCCTCTGGGCAGCCTGTGCCAGGGCTCTGTCTTATATTTAAGTGGAACTTTTTGTTTTCCAGCTTCATCCCATTACCCCTTGTCCTGTTGCTAGCTACTATAGAAAAAAGGGATGTCCCAACCTCCTGACACCCACCCTTTAGATATTTGTAAATGTTAGTAAGATCTCCCCTCAGTCTCCTCTTCTCCAGACTAAACAACCTCAGTTCCTGCAGCCTTTCCTCATATGAAAGATGTTCCAGTTCCCTGATCATCTTGGTGGCCCTGCACTGGACTCTCTCCAGCACTTCCCTGTCCCTCCTCAGGTTCAAGCAAGCCCTCAGTCTGTTCTTTACTGAAAGTGAGTTTCTTACCTCCCATTCTCTCCATCACGGCGCCCAGCACGAGGCCTGCACACGTTTCCATGACAATCATCTTGTTGCCCGCACGGATGTTTCCTAAAGTCAACATCTGAGCTAGGGTATCGTATCGCAAGTGGCTAGGAGACAGAGGGGTTTAAGAAATATCAGTTCAGTTTTCTTAAGAGTTAGGAATACTGTGTTAGCTCAGGAGCTTGTAAAAAAAACCCCAGTTGAATTATGGGTAGATTTTCAGGAACAGCATCAGTGGTCTTCAAAGTCACCCTGCAGAAACTTGTAATTAACTGTCTAGTGATAAAGAAGGACTAGAACCAGAGCCAACAAGAAATGAGCAGGGAATAGGTGTTTAGGGTTACAAAGGAAACAGCAAAAGGAGGATACAAAGTAGGGTGCACATGCTGTGCCAGTCAAAGTACATTGTTAAACTTCTCAGTCGTGTGTTGTTCTCTCTAACCCATCAGTTTGATAAAGAACAAATGGTATTTGAATGCATTTCCTAATCCAGTTACGTATCCTGAGAGACGCCTCATCACACCACTTGCAATCCAGGAGGAAAACCCAGCTCTGCCCACTGCAGCACCTGCACCAGACAGGCTCAGAGATGGCCAAGGAAATCACTAGAGATCTTAAGAGATAAGTGAAGCCAAGTGAAGGGGATGAGGGAAGGAGAAGGAGAAAGGTTTGAGAAGCCTTAAATAACATAAATTTAAGATTTTTTATGTCTCAACATCTTAGATCTACTAGTACTACTTTGTAAACACTAAAGCAGTCTGTAACACTGCAATGTGCCAGTTAATTTGGGTAAGAGAAAAGCAGGCATGGCCACATCTCTGTCATCATCCCCCTCCCCACACCCCCCATCCCTCAATGTTAACCACAGTTTTAAATTCTGGAGACCTGTGATGCAAGAAGCTTTTGGATCTCTCACACATTAAAGTCAAAGCTCCCTGCTTCTGGTAGGTGGTTTGTTGTTTGGGTTAACTGAGCCAGAAAACAGGAGATGAAACACCACTGACCAAAACCAGTAAGAGGTGGACAATGGAGAGAGCCTCTGTCTATGTAGGTAATTAACAAAGTGGTGAGAGTAGGGAAATGGTAAAAACTGATGCTGAATCCAAGAGTTTTCTTTGCTGTAACAGCACATTGATCTGTTTCACATTATTTTTCATTGATTTGCCATTTTTCCATTAACAGGGGAAAAAAAGAAGAAATGTAACTAATGTGGTATAATACAGGTATTGTGAAAAATATTGACATCTTTTCCTATTATCATTTGAAAAAAGAATCCAAATGAAAACTTACTTAATTTTCCCAGGTTCCCTTGCATAATACATTGTTGAAAGAATGCGAGTGGATGGCTTCACAATTGTAATAACTGCCTCATATCTGTAAGAAACACAGAGTCACAGTGTTATTTCAAGCTCAGCAAGTTCCAGAACTGCTAAGTATTCCCCACATTTTAAAAACTTACTTTTTCTTCTTCTTCTTTATGTATTTATCTTGAGCAAATTCCGTTTTGTCTCTGAACGTTGTGCTGTTCTCTATTAACTGTTGAACTATTTCCTTGGGAGAGACAATGTCTTTGTGTTATAGCTGGTATTTGTTTCTCATTCATTTCATAGATAGTAATTTTTTTTAACAAACAGTGAAAGCATTTAATTCCAGTAGAGGCATGTGATGACATTAATGGCAAAGTACATTTCTACTAGGCACCATGACAAGGGGGGCACCACCCTGACTACAGGCAAGCATTTAATCCTATACTCTTGTTCTCTGGGTGTTCTTAAACTACATAATGCCAGCATGAAAATGCTACAACTGAAAATGCTGGTCCTGGAAACAAGGTGTCCTGTGGGGAAGGGGTCTGGGAGGTGGCAGAACTAACTCATGACAGAGGGCAGCTTTGTATGGCCAGAGATGAAGAAAAATCAGGACTGCTCCTTGCAGCATCAGCAAGTTGTTACTTCAGTCTCTTACTGTGGAGCCTCAGTACCCCAATATCCTCATCCCAGGCTGAATGTGAATGAGACTCCCTTGCTTTCTCAAAGTGATTAGCTACTTTTAATTATCTTGGATTTAGAACGAGGCAGAGTTAAGTTTATTGTCAGTTACCATGGACAACTGGCATCCCTTCTGTCAGTCTAACATCGTTCCCCACAGTAACTGGAGTGCATGTCAGTACCCCAAGTCCCGTGTGAAGCTATACAAAGGAGAATATTTTACCAAACCAAAACAAGGAACCTGATGTCATATGCAATAGTTACTTGAATAAAACTCCCTCCTTCTTCTTTGGGTCTCTTGACTTCAGCCATCTCTGCCTGTGAGGGTATCTTTTTTCCACCTTGTGCTAGTTCTTCCCCTACACTTTCAGGTTCCAGCTGGAGGGATCATTAAGACCTCCAACAACAGCAGCAAACCCTTTATTGCTCAGGGCTTGTCTCCAAGCCTGCAATGCAAGGTCAAATGCTGCAGAGTGATGTTTTGGTGGTTGTGATCAAAGTAGTTTAACTGCTAAAACTCTTAAGTTTCTATTAAATCTGGAGAAAGAACAACAGCATAACCTGGCCTCAAAGGAATCTGAGAGGAAGGGGAGGGAGGGCAATGACAAAAGGAGTACTTTGCATATGGACACTGTCTCCCACTGTGCTTTAAGAACCTTTAAGAACATACAGTGGTGCAAGTACTTCTCACTTGGCATTTCTGCTTTTCAAGCCATCAGTTTTTCTGAAGTCTTTCAAACATGTAAAACAGCATGAAACAGCACACCTGTCTCTTTTTTTGCCTTATTCTCAGAAGTCAGATGCAATGTCTGGGTTAGGTTTCTTTCTTCCTGTAAAATTTATAGTGAGGAAACTGGGGACTATTTCTCTAGGGTAAGTAAAAGCCAAAAGGAAACTGCAGCACTATGCAATACCCTGTGTCTTCAGCCCAACATCTATCCCTCAGGACTCAGGAAGGATTTGGGAAGTGGTAAGAAATCAAACTCCATTAACATTGAGGTGGTTTTATTTCAAATAAGAGTCATTTTTAAACTGAGCCTGTGTCACAAAAACATGCCACTCACAAGCACGAGTTCAGATTTCAACAGACATTTATGGAATAACAGAATCTATTGCTACTAATATGAGAGTCTAAAATGAATATTCAGCTACAGTTCAGAAAGCAGTGCAAACAAAGCAGGATTTCTTAATAATCCAACACAGAAGTATGGTAGATGTATGGCACAGACATGCTGAGGATACATAGAAAAGCCAGAGTGACCTTCTGCCACGGATAATGAGAACGGATGGAAGATATAAAAGCTATCAGACTGATTAGTGCATTTGTCTTGAAGAGACAACACAAGCAGCATAACCATGGAAACAGAGAAATACCATTCTAAACACCTTGGACCCATCTGTTATTAAGCAGGCACAAGCAGAACAGGTGAGCAAACAGCAAGATGCAAAGAGGAGATGAACTTGATGGAAGCATGAGCATTTTCATATTTGTATTAGAAAGACTAAACCAAAGACAAGAGAGAATTTTGCCTGGTAACGTGTGCACAACAGAACTGGCTGCAATGGTTTAGTAACATTTAAGATGGCCTCACTTATTTTGGTCAAATTGTGAGGTAAAAACCAGTTCTTTTTGTAACAGAACAGACCTGGTCTCTCAAGAATACTGTTAGCTTTTGAGGAGCAGATAAAACACAGGTATCAGAGGTGTGTGGTAGGTACCACTCAGAGGAAAACCAATAGTATGTTTGGTACACTTGTTATTAGTTAATACTTTGGTGTTTATCCAGAATCCTTTCCTACACCTTTGATAGTTTAATTATTGCACAACTTAAAGTCTGAAACACAGAAATGGCGCTTTCAGTCTTACAAACAAATCAAAGGATTTAGTATTTCCTTTGGTCTGTTGTGGCTTCTCAGGCCGTAAATATTTAGATTTTCTATTGACAAAGTTGTCAACCTTACATGAAGTTTTCTCTGAAAACAGCCTTTTCATTTTTGTCCAAACAGACCTTCAGGAGAAACGTGACTTGAGCAGAAGAACAAAGGAAAAGCACTGAACTCTATGCACCCGTGAGAAGAACAACCTGCTTCATAAACTAAAATACAACCATCAAGGTAGCACAGAAATGATACCAAAACCTTGTTTTTACCTGTCCTTTAATACCCTTGTCCTTCAAAGCCTTTATGTCATCATGAGTCAGTTTTTGAGACTTTCCATCGTCAACTATGTTACGATTATCTGTACCTGCTTCTTTTGTTTCTAAAGGAAAAGGACATAGATTTGTAAAATCTAGCTCTAGGTATCTGTAAGTTGGAGAAACATAACGATTTTAGTTTCACAAGAGGCAGACTTCTCAAGATTCAACCCACATGCTTCATGGCCTTGCAAAGTACTAAGCAACCAATGAAATGTAATATGTAAAACACACCTTAGGACATATATACATATTCACTCAAACCAAGGTTCCAATTTTCTCCCATATTCAAAAGCTTATTTGTTACAGGGCTGGTGAAGCAGCAGCTCAAGACAAAACCATGCACTTTTATGACAGAATATAAGTAACGTCGTTAACACTGATTAATAGAAAGCTTTATCACCTTTGGTATTACCAAAGAAACAAATGAATTGGAACTTGTTTTTCCAACCACCCAGTCAACCCTCTTGTGATACCTGTGGTAGTCTCTTCCATCTCTTGCTTTGGCTGGAGGTTTCCACCACTGGTTACTTCAAACGTAGTTCCATAACTATGTCCGATGGCATTATCCAGATAGAACCACTGCTTCTCAAAAATTATTTTTCTGAAATAATAAAGAGTTAGTGATATTTAAAGCATTATTTTTACTGTGTCTAAACCCCACAACACGTGAAACTAAACTATAGCTTCCTGTATGCCAGAAAACCAGGACAAGCATTAAAAGTCGAATGAGCCGCAAGCCCACGATAAACTGCAACTGGGTAGGAAAAGAACAAACATCTTAAATTGAGCAAGCAGGAAGAAAAATACCTTGGTTTTCAGTTCAGAAGAATTCTAAAATGGCAGATAAAACAAGGCTGTAACGTCTGAGTTATATAGTACCACTTTTGACAGAGAAAGTCAGAGCAAAGCAAGGCATGAATTCATTTTGAGTATATTCAATCTAGGCTGGGTCATCCAGGTTAGGGCAAAAAGATGAGCATGAACCTGTATGTTACAGAGCTCCTTTGAAACATTTGCCAAGAGGCTGTGAAGGGAACAGACAGCAGAGCATCTTGTTCTAGGAATGTTTAACACCAATAAAAAGGATTGTATTACCCCTTTCATTTTGATTGCACTAAGGGAGATCTGTACTTTTCCTTCACCTAAAACAGGATCCAGGAAGCCTTGAAATTTCAGGCTGAGCTACAAAGGTTTCCTTGCTGACCACTGAAATACCAGTCTTGCCCAATGAAACAGGTACCCATGTATATGCTGCACTCACACTGGAATGAAAACTTACCAATATAAGCTCTTATTTATGCCGATTGTACTCATCATTAATTCTGAAGCTAAGCAAAAAGGTCAAGTTCTTTGTTATTTCCAGCTTTTACTGGCTGAAGAATGCAATTCATACATATATTTTACATATGACATTATGTGTATCCCCAAATACAATCCAGAATTGAAATATTAAAAAGGTATTTGAAAAGGATTAAAAGAGTGTAAAGTTTTATTAGAGATGTTACCAAATCCTCTTAATAAAAAGCTCACATTAGACTTGCTCACACAGCCTATTAATCCCTGCCAACAGAGATTTTCAGACTAATAAATGAATACAAAAGACTAACAATAAATGACTGACAAGAATTTAGAGAGATAAAACATGGTGTGCATGTGCTCAGATTTCCTTTTGATGACCATTCTAAACAGAATATCCAACCACAGCTGTTGTCACATGTTCTTAGAGTGTCCTCAGCTTCATTATAGAAAGGAAAAAATAATGCAAAACTTGTTTCCTTTCCTGTGCCTGTATTTACTCTTTTGACTTTTTTATTGTTTCTTTTATGACAGGGGTTGCAAAGAAGACAGACACCATGAAAACATCTTGCCAGTGCTCTGCAGGCTAACAGAGTAACAACCTGATTTTGGTGCCAGATTCTACTGGTGAGTATGAATCCTGCCAAAAACAAGTACTCCCAAATTCTATACATTGGAGCTATGCCATTTTTTAACCACTCTCATTCAAGCACAGTACTCTAATATACTCACAGTAACTCTCCATGCTACTGAATAAGATGTCTGGCCACATTACCCAATACTGACTTCTACACCTCGGTCTATAAAATTGTCTGCTGCAAAGGGAAAAGCCCAGGCTGTGTCCACTGATTACAGTATTTCCTGCTGGGCTGCAGGTGCTTCTTGCTATATCAGTTAGCCTAGAAAAAAGAAACAGGAGAACTTTCACAGTATCCTCTCCAAAACTGCCACTATCCCAAACTGACAGCTGGCATCTTCACAGAGAAGACTGAGTACCTCAAGGGTGGGTGTCAGAAGGATGGGGCACTGTTTTTCTGCAGTGTCCAGTGACAGCACAAGGGGTGATGGACATAAGCTGGAACACAAAAAGTTCCACTGAAACACAAGGAGAAACTTGTTTGGTGCTGAGGTGAGGGAGCCCAGGCACAGGCTGCCCAGGGAGGGTGTGGAGGCTCCTCTCTGGAGGTTTCCAAACCCGCCTGGACACGTTCCTGTGTGACCTGATGGAGGGGAACCTGCTTTGGCAGGGGGTTGGGCTGGATGATCTCTAGAGGTCCCTTCCAACCCCTGCCATTCTGTGGTTCTATGATCTTCCTACAGTCTAACTCTGATAAGAACACTGAGCTCAATCCCTGTTACCAAGACAATGCAGCATCTCGCAGAAACTACCCTCCTCGGTGAGTTATGATGAAGATACACTTTTCATGCTGCTGCACCTCTTCTCCTCTTGAACCGACCCCAGTTTGACAACACAGAACCGTCAAATTCTTACAAGAAACGCAGCCAGCAGACTCCCCGCGTTGTTTTGGTCTTAGGAACTGAGATAACACTAATGTCTTTCACGCCTCCTGTCACATCGGCCTAAGGAGACAGTTATTCCTGACTGGCACCGACCGCCCCGCCATCCCCTTCCCTCAGAGCGGCCGGACCTGGAGTTGGCCTCGCGGTTGAGTGAGGAGAAGGAAAAGGCGCTAAACCTAAGCCGAGGAAGAGACTGAGAAGAAGGATCAAAAGCCCCGGGCCGGCTCCTCACCTCCGCCGTAGCACGGGTACCGCTTTGAAGACATCGTCCCGCTTCAGGACGGCGCAATCGCCCTCACGGATGCGCGAGCCCGGCATCACCCCGTCCTCCATCGCCGCGCGTGCGCTCTGCATCGTGGGCGTGGCCACACCTCAGGCACCGCCTCCCCCGCCCACCGGTCGCTCTGCCATTGGCGGGCGAGCGGCGCGTGCGCCGCTCGCCCGCCAATGGCAGAGCGACCGGTGGGCGGGGGAAAACAGCGCCTGCGCATTCAAGGTCTTGAAGCCAAAGGGAATAAGGGCACCACATGCTCGCTTGTGATTGGTCGCAGCGCCGGAAGGAACGCGTTGGCGCCAAAACGGAAGGCTGAGGGGAAGCGGCCGCTCCTGTCGCTGTCTCCTCAGGGGACTGACGCCGGTTTCGTCCCCTCAGCGCTGGCGCCGCTTAACCGGGCTTCAGTTTGCCTCATCCAGCCCCGTGGTAGCGAGAGGGAGGCCGGGTATCGCTCAGGGTCTTCGAGGTACCTTAGAGCCCTCGTTGCGAGCCCCACGGGCGAGTTCCCCCTCTGGTCGGTAGGCCTGATGTAAATCAAGCGCGGAGAGGTACAACCTCTGTTTCTTTAGCTCGGAGTGCTGCTGCGCCGCCCCAGGCTGATGCACGATGAGTAGGGACCTCAGAGGCAGGGGATCTACCCGGGGAAGAGGCTTTCAGGGGTGGCGAGGAGGATGGCGAGGCGGCTGGCGAGGTGGATGGCGAGGCAGAGAACAGAAGACAGAGTGCAGAAGAATAGCCGAACCTGGTGAGCCAGCTCCCATTCTTCCACCTGTTTTGTGAAGCTGCAATGCACATTCCTACTAGGCAGTTACAACTGTTCGCTTCCCGGTGCTCAACAGACTCACTGAGAATGAAACTTGCACAGTTTTAGCATCCACACTGTTTTAATCATCATTTTAATATCCTTTTCTTTTTTTTAGTGAACTCTCGATTAGTTCAATCAACGTTGGACCAGTTTATTCCCTATAAAGGCTGGAAACTTTATTTCTCTGAAGGTATTTTTATAACAAAATTCCATGTAGCAAGCATTTTATTCCATTTCTTTCAAGGCTTGGTTATAAGTAGAGGAGTAAGTTCAACAGAAAGTAGTTGAAATCCATATTATATAAAAACATGACTACAGTAGAGATTTCATTCTTGTGGAATACTGTAATCTCTGTGGGCTCCAAACCTTAGAAAAGATTCTTGAGTTGTGTAAAATACAGTCTTTCTGAAACCTGTTGAATTAGCCAGAGGGAACTTGCAGTCTGTCAAAGACTGGAATATATGTGCCTGTAGGGTACTTTTCCTGATCCTATGTGCCTCTCATATGTCATCTTAGGCAAAGTTCCATTTTGTAACAGGTCTTATGATAGAACATTTCTGTAATCCTGTAGAGATCTCTCATCTTCCTCAACTTCAGAATGCAGAAAAATTAATGGAATGGCCTAATTATGTATTTTGTGAAAGGGAAATCATTATTTCTATCAGTTACTAATACAGCATGTTTCTGATTAGCTTATGCTGACAAGTCTCCTTTTGTCCAGAAGACTCAAGCCTTTGAAAAGTTTTTCATGCAACGCATTGAGCTTTATGATAAGGTAAAACCAAAACAAAACATATCTCACCCCAACAACCTATTAGTACGATAACATGACAAATTTTGTGTGTTATCTCCATCATAGCTATGAAATGTTTGTGACATGATTTGGATGTGTTGTGTTTAGAATTTGAGGTGTGTTTTGTAATGCAAAGTGTTTCACAGGATGAAATAGAAAGAAAAGGAAGTATTCTTG
Source organism: Colius striatus (assembly GCF_028858725.1). Classification (NCBI taxonomy): domain Eukaryota; kingdom Metazoa; phylum Chordata; class Aves; order Coliiformes; family Coliidae; genus Colius; species Colius striatus. The sequence goes on from NC_084760.1 coordinate 111,312,365, forward strand.
TGGATTATAAGGAACTAATACAAGACAGAGAACTGAATAAATCAATACCAAATATATCTACTGAGTTAAGGGATATGCCTCAGAAAATACTCCACTGTATGGGTCTGGCAATTCATCAGGTAAATATGATGTTCTGATACTTAAAAGCATAACCCTCAAATGAAAAAGCATCAGTGGGACATATTGTCAATTATGTTACAAAGCCCAAATCTCTGTGTGTCACTCTGTTACAGACAGTTATGCTTTATTCAAAACTCGAATTCTTCCATCTCTCCCCAATTTCTGTACGGCCCACAAACTCATATTTTGAACATGCTTTGGTCTTGATTGCATTTTTGTTTATTTATCACCAAAGCAGTTGAATAAAACTAAATGTAATTGTAATGCTTAGGTTACTCTCTGTTGGGACTTGTGATTACTGAGGATGTTTGAATACACTGAGTTGCCTGTGCTGTGTGTCTGGCGTCACGCAGCGGAACTGCGGCTGCTGGGCAAACGGGGAGCAGGTTCAACAATTCCTGTCATCATTCAATGCCTTGTAAAGCAGCATTTCACTGTGTGCTGACAGACAAGTTGTCAGGTATTTGTGCTTTAGTCAGACCAAACTGCACATGTTGACCATGGCATTAAAGATCATTGCATCCTTTTTTTCTAAATAAAAACCCCAAACAACAAACATGTTGATTTTACATTCTATTCAAAATAATGCTTAAAACTACTCAAAAGCACAAAAACACTGTTTAGTGTGGCAGCACTACACAGCAGAGACTTCAGCAGGTGATCTGGTTGTACAGGGTGGTAATCAGACTTAATAACAAACTAAAGCCATGTTGCATGGCACATAGCATTTGTGGCTGCCTTTCTTTTCTGTCTAGGTGCTAACAAAGGACCTTGAAAAGCATGCTGCAGAGCTGCAGGTGCAGGAAGGACTACCCCTTTATGGAGAACCTATAATAAATGTGCCTGTCATTCATGCTAGGTAATGAGTGTTGAGTATTTGGGTGAGTTTTTTTTCCAGGAAGATGTATTTTCTTCTTGCCTAATGGTTGTCAGTGTCCATGCATGGTGCTAAAGGTCTATATATTTATGTTTTTGAGAGATTTGGCTCTCTGAAGCCATTTCCAGAACAGCCTATGTTTTGCCTTCTTTTCTTTTTCCACTGTGACAGAGGCTAAACTCTCCTTGTGAAGAAAATAGGGAAATGAAGCCTGATTATAACCTGGACAAACAGCTTGTCACTAGAAAAGCTTATGAGTAGAGCAACTATTATATGACACATATATTGATTTAAAACCAGAACTGTTTAAATTTCTTGTGTTGACTGGGGAAATTAGGAAGGGATTATGATCTAGCTTTTTGCTAGCAAAAGGCTCATCTTTATGAGGCGGCTGATTTGGAGGATATGGCCATAAATTGCACTTGTTATATTGTTGTATTTTTAATTGTTATTTACATTAATGTTATTGAATTGGCATTTGGACAGTGGTGTATGAGGGTGGATTATTTCATAGTAGCTTAAATTTAGTAAATTATTACTGGTAAACATTCTCAGTACTATTAATGCCAGATATTCACAGAATCTTAAGGGTTGGAAGGAACCTTGAAAGGTCATGCAGTCCAATCCCCCTGCCAAACCAGGACCACCTAGAGTAGGTCACACAAGAAATTGTCCAGGGGAATTCTCTTGAGAGGAGTCTCCACAATCCATCTGGGCAGCCTGTGCCAGTGCTCCCTCACTCTCACAATGAAGTTTTTCCTTGTATTTCTTTGGAACCTCTTGTGTTCCAGCTTATACCCACTGCCCCTTGTACTGTCATTGGCCATCACTGAGAACAGCCTGGCTCCATCCTCCTGACACCTGCCCTTTACCTGTTTGTAAACATTAATGAGATCACCCCTCAGTCTCCTCCAAGCTGAAGAGCTCCAGCTCCCTCAGCCTTTCATCAGAAGGGAGATGCTCCATCCCCTTCCTCCTCTTTGTGGCCCTGCACTGAACTCTCTCCAGCAGCTCCCTGTCCTTCTTGAACTGTGGTGCCCAGAACTGGACACAACTGTGGTGCCCAGATGTGGTCTCACAAGGGCAGAGTAGGGGGGGGGGAGAACCTCCCTGGACCTACTGCCCACAGCCCTTCTAATACACCCCAGGATGCCATTTGCCTTCTTGACCACAAGGGCACATTGCTGGCTCGTGCTCATCCTACTGCCCACCAAGACACCCAAGTCCCTTTCCCCTACACTACCCTCTAACAGTTCATTCCCCAGCATGTGGTTCCACTAATTCTGAACACGCATGTACTTAACAAGAATCACGATTGCTGTTATATTTTTTTAAACACTATTTTTTTCTGTCTCAGAAGTCTGAGAGGGACTGGGAGTATAAGCCCTATTTCAATTTAAATTGCTTTGGTTTTTAATTCCCTCCTGGTGATTGCTTGATGTGAGAAAGCAGCGTGTTTTGGCCTGGCTGGTGGATTTAGTTTGGGGATTTCTTGCAGTATGATGTATTTTAAAGTTTTGCATTGTTATGAAACTGCACTCTTTCAATGACACAGTAGGATGTGCTTAAGGAAAATATGTGACCAAAAAAGATATGTACAAGGCTCTCAAATTCTAAGAGACAGTTACAGACCATTATTCTGTAGAGGAAAGTAGTCAATAATTCAATACAATATCATGCTTCTAAAACACCTGTGTAGCAGAGGTGAGGTTGAGCCATGAGTTGGTGGTGTTCAGGGGTCTTAAGTGGAGGGAGCAGGAAAAACCTTGAATTTCAAGGGCCAGACTCTTGCCATTGGTGCCCAGTGACAAGGGACAGTGGGTACAAATTAAAAGGCTTTGAATTACATAGGAACGGAAGAAAATGCTGTTTTACTGTGAGAGATGTTGCATTGTCTCCATCCACAAATTCATTCAAAAGTCAAAGGGATGTGTACCTGGGCAACTTCCTCTAGCTGACCCTGATTAAGGAGGGGGGTTGGGCTAGACAATCTCTTGAGGTCCATTTCACCATAAATGATTCTGTTTCAAGTTGATTCTTCTGAATTGTGTGAGTATTCCTTGTTGTCCTTAACAAGGTACAGTGCATGTAACTGATGACATGTTCTTATATCCTTCAAACATGAGAACTTGCCCCTCCTTTTGGAGCATTGGCATAATAAATCTTTCATCATTTTTTATTGCAAGTCTAAACTCTGGTCTCAATCTGAAATAATTCAAAGAGATGGCTATAGATGACTATAAAGTGATTCCTGTTGTAGTTGTTTACAGGAGGGAGTTGTCACTATACAAACTACCCAGCTGTTGAGGGACATACACTGGGGAATGGTAACAGTTATACTGCTTTCTAGACAGGAATCAAAGACTATGTTGTGGGTCCACAGACCAAGTATTTCTAATCCTTGCTCTGAATTACTGTTGATAATTGACGTGTAAACCTTTGTTGTTGTTGAATGTGGCCTATTCTGTTTGTTTGGCTTTGGTGTTTTTTGGGAGGTTGGTTGGTGGTTTGAGGTGGCTTTCTTTGCTCTGTATTTGAGTATGGTAAGGCCTTCAAAATGCTAATGCTTAACTTTTGTGTGTAGGGTGTACAACTATGATCCACTAACTCAGCTGAAAAACGTTCGAGCCAACTGCTATGGGAAATTTATCGCCTTGCGTGGCACTGTGGTGCGTGTCAGTAACATCAAACCTCTGTGCACGAAGCTAGCGTTTGTGTGTGGCACCTGTGGAGATGTACAGAGTGTTCCTCTACCTGATGGGAAGTATACTCTTCCAACTAAGGTAAGTTCAAACCACTTCATACTTTATCCCTTATCTGTAGTGATCTGAGGAAAAGCAGTACCACTGTTATTTGTTTCAAAAAGTTAATCTGCAAAGCTAAGTTAAACAATGGATGCATTAGAAAGAAAATTAACTTACCATGCAGTATTATTTTACTGCATACACTTGTTACTTGGAAAAAAATATAGGGAGGAAAAACGTAAATCTCATAGAATCACAGAATGGTAGGGTTGGAAGGGACCTTTAGAGATCATCTAGTCCAACCCCCTGCAGAAGCAGGGTCACCTAGATCAGGTCACACAGGAACATGTCCAGGCAGGTCTTGAAGACCTCCAAGGAAGGAGACTCCACAACCCCTCTGGGCAGCCTGTGCCAGGGCTCCCTCACCTCAACAGTGAAATAGTTTTTTCTTATGTTTAAGTGGAACTTTTTGTGTTGCAGCTTCATCCCATTACCCCTTGTCCTGTTGCTGGCTACTATAGAAAAAAGGGATGTCCCAACCTCCTGACACCCACCCTTTAGATATTTGTGAATGTTAACAAGATCCCCAATCTCATCAAAAAAATCCCAAAGAGATCACAAAATCTCTTCATTTCCATTTCACCAGTTGTGTTTAAAAAGCCACCTCCACTCCATCTTGCTACAGGAATTTTCTATGTTTAGATTGAGTGCTTTTGTGGGTTTTGTTTAGAACTTTCTATTTTAATCTCACTAGTTTTTATCTGTATTGAAGAAGTCATTAGACAGTGCTGGCTATTTTGTTACCTGATGTTCTCAAGTGAAAAAAGTATGATCTCCTTTGGAACAGCTGCAAGTATTAAACAAAAATTAAACCCCAAAACAACACACAAAAATACCCTACCAAGAACAAAGCCAATGAACATAACCAAACAAAACTCTCACAAAGAAACCCACACTCTGTCCCCAACACATGAAAACTCAAACCAGTTCATCCAAGCTGGCTGTATCTGCTCTAACAACTATGAGTTCAGGTGTCTGTGCATGATAGTTCTTCATTAATTACATATTTGCTCATTTGTAGCCCTTGTTTAACTAGCTTTTATCCTGAAATGGTGTGAATGAATTATATTGCTATGCTGGCTTTTTCTTTTTAATCAAATACAGCAATTTCAAATTATTATTCTAAAAAGAATGAGAGTAAATTCAGAATGAATGAGAATTACTACTGTTAGAATTAATTGAGAATGAAGGTTATTTAAATGTTACAGTGCCTTGTTCCTGAGTGCCGTGGCCGATCCTTTACACCTGACAGAAGCTCTCCTTTAACCACTACAGTGGACTGGCAGTCTGTAAAGTAAGTGTCTTCCCTTCTGCACAAAAAATGTCATGCAAGAGGGTAATTAAGAGAATGCATCAAGAAAAGTGTGGCCAGCTGGTTGAGAGGTTCTCCTCCTCCTATATTCTGGCCTGGTGAGGCCTCATCTGGAGTCCTGTGTCCAGTTCTGGGGCTCCCCAGCTCAGGAGGGCCAGGGAAGTGCTGGAGAGAGTCCAGTGCAGGGCCACCAAGATGATCAGGGGTATGGAGCATCTTCCTTGTGAGGAAAGGCTGCAGGAACTGGGGCTGTTTAGTCTGGAGAAGTGACTGTGAGGGGATCTCATTAATATTTAGAAGTATATAAAGGGTGGGTGTCAGGAGGTTGGGACATCCCATTTCTCCATTGTATCTAGTGACAGGACAAGGGATAATGGGATGAAGCTGGAAAGCAAAAAGTTGCATTTAAACATAAGAACAAACTATTTCACTGTTGAGGTGAGGGAGCCCTGGCACAGGCTGCCCAGGGAGGGTATGGAGTCTCCTTCTCTGGAAGTCTTCAGAACCCTCCTGGACACGTTCCTGTGTGACCTGATCTAGGTGGGCCTGCTGTAGCGGGGAAGTTGGACTGGATGATCTCTAAAGGTCCCTTCCAACCCCCACCATTCTATTCTGTGGACTCATTCCATATTAAACTAAGTAATTCTAATAACCTTTTTTTTCTTCTGTGACAAGCAGTCTTCAAAATTTGGATTACAAAGTGGTTGTTTTATCTGAGCAGTACTATACTTTGTATCTTAAACCTACTCCATATAACGGCTTCTTGAAATTCCTCCTACCGTGACTTGAGTTCTTTGAGATATGTTCAGTTCGTGCTCTTTGCAGCTTTTCTTGATCACTTCTAATTGCTTCTGTTATTTGATGTTCTCTAAGTCAGCTAGAGAAGCCTTAATAAATTACTCTGGTCAGCTGTGACAGTTGAATTGAATCTTGGTTTGAATCTAAAAATCTTAGTTTGAAGTGATATTGTATCACCCAGTCCTCAGGGTACACTCAGCAGAAGGAAAATAGGGCTGCACCTTCCCATTTGTTTACTTTCTACATCTAATCAGTGAGTAGGTATGCCTAAGATTTGAGAGGCCTTTGCTTTGGGGGAACAAGCTACTGTTTCTACGGAAATTAACAATGTCTAAGTGCAGGAATGTGGATGGCAGATCTGATTTTCCATCTTACCATGCCCTATTAGCACTTTGACCCTCCTGCCGTTATGCAATCAGATATGTATGATATGTTGTTTCTTGACCATCCCATTAGCTTGCTGCATTAAGGGTTTCATCTTGGGGGGAAAAAAAAAACAGGATTCTATAGTAATAGTCTGTCATTTTCTATAGTGATGCTCTATAATGAAAGTAATTTAAAAAATGGTTTAAAAAATGGTGCTGACATTCTTGTCAGCAGCTCTAGAGGGTGCTGTTTATCTCCACTTGTTAAGAAAAAGTTCGCTGAGCATCAAGGAAAACCATCAGAACTCTGTAAGTGCAGAGCCAAAACTGGAAGCTTTTAAAGAACTCCTTGGTTGCTGGCTTTTTGCAACTAGACAAAGAGCAAGCTACTGTGCTTATTACAATCTGAGGAAGTTCTTGACCTTTGCTAGGATTTAAATGCCAATCAGGGATTCATCAGGTCTGACCTTTTAATTTTCATATATGAGGGACAAGTACAGTACATTAAATAAGATGGACATATTATTCAACACACTGCACTTATTTCTATATGAATGTGCTCACTGGTGCTAGGAAATTTGAATTTCAACATGGATTACTGTTTCTGGAGTTCATAGTTACTGCCTTTCTGGAATTTATGCATCATTTCTACCACTTATTAAAGCCTGAACTGAAAAAGTCTGTTTTTCCAAATTCAGCACTGCTGCGTCTTGAGTTCATGGGGTTGTTTCTCCCATCTCCCTTTTCAATTTGGAAAGCATTGGCTGGAAACACACAGCTGCAGATCTTGTGTGCTGTAGTTGGATTGGAAAGGTTACACATGGAGTGTGTGCACACCTCGTGTTTTGCAGGGTGCAGGAGCTCATGTCAGATGATCAGCGAGAAGCAGGACGAATCCCCCGCTCCATCGAGTGTGAACTGGTTCAAGATCTTGTAGACAGCTGCGTCCCTGGAGATATGGTCACAATTACAGGGATAGTAAAGGTGTCGAGCACTGAGGAAGGTAAAATCCATCATCTGATAACACCTTTCTCCTAGGGGAAGGATTTTTCTAGCAATTACACAAGAATAACAACTGCCATCCCCCTTGCTTTGAGCTCTCAAGGGTCTAAGTGCACAAAGTGTCTACGTCTTCAGAAGTTCCCAAAGTTTTATAAAGAGGTGTTGCTTTGAAAAGTGCTGTCCAAGGGGAGCACTGTCTCTGCTGCCACTGATAGACCAGGGTGTTTTGCAACCTACTGCTCTGTATACAGCTGTGATCCTGAGTCTGAAGTGCCAGTCTGACATCAGATGTTCTTAGTGCATCAGCTGAAAAGAAAGCCATCTCTAGACCATGCTTGGAAGGAGAACACCCCTATTTCCTAAAGTTCCATTGAGACTCAGTTGTTTAATGTTTTCCCTTCAATGCATCCTTCAAATGATAAGAAAGCTGTCATGCTATTGTGAAGAAGTATTATCTTAGTTTAGCCCTCCCTGGAGAAATTTTACCACCTCCTTTTGTTTCTCCCCCAAAGTGAAGAAATACATTGTTGCAAAGGTGTTACAGAAGGTATCACAGGGAACTGCAGTCATGATCTACTGTGAGATGTACCCTCTGCTCAGTAATCATTGCAGTATGTACAGAGTTATGCATTATTAAGCTACATGTTTAATTCTTCTGCACTAGGGATATTTTTTTCCCCTAAGTGATGAGTGGAAACATTTTATATTTAATATTGATTTGACTAGAAGGATGGAATAATTCAAAATTATTGGAATATTACAAGAAACTCACTTAGCATCAGTTTTTCTAAATGGAGATGTTCAACTAGTGAAATATGAACCCTTTGCATGTGGCTGTGCACTTAATAGTTCTCATTTACCCTGTGCCTTTTATAACAGCATCAGTACTTCATGACAGAAAAAATATTCCTTCCTCCTTTCTCCATTTTTCTAACAGGAGCTTCTAGAAATAAGAATGACAAGTGTATGTTCTTGTTGTACATTGAGGCAAATTCTGTCAGCAACAGCAAAGGACAAAACCCAAAGAATTTTGATGATGAGACTTTTCAGAGGTCGTTCATGGAGTTTTCACTGAAAGACCTCTATGCTGTTCAAGAAATTCAAGCTGAGGAAAATCTATTCAAGCTCATTGTGAAGTAAGTTGGATCAGACCTAGGCTAGATCTGGGATTAGACCTCCGAGTCAGCGTGACCACCTTCAGATAAATGGGACAGCTAATCTTAAAGCTATGAAATGTCTAAGGCTTGTACAACATAGACAACAGATTTAATAACCTTTAGTGAGCAAGAGGCTTGGGAGGAAGTGGAAGTATTGCAGTGTGGATGTTAGGGCTTTGGCAGAGAATCAAGGATACAGGGAAGCATTTTAATATTAGTATGTTATTATTTATTTTTATTTAGAACCATTTTAGTTCAACCTTGAAACACAAAAGTAGGGGTTAAAAAAACTAGTTCATTATTTTTTGCTCCTTGGTGAGTAAATTCAGCTGTTGCTTTTGTACTGTTGCACTTTTATTCTCTACTCTGCATTTCTACAGTAAAGAGGAGCAAGAACAGAGCAAAGGGTGTGAAAGACCCTGAGAAGTAGTCCTGTAGCCAGAGCCCTCAGGCTCCCAGGCCCTCCCAGTGGAGTCAATGAACATGAAACTAGCACCTTTAATAGGAGGGTTACAGGTAGTTACTTCATTAAGATAAGAATGGGTGCAGAAACCACTAAGAAACTGGTTCTGATGATTTAAACGGATTCTGTTGGAAATTCGGCAACAGCTAACCACAAGTATTATATGGTTATAGATGTATTCCACGACATGAGAGACAGAACAAGTGGTTAGTTAACAGTACTACAAGATTTATCTTCTCCTTATGTTAGTGTGTTCTTTGTTTTTCAGTTCTCTTTGTCCTGCAATCTATGGCCACGAGGTAAGTAATTTAACAGCTCTGCTTGCCACTTGTTTGAAATGTTTATGCCCCATAAAGCGTTTGCAGGTGGCTGTGATTTATGGTCACTCTTGATGACAATAAAGTTGCCAGCCTTATACCTTTAAGGTCAGCCATCCAGAAGGAAAGGGTTATTCCAGCCAGTTCTAGGAAGCTGTTGGTATTGGTCACCATGATCAAATACTTACTAGTGTTTGTATGTGCCACTACAGATTGTAAAGGCAGGTTTAGCCCTGGCATTATTTGGAGGACGTCAGAAGTTTGTAGATGACAAGAACAGAATCCCAGTGCGAGGAGATCCACATGTTCTGGTCGTTGGAGATCCAGGATTAGGAAAAAGTCAAATGTTGCAAGTATGGTTTGATTTATTTCCACTGTCTTGATTGTATTTTTCTCTAATTTGCTCTTATCTTGACTTCTTGTGAGCATGGTAGAGTAGCTGTGCTAATACCAAAGTGTTGCTTGAGCCTTACTGGAACTATCTTTCCATATAGGATGCCTCAAATTACAGGATAGTATCCAAAAAGGTCCCCTGACGTCATCTCCTTCCAGGGAGCCTTGCAGAAGGGATCAGACCTTTTAAAACACTTAACCAAAGAAGCTATACTTACTCAAGCCTGTGGGCTTATTTTGTTTTGGTCTTAAACTGAATGGTTTTGAAGATCCATGTCTTTTCCAATGGTTACTTTGAATTGGAAGAGGGACAGAGCTCGTCTAGTCCTGTAGCATCGCACACCTCCTGAGTCTGAATTTATATTGCAGATGTGATCTTTTAGGATATGACTTGTAATAACTTAACCAAAGCATTTCAACATACTTTGAAACCTTAAGTGCCATGCCCAAGGTCCTAGCAGTTTTGATAACACAGTAGATATGGCTCTACCATGAGTATTGTGACCAAGGTTATTTGTACTGTTTCGCAGAAGTATGTCTCTTGAGACCGTAAGGAGTTAAAACTTTACTGTTGGGCCGTGTTAAGTACAAAGAAATGAATTTGGGTTGACTTTGAATTGTTTGTTTAGAATAAGTCTTATGAAATTCTTCTCATTGGAGAGGGAAAAAGTATTTATATCTCTTCTAGGCAGTGTGTAACGTTGCTCCTCGAGGTGTGTATGTTTGTGGCAACACTTCCACCAGCTCGGGCTTGACTGTTACACTGTCTAGAGATGGTGCTTCTGGAGATTTTGCCTTGGAAGCTGGAGCTTTAGTGCTTGGAGATCAAGGTAATGTAATGTTACAGGTTTGTATGACTGTATGGGGCTGGGGAGGTGGGGATGTGCTGCTGAATCTAAGATTATCTACAGTGCCTGTGAGTTTGAAGTATGATATTGTCTTTCCACACCTTGGGAAATGATGAGCTTCTCCAATGACTTCTGGTGGTGCTTTCCTTGAGCTTAGGATGGGTATGAAACTGGAGTTCTGCTGTTCATGTACCGGCCCTACTTAATGCTTTGAAGTGAGATTTCCTTTTTGAGAAATCTCTGACTTAATGGCAGCTCCCAGACTCTTACTGGTTTTGAGGAATAGCTGGTTTCTGAGATTTGTTTTCTATTTCTAAAAGCTTGTTTTGTCATCTTAATGTGTAATCAAGACACTGCTTCTGGATCCTATGTCTCCTGCAGTCTCTCCAACTCTGATTGCAGTGTACACTTGTCCATCAGTTAATGTGTTTTCTAATAAGTCTTTGTCCTCTGTGAATTGCTTCCAGGAATTTGTGGAATAGATGAATTTGATAAGATGGGAAACCAGCATCAGGCTTTGTTGGAAGCCATGGAACAGCAAAGCATCAGCCTTGCCAAGGCTGGCATTGTTTGCAGCTTGCCAGCTCGGACATCTATTGTTGCTGCAGCAAACCCAGTTGGAGGACATTATAACAAAGCCAAAACAGTGTCTGAGAACTTAAAGTGAGCACTTCCTGAAATGCTGCTTATATAGCTCACGTTAAGGAGTAGATGCTTCTGGCAGTCTTGTAGTTTGTATTTGATTGTTTTCTAGTTTCCTGGAGCTTGAACACTACCTTACTATAATCATTCTTCCTGCTTTTTGAGAGAGAAACTGTTGTTCTTCATTCTGAATGAAGGGGATGGGGTTTTTTTAAGTCTCTTTGAAACAGAGCAGAGCTGCTGTAGGTCTTTCCCACCTCTTTGAGCACCTATGTTTTTTTGTCTTTGCTTCAGAATGGGGAGCGCTTTACTTTCAAGATTTGACCTGGTTTTCATTTTGCTGGACACCCCAAATGAAGACCAGGATCACTTGCTGTCTGAGCACGTGATGGCGATGCGTGCGGGCAGGCTGGCGGCACGCAGCAGCGCCGTGGTGGCTCGTAGCGACACGCAGGATCGCTCTCTTCTCCAGCTTGTCTCAGATCGACCGCTGCTCGAAAGGCTAAAGGTAGGGCTTGTCCTCTGACTGTTGCTATGCATCTTCCTGTGGTGTTACTTGCACTGGGACCTGGCAACTCTGACCTGGATGTCTTCCAGCTCCCACTGCCATCCTTCTCACAATAACTGTCTCTGAGTTAAAGAGGAAGCATTTAAGGCTCCAGCCACCAGTTTCTACCAATTGCGTGTTGTAGCTAACAGTGCCCACCCTGCTGAAGGTGTGTCTCAAGCCACCTCCACACAGAAGAGATACTCCAAAGCAGATTTGCTGGTTTGGATTTCAATAAGACCTACAGGACTAGACTGGACATAATACTTTGAAATAACACAATGTGCTGTGAAGTATTGAATCCAAATAAGTCACTGTGCAAACAAAGCCTTGCATATCTGCAACTCATGACAAATTTGGGGATTAGAGGAGAGGAAGCATATATTTTTGTTGAAGCAGTTAGTTTGAGGGCTGATACTGTCCCATGCTAGATCTTGGGAGAAATATTCCCTCTCGGAGCTGAACCCCCATGCACTTTTGGAAATGGGATATCAGCAGTGATGGTTTCATCTTCTGTGTCTTAAAGCAGTTGGGAAATTGGATTTTCTCTTGAAAAAGAATTTGTGATACAGTTATATTAAGAGAAATATATTTGGCACTTCCCACTGGAAATGAGAGGCTTTATCTGCTGACATGTGTTTAATTACATGTCTAAGCATAGTGTATGGACTTTTTAAGTGCATGATTCACGTGTGAAGCACTGAAGCCCTTACAGTGATGATTTCACCAGATAAAACACAGAGGATGAAGATCTTACATTAAAATTTGTATTGTATAGGGTTCTGACAGACAGAAATCTAAGCTCTTTGTATTTGGGTTAGATCTTACCAGGAGAAAACTTTGATGCCATTCCCCATCAGCTGCTGAGGAAGTACGTTGGATATGCTCGACAGTATGTTCACCCAAACTTATCTCCAGAAGCTGCTCAAGTCCTCCAGGATTTCTACCTTGAGCTTCGGAAGCAGAACCAAGGAGCAGACAGCACACCAATCACCACGAGGCAGCTGGAGTCACTCATTCGGCTTACGGAGGTAAATGCCAGCTGGGATGCTGGAAGGATTGAAAGCAAAGAGACTAATCCTAAACTACTAGTAGTATATTTTTCATATCAGCTATGAGATGTATTAAATATACCCTTTTGGGGGGGGTTGTTTTGTTTTAAGGCACGATCAAGGCTGGAATTAAGGGAGAAATGCACCAAAGAAGATGCTGAGGATGTCATAGAAATAATGAAATACAGGTAATACAGACTGCTTTAAAAAATAAAGCATCACAGTGCTATTCATTCAAACCTTGCTTTAAAAAATGCAGATACACAAACACAGTGAAGAAATTACTTCAGGCCTGTGATACCTATTTGTTAGCTCTTCTTTAGAAACTGCCAGCAGCCCTAACTTTCCTGTGATTGCTCAGGCCCTTGAGTCATATCGCAGTGGTTGTGTCTCTCTGTGCACAGTAACTTACACTTAGACATTGTTTCAGCTGGAAGAGACCTTTAAGATTATCAAGTCCTGTCTTCGTCCCATCCCTAACAACCACTAGACCATTTCCCTAAGTGCAACATCCACCTGTTACTTAAGCACCTCCAGGGACAGTGACTCCAGCACCTCCCTGGGCAGCCCCAGAGCCTGACAGCCCTTTCAGTAAAGAAATTCCTCCTCATATCCAGCCTGAACCTCCCCTGGGGCAACTTGAGGCCATTTCCTCTTGTTCTGTTGCTTGTTACTAGGGAGAACAGATTCTTATGTGATCACACTCTCTTGTTGCAGTTGAACAATTCCAGTTTAAAGGTGATTTGGAGAGATGTTTTAGTCTTAAGTTCCCTCAGTAAGAAGGTCACTTATGTGGCTTTTGAAAGCTTTCCCAAGCAGGTATGTTTCAGGAAGCAAATTCACAGTCTTTGCTTTTACCTCCTGTTGATCTTTTTGTACATGTTTTTAGCATGCTGGGAACCTACTCTGACGAGTTTGGCAAACTGGACTTTGAACGTTCACAACATGGGTCTGGGATGAGCAATCGGTCCCAAGCAAAGAAATTTATTTCTGCCCTGAACAGCATCGCAGAGAGAACTTACAACAACCTCTTTGACTTACAACAGCTTCGACAGATTGCAAAGGAGCTGCAAATACGGGTAAGCTTAGAAACTGAGCATTCCTCCAACAACAGACTGTGAGACCAGGCAAAAGTACTTCCTGCAGAATGGCAAGTGCCTTTCTGCAATGAACAGAAATAAGCAGTGTTCGCTGCTTTTAGGCTGAACGTTCTTCCTGAATTGCCCTTGTTTGGAAGCTTTATGAAGCCCTCTAGCTGATAACAACAACTCTTTGCACTAGCAAGGGCTGGTTCTATTTCTGATGCTGGTCCTTAATGAGATTCTACTTTTGCGTTGTGAAAGGCAGATCTGGTTGGAATCTTCTACTTCCTCTGGCTCCCCAGAGGACACACCTAATTTAACTTCCAAATTTAGACTGCTGTGGTGTTTGTGTTCTGTTTCAGCAATGCAGTGACATTTCTGCAGGGTTGTCTCTGGCCCAAATGTGCCTTTTGGGTTTTCATTCCCTCTTGAAGCATCCTAATGTTGTATCTTGATAGGAATGTCATGTAGGGGACACAGGAACAAACATACTTTATCTTGTAATCAGTTTGCATTCTGTACTTGTGGAGGACTGCAGCCAGACAAAACTAGCAGTAACTAATTCTACTTTTTGTTTCATGATTTAAAAAAAAGCTTTAAATGCCAATACAAAAAATGAAACTGGATTTCAGATGTAATGAATGAAAAGTAATGAGAAACAATTGGTCTTTATGGAAGTTACTAAAGGCAACAATCACAGAATCTTCAGGGTTGGAAGGGATCTCAAAAGATCATCCAGTCCAACCCCCCTGCCAGAGCAGGACCACCTAGAGTAAGTCACACAGCAGCTCGTCCAGGTGGGTTTGGAATGTCTCCAGACAAGGAGACTCCACAACACCGTTCTTTCTATTACCTGGTTAGCCTACTTCTGCCTGCTGGGGCGAGACAGCTTCAGTCTCCAAATTTGTTCATATGTTGACTGTAGGTAACCCTGTCTGACAGAACATGCTCCTGCCAGCTCACTTCTCACAGGATCATTCATTCATGTACCTCATTCCATTAATTCTAATCTTCCTTTTGTGTATAGAGGAGTTTTTTTGCCTATTCAAAGTTTTAAAACTCTTAAATACTTGGAAATGGGTGAGAGATGCAGAAATCAGCCTTTTCTTTGGCAGGTACTTGTGCTTTAGAGCCTAGAGTAACCTGTATCTATTTTGTGAGTGCCATCGAGTGTGTAAGGAAAGCACAAAAGGGTGCAACTGACTGTATGCCGCCTCACAGTAGGTCAGCTATTTGATGAAACTAGCCTATTCTTAGCTCACTTGATTTCCCTAAGTCTGTTCAAACCCTTTATGTTGCTTCACACTGGACAAAATGTCATTTCTTACAGCTTGATACTTATTTTGGTCTTTTCCCTAGGTATCTGACTTTGAAAGCTTTATTGGATCCCTAAACGATCAGGGCTACCTTTTGAAAAAGGGTTCGAGAGTTTATCAGCTCCAGACTCTGTGAGAAGAGCCACTGTGATAAACTTCCTTGAGACACAGTTTTCCTGTTTGGAGGGGACTGCTGGAGCCGTGGCTGCAGCCAGTGACGGTGGTTGATGTGCTGCCGGCGCTTATGGAGGTGCGAGGTTCCCTTTGGGGAGCTGGCAGTGCCCACAGGCTTGGCTGAAGCTGCCACAGCACAGAGGGACCCGTGGCATTGCTGCTTGATTCATCCTCTACATCTGCTCAACACAAAGGAAGCTGTGTAAGACCAGCACGGACCTCAAGGAGTGCAAAGTGTGTATATGCTGATGTGACCACAGTGCTGCAACAGGTCTTACTTCTAAAAGAGATATTGGACTCACCAAGTTAAACCCAGAAATCTTTCATGAGAAGATGATGAGTTTTATTCTTAACATTGTAGTTCATTAGAGGAATTTAAAGTATATAAATGTTTCCAAAGAGCTGGTAACCTTCAAGCTGAGACAACACTGTCTTATGGCTGTAAGAAGGGGGATACCTTATGGAAATGGACTTGATTTTCTGCTCTGCAGCTTTGTATTTATAGGTCTTTGTAACAGATGTTTGACACACAAGTGTGACTTATGAAAATATCCTTATGACTATTTAATTTGTAAAACAGGACTTGGATTTTATTTATGTCTTCCATTAAACTTTTGATATCAGAAGCCTGTGATTTGTTCAAGAGCTGTTCCACAGTCACAGGGGGGACGCTGGAGTGGATGTTGGTGGCCATGACAAGACATGTAAGAGGAATGTCATGAATGCTCCTGTGTAACTCTGTTCCTGCCACAGAGGAACGTGTGTTCTGCAGGAGAGAAATGCTGAGTGTTTCCTGGCTTCTATGAAATCAGAGTTGTGCTCTCAACCAATGAAATGGCAGACAAGGAGCTTTCAGTGCAAGTATTAACAAACCAACAACTCCCCTGCCCCCTAAAAATCCTCCAGCATCTAAAAGAATCAGGAACACACTGCTAATACTTCTGATTTCACAGCTAAGGTAAGATATGAAACATAAACTGTAAGACAAAAAAATAAGCTTCATTATTTCTGCATTTTTAGGAAGTGACATAAGGCTCTACCCTGCAACGTGCTTCCACTGCAGTTCTGAATGAAAGCACGAGCTTCACAGGTTTGAAAGAACATGTTCAACTGCTCACTGCTGCCTCAGAGCGCATCTGCTTCAACAGATTTTTGAACCTGAGGGAAAGGTAGTTTGACAGAGGAGAAGCTAAGAAAGTTTGACAGAAGAGAAAGCTAAGAAAGAACAGCTCCACGTTTCCCCTCTGAAGTGGTGAGCAGTCTGCTCTTCCCAGGTGGAGTTTGCTTGTTATGGTAACTGTGGTTCATGGTTTTTTGTTGATGTATGAGCTGTCAGGCTGTGGCCATCAGAGTGGTCACCCGTCCACCTGCAATGGCTTTGGGGCAGCAGAGAACTCCCTTCTTGCAAACTGGGGGTTAATCCTACATGAGGAGGCAATTGTGTGAGCTAATGGGAACTGGTGTTGGTGACTTTAACCTTTGCCCACAGATTAATGCAGAGTTGGGGTGAAGTTTCTTGAGTTTTCCCAACGTTTACAACGGTCATACACATCTTACCCTCCCCTTTGTCTCTTCTTTCCAACAGCAGTGCAAGAGGTAAGAGTTTAACCTCCATGGAAGTGGTCGGGGTTGTGTTTGGAGATGGGGTTCTGTTTCATTTGGTTGGTAAGAGCCTCCCTTTGTTTGTCAGTGCTTGACTGCTCTGGCACGGCAGCCGCTTGCACAGCTGGGCTCACGTCAGAGAGATGAAAAACAACAGTGTCTGTCGGGGCTGGGGCAGGGCTGGAGGTAGGAGCAGCATTTGCACCTGGAAAGTAAACTCTTCTTTGTCCTCGAGCTAAAGTAAACGTGTGTGAAGGAGTGCGAGGAGCGAGTACCGAGAGCAAGAGAAGACTCGGGCCCTCCCAGAGATCTCTTACGGACAAACCATCCCCTTTCTCCCTTCAGCGCTCCCGAGAGAGCCGCGAAGAACGCGGTGCCCCCGGGCAGCCAGCCGCCCGCCATGCCGCCGTCCGCGCCCCGGGCGGAGCTGTGTCCGGCAGGTACGCCGAAAAACGGCGCAAAAGCGTTTTTCTCCCCGTTTTCCCTCCCAGGCGCGGTTTTCACGCGGCCGTAAAGCGCGCGGCGCGGCGGCCAGGGGGCTGCCGTAAAACGCCGCAAAAAGTCGCCCGTCCGCAGCCCTCGTCGCACACGCACACGCCGCCGCTCGGGTCCCGGTCCCGGCCCCGCCTGGCTGTCCGGGCGGCCGATGGCGCCGGCGGCGGGAGGCCGCGGGCCGCAGCGGGCCTAGGCGCCGCGGGCACGGGCCACCCCGCGCCATGCTGGCCGCGGCTTGGCTGGGCAGGGGCTGCTGGGGGCTCCTCCGCGGCGCGGAGCGGAGGCGCCCGGGCGGCGGGGCGAGGCCTCTGGCCAACGGCCCCGCGGCGGCGGCGGCGGCGTCTGAGGCGGGAGGCGGCGGCGGGGCGGGCGGCCGCCATGGCAACGGCGGCGCGTTCCGCCCGGTGGCGGGAGCGGGAGCCGGGGCTGCGGCGGGGCCGCGCGCGGACACCGGCCTGAGGCAGCGCCCGCGGCTGCTGCGCGCGTCCCCGCGGCTGCTGCGCGCCCCCGCCGCCGCTTGGCGCCTCCTCAGCGGCGGGGCCGCGCCGCCGGACGCCCCCCGGGAGCGGCGCGTGGCGGGACCGTGCGCGGAGCTGGTACGTGAAGGGCGCGGGGGCAGCGCGGTCGCGGGCGCTGCGCGGAGCTGCCCGGGGGCGGGCACGTGTGCTACCGCGGCTGGCGGCCGGAGGCACCGCTGCCGCCTGCGGAGAACAGGTGTCGCGCCCAAACCGCAGCCCAGTGACTGGCTTTTGGGGGCGGTGGGTGGCGGCGCGTTTTGCTTCGGAACGCGAAGTTAATGTTTAGGAGTCGGAGGCCGTGTCCCTTGCGCAAAGGGCAAGTGGCTTCCAAGAGTTCAGGAGGCTCTCTGGTCAGTTCGGTTTCAAAGCGTGCGTTTGGCGATTAATTCTGTTACGTGCCAAGTAAGAGTTCCTGGCCTGAAGTTTCTGCTTGCTTTCTTTCCAGTATGAAAACCCCTGGACGATCCCCAATATACTGTCCATGGCCAGAATGGGCTTGGCACCAGTTTTAGGCTATTTGATTGTGGAAGAAAATTTCAATGTTGCACTAGGTGTCTTTGTTCTGGCTGGCGTGACGGATTTGGTACGTTTGCATCAGTTTGGAATACTTTGGGGATAGCCTGGGTTACGGTGATCCCATGGGAGTTTACACTCCAATGTAGAATAGAAATGAATCAAACAAATCAGTTGTTAGATTTGTTGGTTTTGTAGCAATGCTATATATATCCTTTGTGACATTGAGAAGTGAGGTTGTAGGTGCCCCAGGGGGACTCTAAGATACGGTGGGATTCCCTGGTCAGCCTTGAGTGGGCATTGTCTACTCAGTGCTTATGCATCTAGTGGTCTGTTACCATGTGCAGGTGCACCCATCAGGACAACAATTGTATCAATTTTAGAACATCAGTTACCTTTTTTCCCTTTTTTAAAATAATTAATGATAATTTAATATGTTCAGAGGCTTCCAGAATCTGGCAATGCAACATTAAAAAAGCAGGGTACGAACATTAGCTAACATGTGTCACGTTTCATCTTAATTACACTGGCTCTGTGGTGTTACGGGACTTCACTCATGAAATCTTTCTGTAACAGTAGCATATGTATTCATAGAATCATAGAATGGTAGGGATTGGAAGGGACCTTTATACATCATCTAGTCCAAAGCCCCTGCAGAAGCAGGGTCACCTAGATCAGGTTGCATAGGAACATGTCCAGGCGGGTCTTGAAGACCTCCAAGGAAGGAGACTCCTGTGCCAGGGCTCCCTCACCTCACAGTGAAATAGTTTTTTCTTATAATCCATTCTTATTCTTAGTTTTCTAACAGAGAAACGTTGAACTTTGTTTTTCTTAGTTGGATGGATTTATTGCACGAAACTGGGCTAATCAGAAATCAGCTTTGGGAAGTGCTCTTGATCCTCTGGCTGATAAAATTCTCATCAGCGTGCTCTATGTAAGCCTAACTTGTGCAAACCTTATCCCAGGTGAGAAAAAGTGTCCATTGCATGTACTATATAAGGTTAAGAAGCTTATTTTATGTGTAGCAACGTGTCCTGTGTTTCTGGAAGGAAAACCATATGGCTGGGGACTCTTGCTTTGTCAGTTCCACTTTGCTGTTTGCTCCTGTTAGAAGCTTAACAACCTCCCCTCCTCCACAGACTCCACAGAAGTGCTACCATACACACAAACAACTAGCATACTCTGCCATTTCCAAATGCATTTTCTTTAAAGCAGTGACAGTAGCTATATCCAGAATTTCCTCACTGACTGGACTGTATTAAAACACCAGATTAAACCCTTTCAGAAGTCCCATCAGAAATCTTCAGCCGTGCGTTAAAACTTGTTCAGAAGAATCTGAGAGTGGTTGTTTCATTTTGCTTCGTGTTTTTGTGCCCTTTTGGTTTGGTTTTGTTTTTAATCACGGATGTGGTTTCTCACTAGATGCTGTTGGCTTGGTTTTTCAGTTTCACTTACTTCCATGATTATCCTGAGGGACGTGGCGCTCATTGCTGCTGTTTTTTACGTGCGATACAAAACTCTTTCTCCACCGGTGAGTGTATGGCGTTAAACCAAATTGCATCAACATGGAATCCTTTCGTTTTAGTTGCATCTTCCAGATTTTTACAAGTGTGAAGAATGAGTAAAACCTTTAATGAAGTTGTAAAGGAAGAGATTCTCATCTTGAGGCTTGACGGTTGCTCAGAACTGGGGTGGGTAGCCTCAGATGTAACGCTGTGCTTGTTCTTTTGCCAGGTAGACTTGGAAGCAAAACAGGATTTCATAAAATAAGTTTCATAAAGATGAGTCAGAGCTACTGATAACTTTTGTGTGTGTGTATGTATAATGTGTATTAACTTGTATAAGAGCAACAGCAGCATAATTCTTTAGTGCTACAATTGACTTCTGCATCATGCAAAGAGTAGTGTAGGGGAAAAGGACCTGGGGGGTCTTGGTGGACAGAAGGATGAGCATGAGCCAGCAATGTGCCCTCGTGGCCAACAAGACCAGTGGCATCCTGGGGTGTATTAGAAGGGCTGTGGGCAGCTGGTCGAGAGAGATTATCCTGCTCTAGTCTGCGCTTGTGAGACCTCATCTGGAACATTGTGTCCAGTTCTGGGCACCACAGTTCAAGAAGGACAGGGAGCTACTGGTGAGAGTTCAGTGCAGGGCCACAAAGATGAGGAAGGGGATGGAGCATCTCCCTTCTGATGAAAGGCTGAGGGAGCTGGGGCTCTTCAGCTTGGAGGAGACTGAGGGGTGACCTCATTAATGTTTACAAATACGTAAAGGGCAGGTGTCAGGAGGATGGAGCCAGGCTGTTCTCAGTGATGGCCAGTGACAGTACAAGGGGCAACGGGTACAAGCTGGAACAGAAGAGGTTCCAAAGAAACAGAAGTAGGAATTTTTTCATTGTTCAGGTGAGGGAGCACTGGCACAGGCTGCCCAGATGGGTTGTGGAGTCTCCTTCTCTGGAGACATTCCAAACTCACCTGGACGAGTTCCTGTGTGACCTACTCTAGGTGTTTCTGTTCTGGCAGGGGGGTTGGACTGGATGATCTTTTTGAGATCCCTCCCAACCCTTAAGATTCTGTGATTCTGTGATATCAAAGTGAATGTACTAGAGTTGCCTTTCTTCTCTTTTCTTCCCCAACAGAGAACACTCAGTAGGTATTTTAACCCTTGTTATGCCACTGCCCAGTTAAAACCAACATTCATTAGTAAGGTAAGAGTAGTAACAAAAGACTTGGTACTTGGGGTGGGGTCTGGAGGGAGGAGGCTGCTTAGTCCTACTGCTGAGCACAGTTTCAAGTTAGTGCCAGCTAATTTGGAGGCAGCTTGCATACTGAAAGCTTTTTGATTATATTCTGTCAGAGCACGTGCTAATTCCAAGTGTGTGAGATGCTGCATTAAAAGAAATTATTCAAAAGACGTTTTCTGTATCTAGACAAATACTTAAGCCAGTAATAAAAGTGTGTGTTGATGTTCCTTGCATAGCACACGTTTTCATTTTGTCACATTTCCTATTTTACTTTTATCAGATGAATACAGCGGTTCAGCTAATTTTGGTGGCAGCTTCTTTAGCAGCTCCAGTTTTCAATTATGTGGACAGCATATATCTGCAGACACTATGGTAACTTATCTCTTCACTTTTGGGGTTTTTCTTTTGAGATAATTTAATGTACTCCTAAAGAAACTGATAATTGAGGTTAGTTTTGTCACATGGAACACAAAACCTGTGCCCACATCATGTTAGAGACCCATATATGCCCAAATTACGTTTACATGTTTGTGCTTAACTGACCAAGGAGCTGGATATTTAGTGGTTGTTAATATACAAGCAAAAAGTAGTCCAATGAAACTAGTTAATATCCAGGGATAACAGCTAAGAAGTCTTCAGACACGGTGTTCACAATCAAAGTGCAGATTCTGAGTAATGGAAGAGAAGGGAGTGGGAAGAAATGCTGTATGGATTCGTTATTTATTCCTGCCACAAGTGTCCTTGAGGAAACAACCTTGGTATCAGTAAAAAATAGATGGGAAGTGCTTTCTTGTTTTTGCTTCATACTGTAACTGTTGTCTTGAAATCTAAGTTTCTGAAGCCTATTTGACAAGCACCTGAAAAAATTGGTGGGGGAAGGAAGGGGAGGGATGTAGGGCATTACAGGAGTGTACCTCCTTAAGTAACAGCTGCTCCTTTCACTGCTACCACTGGGGATCTGAACTGTGTCTGAATCTGAATTGTAGCTGAGGGCAGGTATTGCAAGTGCAGTTATTTCTCCTGAGCAGTTGGGTAAGGGTTCAGAACAAAGAGGCCCAACAGCAGATAGCAGAGTTACTCAGTAACTTAGTGTAAAGCAGTGGAAAAACTAGTGTTACTTGTCTTTTAGAAAAAATAAGCCAAAACAAACAAAACAAACCCAAACCACCACAAACCAAACCCTGGAGCTTTTAAGGAACTAGGAACCTTGATCTTAACAGTCAGTGTGGTTTTTCATCCTGTTGGAAAGCCACATCTAGAGTTGCATCTGTGGAAGACACTGACCTTGCTGCTTGTGTGGGATTCTGTGAGAGTTACTGCATTGTGAGGAGTGCTGGCTGTAACTTACCAAGGTCCTCCATACATGTGCTCAAGACTGACCTGGCTGAGTCTGGCAGTGTGTCCAGGGAGGGCAGTGGTAACGGAGGGGCAGGTCTGTAGCGATTACGTCAGACTTTGGCAGAGAGGAGCAGTGTTGATGTAGAAATATGTCTGGCTAATTACCCAGCGTTACAGAAGGGAACGAAAGAAACTGAGCCAAAACCTGTGTTTCAGCTTTGGAGATTGGTCAAATTGAGAAGTTCAAATCTTGTCTGTTTTGAGTGCTTCCCTCTTTGTGCTACTCTACAAGTGCTAATGTGATAAAAATGTGGCCTAGTGTGCAGTTACCCTGGAACAGGCTGCTTAGTGCTGCGTGGCAGCTCCTTTGCTTGCTCTGATCTGCCACACAGCACTCGGTTTCATTGTATAACCTGTAAAGTGCATTTCTGTAGGGCACAGCCATTGACTGTGTAGTGAAAAGTAAGGAAGACACTTAAATAATGCTTTTTATTATCATACTTGGATTCCAGTAACTTAACAGGACCCTGTTTTCCCCAAAGGTGCATCACAGCTCTGACAACGGTAACGTCTGCGTACAGCTATTACCATTATGGCCGAAAAACAGTTCAAGTGATCAATAATAACAAATGAAGTATTGCTGGAGGGACGGGGCCTTGGCAGAGCGCTGTGCTGAACCCCCCAAGGTGGGTGGTATTGCAACTGACTCTTTGGATCAAGAACTCTTTGTTTCTCTGCATAAACCAGTGTCACAATGAAGTTTGAACATGTACTGTAAATATATAGAGAGAAACTTTTCAGTGTATTTTTAATTTGTTTAAAAATGAGGTTGTTTACAAAATAAATAATATTCTTAAAGACACAGGTCACTAGTTGCTGCCATGAACCTTCTGTGTGATTTTTATACTGGTTTTGAAGACAAAATGTGCACTTTTCACCAGCTGATTTTGCTGTCTTCGCGTAAGGCTCTGAGAAGAAAACACAATTATAAGAACAAATTTGTCATTGTACCTCAACCTGAGTCAGTAAGCCAGCATTGCTTCTTTGGACTTCATGGTGTAATGTCAGCCTGCAGCAGACAAAAAGGTGCCATCAAGGGACAAGATCTTCTGACATTTAAACCAGGATGATAGAACTCGGTACTCCGTGGTGATCTGGATAAACGTGAAGAGTTCCTGCCCTGCTCTCTTTTTCTTGTACAAGCAGCAGTGGCCTGTGCTCATCAGAAGAGCTGTGAGTCCCAGAAGGGGACTGTGCAATGAAGAGGCTGTATCCTAACGGAGTTAACATTTCTTACGCTGTACATTTGTGGTGATTGAAAGGAACTCCTGTATTTCCAGGTTCTCAAAAGCTTTTAAAGATGCTGATTAATCTAAATACCCAGGGAGAAAAAGGACACTTTAAATATTGTCTCAGTGGAGGGAGAGAGTGGAAGAAACTTTTTGATGCACGGTACTCTTAATTCTTCCTTTATCTCTAGGTTCACATGGGGTTCCCTGTAATCCTCCTCGGGCCAGGACAGCTCCTACATCTTTGTTCTCTTACTTGTTCTCTGCTTACAGAAAAGTGCAGAATAAAGGACTGGGCAGAAGGGATCGTGTTGATCATAAATTTACCTTTTATATTTTTGAGCAATGTGCTGTTTCTCTTGTGTCATTAAAAAAGTGTATCTGCAAAGGACTTAAATAATGGAGTGGTAGGTGCCACCACTGTGTTAGTGGCAGAAGAAAATTTGCTGTAGGTATCTGAGAGCACACAGTCTCTTTTGTGACTGCACGTAGTTGTATATACACAGCATTTTAGTATCTTTTTGTATTTAAGCTTGTATAGAATGGTGCACAAAGAACACACGTGATTTTTATGAATACCTTTATGTTACCAGTCCCTGTGTTGCGTTGTCTACCCTGTCCCCTCACTGTAAGATGCAAAGTCTGGCCCAGTTCCCTTAAAATGTCTGAATATTTAGTAAAATGGACTACTTGTGTTCTTGAAGAAACAGCTCAGAAAGCAAGAGTCGTTGTGCCCAGTCCAGTCCTTCCTGCGTGGTGCTGGTTAACGGGGTGGGGCTTTGGCTGGGGCTTTTGTGGTTGGGGTACATGCCTGAAACAGTCGTGTGAAATAAAATCCATGTGAAGGTCAGAGCCGCTGCTTTTTCCTCCTGGGGGTGGGTACGTAGTTACCTTGCTGAGAGCAGCCGTCCACCGCCGTGGCGAGGGCCGTGGCCGCGCGGCCGCCGTAGCGCGGGGCGGGCCGAGGCGAGGCGCTGCCCCCGCCGCCTCCGCCCTCCCCGCCATGGCGGCGCCCGAGCAGCCGCCGCCGCCGCCCGAGGGCTCCAAGCCGCTCAGCGCGCTCCTCAGCGGCATCGCCCAGGCCGCCTACTACGGCAACGCGGACATCACGGAGGAGCTGCTGCGCGGGCAGCTCTACCCCGAGGCGGCGCCGGAGGAGTTCCGCGCCCTCCGCGCCAAGATGGGCGGCCTCCTGCAGGTACCGGCCGGGACGCGGCTCCGGAGGGGAGAGGGCGCCTCGGTCTGAGGAGGGAGACGGCCCCGGGGGAAAACATCTCTCCAGACCAGGAGGAGCTTCTTCCTCGGCGCGGGGAGGGGGTGAGAGCGGGTGCTTTCAGCGCTGGGGCTGAGCTGTACCGGGCGCTTCTGGACCGAGCCCTGAGAGCAGGCGGTGTAGGCTCCGGTTCCCCCCTCAGGGAGCCGAGGCCCGCGGCGGGGGCGGGTGGTCCCCGCGCGCCTCCACCGGAGCCCCTCAGGGCGGGCAGAGCTTTGTGCTCCTGGAAACAGCTCGGGAACTGCCTGGCTGAGAAGGGCTCCCGTTCAACGCACAGGTTTCTTACGAGAAAGCCGTATTGGCGGGGTGGGGCGGGAGGGAACCACTAGTTACGAGGCAAGCTCTTTTGAACAGCAAACAGATCGTGGTTGACGTGTGAGTGAGGAGAAGGTGTGGGGGGGTTCCGGAATGGACTTTTGCGTGCTGTGGTTCCCTGGGTGCTGCAGGGAGCCGCCGGGTGCGGGGTTACGGGCAGGCCGCTGCCACCTGCCGGTGAGCTGCACGGCTGCTCGCAGCGTTTGTGAGCCGGTTCCGCCGCGGTTTGGGTTCCCTCGTGTGAGGGGAAAATCTTAACTAAATGCACTGCCCTAGCTTTGGCCGGATAACTTTTCATGCCCAAACCTCCGTGTTAAGCACTGAGCTTTTTATGTTGTCTTTCCCCCTTTCTAAAGTGTTCTTTTTCTACACACAAGTAAAGCTGGAACACATTGATAACTGTGCTTTCCCTATCACTGCACGTTGTTTGTGCTGCATGCTCTTTGTGTTGCTTAAGATCTTCAATCCGTTTTTCAAGACAACGTCTTGTAAATTGCTGCATTCCAAAGAATCCTGGGGATTTCCTTGTGGTAGTCTGTTTCATGACCAAAAAAAGGTCAGGATTTTTAAAAAGGAATGAGCTTTGCTTGCTTTTGTCTGTTCTGGTTTGTTATGGGGTTGAAAGTAAGTGTCCATGTGCTTTTAAAAGGAAAAATGCTGTAAAATGTCCCTTTTCCCCACTCTGTATTGCTGCTTCTGTATCAGGAGTCGGTATGTTAGTGTAGACATGCATGTTTAGTCTGGAGAAGAGGAGACTGAGGGGAGATCTTATTAACATTTATAAATACCTAAAGGGTGGGTGTCAGGAGGTTGGGACATCCCTTTTTCCTATAGTAGCTAGCAACAGGACAAGGGGTGATGGGATGAAGCTGGAGCACAAAAAGTTCCACTTAAATATAAGAAAGAACTATTTCCCTGTTTCAGTGAGGGAGCCCTGGCACAGGCTGCCCAGAGGGGTGTGGAGGCTCCTTCCTTGGAGGTCTTCAAGACCTGCCTGGACATGTTCCTATGTGACCTGATCTAGGTGACCCTGCTTCTGCAGGGGGGTTGGACTAGATGATCTCTAAAGGTCCCTTCCAACCCTACCATTCTATGATTCTGTGTTAGTCCAGCAGATGAACAATTATCTGTTCCTTTAAATGACCAAATCATTAAGTGCATCTTCACCACTGAGAACACAGATCAGTATCATAATTATGGTGTGCCCACAGGGTTGTTAGCAGCAGCCTCCCTCTTTGTGGCACAGCTGAGGAACCATATGTGCAAAACAGATCACCTGAATTTCACATCTCTTTATTCTTTCTTATGCCTGAAGGTGTCTGCCTTGGTGAGCAGAGCAGTCGCATCTGCCACATGTTCTGCAAGGTTCAGTGTGCCAGGTGGGAAGGATGTTACTGCCAAAAATGGTGGGGTCTTGCCCCTTTTGTCCCCATCCACTGCAACTTCTTACTTTTTCACAGCTAAAATGCTTTCTGGTCTGCTCTGTGAGCTAAGAGTTTTCTGTCAGATTCCTGAATAACTCAAAAGGAGGAAGAAAACAAATTACAACAAAGTTCCCAAGTTTAAATTGTCTCATGGCAAAGATCTGATGAGCATCAGAGATGATTAAAGGAGACAGTTGGGACTGCATAGCCAGGAGTGAAGGAGAGTGAGAACAAGATGTGCTCTTTCTTCAGCAGCAAGCAGTTTATCTGGCATGTTGATGTAAACTGAAATCAGTGGCGACTGATACACTGAGCAATGAAACTGGATGTGCTACCTGGTCTCTCTGCTCTGTCTCATGAAGGGATGGTGATCTGCATTTCCAGAGATCAAGAACCAAAGTCCTGTGAGGATCAGTGTCTGAAGCCATGGCTGAAGGCCAGGAAGTTTTGAGTTTAACTGACAAAATCACTGAAGGGGGGAAAAAAAAAGGCTTTCTGCTGTATCATATTCTTTACAAAAATAAATGAATACTCTTCACTTTCTTCCCTCTTCCCTGTGTATTCTGGCTGATATCTCAGCACTTTGCTGTAGATTCATGTTCAATTCTCAGTTCACTTTTTGGTTTGAAGATTATTTTCCCCTCTAAGGCAGATTTTACTGTGATGACCATTCTGCCCTGTTGTGATAGTAATTTTTTAAGACCTGGTGGTTTTATCTATCTTTGTTATGTTTTTTTCCCCTCATCTATTTTTCTTGGTGCTTTTTTCCGAGGTACTTTTGACTTCCCTCTGAGGGATGTGGCAGACAACACACAAGCAGTATTTTTCTGGTTATTTCATAGAATCACAGAATGGTAGGGTTGGAAGGGACCTTTAGAGATCACCTAGTCCAATCCCCCTGCAGAAGCAGGGTCACCTAGATCAGGTCACAGAGGAACATGTCCAGGCGGGTCTTGAAGACCTCCAAGGAAGGAGACTCCAAAACCCCTCAGTCTCCCCTCAGTCTCCTCTTCTCCAGACTAAACAGCCCCAGTTCCCACAGCCTTTCCTTATATGAAAGATGTTTCCATTCCCCCGTGCTCCAGCTTGTGCCTGTTACCCCTTGTCCTGTCACTGGGCACCAAAGAACAAAGACTGACCCACCCTTTAGGTGTTTATTAGTGTTGGTAGGGTCCCCCCTCAGCCTTCTCCAGGCTGAAGGCTCCCAGCTCTGGCAGCCTTTCCTCATAACAGAGATATTCCAGTCCCCTCATCTTTGTAGCCCTGCACTGGACTCTCTCCAGCACTTCTCTGTCCCTCTTTAGTTGAGTACCCCAGAACTGGACACAGGACTCCAGATGAGGCCTCACCAGGGCAGAGTAGAGGGGGAGAAGAACCTCCCTTGACCTGCTGGCCACACTCCAACACTCAGTTTATTATCAATCAGGACTCCAATGCAGTACTGCAGTATAGTTACCTTTAGATAAATGATAACTTCCTATGAATAATGACCAAACTCTATATAGGCTTTGTTTTCCTATTTGCAGAACTGGGTAGCTCTTAAGCCACCACTGAAATGTGATGTGTTTGGCCAGGCAATGCTACATCCAGAGGATATAGCTAGTGAAACTTAGGTAGGTAGGTGTACTTGACAGATTTGGAATTGGATGAGGATGCTGGCACTCATTTTCAGCTTTTATGAAGAGTCCATTGTTTCTTTAATGGTCAGATTCATAAAGCCTGGAATAGAAGCTGAATCATAAAGATTAATTCTTGCAGCATTTAAGACTGGTTTTGTCTTTGGGGTTGTTTGTATTTTTTCTTTCCCTCTCAAATACATCTCTCAAATATTTTAAAGATGTCATATTCTGGACATAATGTTAATTCAGGCTCCAGGAATCAGAGTTTACTAAAATTACTGGATATTTACCCATTTTTATAACAAAGGCATATAGCTTTGGAGGATGGCAATATGTTGAGGAGAGGATACCATGTTTTCCTTGTGCTGCTTTAAGAACCAGACCTGGTAGCAACAGTGATCTTTGAGGTAAATGCAAATTAATACCTCAGTGTTACTAGATGTGTCTCATGGTTTTCACAACCACCAATCTTCTTGTCTCCTTATGGATGAAATTCCTGGGAAATAACTAAAGTTTATGCAGTTCAACACGCTTGGAAGTTGAAGTTTTGAGCTGAGCAATACACAAAGCAGCTTCAAACAGACACAGCTTTGTGTCAAGCATGTATGGACTTTGGGGTGCTTATTTCTAGTGAGTGACTTGAAGAAAGTAACACCTGAGGCCTACAGATAGGTTCAGGATCTCTATTCTAGGGCATCCTAAAAATCCCTTGGCTTTCTGGTCATTTTGAGGGCCCCCTCTCTTTTACATCTTCCAATATCGGGGAGGGAAAAGGTTGATATTAGGGTTGTGCTTTGGAGTAGAGGGGCTTCAACTCAATTTCCTCTTCCTCCATCTACCTCATGGAGAAACTCATTGTCTCAGTTATTATGTGATACCTCCTCTTCAGTTCTCACAGCTAGCTTACAATCTCTACCTCTGGTGTAAACTGGCTCACACAGAGATACAGGGTGAGCTGTTCCCTTT
This sequence comes from Colius striatus, assembly GCF_028858725.1. Taxonomy (NCBI): domain Eukaryota; kingdom Metazoa; phylum Chordata; class Aves; order Coliiformes; family Coliidae; genus Colius; species Colius striatus. Next base: position 111,341,726 of record NC_084760.1, read on the forward strand.
TGTTTGTATTGTGTGGCAGGGGGTGGGTGGGGGGAAAGTCATCTTGGCCCTGCAAGTTGCTTAATTAAACCTTCAAGCAGCTGAGAACCGCCAACATACACTTGAATGTTTCAGAGAGTTGCCTGGAACACTTTCAGTATCTCTGTGATTTTAAGTATGGAGGAACACCGCCATATTCTATTTGTTGATAGCAGCAAACCTCAAAAGTGTTCCTCTGTTCTTGAAACATTTAGTCTTTGGACACACATCTTGGATACTGGTGTCTCCCCAGCAGTTGAAGGAGCAACTTCCACTTGAAGATCCGTGTTTTCTCTTCCTTTTCACTTGTCACATGAATTTCTAAGCAAATTTATTTCCAGTCTTAATATTCATTGTGGAAAAGCTGCATGGTAAAAGTGTTCACAGCAATATTTGTGCTATCTTTTGTGGTTTTATTTTTTCCTTGCTTGTCTGGGTGGTGGAGGAAGGGGGACAAGCAGCAGAACAGCATTCAGAAGGTCAGAACAGTTGTTTTTGCAGCCATTTCCCTTTATGTGCAGGGACCAGCATCTGAAGTTCAGAAGACAGGTAACTTCCATGCCTTAGTTGACAATACTGCCTAATTGCACCAAATACATTCTGTCAGGAGGTGGCCATGTTTTCAAACATCTCATTTAAAAGCACGAGTCCTTTGTATGGTCAATATGGAAAAGATTAGATGTCTTACATGATCTTCTGTCATCTTTATAGGGAATGTAAGCACCTAAATTGGATGAGATGAATAATGCCTTACTCCCTGTCTCTAGAGGGTTTTGTTTGACACCCATCTTCTTGATGGTCAGAAGCAGAGAGATTTTATTGCCTTTGTGACTTAGTTGTTATAGCAATTCATGTCTTCTAAGGAATCAACATTTGCTTGTGGTAGAGATGAGTATGATTAAGGTGAAGAACTTTCCTGTACTCTCTGGGATTCCACCTCTGCAGAACATGGCACCTGTGAAGAGTATGTGGGCCACACAAGTGTATCATATTTACTGCAGCAATAAGCATTGGAATGTTTCATTTCCCCTGGCTTGTGTATAGAGTAGTCCTGCTTTTGTATTTATAAAAGAGGTTGTGATCTACTTCTTACAGCAGTTCGCTGACCATAGATCTGCTGAATTGTGTGTGGATCACCTGACCTCTTTCTAAAACGCCAGATGTATTTTGTAGAGAAATCATGTCACCGTATTAAATGTACTCTTTTAAAAACCTCATTGCTTTTCTTGTGTGGAATCTCCTGGGAGACACAGCAAAGCCCTGGGAAGGCTGGCCCTGCAAAATTGTACCTTTACGATGTTAAATTGTTTTTTACCTCCTGCCTTCATGCTCCACAGGTTACAAAACGCTGAGAAACTGGGGGAGAGCAGCTTTTGCAAATTCTCACTCCTTTTTTTTTTGTCGTTTTCAAAGACTTCTTCATCCCGATTAAAATACTAACTTTGTCTCCTCCTTACATAAGTTTAATTTACAGTATTAATTCCGCCGGCGGTAGCGACTTTCCACCTGGAGCAATTCCCCCGTTCTCCTTTAGGTGGCAGTAGGCCATCGGATTTACTGGACGTGAGCATTTGCTGCTGTGTGAGCAGTGTCCTGCTTCCTTCTTTCTGCTTCGGAACAAACCGTACGTTGGCCAAATGATTATAACAATTTCAGCGTGAGGAGTGTAAATATTTTATCCTATTTGATTTATAAGTAGTCACAAATACCGCGGGTGTCACCATCTGTAGTAAATTTAGTAGTATGTCATTGGTAAAATATTAATCAGACTCTAATGTGAGAACCAAGAGCTTGATACCCAGTAGGTAAGATACACTCAAACTCTGTATGTGCATGTCATAAAATTCACCAGCTCTCTGCCACTGATGGGTTTCATTAGGAATGATGCTAATATTTCTACCAGATTTTTCTGATGACTGGTATGTTTAATTTGACTGGTTTTCAGCCAGGAGGCCGATGGTGCCATTGTATTTGGCTCTGCTGTGCCGCTGGCACGCCTGGTGTATGTAAGTCACATCTTGAAGCTATTTCTGTGTTGTGAAATGCCCAGCTTATTTCTAGTCAGAGAATCATAGAATGGTAGGGGTTGGAAAGGATCTTTAGAAACCATCTAGTCCAACCCCCCTGCCAAAGCAGGTCCACCTAGATCAGGTCACACAGAAACGCATCCAGGCGGGTTTGGAAACTTCCAGAGAAGGAGGCTGCACACTCTCCCTGGGCAGCCTGTGCCAGGGCTCCTCACCTCAACAGTAAAATAGTTTTTCCTTATGTTTAAATTGAACTTTTTGTGTTCCAGCTTCTTTCCATTCCCCCCATTCTTTCCATTGCCTCTATTTCTGAAGAAGAGTGGTTACTTTTCTTTGTGCCTTTGGAGAAAGCCTGTTAACATGAAACCTTTTGATCAAAATCTGATGGGCAAAACTTGGTGCTACTGGTGGATAAAATCACTCGATGTGTAAAATGCTCTGGAGTCGCACGAGCAAGCTGTGGGTGTTTTGGAGGCTGCTTAGTGTCCTGTTGTTTCACAAGACTTTCTATCACTGGGGACTGCAGTTCTTTCCCTATGAAGTTGCTGTTACCTGGAGAGGAGGTCCCAAAGCATTACTGACCCTGCTTGGGAAGGAAGAGACTATTTGATCTTCATAAAAGAGATCTGCACTTAGGTGAAAAGTCAGAGCAGAAAAAGTTTTAGGATTCACTCCATTGTGGAAGATAAAGGCCTTGGTGTCTTCTTCAGCAGGATTTCTGCTGACAGCCACTGCTGGGTAATAAATGACTTGCATTTTCTAATAAAGGAAGAGAATTGTCATTCTTCCCTCTCCTCAGATACCTTATGATCCCTCAAGTATGCCAGCTGAGTCATGAACTCCCGAGCTCTTTGCAGCTCCCCAAGCTTCTGTAAGGCTGAGGCAGAACAGTCTCAGCCTGAAGACTGATAAAATAAATTGGGAAGAGTTACAGGAGAGATTGCTTGCTTTATACCACTGAGAATTGCAGTTGCTCCTCCATCTATTAACTAAAGAGATCATTCAGTAAGCATGCTTGTTCCTCTCAATCCAGGTGAAAGGAAACAAGTTGCTATTAAAGCAATATCAACAAGTGCTGTGTCCATATAAGGTGCTTTCTACCCAAATGTGTCCTGTGCAGCGTTGTACCATTCACTCCATCAAATGACTGTGCTTATTAAGAATAGTTGTATTAGTTATTGAGCTAGGTAAAGATACACTGACAATAACTGCACATAATTTTGGGAGGGAGGGAATATCTACAGTGTTGTAATTGGACAGACATGAGAGAATGGTTATTATCTCCATTGATGTCTGCTTGAAACAACTAAATAACAGTTCTAGTCTTAGTTTTTTAATTTAGCAAAACACCATTATATAGCTCCCCAGTGTGAACACAGCTTGATTGCCACCTCTGCAGTGTATGGTGTTACAGCATAAATTTTCTCCTCTTAGTATATATCAACCTACAGTTACTGCTTCTTTTTTTTTTTGCCCTATTTCAGAATAATCTTGGTAAGGTAGAAAATCAAATGTTTGCTGGAACTAGCACCTGCTGTACTGCAGTGGTGAAAATATTCATGGATACTGCTCCAAAGAATTCTTATTAGTGCTTCCAGGATGAGTTACTGTAGATTTTAGTGATGTGTATGTGCAGTCAGTTCAAATAAGGACTGGTGCAGCTGGCAGTTGTAGGAATAACATGAAGTGGAAGGGGGGAAATTTATCAGGAGAATGATCTGGAGAGGAAGGTTGGCTGTGAGATGTTACATGGTTGAAGAACAGCGTGAAAGTCTCTGAAATGTGTAGATATGTGAGGGTGATGAGGTGCTGGCACAGGTTGCCCAGAGAGGCTGTGGGTGCCCCAACCCTTGGAGTGTCCAAGGCCAGGCTGGATGGGGCTCTGATCAACCTGGTCTAGTGGAAGGTGCCCAAGACAGGGGGGTTGAAACCAGATGATCTTTCAGGTCCCTTCCAGCCCAAACCATTCTGGGATACTGTGATCACGTTGATGAGAGTGGTAAGATCAGTGGCTCACTGCCTAGAGCAGCAATTTGTCGCTCATGTGTGTCAGCTAGAAAGAACAATGTACCTGCATCATTCTGGATTTTTTTTTTAATACTCTTCTCTTTTTTTTCCCCTCAGTTTCTCCAGTTGCAAAACTTGCTGTTTGTGTTGTTAGAGCCTTTTGTATTTGCAGTACTGGTTTTATTGCTATTGTAATTGCTGAAGAGATATGTAGAAAGTGGTATTGTTGTGGGATGGAAAAGTGATGCTGTTTCTGGCAGATCTATACTAATTGAGCTGTCATTCAAATTGAGCTATGAGCAAGGAATCCACACCTCTGCATTACAAAACTCATAGCCTTCCTGCTGCTGTGCAACAACACTGCTGTTGAGCATCAAGTGCAAATCCTGAAGGCAGGAGGGCTCCCACCGTTAGTGTCATTCACTTGATTAGTAGTATTTTCTGTAACTCAAGCATGAGACAGAATCACAGAATCTTAAGGGTTGGAAGGGACCTCAAGAGATCATCCAATCCAACCCCCTTGCCCACCTAGACCACCTAGAGCAGGTCACACAGGAACTCATCCAGGTGGGTTTGGAATGTCTCCAGAGAAGGAGACTCCACAGCCCATCTGGGCAGCCTGTGCCAGTGCTCCCTCACCTGAACAGGGAAGAAATTCTTCCTTATGTTTTTTTGGAACCTCTTCTGTTCCAGCTTGTACCTGTTACCCCTTGTCTTATCATTGGCCATCAGTGAGAGCAGCCTGGCTCCATCCTCCTGACACCCACACTTTACCTATTTGTAAACATTAATGAGGTCACCCCTCAGTCTTCTCTGTGATGTGAAAGGTCATTAGCTAATGAGACCAATCAAATATTCTTTTCCTTTGACACTGTGTTCTAACTGTGCCACATCAGTGCAAATAGCTTACCTTACCTCACATTTAATGGTTTACTTGACCTTTTGCGTCATATTCTTTTTTTATGTTCTTATCTACAGAAAAGTGGTAAATTAAAAGAAGTCATCAGACTGACGTCACTGAAATATAATAGGTGTGGGTAAGCCCGTATTGCCCAGACCAGAAGCAACTGTCTGTGTTTTTCCTCAATTAGTGTTGATTTTATCTCTGCAAGTAGAGCCCTAGTTGCTTTGTCCCAGTTGCAAAGGGGGAGGCTGCCCTGTCTGTCCTGTCTAGAGCAGGCAGGTCAGTGCCAGCTCTTCATGTTTAGAGTGACTCGGCATTACCTCTTAGTTTGAAAATACCTTACTGAAAATCTGCTAAGTTTCTGTTAATGGCCTTCTAGAACAGCTTCCTAACCTGTTCCATTGTCAGACTTCTGCCAGTAAGTACTATTTTCACGGTTAATAATACCAGCAAGTTTTGAATGCACCCTCTCACATCACCCCCCCCCCCCCCAGTTTGAATAAAAAGTCAAATCCATTGATTATGCTGAAACTCCTTGTTCCAGTCTCATCACTGCAGTGTTTCTCTTGACCTTAAACAAGATTCTACTGTGATTGAAAACCAGGGAGTCTAATCTTGCCTTTCAAGTTCATTACTATAAATGAAATGCTTCTACTGTACTTTATTAGTATTCATCAAACACATGCTGTATGGAGTATGTTTAAAAAGGGAAGAAGACTCCCTTAGGCTTCACATGTAGTTTCATGCCTTTAATGCTAATGCTCCATTCCCTATTCCCCAAAGTGTAGAGGGTAATGAAGTTCAATGCCATCTTCTCAGCACTGGTGATTCTTTTGGAGTAGTATGAGTTGTCCTTCCTCTTTAAATGTGGCGTATGACAAGAGGAGAACTTGAGTTGTCCCTACTTCGATTTGATGCATAAAAACAACTGAAAGGAAAGGCTGCACACTGAAATGATATTCTTTAATATATGATACTTTTTAATTGTGTCTTATTACAAGTGATCTGAAGGAAGAGTCGTGTGTGCTTGCTCCAGGAGAATACTGGTGTTGGCAATGGAGTAGAAGTTCATATTGCAACCTTGTCTGTCTCATGCGAGGCTGCCACGCAGCTGAGCAGATAATAGATTTCTTTCTTTCTTCATATATACATGGGTGTTTTTTTCATGGCAAGTAAAGATTAATCTTATTAGGAAAAAAGACTAGTCAAGGATTCTTTACATAGTGGTGTGTGTAATATCCTCTACTTATGTATACATCCTAATTTCACAGAAAGCTCAGAACAAGAGCAACAGAAAGAGCTGTAAATGCAATGAATAACCACCATGCTATGGAAGAGTCAGAGCTGTGGCATTTTCTTGAGGCATTGAAGTTCACAGCTAGCGTATGAAAAGGAAGTTTGGATGACACTTAGAAGTCAACCTTTTATAAGGCAACCACCTGATATTTTCCATTCCTGGTAACACTGCATAGGTACAGCCTTGGTATGATGTACATGAATTTTCCTACTGTGCTGGCAACTGGATTATTTTTTCATAAAAAGCTGACAACACAGCTGAAAATACCGTGTGGCTAGAATGATTCCATTTTGCACCTTGTACTCTGATTCTTTCCAGTTTGGTAACCAGGTATGATGGAGCCTTGAACTCTTCAAAATTGGTGCATGACATTGTTTTGGATGACATTTTTGCAATAATAATAATAACAATAATGTTAGTGGCATAAAATACCAGGCACTGCAATTGTTACATAAAGTCTTTTGTTCATTGATGTGTGAGCTAGCTTCCCTGGGCAAGAAAGGTTGGCTGCAATTTACTCAGAGGGCTGCAAGTTCATCCCTAGAGGATCAATGGCTTTAGAAGAAGATGAAGCGAGCGATTTGCTTTAAAGGCAGAGCCCAAAATATCCCTTTAAAATAAATTAATATGTGGAGTAAATCAGAACTGATTGGAATGATGACCTCTATTGTGAAGGATTACGAGGCCATCCTTGGGAAAACCAAACTGCTTTCTTATTTTGGGGCATTTTGGTATGCATCCTGAACACGTGAAGCTTAAACATAGTAGGTTTTCCATAACTGATCATCTTACACTTCTTTTAGACAACTGGATGCTTTAAAATCGGACTACTTGAACAAAGCAAGTGGAATTCACCTTTCTCTCTGTTTACAGTGCACGAGCTGATATATAGCTGATGGAGTACTCTGAATTAGATTGTGAGCTCTCTCTTATAAAATTGGTAGGTTTATATTTGTACAGCAAATCCTGACACCCTCCTTTTCAACTCCCCATAGAGCTTTAGTATCTGTTGATCTGCTGTCCTTGAGAACTGCATGTTTCACTTCTAAAGGTGACAGTCATCTTGGAATATCCCTCTAATTCTTTGGAGTCTTCTATATTTACCTCTTACAAATGCTATTTTATGTGTGATTCCCCATAACTAAAAACAGCTTACAACAGAATCTCACTGAACAAAGACATAAAATACACTGTGCAGGGCGAATGTGAAATAATACCCAGCCTGTCCAAACAATTTGTAGATTTAAAATAAGTGTTTTTCTAATCAAAGATTTTGGTAATTCTCTCATTTTGCATGTGCATATGTTTCCAAAAGCTTGTTTTACGTATCTATCCATCTCTCCTGACAATGAAAAGTTGCAACATGAATACAGTTTGAGTGAAATTCTGTGGGTTTTTTTCCAAATAAGGTTAGATTTTACTCTTTTTTTTTTTTTCTGGTTGAGATGTTTTGGGATCTCTGCCAAAAGATTCCTACCTCAGCTTGGTGGGTAGTTTTGTTCTTTCCCTTGTCTGCAGTCTTTATAAACTGTGATGCCGGAATTGCAAAACGTATTCTGAAGATCTATGGAGACACTGAAGTAGTGTCTGTATGAAGAGCAAGTAAGCAACAGACATTTTTACTCCTTGTCTGACATTTACACATGGCTTTGCTGTCTCTCTTCAGGCTGTCGCATCAGATGTGCTGTTCCCTTACACTCTCTTTGCCATTTCTGGTTCAGGAGTAGTTTCTATTCTGTTTTGTTTGTACAGGTTTACACGGTGAAATACGCTACAAATATTTTATACACTTGAACTAGTTCCAATTTCTTTTGCATTTTTCATTAAACTCAATTTTTACCTTTTTTCAAGTGAACAAAATATGTGTACCTCCCTTTTTCTGCAGAACAAATGGCACATTTAGGCCGTGTGCTGTTACTTTAGTATGTGTTCAGCTAATTCATGTGGCCCTCACGTGCTTGTTTACATCATACGTCAGCACGTATGCAGAGATAAGGAGACGGGTCAGAAATGAGTGCCCTTCTAACATCACTTAGTGACACAGTTTGTATACATTGCCTAGGATGAAGGTGATAAACTGTGGTTCTGAGGCTGCCTGGGACCTTGCAGTAGGGCCCCATGGTTTGCTTTCCAGTGTTAGGGGTGAGATACGTGGGTTGTCTGATCTGGGCTTTGTTGATGAGTCCTCAAGAGGCCAGAGCTTGTTATGCTGTGCTTCAGACCTCTTGAGACCTCTAAGATGGTCCTCTCTTGAGGACTCTGAGAGAAGCCCAAAGGCTGATGCAACCTTTGGAGAAGGACTCTTCCCCCATCAGTTACTGGACATGCCTCCTTCTACATGAGTGCCTGTGTAGGTATCTCTGTTTCATGTCCATCATATAAAGTCCCCAGAATGATGAAAAGAGAGGGATGTGGATCTGGCTTGTTGTGAACCAGGTTAGAAGAATGTCAGCTGTTTCTTGCTCAGCAGAGAGGGTGCTTTTGTTCACAGGATTCATTTTATGACATGTCAGTTTATCCATAAAAGTCTCGTAGTGAAAAGAAAGCACTAGAGAAACTTTCTGGTTTGTGTAGACAAATGGAAGGGAGTTTATTGAACATGAGTAGCCCCCAATCTTGAGTACAAGCCAAAGAAAAGCCAGGGGGAAAATTACGAGAATTCTTTTTTGTGATGGTGAGCCACGGTGTCTTGAAGCATTTGAGTGCTGAAGTTTTAGCTGTTAGGGCCAGCCATGGTGAAGCCAGATTTTGTTTGGTGTTGTGTGTCTGCAAGCTCTGCAAACAACTAGCACGCAGTGTGCACAGAGCTACCTGTGGAGGCACAGAGATGTGGAGTTGTTCCTACAAGCTCGCTGGAAAACCTGGTTACTTGGCCAGCTCTACTTCATCAGGAACCTAATCTGATAGAAATAGTGAACCCTCTCTGGGGTAATTAAAGCACTCATTAACATTTAATGGGATTCTGTTGGAAGAATACTTTCAGATTGATGTTTTGGCTGTTTCATTAAATCTTTAGCTTTTTATTTTTTTCCTCAAAACATTTATTCCATTTAGGTCTCAGAGCATTTTTGATACAGCAAATGGTACTTAAATCTTTATGGCCAAATGAGGGATGGTTTCTTCTGAGCTCCCTGGTTTGGGTTTTGCTCCTGATCAAGTGTTATTTTCTAGAACCTGGGATGGAGCAGAGACCTTTACAGAACAGTTGTGATTCCTATGGTCAAGAGTTTGACCTTCTGCTCCTTTCTCCTCACAAAGGCTCAGCTGTTAACAACCACCATGTCTGCTACTGGTTTGGGGAACATGTTTTATATTTCACTGGGCTGACAGGAGGGAAAACCATTTTATCTGTGCTGAAAGGAAGACCTGCTGGCTGGTATCCTGAGACTGGAAACTTACCTCTCACCTGTCAAACCTGTCAACATGTAACAGGAGTTGTCAAAATAGGTGATGAATGACCAGATGGTAAAGCACTCTTACTTGCTTCCCTTGAAGCTGTGTAGTCTGTAAACTTGTCTCCTTCACTTGCTCATCTCTTTGCTGCTGTGCAATGTGTCTTCAGGGTTATTGGCTAAGGCAGTGATATGCTATGGTGTGAACTACATCTTGGAGTGCAGAAACCCTTCTTTCAGATATAGGAAAATGTAACTGCAGCTATTGCCCAGAATAATACAGGTAATATACAATAGTGCTGTGAAAGGAAGGAAAGCAGAGCCTGCAGTCAGAATTTGGCTTCAAGTCAGAGTATATGGGCAAGAGATCATACGGCTGAGGGGGTGTGACTCATATATTTCATGTTGTTCACTGCTAGAGCATCTGTGCTTTGTTATAAAGGAAGCTGGTGTCCAAATGTAAACCAAGGGGAAATTAGCTAAGCTAACAATTAACTTTTAAGATGCAGTCAAGGTACACGAAGTGAAAGTAAAAACTAATTCATGATGCTAATTCTGTTTACTGTGCTTGATTCATAATGAAGCAAGTTTGTGCTTTGCCTGATTTCACAGGTGGGATGGCTGCCTGCAGAGTGCTACAATAAGCTCTGCTGGTATCAGCACCTTTACTGCACTCAGGGAAGGGCTACAAGTTATTGACTGCCCTTCTCTGGAGACATTCCAAACCCACCTGGATGAGTTCCTGTGTTACCTGCTCTAGGTGGTCCTGCTCTGGCGGGGGGGGGGGGGGGGTTGGACTAGATGATCATTCGAGGTCCCTTCCAACCCTTAAGATTCTGATTAATTTTTCCACATGCCTTCAAAAAGTATAAGCGGCTCCAACTTTTAGTTTTAACTCTTCTAGGTAAAATGAGAAGAAATGTGAAGCAGTAGTCTGCAGCAGCAAGTAATTCTCCCAGAATGATTGCAGAAACCTAATAAACACAGTTTTCATTTATTTTATTGTAAGAGAACAGTGTAGCAGAAAAAAAAAGGCTGACCATGTGTTCTCTTAAGGGAACAAACAGGTCATGTCACCAATTCTGGGACTGTCTCTGTGCCTGTCTCTCCTTTCCTGCTTCTACTCCCTCCCTTGTATTTTTTTATTATCTACCATCTGGTATTTATTCTGCCCTATCTAGGTTTCTCTCTGCCTTTTATTTTCCTCTTTGTCTTTAGCAATTACTGCACTAAAAGGCTTCCATCTGTAAAGAGTTCTTATTTCCGAATCCAGCTCCTTCAGGAGGATGGAAGAAGAAACCATTTTAGACCTCATAATCTAATCTTTGAAGATTTGTATATTCTCTAACAAAACAACTTGCTTCTACTGAAGCATAATTCAGGGAACATGTGTATATGCACATTTGTTTTAAACAGGGTTGAACGTGTCAAACTTGTCTGTAACACGGCTGCAGGTTTAAGAACTGCTGGAAATGTGACATTTCTTTGCCTCCAACCCAAGTGGCAAAACGCTTCCTAAACCATAGCAAATAATTTAACTCAAGTGGGGAGAAAACTAATAGCAATTCTTGGGATAGTTTTGCTGTGATTCCATTGAATATAGGCCAGGATAGACTATTTGTATTTTTAATTTTACTATATTTTTATGCTCCTGTTTGACCCTTGTACTTGCAAATATATGTGCTATTATTAGAACATTTCCTTCTCTTGTCAGTTCTCTGTTTTATCTCCCTCTAGCCTGTCCAACGCCTATCTGTGTTCTTTAGAGAAGTGCTTTCCATTGCCTTTTTTTTGTTGTCCATCTCTTCCTCTTTTAAATAATTTAAGAGGTTTGGAAACTATTATTCAGGAAGGGGGTGGTAGTGCCCTTTCAATATTTATTGTTTAAAATCAAAGCTTTTAGTATCTATTCATAATGTGAGTATGCAGGCATCATTTAGAAACTTAGCTCTGAGTAATGTTATTAGTGGGTGGGCTTGTTCTCTTGTGGTTTAAAAGATTTATTCCTGTTCTGTAAATGCTACAAAGCCTAGACAGAATGTTTAAGTAGGCCCAGACACAGTAATCCTGATTGAGTCTCAATTTTTCTTCAGCTAAAGATATTTTTAAGGGTGGAGCTGGGATGGGGAAGACACTGTTTTGAGCTCAGCACAGCAGGTTTGCAGGAAGTACAATCTGACCACATGAGCATGGCTCAGGTTGCGGTTCATCTGGTGGCTGCCTATTTCAATCAACCTTTCATCCCCTTTGTCATCAAATGAGCCTTCATACCACAGAAAAACGCCACCTCTCCTGCAAATAAATTTAGGAAGTGGTGTTTTTGTAGAATTATGAGTTCAAACTGGTCATTTCTAGCAGACACACAGACTAATGGCAGAGGCAGGCTGGAGGGAAAAAAAATGATCTCGTGGTCACTTCAGATGCTTTTTAAAACTAATGCTGAGATCTCTTCTTGCGTTCAAATTGTAAGCTAGGCCAAAAATAGCTGAATCTCTACTCCCCTCATTGAACTTCATGTTCAAAAAGTAATTTTAGCAGAGAACATTTGGTTTGGTGAGCTTGTATACCAAAAAAAAAAAGATAAGGGTCTGGGGGGATGTTCTACTTGGTGGGAACCTGGGAACCTCAGGGGACAGAATGGAGGAGTTGGTCAAGAAGCATGGAAGTGACCCTAAGGAGGAGTTTTATCTGCCAGTGTGCACATTTGACAAGCCTGGGTGAAATTAAGCTTAATAATAAAGGAAGACTGCAATTTTCCCTGAAACTTCCATCATGCACATGCACTTTTCCCATCTGCAGTAGCAGTGAAGTAAATGTTTTTGTTGCTGTGTGTTGCAAGTCACAAAATCTCAAGGGCTCAAAGGGACCTTGAAAGATCATCTAGTCCAACCCCTCTGCCAGAGCAGGAACACTTAGAGCAGGTCCTCCCATCCAGGAAGAAAGCTTGATGAAAGTCAGAATGAATCATATGTATTGACAAGTCTACTGAATGTCTGTTGACCCGCTTAGTGTTTCCTTGGCAATGAATCTACAGGTTGAAATGAGAAATAGTTGTTGCAGAAGATCTGTTACACACTAGGGAAAAAAACCTGAACTGCAGGTTTTTATTATCCTCATTATGATTCTGTTAGCAAACAGCTTCTTTTCACTTTTAAATGTGTGTCACAGCTCAATAAGCAGCAAACTAAAATAACATTGGGACATAGTCTGAAAGTTGAACAAAAGAAATTTGTTGGTTTTCCCATGGATTAGATGAAGACTTAAAGATTTGTTAAAATCTTCCTGTTTTGATGTAGAAATACTAATCATGTTGTTAAAGTAACTTGTAATTTCTACCTTAGAAATTTGCTGGGATGTGCAGACACCTTTAGCTTTGGGATTTATTCTGAAAGATGGATCACTATTTTCAAGTGCAGACAAGCAGGCTGTTGCCATCTAATTTTATCTTAATTCCAACTCTCAGGAGACCTCATGGACTCTAATAAACAGTGTTTGTGAGGCACAACCTACTGACTAGTTGAAAACCTTCACTGTCTCCAGAAACGTGGGAAAGTCGACTGGACTAATATCCAGGGAACAACTATGGGAACGGCTCATTTATGACAGGGCTGGGTATCTCAGCAGTCCTTGGGAGAGAGTCTGGTTAGTGTACACTTACGGAGGAGGACCCAGAAACCACAAGATTGCAGAGATGTTCTCAGATTCCTTCTGTCTGAAGCTACTATTTGCAGAAGAAAATGCTGAGCTGACTTTGACAAACAGCTTTGTGTCACTAGGACCTGTGTGTGCCGTTACACACAACGAAGATGAGAGCTGCTTCTATTCCCTCTCTCTTCTCTCCCAGGGTTGCCTTTCTTTTTAGGAAGGGAGAAAGAAACTACACACCCCAAAGCTGTGTGCAGCAGGCAGCCCCTATTTGCCCCAAATCCACTAAAGATTTTCTTCTAAGAATGATGAAAGATGATGTTAAGGAGAATAGGCTTTATGTGAGCAAAGTGTTTTGGCTGAGCAGGTTCCCTTGGTGTGTTCCTGCTGCCTGCAGCTTGTCCCAGCTCTCTGTGCACATGCTCCACAGGTCCAAGAAATGTTTTTCAAGGTTACCCTGCTAAGAGTATATGAGTTACAAGGGTTACAATACAGGAATAGCCTCTCAACTCCACCTAGAATCATAGAATGGTAGGGTTGGAAGGGACCTTTAGAGATCATCTAGTCCAACCCCCCTGCAGAAGCAGGTTCACCTAGATCAGGTTGCACAGGAACATGTCCAGGCGGGTCTTGAAGACCTCCAAGGAAGGAGCCTCCACAACCCCTCTGGGCAGCCTGTGCCAGGGCTCCCTCACCTCACAGTGAAATAGTTTTTTCTGATGTTTAAGTGGAACTTTTTGTGTTCCAACTTCATCCCATTACCCCTTGTCCTGTTGCTAGCTGCTATAAAAAAAAGGGATGTCCCACCTTCCTGACACCCACCCTTTAGATATTTGTAGATGTTAATAAGATTTCCCCTCAGTCTCCTCTTTTCCAGACTAAACAGCCCCAGTTCCCGCAGCCTTTCCTCGTATGAAAGATGCTCTAGTCCCCTGATCATCTTGGTGGCCCTGTGCTGGACTCTCTCCAGCAGCTCCCTGTCCCTCTTGAGCTGAGGAGCCCAGAACTGGACACAGGACTCCAGATGAGACCTCACCAGGGCAGAGTAGAGAGGGAGGAGAACCTCCTCAAAACCTGAAGAGTTCATTAGTACAGTACACGGCACTGAGTGGTTTGTTTCTCTGAGCTTATGATTTCTTTGTTCTCCAGAGTGGCAGCAACCTTCAATTTTGCAGGTCATCTGGAAAAAATGCCTACACGTGCTGGCATGGCCAGCTCTTGGAGCTCTTCTGTAATGGTTGACAGTATTTCATTTCTGGAAATGAAGTGTGTTATTTTTTTCCCTGATGGTTTTACCAATTGTTATGTCTTACCAGTACTGCAGGCTTGTCAGGCTTTCTCAGAAGAGATAATGAATTTAAGTCTCTTCCTGTTCTGTGTACCAAGGCTCATGCTTAATAGATCTAATTAAGCCAATACACAACTCCCCAGATTTTCAAATATTGTTCCATTAAGGAAATAGTATTTGAAGTCATATTTTTATTGGCTGAGTTATATTTGAAGACACAGTGGGTATGTGTTGATGGTAACCACAAGCAGTCCAAAAAAATAAGACCAAAACTGTTTGTTGTTAAAAAGCATCTGCCTGGCCTCTGGAAGGAAAGATGTAGCCAGTTGCTGAGAGTGAGGTTTGTGTGTTTGTAGATTGACAAGCTGTCCATAAGGTGTGCTTCCTAGGGAAAAAACAAAAGGTGTATGTTAACAACTCTCAAAATACATAACATGAGGGCATTTTTAATATCTAATGGTCTTCATTTACACACTCTGGTTTTGAAAGTAGGCTTTTTTTTAACTTGGGTGAATAGTCACAGTAATGTAAATTAAGTTACTTGCTGGCATATGATTCTGTACTTCCTTAGAAAACTTTCCTGCTTTTTGTTAGTTGAAAGGTTTTTATGTTGAAATAATAAATCATCTGTGCTCACAAATAATAACTGGAATTAGGTCCTACATAACTTTTTATCCCTCGATAAAACATCCTGCTTCTTGATGTGCTGTAGGACTGCATGGAGACAGGGCAGTCCGTAAATAAAAAGGGGGCTGCGATAATGTATTGCAAAAGTATGTTTATTGAGGGCTGCTGAAGAGATGAGGTGGGAAACAACTAAGCAGAATCTCCATGCTTAGCTTGGAATATAAAGTCTCTATAAGATGATGATGTGTCACTGACAGTGCTGTAACTCGAGGTACGGCAGTATATCCTGCGTTTTTCTACCTGGACTAAGTAATTGGCATTAATAAGATGTATCCCTCTTGAACCAATGCTGACAGTGATTGAGCTGGAGGAGCTGATGAATAAAACAAATTTCAACACCTTGAAAGTGTTGAAAGTCCCAAGAAGCTTACAGTTACGTTGCCAAAATGTGTGTATGTTGTTTATTCCAGCAATGAAGTAGTCTTTATCATTGCTGTGGGAGCTGATCATTATCCTCATGGTGGTAGATGCTCATCTGAAGCTCCTAGGGTTTAAAAGCACGAGAGAGAGACCTGTAGTCAGATATATTTTACCTGTCTTTAATTATAAGAACAGAGGAATCACTCATATTTTAACTTTAATCCTAGAGAAAAATCAGTAAGATGTATTCACTGTAATTTGATATTCCATGTAATAAATGAGCGTCGTTAAAAGTAACAGAAAGAACTGTGTCTAATGCTGTGCAGAGTATGCCTGGAAATACAATTTTTTTGCCAGGTTAGATTAAAACATTTTCTCAAGCTTAGAAAAAGTCTTGAGATTTTTCTGTGGCCATCCACATGAGCAAGGGAATAGAACTGCACTTCTTTGAACAATGAGTTGTGTAAGTGTTCACACAGTAAGGGAAATGGAAGATCAGAAAAGACCTTACTCGTTCCTTGTAACTTACATCAGGTTCCCTGTCCGTGGTGAAATGTTTCCAGGTGAAGATGAAAAATAATATTAAAATGAGCTGCTGTTCTTCTGTGACTTGAAAACTTTACAGCTGGAAGGTTTTGCTGAGGAATTTCAAAGAAGTATATCTTCATTAGTATCTTTGTGCAGCTATACTGAAGTATAACTCATTGGTTGATTATACCCATGTTCAATTAATGCATTTTTTTAATGAGGTTTTAATTAATAGTTGCATTTCTAAGCTCAGAGAGATTCTAGTCTCAATGATGGACTATATAGGTATATTTAAAGCATGTGATAATATATGTGATAAATATTCCACTAAAACACGGGGTGGTTGTTACATTCCAGTTTCTGAGCTGCGTATGCATAAAGTGATCCATGTTGTGTACATGTGTATCTGTGTCAGAGACATAGATATAAATGATTGCTAATTATGACATAATGTCTTCTTCCTCTGTTTTATGTGGTAGGATTTTGGTAGCAGACTGTGTCAGGGTGCTTACAGTATGTGAACCTACAGAGTTTTTAAATGTAGCTCACACCGGGTCTTAACTAATCATCAATCTCTTGACAGTCTTTGCCAAACAGTTGAGTTTAACTGTCCTGGATAAGCCCCAATAATGCTGGTTTTTCTTCCTTATGTTTAAAACTGCAAGTTTAGTCCTGCATTTCCTCTTTTGGATACACTTCAAGGACTGATTTATATCATGTGTCAAGCACAATAAGGAACTTTGTGTGTGTGGTTTTTATCACACATAAGCTTAGCAAAGCACTGCCAGAAATCTTGCTGCGTCTCTCAAAAAGAGTTGTTTGTTGTGAAGGGGGTAAGGGTAAAAGAAAATCCAAAGAATTACAAATGTAAAATATTTGGAGGTTATGGAAACAAGCTTAGGAAAGGGTTACCTGGTTGTTTTATCCAGCAAATCTGCATTAGGTTCACATTTAATGCAGATTGGATGCTTCTCCATGACACCTTTTCTTCATTCAGTGCAGAGGATGCAGTTTATGTTCTTGGTTCCTGCACAGGAATAAAACAGAAGGTAATTTTCTGCACAGCTGAACTGAGAAGAAAGCCTGCATCTCAACTTGATCTTGGGCATGACAGGGTTTACATAAAGTGCTAGGGTCTGGGGTTGTTGATCCACCTCTATTCTTCCCCTCGTTCATCTAAAGCGACACCAAAGGTGTACATAAGCAGTAGTTGGGGGGGGGTCACAAAGCACACAAACAGATCCCCACACAGATGCAGTCATACCAAAAAATACTAAACCAGAAAATACTGCACACTGCTGATACTAGACAGTCTTGTTCGTGTATGACATGGATGTAGGAAGGGACTTAAAATCTAAATAGCTTTTCTCTTGAAAATGAAAAGTAGTGCTTTTTTCATTTACAATGTAATTAGATATCACAAGATAATTACCTCTTAACTTAAATAGCTTCATGATAAAAGCGAGCAATATATACAGATATGGTGAATGCCCTTTAGAAAAGACAGAGCAGTGCACCAGGCATGCTGAATTTTATAATGAATTGGCAGATACTCCTATTGAGCTGGAACCCTGATACCGCTGGGCAGTTACTTCCAGGGTGGATTGCCTTTTCTCGATCACGTAACAGATGGCAGCTAATCCATTGCAAGAGCTAGAGGAGGCAGCACATCCCCCTAAAAAAAACCCCCTTCACAAAACCAAAGCAAAAAACCCAAACCAAAAACGGACTAGAAAAGCTTCGGGAGAAAGATTTTACACACTGAATGATGAAAGACAGCATAACTGTTGTAGATCAGAAGTTGTTTCTAGGGTTTTTTTGAGGGGTTGTTTCTGGTTTGCTTTTCTCTTGATAAAAAATCAAGGTAAGGAGGATGTGGTAATGTGTCTGAGCATGATGCAGTGTTGGCTTTGCTCCCTTCACAGTGGCAAACCCTGCCTCTCTGTTCTGTCACCTCCTTGAGGCATGAGCTCTTTGTTTTGGGCTAGTTCTGTGTTTGTGTGTATTTTTTATTTGTTCCAGGCTGCTCCTGATGTTACTGAGGTCTCATACTTTGACATCTGTCTGGTCTAGAGGAAAGCAGCAAAGCAAGCCAGTAGCTCAAGCTGCTGAAAGTTTAATTCATTGCCAGTGAAGCAGCAGGTCTCACATCCTCAGCAAGCTCAGAGTGCTAACCCCTTGATTTTTAGATAAGCAGTTTTGCAAATGGGCAATGTGATGTATGCCATGTGCATCCGGCCAAAAGCCACATAGTGTCACTCCCTTGGCTAACAAATGTGAGATCGTTATATCCCTGGCCACATGGAGTACAGCAGTGGGAATACCATACACAGGAAAATTAAACTGAAACAAATCCTAAGGACTGCACTTTGCCTTGCTGTGCTCCATACTGGCATGTGCTTGGAGGTGGCATGTTAATTTAGGATAAGCTGCATCCATTTTGGGTGAGAAAAAAGCAAAAGTGTCTGCTTGAAACTATGATGAGGGAACTTAGCCACAGTTTCCTCACCTCCCATCCTCCCCCTCCCTTCATGGCCATATTTAGCAGCCATTGACAGTGTGGCAATGCAAACTTATCCCTGTAGGATTCTCAACTTTGGTAAAATAGTTGAAAAAATTAGATAAAAGAGGAGTTTCGGAAGAATAGTTTCTGATGCTGCACAGGGAGGAGGTATAAATGACCCCTTACACTCCCTTACAAAATGCAAACACGGTATTTAGCCTGACAGAGTCCACCGATGCTTCATAAGAAGCTGCAGCTGCTTTTTAATGGATCGCTTCAAACACAAGGCCTCTCTTAGAGCACTTGTGCTCTTGCAGGCAGCACACTTCCAGTGCCACAGACCCTGCCTGACTGGTGCAGCATTTACCAGTTCTGTTTCCTTGTCTGTGATGTGATGTGGTGGCGGCAGTTGGTGTTGCCATAGGCTGGGCTGTCTCCTCACTTGTTTCAGCCTTGCGGGGGGCATGCCATGTTTGCCCCAATTTTGCTCTGTAATAGACCACCAGAACAGCAGTATCTTGCCAGGCCCCAAACCAGTGTTCCCAGCAGTGACTAGTTGGGCACGTTACCAATCCATTAGCCTTCATCTGCCTGGGAGCAGGAACCTGGGATAAGGCACTGGCAAATTGAGCTTTAATGAAAGTTGTGAGGTCATTTCCATAACCCAGCTTTGTTGACACTATCCCTTTAATATCTAATATTTGTAAAACCTTGAAGATGTGACCTTCAGTAGGCTGTTCAACTTTGGCTGTAAAAAGAGTAGTTCCAAACAAGCTTTTTCCCTTCCCCTCCCCTCTTATCTTCCCTACAGTCAATTGCTTCAGCAGACATGGATTTGAATCAGCTGGAGGCTTTTCTCACAGCTCAAACCAAAAAACAAGGTGGCATCACGTCAGATCAAGCTGCAGTCATCGCAAAATTTTGGAAGAACCACCGAACAAAGATCCACGAGAGCCTCATCAATCAAAGCCGTTGGGATAATGTCTTGAAAAACATGACCTGGCGAGTGGATCTGAAGTCCCAGTCAAGACACGTCGATCAGATAAACACTCCTGTTGCCATAGTTGAAATGGAATTGGGGAAGAATGGTCAGGTAAGCTTTCTTTTGCAAAATATTTCAATTTGATTTAGCTGTGGATGGTGCTGAGAGATTTTAACCATTGTAGAATTCACTGCATTCAAATCAAGTCAATGTATTTTTCATCACTAGGCCCTTAATGTGCCTGAATTTGTGGCCCATCTTCAGACACAAGGTGTGTTCTGGGTAGTGAATGCAATTTTTGCTGATGTTATGTATATCTTCCTGTATGTGTTGACAAATGCCTTTATGTAAAGCTTGGAAAACCTGAGGATGTAGAAATCAAACATAAAATCAGCATAATATACCAGCAGTTCTATTACAATTATATTTGATTCTATGTGCTGTGGAGTCGATTGGTCTTTTTTCTCATCAAATACTAAGATCAGGTCATAGCTACAAAGTAGAAAGTGAAAAAGAATAAAGTTTACAAACTGTAGATGATCAAACATCCTTTTACATTTTGGGATAAATGAGAGGAAAGATTCCTGTTTTACATAACACCTATTTCCATGTTACGAGTACAGCTTTATTACCAGTTACATTATACAATCTGGTCTTCATCTGCCTGAAAGAGATCTGTAGCCCTATCTAGGCAGAACACTGTGGTTCTTTTTAATGTTTATAATTCATATGAATGAACAACTAAAAGTAGGGCTTCCTGTCTTCAATTTTTCTGTCTTTTTCTGTCAGGAAATGTGTTTCAAAGTGGTATTGTTTTCTTCTGCAGTGTTTTAGCAAATCTTAACCCTTATTTCTTAGCAGTAGCTACTGCAGATCATACCATGAGTTAATTTTGGGGGTTTGATGTCAGTAGTAAACATTTTATATTTTGAATTTTGTAATATTTTTGTGGCTTATACCAAAGAGTACCTGGGTTAGGTGTACCTAAAAAAACCCTCCATAAATTATATACATATAGGCACACACATTTATATACATATATACACAGCTGGAGTATGCCTGTGCAGACTGAATGATTTATCTGAAACTCAGTGGTTATACCAAGGCCAGAATGAAAGTATAAGTAAATTGGCATCCTAATGAGACAATATATATTACTGAAGTCAGTCTGTTAGTCTGCTTTTCCTCTCAGTGTTAGCAATCTTGTCCTTCCTAAGTGCTGACCTTCCACGTTCCACTCACCTATCTCTGTAGTGACCGATATAATAATGGTGTGTGCATTTAGGTTTTTTCCTAGCCTCAAAAAAGTGGAGTTTTCTGCTCAAGGATCTTGAGAATGGCAATAATTGTATTCCATTAGTAACAAATGGAAAAGTTTGTTTTTAAGAAAAGGTCACAAGAGTGTACATTGAATACATTAGTGAGCAAATGAGAAAAAATACCTGTCTTCATAAAAAAAATCCTTAACTGTTCACTTTTAAAAATTAAATAATTAACTCAGAACCAGTGTTCTATTTCATAAGGGAAAATTTATAGTTAGTGACTCTTTTGAAATTGCTTTTTCTCTGGTAATGGATTATTACAGTAACATCAATCAGCAAGTACATTTATATTTCTTCCACCCTGTGCAGAGAGAGAAAGGGGATGTGAACATGATGGAAGGCTAGACATTTCTGAGACCATGTAATTTCTCTTACCAAACAGCCCCACAACAAAAGCAGAATGAATTATTTTAGCAGTGTAGTTTCATATTTCAAAGGGAAGTGGTTGTGTGAATCTCATTTTTGAACTGCTGTGAGACATAACTTTTGTCTCCTTTGCTAAGGACAGTGTAGTAGTGAGCTGTCAGCAAGTCTGACTATCTGTGTGAATAAGGGTATTAGACTGGTACTTACAGAAATAATCACTGAGAAATTAGGATTGTCACCACTTGAGTCAAAATTAGCATTTATTTTAGAGCATTGTGGCTTCACATAGTCTAGCTTTGTTTTAAACAGGTTTTCTGCTGCAAAACTGTTGGCTGAGGCATTCTGCAGCATGCTCATGTGATGGGTGTTAGGGGAGTTCAGGGAACCCCAGGACCAAAACAGCAGCAACTGGGTTGCCAGAACAGTTCATCCAGCCCTTAAACTCCTCCCACATGTTTGGGAACGTCCTGGAAAGATGGTTGCAGAGACTTAACTCTTAGAAGTTGAATGAGTTGTTCTTGCACACTGGCTCCAGGGCACAGACTTAAAGTGACAATGTTTTATAGCCTTTATATGAACTTTTACTTTATTGTTATTGTTGGATATTATTTTGTATATTGTTATTATTGTATATTTAGTGGTAGCACTTTTATATCTGTTCCAAATATCAAGTTTTGTAGCACATCAAATACACATACACTGGTACCCTTCTGAAACTTAACAGAGAGAACATCTTTTCTAAAAGGTTGTCAGTGATAGATGTGATTTAGTGAATAGAGAAGATCTCCTGAATTTGTAGAAGAAAGCTGGTTGATGATTCAAGAGTAAATTATTCAGAGCAGACTGTTTTCATTTGGACATTTGAGAACAGGGAAGTATACAAATGCACTGATGTGTAATGAATTGACATTAATATTTCACAGGTTTCAACAGAAGCAAATAAATGCTCTGTAGAAAATGTACCTTTCCAAAATTTAAAGTCACTCTGATTCACCTCTGTGTCTCTGGACTGGATTTCAATCTTTGCCCAGAAGAAAGCCAGGCAATTTAGTGGAGTAACTTTCTGCTTGTTGTCTCTGAATGCTGTCTCAGTCAATTTTTTCATGATGG
This sequence comes from Colius striatus, assembly GCF_028858725.1. Taxonomy (NCBI): domain Eukaryota; kingdom Metazoa; phylum Chordata; class Aves; order Coliiformes; family Coliidae; genus Colius; species Colius striatus. The sequence goes on from NC_084760.1 coordinate 111,364,162, forward strand.
AAAGACTGTGTATATAAGACCTAATAGAGCTAGAAATGGAGATTTTGAAGTGACTGGTTCATAAATGCCAGTAGACTGAGTTTACATGAATATTGTCAAATTTCATTGTTTTCTGATGGAAGAGAGATGTTTCTGGGTATGAGAGTCCATTGCAACTTGCGTGCATTAATTCTTACCGTTCTTGGCATTATTGATAATAGAGAAAAAAATGAACCCTTTCTTCTAAGTGCTCTTAAAAAATAGTTTTAATGAGAAGCATTTGGAAATAGTGGTGCTCCAAACTTTGGAAAGTTTGTTTTAGGATCTCTAACTTGCAATTGGAGCTTTTCTTCTTCACTAAAGGTTTTACAGTGACATTAAGTTTCCTTTGTGCTGGTCTTTATACACCCTGGTTAAAGGCAGACGAACATACTAGTCACGAAGTACTCTGCTTTGAAAGACCATTTTCTTTAACAATATGACTAAAAATAAAATCCTAAAGCAGTTGCACTTTAGCCTGCATTTGCCTTTATCTGTTGGTGATATTCAGCACTCATCACTGCCAGTCCATTCTTTTCTTTTGAACAGCTCATCTTTTCTTTCACACAATGGTTTTATCCTCCTGTATCTCTATACCTTGCTGACTTAAAACATCCATAGCTCCCTGCCCTCTTTTTTTTATGTCCTTTTTAATCTTGTTCTCCCTCTCTGGGCATCACTGTAAAGCTCTTTTGGCATGAAATTTCAACCGGACACGAATGTGCCGGGAGGGACAGCCGAGCGAGCTGAAGAGTCGCCCTTCTTGTGCCCTTCCTGCCCTGCCGCGTCAACACCACTCCATATGGCAATCGGTCACTGCCTCGCAACCTTGGCTTAACCCACAGATTTCAGTCACAGATTTATATCTGACCTTGTCATTAATAAGAAATAAATGCATTGGTTTTGCTCTATGGTTTGGAGTAAGATATATGGCAACTTGTCATGTTGTTTTCCTTATGAGACGTGCCTCTCCCACGGGGCAGATGTGTTCTTCCCCCTGGTATTCTGAGCTGATTTGCCAATAAGTTTTATTTTCTTGCAGCATTACACTTTCTTGCATCTTAATATCTGGGACTGATCAAATGTTGTAGATCAGCCTGAGTATTTGCTCTTGGTTTTTATGCTTTAGCTTATTTACAGAGTGGGTATTTTCACATCTTTCATTTATATAAAATATATACATATATTTATGTATATATTTATTATATTGATAATCCATACTATAGAAATTTTGTTGGAGTTTAGCGGGATGTTAAGCATGTTTTATGAGCAGAGTGTTTTCTGCCCTAATTTAACATCAAGTCTGAGATTCTACTGCAGGATTCTTCTGAGAAGACTTGATGAAATCAAACCAGGAGTATGGATTAGAAGGGGCCTATCTCTTCTTTTTCCTTTTCCTTTTAATTTGTATGTCTCTTCTCTTTCCTTTTTTTTGAAGCATCCTCCTGAGGCAAGTGTCATAAAACTTAGCTAATAGGGTATGGAAGGTAAATACAACCATATAGCAAATACTAAAAGCCACAGTATAAGTTAAGAAATCAGGATAATTTATTCCAGATTTAAGAGCAAAGAGCAGCCCCTCATTCCATTATCATTTCTAAAGTCTGATATCACCAGAGATCTGTATCTTCTTACAAACCAAACATCTTTCTCTAAAGAACAGGCAAATATTAGTAACAGACTTTTGATAAACTAAAAATCTAACATTTGCTAGTTCTGACTGTATTTGGATCATAGTTCTGACTGTATTTGGATCAGTGAGATCACCAGTGAGATACTTTGTGAAGAAAGGACTTATTAGTTAAGTGACTCTTTGCCAGTGCGAGGACTTAACCTGATACTGAAAAAGTAAGAACTACCTGCTCACAGTTTACCTTAAGTGTATCACATCTGCTCTCTGGTAATGACTAGGTCCAGGCCCTGATAATTCAGAGGGAATATGAACAGTAATTTGTGTAATAATTACAATAATTCAAGTGTGGAAAGAGTTCATAACAAAAACAGCCAATTGTCACATATTGTATGTAGGAGGTAAAATGCTACTGGGATTGTGAAGGTCTGGAGATTGAAGTTGCATCAACTTTTAGTTTGTATGACTATGAAAGTGTAATTCTTGTAATGTTCTGAGGAGGAGTGAAGTAGGTTTCAAAGTAAACTTTTGAGAGATCAAAATTGTTTCTGACTTGTTAATCATGTATATTTTACACAAATTTAGGTTGAATTTTTTATCAGCCGCCTTATAAACAAATGATAAGCTGAATTCACACGTGTTGACAGATACTAAAATTGAACGTGCTTTCACAGTGTAATATAAAAACCTTAGGGTTTAGCTTCTATAAATCTCATTACCTTGCTAGGATTAAAGACTGAATGCCACTGAGGATCTGTTGGCATTGTGCACATTTTTGTAAGCAGGGGTCTCTTGGTTTCCCAAGGCTGTGGTTGTCTCCACCAATAGCTTTCACCACCGAAGAAAGGTCAAATCAAGAAAACATCATGAGTAGACTCATGCTGTAGGGAGAAAGGATTATAGCTGTGCCTGCTTTTGCCTCTGTGTGACTCCAGGTCAGGCTGCTTCAGAGCTATCACTGAAAATAACTTCAGATAATGGACTTTCAGTCCTTTTTATGTAGGATCTATTCTGAAAAGACAGACAACCTTTTGTAGGATATCGGTACAGGCAAAGTGATGCTTAGGGAGATGAAACACAGTTCTAGGTACTCAAACCACAATAAGGGCAGCTTGGCCTGTGGAGGGAAGGAAAAAACAACCACCCAACCGTTTTACCCTTCCAAGCTTAATCCATTTTAATCTTTGGAGTTATTAACATTATGGGAAATACTATTCTGGTCAAAAATGGGAAAGCGTGGGCATATAGAAGCCAAATTGATCAACTTTAACCACAACAGGCTTAATAATTTTATGTGATTAAAAATATAAACCCCGGTAAGTAGAAGTTAGTGGAAAAAAATCACCTTTGTGGCAAAGCCAAATGTAATCACTTGAGCTTTTGTTCACCTTGGAAATTTATGAGCTGGAGGGAACAGTTATATAAGGCAGTACAGTGCAAAAGCAAATAAAAACCAGAGGGGGCAACGGGTCACTCAGCACAGAGAAAACTGGAACACAGTTGACTGACTTAAGGCAGTTATTTCCTTAATCCTCTGCATGGCACTCTCTGTAGTCCTTTGCTTCAACAGTTCAATTTCTGTCACCTTCTCCTGAAAGCAAGGTGAAATTTAGGGGACAAGAAGAGAATTTTGTTATTTGTGCCTGCTGGGATTTTTAGGTGCAATTTGTTACGGAGATGAGAGCATGAAATAACAGTCCAACTTGAATTGTCGCTTTTCCACTGTATATATTTGACAGTGTTTGTTTCAAGAGTACCTCATGTGTTCATCCTGTTTTACAAAGCAAGGATAGTCTACAATTAGTGGTGCTAACAGTTTCTGTCCTTGTTTATTTCTACCATGTATATACACATAGAGGTGTGCAGGTGCACGCACACACATACATTCCTTGTCAGCTGTTTGTACTCTGGAACTGGATTTGCTGAAGTGGTTCAATAGAATAGTTTAAGCAAGAGTTAAATATTTTTAATTGAAGCCAAGCTCAGGGTATCGTGAGGAGAATTCTGCATTAAGTGAAGGTAGGCTTTATGAAGATAGGTATTACCATAATGATGCACATTTACTGCCTTTCATCTGTCTTTCATCAAGTTCAGTCCTGGGCCCTTGAAAGCTTGTACTTTCTCAGCAAATATATTGAGGTCTTGGACATTATGACAGGGACTTGTCATCTGTTAATGTATCTCACATGGCCAACAAATGTATTTCAATCTAACATCTATCTGTCATTCTCATGCAGCAACAAAATGTTGCCTATCTTTGATGACAGTATCCTCCAGAGCTGTCTCTTGCAGCCTTGGGATACAGACTATGATGAGGCTAGAAGAGGGGCAGCAAGGTTCAGCAACTTGGCTGTTGAAAGTTGTCTCCAGCAAATGTGTTTCATCACTCAGACACATCTTTCACTGGAATTGGTAATGCATCTACAAATTAGTCAGAGGGACCTGTTCTTCCTTCTTATCACCCCTATGTTGTCCCTGTCTGTTTGTGGTATATCTGAAAGTCCTCACCCTGGATTTCTTACAAGCTGCCTTGCCTGCAGAAATAGTTGATAAACTTTTGGAAACTACTGTTAGCTAACAGCCCTAGATCCTCATCCCGGTGCCCCTACTGAAAGCATTTCTGTAACTTTTCAACCTTTTCTTTGCTGTTCCTGCAGCTCTGGGGTAAGTTACCCTGGGAGTTTGTGGCAGTGCACACTTTGAGATCTTCAGGATTCAAGCTGAATAAAGTCACTGCAGTCAGAGACATTCAGGATCTCTGCTAAAACAGACCAAGCATTTAGCACACAGACTTTCAGGTGAAATGTATGGTTTCATTCTCCTTGTTTAATCAAGTTATAAGCTTCTTGTGCTTCTTTATTCTGCATTAACTGGGTAATTTGAAGGCTCTAAATTACATACTCCCCATCACTAAAGGAACTGCTTTTTGAAATGAGTTGGCAGAGAAGTTTGAATGTGACTCTTGCACTACTGCTGTCATGTAAATAATCACAATGCCATTTTCTCTGCAATCCCCTACCACCATGAACTTCGATTTGTATAGAAACTGAGTACAAACACACCAATTAAAGCATTGCATTTCCCCAAAATGCCACATGCAAACTGGAACCATTTGACTGCTTGACTTTGCTCTTAAACAAGCCTAGTCAGAGCTTTTACCTTCTTCAGGGCACATGGCCTGGTCTGAGTCGTTGCCAGAGGCAGAGGAACAGGTCTGCATTTTCCACAGCTAATAATCAGCTACAGATTCAACCTTCCTGAAGCAAAACCAGGCTTTAATTGAGGCAAAGTGTAGCATAAGGCTTGGAAAGATGCAACTTTAATGTATGAACTGGAAGGTCTTTGGAAGTTTGCAGAGGGTGGGAAGGAACTGAAATGGAAAAGGTGGATTAAAAATCCTTTCCATTTCTCATTTTACTGATACAAAGCCTGTGGCAGGAGAACGAGGGGACCACGCTTGAGCAATGTAATCCATTCCTGGCTTGTTAAAAATCAACTTTGCAATACAAAGATTTGAGTCTGTTTGCTGCTGTGTTGCCGGTTGTTGAGGACCCAAAGCACTTGCTGGTGGACTCTCCTGGGGTGAGTATATAGGAGTTAGTGATTTCTTTTGCCAATGCCCAACTTGTGTAAAAGCAGCAGCACGTGGTTTGGGTGTGAAAGTGCGTGTGTTCTGCTTTCTGAATTAATGTATCTTGGGATAAATATTTTTTATGAAATGCATTTGCCCAGGGAGGCCTTTGAAGAAGGAGAACCAAAAATTGTAATCTTCTCTAATTTCTTTTTAACAAAAGTCTAGAGTTTTGTGTCATTTTTCGAAAAAACATTTAAAAAGGGAATTTCTTTGCTGGAGAAACTGTATATAACCACTCAAAGTGACTGACCTCTTTGTGTCTCAGCTTCCATGTTGCTGGCCATCTGTGTTCTTCAGAGGAATTGGATGTCAACATTATCAAGTAATTTGTTCTTAGAAAACTGAGGGGAAAAAGAAGGAGTTGTTAGGAACAGAAGTGCCTACTGCACTGGCTGACAAAGCATCTTGTTTTTACAGGCCTAGCCTGGCCAAGTACATTTAAAATGGTTGTTTTGCCAGTTGGCCAGTTTTCCCACTCTTGATACGATGCCATGTTGCTGCTCAAAAAATGTTTTGGAGATCCTTCCAGGTTTGTCGTGGTCTTTCTTGAGATGCCTGAATATTTAGGATTCAGGGATGTAAAGAAGAAGAGTTTCTTAATTTATTTTAATTGGGAAGAGCTGCTGCAGTAGAAGGGTATTGGAAGATAGAAAATTGGAAAGCTGGCATGTAATTGGGGAGAAACACTTGTAACTTATTTCCTTCCTTGCTGCATAATCCTTGGGATTTTTTTTCTGCTTTAGATAGAGAGATATATCCACATATATATATATATATTTATCCACACACAGATATATATATACTTTTCATAAAAGCTGCACTTTGGCTTTGGCTGTGCAAGAATTGATCCACCAAAAAAACCCCAACTCAGTCCACAGTTGCAAAGCAAAATCATTGCAAACTGTACCATTAAACTTGCTGTGTGTTTCTCTGCATGTCTGTGATTCTGTGAGAGCCAACCTGTGTCATTTCTTTTGAGCAGCTTGTATGTTATCTGCCAGCAGCTTTGTTTTTTCACCTTTCTTCATGAATTGAATTTCCATGTGGAGAACAGTTCTATTAATACATTAGGCAGCAGAAGGCATGGGCAATGACAGAATGCAATTTGTAGGCAGTTCTCTGTAATCTTTTTGTTGAAGAGTTATTTCATTTCTAATTTCTAGAAAGCTGTGGCTTTCCATCCTTCTGGTATTTCTACTCCTGTGTCTTGTCCTTAATGAAAAAGAGATAAACATAATTTCTTTTCCTTCCTTTTCTTATCATTCCATTTACAAAATCTCTGACTGAGGGAGTTCACTGGTAGCTGCTGGAAGTCAACCATGGTGTACAAAACTGTCCCTGGCACTGGGTAACTGAGTGTTAATGCTGAGGCATTATGAGCTTCCTGTACGGAAATGTAGTTAATCAACATGTGAAGTGTTTTGAATGCTAGGGCCATGTCTGCACAAAAGCAATCTCTCATTCCTGCTGCAGGTGCTCTTGTTGCCATCACTTTATGCTACTAGCAATGGTACCTCAGGACTTCTAGATGCCAGAAAAAAAAATCTGGGAGATGCTCATTCCCTTTCCCAAGGGACTGAATTAAGACTCTAGGAAACAAGACTCTTTTTGCAGGTAACAGTGGCCATGTTGTAGGTCAGGTTTTCAGCACATGACTGGTGGGAGTTTTGTGCCAAAGAAGCTCAAACATTTCCTCTCCATTCGCAAGCTCACTTACCTTCCATATTAAACAACTTTGTCTTACAAATGCACTTCAGTACACTGGCCTTGACTTGTTAAAAACATAGACCAAAAGGAAGGCACTAAATAGAACTATCATGGGAAGTCACATGTGAGTTTACATGGTAGTTACAGGTCTTTTTCTTTCAGCAACATGGGCTTAAAGTTCCTGGCCTTTGCTGTTCTTTGTTGTTCTCACCATTGCTCTGCCTGGCCAGTCACACGTTTACAGGGTTGAAAGCAGCTGAGGGAGTCCAAATGAAATGTTTTTGTTCCTTCCCCACCCTTTTCATTTTTAGTCTAACCAATTTGTTGAAGGGACAGGGTGAGGGCAAAATTGAGCATAAGAAATTGCTCTGCTCGTTTAAACATACATGTTCAAAGAATCACCTGTTTTAAATCCTAGTTAGTGGTCTCTCAAACATGAGAAATAAAGCAGCTTTCCTTGAGTGCTAAGGATAACCTTTCTGAAGTGCAAGCTTTTCTTCAAAGAATGGAGGAGAAATAGAAAATGAGAGATGCAGCTCTTGGATGGGTTTGGTGTTGCAGACTTAATCTGGAGAAGCGTGGAAAAGGAATCTGATTTGGAAGTGATCTAAAATGGTATCTGGAGGTGGGAACCTGGTAGCACTGCAAGGGAAGTGGAATCTTGGAATTTTAGCAGCATTAGTATTTTTTGTTTCTAGAAAATTTCTCAGCTACATGCATCCATGAGAAACATGATTGAAATACTTATTACTTGTTTTCTCCTGTGTTAGGTGGGAAATATGGCAAGCTGAACCCCAGAGTTGGCCGAGTTGCCTGGGGTAATCCTAGAAGTCTGGAGTAAAGCTGAACAGCAAGCAAATCCTGACTTGGTCATGATTTTAACAAATAAACTGGTTTGTTGGTTATGTTTTCATTCAGTGGTTGCAAGACGTTGGTTGCTGTCAACAATTTCATAGTCAAAATAGCTTTCCCTGATTCCTTGCATACCACTCTTCCATTGTTTTTGCTTGTTTGGAAAATACTGAGGCAGTGTGGTGAAGCATAAGTTTTCTTGCTTTCCCCTGAAAAGGCTGGGAGGAGATCAGTGGCAGTGCTTTTGCTTAAGACTTCATTGTCCTATTCACCGCTTTAAAAATTGAGGAAATTACTATTTTGAACATAATTCCAAGAGCAAGTCCTCTTAATTTAGAGATTCTCATTTTTGCTTATAAAAGATACAAACCAACCCTTTGATTAAGGAACCTCTCTAAGCTGTAATTTTGCATAGACCTTTACATGACTGTTGGGGTTTTTCTGTCCTCCTTTCAATTTGCCAGTTGCAAAACTGCACAGAGATAATCAGACATGCAAATCTTTGCTATATTTTTAGTTCAACTCGCTGATGTATATTCATTAATATGTTAATATGACAAGGAAAGCATAATTTAAATTGCATATGCTTAATTTAGTTAATAAATGCTTGAAATATAGTCCTGCTTTTAAAAGTAACCATACAAATGGTGTCACTTTTTCATGTTTTTTTTTCTCTTAAGTCACAAAGAGGGAACAAAGCCTCTTGTTTTAAGTACAGAAGGAAGTTTCTAGTGCTTTTTAACCTAACTCTGCACAGTCAAAGGACCTCTGAGCTCAATTTTAGTCTTCCTTGTATACATCATTGCATTCTTCATGATTTAATTGCAATAAATTGCACCCATGGAGACCTCGTGAAGATTGTGGTATTGTAATATGAGTTCCCAAACTGTATTAGCTGGAGTTACGCAGATATGAAATGGGAAGAACAAAGTTTCCTTCTGTTCGAATATGGCTGAATTCTACCAATGCAAATTAGGGACACTCTTGCCCTGTATTTAGTTTGCCGTAGCCTAACCAAATGAGGTACTCACAGATCACTACTAGAATTAGAATAAATTCTCTTGACGGCTTCCAAACCTTGGTTGAAAATGCAAAGCTCCTGCAATATCTATTTCTCGAAACCTCTGAAGTGATATTTGAATGCTTACAGGCAATAAACTGCTTTCAGTCAATTGATTCCATTTCTGGTGAATAGCTCTCAAAAGTGGAGCTGTGCTTTTAAGAACTATTAAAAAAAATTTCATTCCATTTAACCTGTAAATATGCCACAGGACTTGAGAAAATGAGTTGGAGAATGGCTTTTTGCTTTTTTTTTTTTTTGGAGACTTCAGCCTGGAAGGCAACATCTTAAAAGAACTCAGCATTAAGGAGAGTCTCTAAGAGATCCAGTTACACTGGCCTGGCTTACTCAGTCTGAAGTAATGAGGCATGACAGATCATGAGTGTGGTGCATCATGTTCAGAACCAATAAGCCCTTTCAGAAAATTACATTTGTGCTCTAAGCAGTCCTTTTGAGTTATCTGCAGCTAATTTTAAACTGCCTGCTTTTATGGAAATGAAGCACTCACGTCTCCCAATAAATATCACCACGATGCTCAGAGACGGCTATAAAGTGCAACTGTCTGGGAAAAAGCTCGAGTGTGGTCAAACTTAGACTGGAACCTACTCCTGCCTACAAATATCTTGATTATATGATGAAAGCAAGCACAACACTTGACAGGCTTGGCTTTTGTGATGCCTACTACTGTGGGGACATGTAAAAGAGCTTTTCATTCACATACTCGATCTTGCTGAAGGTGCAGACATTGGCAACATGTTCCTGTATTTTCTCTTCTTACTGGCCCTTCCCACTAGAAAGACACTGATTGAGTCCAGCCAACTTCTCTGCAGTAAGCCATGCTTTTCCTTCATTGCCGTTGCTGTCCTATGGTGTTTAGGTTGCTACCATTGGAGTTTTGAGCAATAAGCCACTTCAATGTGTAGCAAGTCACCCAGAGCTCACCAGAGCACGTGGAGAAACCCAGGCTGTTTGAGGAAGCAGTAAATCTGTTTCAATTGAGGTGTCTGCCTTGGACTATTCCCCCAAAGAATCTGTTTCTACAGACTCCTAAGGAAAGCAAGCTCAGCTCTAGAGGCCTGAAGTTTGGTGAAATAGATCCCACCCTTTCTCTGAACTGCATACTGATTAATCACAGCGTAAGAGCCACTCCTTTCAGATGAACGGAATGGATAACACCTTGTCACTTAGTTCAGCTCAGTGCAGCTGAGGCAAGCTGCCTTCCTTTTCTGGGAAACAAAAACAGAAGAGAAAGGCACCTCCTCCACTTCCACCGGGGTGGGGGATGGAGAGCAGTCAAATGAATGTCAAACTCCATCAGCCAAAGAAGTGCAGGCTGCTGGGTGACAGAAACCCTGCATTTGCATTAAATCAAAACTCTCAGGCTAAAATTAATGCATGGTGTAAGTGAAAGGATAAAGAAACCCTCTTTAAATGTGTGTTTCTTTTCTAAAGTCATATTAAACAAGCATTAAGTTTGCAGAGCAGAAGTATTTACAGATTTAAATGTGCCAAATGCTATGCATGACAGTTAACAGCGCTGATAAGCAGTGGTCCAAGAGCACTGCAATACTATGGTCTGGATATGATATGTGACTGGGCCACTTTGGGTCGTCACATTTTCCTCTGCAAACACATTGAGTGAAGCTTAGTGGATGTTAGGGCAGAATAAACAGAAGAAAGACGATACCCATGGCTGAGAGCAAGGATTTAAAGGTCGACGGACAAATGGATCCGTTTCAAGGGCTTGAAGCTTCTCTTTTGCAGGGAGGGAAGAAAAAAAATAGGGAGAGGCTTGTTTTTCCAGGCACAGAGCTTGGAGATCAAAAAGACTTACCTCTGAAGGAGACTGTTCCCTCGAGTTGCAAGAGGAGAACTTAGCTTGAGGGACCTGTGGGGTTAGTGATACTGCCATAGCCTGTTGGCCTTGGGGTTGTCTGGGAAATGTTAGCTTGCTGTGATCCTTGGGCAGAAACTACCTGGTAAGAAAAATGCATTTATTGAATCTTTGTGTTTTACTCTGAACCACAAACTTTTGCTCTGCACAGGTGGTACTCTGTTGCTTTTCTCAGTCATTGGTTTTTGGGTTGTCAGTGGTGCGATGCTGTACTCCAAGCCTGCAACATGGCTTTGTCCTTTCTGCCCCTTCTGTGTTTCTTGCACCCCTGTTTGCTTCACAACACGTAGAGCTCTCAACGGGCTTTTCTGGCTCCCAGGAGAGATTTCATTTCATACTTTTGTCTGAGGACAGCAAGCCGGGAGTTGGGCCAAAGGGCTGAGTATTGCAAGCACTTTCCATGTGCAAACGGAGTGTGAGAAATTTGCCATCAGCCATGAGACATTGCTGGTCATTTGGAGTCATGGCACACGTGAATTCAAATGCTTGCTGTGCTCTGGGTCAGCCTGGCTCCTGATCTCTCATCCTCAGAATTGACAGCAGTGTCCAACCACCCTCCCTTCACCTGGAGGACAGAGCTTTTTCCCCTTAGGCAGGGAGCTGTTATCAGGCCTCCCTCTGTAATCTCACCACTTTCCCTGTTTGGCACAGTTCCCCCCCCCCCCCCCCCCCCCCCCCCCCCCCCCGCTTGAGCTCGACTCCTCTACACTCTCCTTTTATGCCCTTTGCTTGGCTCTGGTTGTGTGTTTGTTTTCTCTCCCACACTGTCTCTGTTTCATTCACTGCTCGGAATAATAAGGGGCTTGTTGAAAGGGTGCTGCTAAGTAATTTATTGTCTTCATTCTCTAAGTATTTAATGTCCATTTTCAGTGTGCGTTGTATACGAAATCGTGAAGCTCTTTGTGGTTTATTTTAATAGCATTTATTATTTTGGAGGTTTCTGTGCCCTCCTACTGCCCTAAAAATCTCAGAAATAAATAGTTACAATCAGGTGTGATGATATTATAATTCTCATTTCAAGGACACAGTCTAAGGGCCGACAACATAAACACAAGGATTTCCACTAATTCTGATGCCCGCTTTGAAAAACCCTCAAGCCAGATTCCCAGAGTGCTGAGCCTTGATGGTATAGCCAGTGTACATTTCTGATTGCACACCCATGGCTGTGATGGCCAGTAGGCCTGCTGCAAACCAGACCCAAGGTGCCTCAGATTGAGCTCAGAGAAAACAGGGAACACACAGTGAGTAACACCTGGCGTGGCTTGGCCACTGTTTCGTGGGCCTTCCTGTAGAGGCACAGCCTAGTTCTCCAAGTTCTCCATTCAGTTGGTTTAACTGTAAGATCCTTCCTTTTCATCCTGCAATTCCCCTTCTGCTTTTCTCCCCACCTTCCAGCTTCTGCAGCGTGAGTGAGCCTGGACATCCTGCAGACCACAGTCTGCTTGGTTACACAGCCCCCATTCATTGCCTGGGCACTACCAGCAACAGAGTGTACCTGGAAAATAACCAGTCCGGGGTATTGACATGGCAGCCTGTGTTACAGCACATATGCAGAAGGGCAGAAGGTTATTTAAGGTTGCCTGGCAACTGTAACTCAGTTTCTGTATTTTGATAATTTTGCATTGCAAAGCTCGTGTTCTTTAATGTGGTTTTCAAGAATGCAGTTGGAAAGAGTTTCTTAACATTATGCATGCAGAAAATCCTTGGGCCTCCTGCATGCAGACAAAAACATTTACCTGTGGGCAAATAAGTTTACTTAATGGCTATCTGCAAATAAAGGCAGAACACTCACGATATTCATAAGCCACTGGAGAATGTATTAGTGGGATCCTTCCAGCAAAAAAAAGTCTGAAATGGAGGTAGGTATATTGGAACAGAATATTAATACCTCCCCATGCAAAATCTGAGAAATGGCTTTTAGTGCTTCTCCTTTCTTTCCTTGTTAGAACCCGAGTCAAATGCTGCCTTTTATCTGAAGTGGTTCGCTGTGACACTGGTGCTCCTTGTAAGTGTATGTATTATCCAGCCTCATCCTTTCCTTAATATCTTCCTCTTTCCAAATTCTGAAGTGTGAAGCAGTAGCATTTCATACACAGCGAAATGTAATCAGAGAATTATATTGTACCCACTCTAGTTAATAAGGTGAATCTCAGGCTTAGTGGAGGGAGTAGGCAACCATGCAGAACAATCTAATTTATGCTGGTGTGGTAGGATAGGTGTAATGCACCTGTGCTTTTGGAAACCAGAGCCTGCCCAGCTGCACCCTGGGCAGGTGCTGCCTTTTTTTTTTGCTTGGCTAAAGTGGGTATTTTGTAAGGCTGTAAAGCCAGGCAGGAAACACATTATAGAACAATTAGCACTAGGCTATGTTTGTCCAAGGAAGCATCTGTCATCTTTTACAGGGGAGAAAGGTTGTTTTCTTTGGACTATCTGTATAAGTTTGTTCAGTGTGTGGCAAACTGATGTGCAGGATTTGCTTTTGAGACTATTTCCAGGGTTAGCTGCTCAAGAAGGATCAGTTGGGAGTAGGAGGCTTTAGCAGAGATGCCCAAGCCAGAGTCCCAGAGAGGTTTCAAACTGCAGCAGGTCCTAAAATGCAGATCCGCTCTCAGCATTGGCAGCATGCTCCTCGATGTGTGTTGAGTCTTTCTGTTTCTCCCTTGCCTTTCTATGCCAGTTCTGCTTTCATTTCTTCTGCTTCACCTCTCTTCCCTTCTGACCCCCTGCACCCTCAGGGTATTGTTCTGACTGTCCTCTCTCTTTTCATCCCCTCAGGTTCCTCCTCCCTTTCAATCTTGGTTCTTTGTTTCATTTCAGCAGAGCTACCTAAGGTTTTTTCCTTTGTTGTGTTCTTGGCCCTTGTGGCCAAGAAGGCCAATGGCATCCTGAAATGCATCAAGAAGAGTGTGGGAAGCAGGTTGAGGAGGTTCTCATCTCGCTTTGCTCTACCCTGCTGAGGCCTTATCCGGAGTTTTGTGTCCAGTTCTGGGCTTCCCAGCTCAAGAGGGACAGGGAAGTGCTGGAGTCCAGCACAGGGCCAAGATGATCAGGGGACTGGAGCATCTTCCTTATGAGGAAAGGCTGCAGGAATTGGGGCTGTTCAGCCCGGAGAAGAGGAAATTTGAGGGAGGTACCTCATTAATACTTACAAGTATTTGAAAGGTGTATGTCAAGAGGATGGGGTGATACTTTTTTTCTGTAATGACAGAACTAGGGGTAATGGACAAAAGCTGGAACACAAAAGTTCCACTTCCTGTTGAGGTGAGGGAGCCCTGGCACAGGCTGCCCAGTGAGGGTGTGGAGTCTCCTCTGGAGGTTTCTAAACCCGCCTGGACATGTTCCTGTGTGACCCGATCTAGGCGGGCCTGATTTAGCAGGGGAGTTGGACAGGGTGATCTCTGGAGGTCCCTTCCAACCCCTACCATTCTGTGATTCTGTGTAGCACAACAGAGAGATGTGAACTGTCCCAGGTCAAAGCTACCTATGACTGTGTGAAAGTAGAGAGACTTTTCTGGGGAAGGTTTGCGTTTCCAAGGTGTATTCAAGAGCTGTCTCCCTGCTTGATTGTACTGAAACCAGTGCTTTATTATGGAAACAGCATATTATTCTTGCACTGTGGCAAAGCTTATTTTTCTAGGAAGCTGTGAATAGATGAAATTGTGTTCTTAGGGTTGTGTGTACTTTGTATTTTCATTTTAAAGAAGTGTCTGAACTCTTCACTTAAACCTATGCAAACTATGAAACTTCTTGTCTATAGTTCTGTGAATTTAGTGAACTGCAGTATCAAAGCAGAGCTTTAAAAACATGAGTGGAATGTACTGTAATTACTTGGCACCTGCATGTTCTAATGTATTCTAAATAATGGGCTTTATGCAGTAAGTTTATATAGCTGAGCTGTGTAATATTTATTTGTGATGATTATACTGAGAATCTGATTTGCTAGCTGAGATACAGGTGAACACAACCCAGGCTTATTACTCTGGAGACTCGGTTAGCAATAGTGCTGGAATTGGGCAGGGGGCAGCTTAAAAGTAAAGCATATTTGCATTTGAAGTGAGCTGTAGTTGCCATGAAGGTAAGCAGGCTGGTCTCAATTAAAATTGTACATTAGACTGTACAAATAGTACTGCATGCTAATGCTCTGACATGTGGCTCTAGGGCACAGGAGGACATTGGTTGTTTTTTTCTGATGATTTTTCCCTTTGGACTAGTGGATCATGCGGCAATCAGCTTCAAACAAGAAGGTCAAGAGGTTTAACAGATTTACTGAGAGAATCAATTGTGCATGTGTTAGATGAAGCCTTCAGTTGTCTCATTACATATCAGCAAACCAAAGGGTCCTCATCTCTTCCACTCTCTCCCTCTTACTTGATCTGTCAGCTGTTTGTAGCCCGCACAAAACTCTTTCTCTTTAGACCTTTCCTTTAGAGTTGGACTTAGTTGAAAGTAAATTCTGAGAACTGGAGATGGACATACATGAACAAACAGGTCCATTTATTTAGAGAAGACTAGCTCTGTATGTTGCATACAGAAATAGATAGTTATTTTGTTCTTTTCCTTTCCCCACTGGTAAACATACTTCACACCAGAAGCATTGGTAATGCAAAGCCCAGCATCCTGTTGACACTTGGTGATATTTTTGACAGAGGTAAGGGTTGGTTGGGTCACCAAAGTGGATGGAACACAGCTTTTTGTGCTCTTATGCTTGAAATTATGAAGGGATGTTTTATCCATAGTTTCTCTTCTGTACAAACACATTTTTATCTCTCAGGCTTGTGTTTAGACTTCAGACTTGGCTGGTACTAATTAGAGACAAACCAGGTGGAAAGCAATGACTCAGATATTGAGGAAAAGATAACGGCTTTTTTAGATCAAAGTGTTTTACGTATACAATCTGTATTTCTGGATGAGCAGGAGGACTTTTTCACGTCCTCCCAGAGTATTTTTGGTTATTAAAGTGATAGCATAAGAACCTTAATCTGACAATTATGGGTGTGGTGCATCACCAAAGAAGTTGCCTTCTTACACAGTAAGTGCTGTGCTATGCTCATGGGCGGAAAATATCAGGCTTTACGAAGCTAATGGCAGATCTCCATTCCACTGCTAAGTCCTGAATATATTTGGTTTCATACACAGACTTCATTTGCATAAGCATCTGAGTATAACAAGCTATTCTGGCTGTTCCTGCTCTTCACATTGATTCCTCTTCCTCCTTAGCTCTGAAATTTTCACTCTTGACTCATTGCAAATGTTTCAGGTGCTCATTTTCTCACAAACATACATGCCCGTGGACTGTTACCTTTTCTGGGATCTTGTGTTCAGACTCAGAAGGCTGCACCCCTGCCAACTTGCTGTATGTAGGTGTGCCAGAAGTAATGTATCAGTTACTAACACTGCAGGAAATTTCCAGGGTGGAGGAAGCTCTGGAGATCAGCAGAGAGCATTTCTTCAGAGGTTCCTGCAAGGCTAGAAATCTACTTATTTCAATGGAATTAGAAATAGTCACCAGAAATAACTGCAGAGGTCTGCTTTACTCATGTTAGTACTAATGCTGTCTATGTTCTTGTTGATTAACTTTTTTATTTCTATCATATTAAAATGAAAATCATATTAAAAACGTCACACATGGGTAATAATTCTTTTGTGTGTCAGCACAGGAGTGGGATACAGACAGCTGTTTCCATTTTAGGCATGGAGTTGGGGGCAATTCAGAGCTTATAATTTCCTAGTTCATTATTAAAAGCACTGTTTGCGTTAAATATTTGCCATAGCAGCTCTTCCTCTGTTTCTGTTTGTCTCCCTTCTCACAGGAGTGCAGGGAACCAGAACTTCTTCACCTCTTCCTTCATGTGGCAGAGAGATGGGTTAAGTCCCATATATCATGCTTATGAACAACAAATCCCAGTCCTAACCTTACAAACATGCTATTGTGTGCTGTATTTGTGCATGTTCAAAGATTTGACTTCTCCTCTAGCATTTAATTTCTTAAAATTTCTAGATTAAGGGATATATATACTCCCTTCCCTTAAGGAGAAGGTTTTTAAAGTGCCAGTTTTTGTATTAGTGTAAGCTGCATCATCCTGGTGTTTCATCCCCAAGGACTCTGAACACAATCGTCATCATCACTTAAGTTTTCTGAGTGTTAAAGGAAATAACTATCTCCCCCATACACACTCCCCAAGTTGCAAGGTCTCTTCTTGCAGTAAGCTAGAATATCTTTTCTTTGTGCAATTGCCTCCCCTTTTTTTTCCACTCAAGGAAATGAGGATCTAAAAGGAAGCCTTGAAGCTTGTCTCATATGAAGAACCTCCAGATTTTCGGCTTGCTGTCAGTAGCATTATGACAGTGTTGCAGTCAGGTACCATGGTGATTTTAAACACTGTCAACACTGCCTGCATGTACTTGTCAAATAGTTTTTGTAAGGTTTTTTTATTGCTTTGATTCCAAGATGATTAAACACCAGGCATATCTAATTCCCACTGCAATGTCAATACTATTTACCTTAGAAGAAACTGATTTTGAAAATATGTTCGTAGTGCTTATCAGTGCCTTTATTCCTTTGTACTGCTTTAGCTTCAGGAAAACAGCTTCTGACATGGGAACCTACCTGTGTAAAAGTGCTGCTCCCTGAAATACAAATGGATCCCTACTTCTAGAAATGTGTTTCTAATGAACAGTGGTGTAAGGAACTCTTTTGTACTTCCACTTTAGAAATAGAAATACAAAACAAGGCAGAGTTCTCTGGCCTTTAATGTGTTCAGGAAGCAATTCTTAATGGTCCTATTCTGAAACCTGAAGCAATATTTTCTAAAACATGGGAAAATGCATTGCATATAGACCTCAAGGCCATGGCTGCAGACATGAGAGCAAGAATCTACTCAGAATTATGTTTAAACATTGCACCAGGGGGTATATAGTTTTACTTCCTTGTGTGGCAAAGCCTCCAGAGATTCCAGAATCACATTGAAGTTAATAGGTACAACAGTATCCTACTCCTTGCAGTGTTTAATACCATGATTTAGGTAACATCCTGGAAGAATTTGTCACATGGCTTAAGATTGATGCTTCATGCTTGAGCAGACCTGAAAAACTGCCACAGCTGAAAGAGAGGTTTTAGTTTCCTCTTCACTTCTCTGCTCCTTTCCTCATACAGAAAGTGAGTCACCTTCTGCACTGGATTGACTTTTTTTTTTGGTATAGATTACTGGACAGAATTGGTCACAGAAGACTCTAGTGATTGCACAGGGGGATTTCCTGGAAAGAGTCAGAGGACTTCTGTTTGGCTGCCTTGTGTAACTCGACGAGGCTCTTCTCAAAACTTGCTCTAAGTGATGATGCTCACAAGCTGGCTGTGATGGTCATGATTCTGAAGGGTTCATCCTGTCTCTGAACCAGCTATGCTGTAATTGCTAGTTCTTCCTCAACTGAAGCACCCTTTGTTTTTAACAAACAAAATAAGCTAAAGATTTATTTTGAGGGTCTGTTAAGTTGGGTAAAGTCAACAAACAAGTTAATGAGAACTTAAACCATAACTATACCATAATTCTTTGTTTTTTCCTTCTGTTCCATGGGTCATATAAGGACCAAGTGGCCAGAAGCACTAAAAACTAACTTACTGTGTACCAGGAAGCTGGGGGATAGAATATAAATCTGTTGAGTGGGCTTTCTCCTGGGAGAACTCTAAGAATATAAACACTGAAACACAGAAAATCCGGTTCTGTTATATCTCAGTAACTTGTCATGTTGACTTGATGAAGGCTCATTTTCAGTATTTAAAGTTAAAAGGACTTTTTACTGATTTTTTGGGGGAGGGTTGTTTCTAATCTCAGGATCTGAGATTCAAAGTAGTTTATATATTTTCTCCTCCTTCAAAAAGAAAGCCACAGGCTTGTTGCTCTGGGCTTGATGAAGGTAAATCTTTGGAGTTTCACAGAAAGGACCCTGTTTTGCTAGGAGGAGCTTATGGGGAGCTTGGAAGAGTGAAGCTAAATCATTTTAGCATTAATTAGGTTTGGAAATTAAGAGTTATGTATATTTAAAAACTCTTTAAAAAATCGGCTGCCAGGAATATATGGAGCTGACTGAATATAGAAACATGAAAGATACAGTGGACTGTCAGCTAAACCACTTTTCTAGCAGAGAAAATCTAGTAAGAATTAGTGAAAGTAGACATCTGATTCTACTTTTCTCTGTCCCTTGTGCATACAAGAGTCAGGGGTTCACAGACTTTTCCCAGGGCTGATGCCATATGTTAGGCAACTCCTCTGAAGAAACACCCATAGAGTTTGTCACCCCCATTGTGTTGGGTTGGGTGAAGATACAAGGTGCTTAATACAACATGAAACACCAAGCATTTAAAATTTAAAGCAGTGAGACAGATGTTGAGTCCATAACAAAATAGCTATGGACTCCCATAAAGGAGTATTTAGATGCTGGCAGCCTCCTACAGAACTCTACCAGAGCATGCAACACCTACTTGGGATCAAGGTTCCTGGGACAAAGCCATGAAGTTTTTGATTTATTCACCTAAAGCTCCGTTCCTAAGGCCATCTTTGGTTTTTGTAAAAGAGTACAGAGAGAGAAGAGGCTCTAGGTGATGAATTACAGGTCTGTTTTACTAACGACTTGTATTTCACTGAGGATGTGACTGAAATCTGGCATTATCAGTTGCTCAAAGTCATGTTACAGCAGGAAGTTTGAAGATACTGAAGCAGTATATTTACTTTCTGTGGGGACTGTGAGGACTTTAGTTCTAACTTTTCTATCTGATAGTCTTCTTACCTAACGTAGACTCAATACACTGGCTGCCTGTTTTCCTGCTGCCCTGGGGCTTAGGATAGTGTCTGAAAATGTGAATTATGGTGAAATGAATGAAATTGCTTGGGGTTTAGTTTGTTTCCCCTCCTGCAGATGAAGGAGAAGATTTGTTTTCAAACTACAGTGCCAGAACATCAGTGAAATTTCTGATGGACACCATTCTCCTGGGACATGGCAGTAGTACTCCTTTGGTTTGGCTGGACCTACTGCAGTCTTTATCTGCAAGTAATGTGGTGGGGGGGGGTGTCTCTGTATTGTGGATCCTGATACACTTTTGGCTGTTCCTTAAAGTTCACTGATGATGAGAACAGGTTCATGGAGCTCATATCCAGGGTGCCAGAGATAATCTTGGCAAAAATATTTTCTAAGGGGATAGTAAATTAACATCAACTGATGATCTGTCTGAATAAAAACAGTGAAGAAACCAACAAAACAAAAAGAAACCAAGTAACTGCCTCCAAGAAGTACAAGATGACTGCTGAGAAGATTTATTCCCTACCTAATCTTTGGCAACCCAAATTGCTTCCAAACTGCATGTGTTGAGTCTCGTCTCTGTAGGTTCCTTGTGTAGTCACTCGAGGGAGAGGTTTCTCCAGAAAGTGACTCAGGATTGATTCAGAGAGCAAATTTAGCCTGAGGAAGACTACCTTGAACTGTAGCTACCTGGGCCTCATGTGAATACTCCTCAGTGTGGTTTATTGTGCAAATATTTGTAAAAGACTGTTGCTCAGCTAGCATCTCAAAAAGCCATCTTCCAACTTCAACTGATGCAGTGGAGTTTCTTTCTGACACTAGTATGTATGTTTACTGCCCATCCTTGGCATAGATGACCATTTGTCATCTTTTCCTATCCTTCTCCTTCTTGATCTTGTCTCCCTTCAAAGTCACAAGCACTCATGCTTTGAGGGGCAGCATTTTCCTGCATCTTTTTGGGAGGTGCCACTCTTTAATCTTTCTGTTGCCAGTGGTAAGAAGAGGGTAAAGATGAGGGAAATTTTAGTGAGATATTTCTTTGTCTCACGTTGCCTCGGTGACATTTTATTAGCTGTGCCTGTAACATCATCCTTAAATAAAAGCTGAGAGTTTGCTGATTGTTGCCCTCCAGTATTGGAAGGGTGTCCTGTTTTGTCCTGTGTGATGCAGTATTACTTTGTCTTTTACACTTTGACTTCTCAGTTTTTAAACCAAGATGGGAACTGAAGAAGAGTGCAGCTTTGTGATAAAGGTCATGCACTTACAGAAGCTCTAATAGAAATGATGGAAAAATGCTTCTCTATTTTTTGAGAGGTTTTTTTTTTTCTCTGGTGCTCTAAATGAAACAAAATCTTCATCCACAATTTCATCAACTGTTACAACAGAAATATTCTGTGTGGCTCTGAGTAGTTTTCTAAACTTGCAACCAAAGATGTGCACGCTTCTGCAAAAAAAGACTTCAGTTCTGTTTCCCTTTCTTTCCTTCGCCTGGGACTGTTCTGCTTTTATTAACCTTTAGGAAGTATATCTTTTCATCTTAAAAATATGGAATGATGTAAGTTTAATATTGTAGCAATATTTTCACAGTGAATACCAGTTATAGGAAGAAACATTTATTGCAGCAGTAATAAAATGACTTAAATATTCTGTATTGTAAAACTGTAAGAAGCTGTAGTGTACCACATTGCTCACTCCGTGGTGTTCAAGAGCAGGAGAGTCTTGGTTTGACAGCATACCAGAATTAAGCCCAGTTTGTTTTATTTTTTCATTGAAAAATGTCAGTGTATCCTAGAAAACAACCATTTATTTAACTTGTGATCAACAATGATAAAATGAATTCTTTTCTGCCTGAGCAGGATGTGGCCAGTGCTATCTACAGTGTTTCCGTTAGGGATAAATCCATAGCAATGCCTGCTGACCTCTCTGTGTCTTGAACTTCAAGCTCGACTTAATCTGGTTTGCCAGTTTATCCTCCTTGGGCAAGGGAATGTCATGACAAGAGAGCAATCCTGCTGATACTCAGGATTCAGAAGCATCCTTAAAAAATATATAAACAAATATATGAGTAGATTAAAAAGAGGGAAGACTAATCTTGGAAGATTAGTTCTGATGTTTTGGTGTTACCAAGTGGGTGGAAGGATTGCTGGCGTGAGATCTGCAGTGAATGGGAACCTGTAGGTTGAAGAGGTTCTGACCATCAGGTTCTGAGTTTCTGTCTCTTCCAAGTTTAGGAGCAGCAGCGACCAGGAACCTCTTCAGGTAGGACTGAATGAACAAGGCTGGCTTCTATATAAAGTTCAGGAGTCCGTGGTTTGGGGTTTCTGCCCAGCTTCACTCCTACTCACACTGCTATAGCTTTGCACTTCAGCTCTCTACCCAGTGTAGGGGGAGTAGCTGTACCCTTGAATCTTGAATTTAACATTGCCTTCCAAAAATTCATACATCTGTGTTGTCATACTCTGTGTGTATTTGCATGGCTGAAAAGCCAACCCAAACCCCAGATAAAAGTGTTGAGGTGATGGCCAGTAGCTGAATGGTGCAGCCCAGCAAGGATGAGTGAGGCATTTGGCTTTGGGACAGAGAGAGCTGCAGTTCACAGCAGCGGGTTTTCAAAGTGTTGAGGTTGTTTCTGTTCTTCCCAGCATGCGGAAAGCTTTTGCTTTTGTAGTGTTGCTGGAGAAGGACTAAAAAGTAAGGTTAAATTCTTTGAGGACAAGTTCATTGTATCTGACCTGGTAGTAGGGAGGGTGGGGGGGTGGGGAAGAAGTCTTTGTGCTTATCTCTAAAGTGCATTTTAAATGAAAATTAAAAGAAAACAATAAACAATGAAGGACACAGGGCTATTTCTGTCATTTGATATTCTGCCTTCTGCCCCGTGGGCACATGCTGTCATTTATCATAGGGTTAGTTCAATGCCAGGCAAAAAACGTTTACAAACGTTTACAAATCAACTCTACAAGGTGATTTCTTTTTTTTGCAGAGATATGTTAACAGTGTGTGTTTCTGCACAAAGCCTGGCAGGGAGACAAATCCCCGTTCGTTCCCTGGCATTGTGGTGGCTGTGCTGTGAGGAGTCAGAGTGTCATTCTTTTTTCTAGCAGGGAAAGAGATGTTTACCTGCAAAAGTCAGCTTCTCTCACGTTGGCTTGCTGAGTGCTTGGTGAAAGAAGAGTAACAAGGGAGAGCATCTCAGGAAGAACTGAAACACCCATCTCCTTTATTTTCAATATTTAAATTTAGTACCTTTTAACTTTATTACAGGAAAAGCATGGGCCTGACAGCTACAACTTAGCTGACAGCTAAAACTTAGCTTGCCTTCAGATCACTGCTCAGCTTCTTCGCATGGAAAGGATCAGGTCTTCTATTGTTTTCTGTGCACTGAATTGCAGTCCTTGTTAGAGTGCCTGATTATAGAGTCACATCTCCCAAGAAAGACATTTTTGTCTGGTAAAGTGCAGAAGCCTGAACCCTTGTGAGCAGTACTGTCTGGCCAGCTGAGCAGCAGTTGCGCAGGCACTTGAGTTTTCAACTCTTTGTCCACTGTTTTGTGGTGGTATCTGCTAGGGGGCCCTTTCCAGCCACATCTTGCCAACTTAACTATCAGGATGCTGATGCTTGTTACAGATTAAAAATGGGTTGCTGAAGAAGGTTTCATCATAGGGTATATTTTCCCAGGGAGAGAGGTTTTGTAGCCACCCATGACATCTGCATGTCAGGATGCCATGTGTTTTCCTGTACCATGGTGTATCCAGGTCACCCAAAGAGCTTTAGGGACATTTTGTGACCTGATACAGTACTCAGAGCATGAACTAGCTCAGCCCCTCATCTCCTCAGGGCCCCAGGCACGTTCCCAGCTTCCACAGAGAGGGAGGAAGGCTTACACCTCCTGCTGTTCGGATAAACACAATTAGTTTGGACTTTGTTTTTTGGACAACATGCATTGTGTGGTGAGGCTTTTGTTGGCAATGATATGTTTGCTTTTCCCTCATGAAGTTACTCAGGCACCAACACAGTCCTTTGGTTTATGAGTTTATTGGGGAGACCCATCATTTTGACATCTTCTGAAGAGTTACTTCAGACTCACCTCGGCAGCAGATCTTGTGTCTTTCTTTAGGAAATATCTTGGACAAGATTGTAACCTGTGCCATTTGGCAATGCTTTTTCTTCTTGTGCTGGACTTAAGTCTCCCATGTTCATTTGCTTGTGCTGCTGGTTGGCAGCATTCAAAGGTTGTACATCTTAAAGATGTTTCCATCAGTGTCCTGAGGTTTTGTTGTTTATGAATGCTAAAAATGCTGAGGTGAGCTACAATTTCTCATACCCCGTGCAGTCGTTTGCATGGATTTAGTTGTTCAGAATGCTGTTGGTAAAGAAAAACCAAAATACCTGAAATTTCATTATCCGGCTACTTCAGAAATGAATCCAATAACTGTTTTCCATCACAGACCTGCATGAAGTTAGTGGCAAGCTCTAAAGATTACAAATTATTTTTAGCTTGTGGTATGTTTTTCTCAAACACTGGCCATACTGCACAAGGACTGCTTCATTTCAGGCCAGTGGTTTCAAGTACAGATGTGAGATGTCCATCATCCATCGCTGAGGTGACAAGCTTTGTTTTCTAGGAGGGTTTTTAAATACATTTGTGGTCTCCTCAGTCATATCTTGTTTCCTGTGGCTTGCTTGCCAGAATCCTTAATGTCCAGTGATCAAACTCACAAGTTTTCTTTGTCACTTGGATTACTCTGTTTAATAATATGCAATTACCAATATGCTGTTGCTAAGATGGACTTTTTCATTTACTCTCAATGTTTTTATTTACATTTTTATTTACTCTCAGTCAACACTTTGAGAAGAGAATTAATCTTATCTCTTCTTGAAGAAATCAAATATGTTCAGGATCGCAGTCCAGGTGCTAAATCCCATGGAAGCACTGGCTGTGGACCTGCTTACTTCAAGGCATGCTCCAGCACATATGCTGAAGGTGCACATAACTGTTGGAGCATGACTCACAGTGAGCTCAGGAGGGAGGATGCAACACAAACTGCTAATGCAGTCTAAGTGTATAGATAATTATTCAAGTATATGTATGAAACGTTTGTGAACACAGCAGTTGTAGCTACGTAGTGTGTGGTTAAGGTCCAGAAAAAAAGTTTATTTTATGAAATCATTGGCCTTTTAAAAACAAAATTATACCTTGTGCATTTTAAAATTTGGTTTTTATGAGCTCTAAATGGGAGCACCTATTTGTAAGAGTTCTCTTTATTACTTTAGTGGTAAATCTTATAAAATGCAAAAATATGTAATGATTACTGTTATTCAGGAAATTCAGAATTCAGTGAAATTTAGGAAAATATTCTGATATTTTGCCTTATTGTATTACTGAGCTTTGCTGCAAGAATAATTGTTATCCCATCAAATAGTATTTAATATTAGCTGTAGGTTATCTGTCTTTAAGGAGAAACTGATGGTGTTCACTGTCCAGCTCCCTCATCCTTCAGCAAGTACTTAAACCATATGCAAATAACCACTTAACACTCTGTTTTACATTGTTTTAATTAAATGCATCTCTTCTTCTTCTGTAATTATCTTCAGACATTGGGCATTCTGCTGATTTTCAGGGTGTTTTTGGAGAAGATTGCCTACTGGTCCCTTGCTTGCAGAGATAAATGATAAACCAATGTAAACTCTTGTTAAGCTGAAGCCTTACGTGTCTGCTGTGAATAATTCCTACTTCTAACAATGTATTAGGTAGAAATGCATTGTATAGAATAAGGCATGCACATATTTCAAAGCAAGAACTGTGCAAGGTGTGGAAATTATCAGCAAGCTGGGATTTAGTAAGAGTTCTTCTTTAACTATGGCTGCACAAGTGGATTCTTTCTCATTAATGTGTCAACCAACATAAGCAGTAACACTTGCACCAAAACAGGCAGGTAATAAACAGACTCATGCCCCAGTCTGATGATGAAACCAGCTCCATAGAAAAAACACCTATACAAAAGTTTCTGAAGTGTTTGGCATGAATAAACCATCAAGTTTTATTACCAGTAGACATCCTGGTAGTGGAAGAGCGAATTTTTGTAACATGGAAATTGAATGGAACATTTAACAACACTTGGTTGAAAAGCAGATTGTTCAAGCATGGATGTTTTAATGAAAGGCCCCATTGAAAGTCACTGTCTTTTCGTGCATTCATTCCCTGTTTTTCACAATCATCTGTTACTTAAGATGTTTTCAGTTTGGGTTTTGATCTGGAGGTTATTCAGAGTGCTCAGTGACAAGCTTCAGGGAGAAATTTTGTAATCCTGTGCTTTGAGAACGTCACTTAATTGATAATCCAGGACCAGGGGTTCAGGTTCAATTTCTGGAATTCCTGACTATAATACATCCTACCCTTTTAGATTGCTGAAGAGCTAATTAACAGTTTCTGGCTTTCATTTATGATACTTGTATAGCTCAGGCTCTTCTGAGCTACAACTGTGTTCCAGGCCTGTAGGTTTGGTAGTTCCAAGGAAGATAAAACTGTTATTTTCGTTTCTAATTCCTTTAGCAAGCATAACATTAGGAGGAGGGAACGATGCTTATTAAACTGGATAATTTGTTTTGGTCAAAACTCTCTTAAGGGCAAGCTATTTTTAGAGCTTTATCTGCAGCACATGTTAACTGAGGTGTTTTGAAGCTCACTCCAACAGGAACAGGGATTGTTTTACCAGCAAACGTGAACAACTTTGTTTAGCAACTTGCAGTCTGTGTTTGGTTACTCTGTCAGTGTTTTTGTGGGTCACAGTTGTGAGAAGATTCAGAAAGCAGATAGCAAGGGAAGCTGCTAAAACAAATGCACCCAGGGAGCAAAATTGAAAGGGCTATAGAGATGTATTGTGCCTGTTTTCACATTGGTTGCCCAAAATAACTTTGCTTTTCATGTTACAAAATATTGATTGTTTTACATAATTTGCAAATGATACAATGGCTCATCTGTGTTTAGCAGCATCAATGAATAAACCCAACTCAAAAGCCACATCAGCCTCAAGTCAATATAACAAACCTTTCATTAGCAGATACCATAGACATCCATTTCTTAAAGGTTTTGGAAGAAGCATCTTGACAGGCATCAATAAACTGAGTTATAATACAGAAATGCTGAAGCTTTCTAGTGATGCTAAGCTAATTCCTTATGTGCAGAAGGGTGAGCTAATTGTCTGGGATCAAAAAGGGCCCAAATCAGTAGGTTGCAGCCCATTTGCTCTCATCTGACGTTTTTCTTCTCTCTCATTATGCGTTTCTTAACCCCTACACTGAGATTCCCAGAGGGTACTGTAGGAGTCAGTTTACTACTAGCCTCTTGAAAGCACAGGGAGTTCCACATTGATTAGGATATTGAGTACCTTGCTCTGTCCATCTTTAACCTGTTAGATGCAAGTAATAAGTGTACTGTTTATCCCAAGAAAGAAAACAGTGACAGGTAGTTCAGGATGTAAGAAAGCAAACTTTTGTAGCTTAAGTACAGTAATTATTGCTAATGAAGTCTTCAATTGATAGTAAAATGCATGGTAGCACAGCATTTTCACATCAGCATAGGGCATTATGCTGACACTTCTTTAGTCTACTGCGAATATGCAAGCCTTGAATTAGTCAAGATTGCCAAATGTAAAAGCAGAAGTTTGTAGTCTTAGGTTTGGGTTATATTTTGTTTGTCTTGCCTTTTAATGGATGTGGGAAAAGCATTGTGATTAAAGCTCTAATTTCAAAAGCATACACTGTGGGAAAAAAAACCCAAGAGACTTTGTCAGGCCAAATGCTTTCCTCACAAGTACTTCATTGATGCTCAAATGCACCCATAGTCATCTGTTAAAAAAAATGTTTAAAAGTGAAGGGCTTAAAATTCCTTCAGGCATCTGAAACAGTGTCTGGAGGTGCAGCCAGAGGCCAGTCCCACTGGGTTTAGTTCTGCCTATTGTTTCTCCTGATAATTTGTGATTAGCCCTCTCCCACTGCAGGCTGCTTCAAAGAGCTTCAAAACCCACTTGCATTTTCCTCGATTTGGGTGGAAAGAAGGATGGGATTTCTTGCTATCCAGACTTCATTTTCTAAGGTGGCAAGTTGCAAATACAATTTTTCTTCTGTACATTGGAGAGTCTGAAGGATTCTTTGGCTGTAATGCTGAGTCTTTCACATCACCTTACTCCAAGTTTTAACAAGCAAAGCAGATCTTGCAGCTCTTAAAATTCATCCGAGCTTGAATTTGGCTGTTAGCTACCATCGGCCAGCTTGTGTGGATCCCTTGCTAAACTGTGACCTAAGCCCAAGTCTGTTTATTTTAAAACAAGTGTAGTTGTTGTCGTCTAATAGAGGCAATTGATCTGTGAGGTCCTTCCCTGCTTCTTTAAAATTCTTTCTTTTCAGAAGAAATCAATCTGGATTTATAGGTACTATTGTTAAGAGATGGTAAAAACATCAGAAATTCGTGTAAAGCTCACTCTGGAGGATAAAAGACAAGTGTCACACAAACATGCAAACATTACTTCATCACCAGTATAAACATTCATAGCAAACATCATCTCATCAGCTCATCTGAAACACTTCCAGGTTCTTTTTCTTACAAAGAGGGAACTACAGTGATATGTTTGGAGATGAGGTTATAGATGAGATACATTGATCAAGATGAAATCCACGTATGATCTGGTATCTTGCAAAGGTTATGCAACAGGTTTGCTGTCCTGTACAAACCGTTCTCACACTGAATGTGTTGTGGCTTTGGATGAGTCCGATGCTATGTCTACAATTTTTCAAGTGGAGCTGGATAATCCATGAGCAAAGCTGTAAGGGTATTAGAGATTAAATGGAAGATTAATGACTACTGGTGGATTACTGAATTTCAGGGTTTGAAATTCTGAAAGTAGACACTTCCCCTGTGTACTGGTGTCTCTGTTTCAAATAACCAGGCTGGCTCAGGTGTTGAAGCAAAGGCATTGCATGAACTTCCTTGATGCAGTGGAATTCATGTTATTGAATTAGGGATGTTTACTTTGTTGTGGAGTCCATACAGATTGTGCAGAGTGTAAAATTCTGGTAATAAACCCAGTCCCTGAATAGATATTTAAAATACCTCCCTGCCTTACTGTTCTCTTCATGAGCTAGGTACTCTGTACATGGTTTCCTGCCTGTGGCATGTGGCAGGGTAATTTTAAGAACTTGTTGGGTTAAGCAAGAGGAAACTTTTAAGAAGCAGATGAGAAATATCTCCAGTAGAGTAATTCTGTGTGATGGCTCTGTTGTCCTGCAGTGGGAGGTGACAGCTTTCTGAGAACCCTTTCTCAGAAAGAGCCATCAAGAAGAAGCCTTCCCTTCCCCATCCAGGAATGGTGTTTTATCATATGTGGATCTAAACTGTTGAAAAGTCTGATCACATTTTAGGCTTCTTCTCACGTGTGCCATTTAATAACAAATACTTCCACACATTAACAAACCTCCTAAAATCATACTAAGGTATTGAAAAGTATTTCTGAGATAGAAAACTTTGTTTAAAGGCTGCTTTAAATTTTGCTTTTCCATTCAAAGTTTTTATTTTGCGTCATGGAAATGAAGTCTCAGATGGCTCAGATGCCTTGTCATGTCTGCTTGTTCACTAAAAGAAAGAAGAAGAAAAAACATGTTAATTTGGATTTATTCAGCCAGAAGTCTTCTGTGTGTGTTAGGCAGTTAAATCTGTCATGCCTGATGTTAGTGATATAAAAGGAGCAGTAAAAGTTTTGCAGGGACTTTCTTCCCTCCTAACAAGAAACATTTCTGTATTTACTTCAAAGAGTGCTGCCTCGTTGCATCAGCTGTGAAAACATCAAATGAAAGGCAGCAAAAGCACCTGAACAAACTGTTTTTTCTGAGGACTAATTTGATAAGTTGGAAAATTGCTGTAATGGAGTTTTGTAGTGACTGGCAAATTGTCTTTCCCCCATCCTTCATTTACTGCAAGCTTCTACACTTATTAGCAGAACAGACTCCATTCCGACCTGTACATTTTTTTTTATCCTAACGACCTTCTTCCTACTATTGTTTTCTTTTTACTCACCTATTCCTCCTCCTCTCTTCATGTAAAAGCACATTAATCATTAACATTTGTACATAAGACTGAAAAAAATGCCTTTTCAAAGCTGCTCTTAGCTGAGGTATAAATATTAACCAGCAGATTCACTAGTAGTGGTAGGACTGCTTTTTAAATACTGCTGCTATTCAGTGCCAGTTTTTGCATTTAGGAGGTGCTGTCTGTTATTATGCACTTGGAGATGCTCAATCCATGGATAACAGATTTTAAGAAATGAACAGCAGTACTAGGGAAAGAAGTGACATGAGTGTAGCACATGCTGGTATTAAGCCCTCTTCCATTTAATACCGACTTGGGATGGTGCCTGTAGGATTGGATCATCTTTTTTGGCTTGTGGAGCCTAAAACATTTTGTTCGAGGTACTGGTCCTTTTGCAAGCATCACATATGGGTGACTCCAGAGCAAAACTATGGAATTAGTTTTCTTTGTTAACTCTTCCCCATCTCTTTAAAGTGGTTCAAGGATTGCAGGATAAAACCCAGTATATTAGGTGTGTTGAAAATGTCAAGAAGTAATCTCTAGTTACCAAACTGCTAACAGAAAACAGCAAGGGAAGATTAAGGAAGAAACAACTTCCTTAAATAGTAATTCTGTTATAATAATATAATATAAATTCTAATAATATATTCTCTAAATTCTCTTCTTGTTTTTTTCTTTCTGCTCTCTTTGCTGTCACCCTAGTAGGGGTAAACTTTGTATTGCAGTTTGAAAGTAAAGATACTTTGAACATGTATGAAAGGTTGTCCCAAGAAAGGGTATTGTAACGAAAGCAACAAGTGGTGGTCCTCTCTTTTTCTGCAGAGACAGATAGATGAGAAATCAGAAAACTAAACTAGGGAAACTTGTAGTTGGTGACGCAAGATAGAGACCAGAGGGGTTGTTCCACTGGTGTGAAAAAGATGAAGATGCATTAGATTTGGTGTTAGCTGCTTGCATACGCTCTCATTACGGGATATTTTGGACTGCAAACCAAAGTGTGATGTTTACACCAGCAGAAAGAACAGCAAGCAGCACTTCTGAGGCCTCATGACACATGTATAATGTTTCTATGTGCTTAACACTGGCATGAGAGCTGTTACTCACTGCTAGAAAATGTCATTGGCCAGAACCGCAATGCCAAGAAGTTTTACCCCTACCATTCTATGATTCTATGTTTCAGGTGTGAGTCAAATGTAACACTTTGAAGTCATTTATTTGGTCAGGGGAGCTGATGCTCTCTTTTTGAAGAAGATACCTGAAATTCAACTTTGTAGAGGATTTGTTTTTTCCACTTAGAAAATTGTGTTTCCTGCTGTCAGTGAAGAGTCACAAAATGCCTGCTGTGAATCACACAGAGGCAAACCATGTCAGAGAGAGTTGTGACAGGAGGAAAAAGCAGATCACAGACTTAGCACAAAGTGTTGAAAAGGTTTCTTTAGGGAAAAATAATCCCTTGGACTCCACAGCCCAAATTCCCCCAACCCTCCTTTGAGGACTAGACCAAATTTTTCAGTTCTAAGTGTAATTTCAGACCCAGATGAGCAACTGCACTGGCTGCTTCTCCTCTTCTGGAGCTGCCAGCTCATGGCACATGTCTGTGCCTGTGGTGAGACCTCTCTGCAGCAGTCTGTAGGGTCAGTGAGGGCATGGAGAGGGATGATGTAACTAAAACTCCAAACATATGGTGGGTTTGAGGTTTTGTTTGTTTGTTTGTTTGTTTTATTTGCTTTTCCCTTAAAAAAAATCCCAACTCCATTTTGCCCTTTGTAGCTGCAAACTAAGAGAACAATCATTAGAGCTTTTACCTAAGACAAAAAATTAGTAAGTCTGCTTTTCTGGCCATTTTATCCAATAGCAATAAATCTCACTGAGCAGAATGCATCTGTCCTTACAGATGTGGCTATTCTGAGTGTAAAGAACTTCAGATGGTCCTACTGGTTCTTTAGGCCCAGGTATCAGGGTCTTTTTACTCCTGCAGTAGCTTTATTTCAGTAGGTGTATCTGTAGAGATTAGAACATAAAATACTGGCTCCTCATTATAGTGAGACAAATGGGTTACAGCTGGAGAAAAGTGTGATGATTCATTTTTTTAATGAAAATAAATGGCTGCAGTTCTGTTCTGTTTCTGGTAATATGCTCTCTTGTAAATGTATTGTCTTTTGAAAGTCTAACCCTAGTTCTGCACACTGTGGGGTTTTTTATTAGAACTTATTTCCAGTGTGAGTATTCCTCTCAGGCTTTTATTTTTAGATGCTCAAGACACGCTTGAAAACAAAAAGTGTGTAGCTTGGAGTTCAGTGCAGTCAGGTCAGTTAAGTAAGAATCATTTCTTAATGCTTTCATCCCTCCATCCTCCCCATCCAGAAGGAGGTCTAGAGTTTGGTGTCTCTTACTAATAAAATTGTCTCTAGGTATTATACCCATTAAAAAGGGGTGAGGGGATGGTCGAGACAGCCTTTATTGTCTTAATCCTGTTCATGAATGATTCAAAGAACAGTGTCCAGTTCCTGGAAGCTCCAGGGCTTCGGTTTTAATTTAGACTAATTGTTTTCTTGAAATAATGAGCAGTGATGACTTCAGAAAGCAGCCTTCTGGCGCCTAGATCATTAATGACTCACCGTATCTTTAGTAACAGTTACATACACATTTCACCACAATTTGGAAAAGTCTTGGTCATTTTGTTCACAAGGAATGTATACATATGGTAGGAATGAATGGAAGTGTGGCATGTGCTTGTTATTTCATGTTTGTAGCCATTTTGAGACACGGAATCTGATGCAACGAGCAAGAAGAAGAGTTGCATTGGAGGGCTGATCCAGATGGAAAATATTGTTTGGGGTGGTTTTTTAGCATAGGTGATAAGCCTCTTGCCTCCTCCTTAACTCCTCAGCAGTGATGCAGTGTAAGTACCGCTCCATGTTCCTGAGGCTCATCTGTTGTGGCAGCACTACAGTTAGTCCCCTATTCAGGAAGACTTTGGCTTTCTTGGAGATTTCATTGCAAGTGTTCTTCAAGAGTGGCACTGAGAACAGTGAAGGGAGGAAAACATGTTATCCACCCATAGTACCTTGTGGGAGAGGTTTTCGGCAAAGGGGAATCCCTTATCACTTGTCTCAAGTGATGCACGGGCAGGTCTGTTCTCACCCCTGGTTGAATGTTTTCCTGAGGAGAAGTCATGTAGGGCCTTGCACTGTCTGAACTTCAAATGCATCCATGAAGTTGCTTCTAAAGACTATTGAGTCTTTCCAGCCCAGGGTGTGACTGCACTCTCCGAGGCCCAGCTCACCAGGCAGCAGAGCAATGGCTGCCCTAAGGGAAGCCCTTCAAGCTCTTAGCCCCTCATCTAAAATCTGCTTTTCCAGGTGCCAGTTAAACATTTGCTCAAGACCATGTGGTGTTGACCACCGTATGTACTTCCTCAGTGTTCATCACACGCTGGAGGCTGGTGGTGAGAGACTGGCTATCATCATCAGCCACCTGCCACAAATAGCAGAAGAAAAACCCCCACAAAAAAGCAGAAAAATAGCACAAAAGCTGAACAGAGATCATACAGGTGACAAAGCTTGATGCAGAGAGACCTTTGGCATGGTTTACACAAAGCTTTGGGGTGGTTAGGTGATGAGAATGGAGAAGAGCTTTTTAATTTTTTCAGGGAGTGTTGACTGGAAGGAAGCTTGGAAGTGGAGGCAAAGAAATGTCATGCTGCTGTTAGATTCTCTATCACATCTTGCTGAACAGAACGTGGTGCCTGTAGGTATACATTAGTGGGTGCAACACACAGCCACACATTTTTCTGGTTTACATCAGCTTTTGCTCTTAAGAGACCCCAAAACACATCTCTGAGTCTAAAGAAGTAGTGAACCATGACAAGGGAGGATGCATATGAGGCATAATGCAGATTGAGAAGTCAGAGTCCAGTGTGCTTGGGCAAAATGAAGTGCAGGGGTGGTCATCATTGTTACAGCTCTGCAGGCGTCACTCCAGTTTGCCTGGTTTCAGCCTCAGCGATGTCCAAGTCTGTTGTGAGGTCAAAAAGTTGGGTAACATTGCTGGTGTTACAGGGAAAATGGTAAGTCGAGGCTAGAGTATCCTCAGTACAGTGAAGGGCAACTTTTCTTGGCAGAGGGGAGAAATGTTAGGCAGAGATTTGACAGCTATTGCAGATACTTTGCTGTTAGCTCTCACATACCTCTAAGCCTTTATTTATTTTCATTAATTTATTTATCTAATTTTGGTGACATTGAGGTTTTTTTAATGATATCCAAAACTACTATATCAGAATTTCCTTGGATCTGATGAGATAATCTACAAAGAAATATAGAAATATATACATATATCAAGACAGCCAAGACAGTATGTCCCCCTTCAGAGACAACCACTGAACAGTTTGTCCAGCCTTTCTTCCTTCCATCATTTGCAATATATATTGAGAGAAACAGTGTGATAAGCTAAACTCAGTGAAGTTAAAAAAAGAGGAATCCAAGTCTAATGTTGCTTGTACCTATTTTATTGTTTGAAATTCCGCAGTGGCCTCAAATCTGTATCAGCCCCTTTACAGTAGCACAGAATTCAACCACGTATTAGAAGAGCTTCTTCTGGAGAGCATCTCTGCTTTCTGTTTTTTCAGCAAGGTTGTGTTGCTCTGGTTTTATAATGCACCAAAGACGTATTTGATTTCTTCATGTGACCAGCTGGCTTTGTTAAAGGTTATAGGGGCAGTTATTTGTTTGGAAGTTACTCTTTTGGTGTTATTTTTTTGATGCAGCTCATAGTGCTCAGTGTCCTCCCTTGCTCCACTGCTACAGCTACCAAAAACCCAAACAAAAACCTATTGTTGCCACTGCTTTAGTTTGAAATGAGAAACTGAAGTCTGTAATGTCAAGATAAGTTATTTTATCATCATTTAATTACAGCTCTTTGTTAAGCGGGTGCATACAGGAGTAGTACAAACCCATTAAATGGTAATGCTGAGTTCTCATCAAGAGCTTGTTTATTGGAGAATCAATCAAAGGAGGCCAAAAATACCATCTTCATTCCCCATTTATTTTAGGAAGCTCGTTATAGCACAAATACCTTTTTCATAACCCGGGCTGATATTTTAGAAAAATATCACTGTAGTGAAATTTTCTTTATGCATCTACAGCTTGTTTCCAAAACTGTTAATTGGACCTGTGGGCAGAAAAGCTGTTCCAAATGTAAAGCTCTTTCCCAGCATACTTTATCTCAGGATAATCCTTTCATCCAGGAAAATGAAGGCACATTTTATAAGGTCCAACAGTACATTACCGAGCCTACAGGGGAGCAGAATCAATGCAATAAGCCCAGAATACCACCATGTCCATTCTTCTTAGAACTTCTTAGCTATTTAACAAACTTGATTTTCAATTAATGAGCTAATTTAGTCCTCCCAAAAGCTAAATGCCTTCGCATCAAGCGTCATGCAGGCAAGCTCATGCTGGTGTTGGCCATGCAGCCCTGCCAATGCACCTGTCTCTTCACCTGCAGCCACCAATGCATCGTCCTGCTCTCATCCCACACAGTTTAGCAGGCTCCCAGATATTAATCACTATGGTTTTGTGGTAGGTACAAACAACAGCTAACATGAGTCGAACCCAGCTTTGCTAATTCATGTAGCCAAGGTTCATTTTTTTAAGATCTAGAATAAAATAAGTGGAATCATGCTTTGGAGAAGGAGTCATCTGGATTTTGTAAACCCCTCTGAGCTCCTCGTGTGCTGAAAAGGTTTGGGAAGGAAGGGAAAGCCAGGATGGTCAGTGAGGGTCTCTGTTCTGCATTCAGCAGCAGTTCAGCTAAAAGCAAATTTAAAGAACAGGAGGAAATAAACCTGAAAGTTTAATTATTTAGTGCTGCTGCAAAATCTGTGCTAGCTCTGTTCTGCTAACCTTGAAGAAAGATATAATAGACATAGAAATGTATAATAAGCATTAGGAGGGTGAGGAAAGAGATGAAAATCCTGTGAGCAGGAAGGAGAGGCAAATTTTTCCAGTGGGCAGACTTGAAAAGCAAGCTATTTAAACCAGGAACAAGTATTTTTATTGCTACGGTGCACAGTTAATCCTGACTTTGCTAGGATTGTTTTGTCAAGAGTGTGGCAGAAAGATCAGCCATCAGTACAAACCCTTCAGCTTGCAGAGGCTAAAAAGAGACAGTGCTTTGATGTCTGAAAAGAGATGAAACAGGCATTTTAAGGAGGCAGGCCCACTCACAAATTTTATTATACTTTCACTTTAGGACAGTTGTCTAAAACCAGGCAACAGCATTTGGTATTGCACGTCCTCCTCCTGTTCCCTGCCTTCTTAAGGAAGGGGTGGCTTTGAGTTTTATAATGCTTTTTTCTGCCTCCCTGCCTTAAATGACAGCACGATTCATTTTTCTTTTATCTGAGAGCTGGTGTGTGATTTGGTTGTTCTTTCATTCAAGAGCTGCAGTGAGGAGACACAAGATGATATCACTGTGCCCTCATGGCTAGGATATGCCAGGCCAGCTTAAGGTCTGTGAGGCAAGGTCCTTGGTGCTCAGGTTGGTCTCCCTGGAGGACATGTTTAATCTGGTTGGAGGAATGGGAGGGAGGTGAGAAACAAGTCCTGTTCCTCAGAATAGTAAAGCAAGAGTGATGATGTTACTCCTGCCACAGGGAACAGGTTACAAATCTTACATGTTGGTGATGCAGAACAGTGCTGTGGCACTAAGGGTTTACTACCAATGAGAAATGTGCCCATTCTGCTACAAGCTAATGTCCAAACTGTGGATGAGACTAGAAAATAAAGGCTGCTGTTGTAGAGAGAAGAAAAAAGGGACTTCTATGCATCAAAGACATAGAACACTAAACGAGCTGTTCACATCTTCACCATTTTCCTCGGGAGAAGTGGTTAAGTTCTTTTATATTTCATTGCCCTCTCTCCCCCTTGTTCATGGGGAGAAAAAGGTAACCAATTAAATATCTGATGGTGAGGAGCTGCAGCCTTTCTTTGTGCAGAGGTATCTCTAATTCTCACATGCTTATTTTCCTATTCAGTTTTCATATGCTGAACAGATCACTTATTAATTGTTAAATGGCTGCTCTGCAATTCAGTTATGGAAATGATTTCTACTTCAGTACCACTTGCCCTTGAATCGAGAACAAGAGGTCAACCAAAATTAGATAACTTTTCTTTGAATCTTTTCTCTTTTTTAAAAAAAGAGATGGTTCAGCATGATGCCTGTCAAGAAGAGTACAAAGTGCTGTGCATGAGAACAATTTTCATGGCAAGGCTGGTTTGGGGATCATGTTGAGAACTGGTGTCTGGATCGGTTCTGATTAGACTTTTAAGCAGATGAGTCCAGGTGTGCTGCACTCACTGTAATGCACAGTTTGTGTTCTATTGCCTGCCTGCATTTCTAGGATGAATTTTGATATTGTAGCTTGCATAAACCAAAATGGTAATATTAGCTGAGGCAAAGAGAGCTGTGTGGGCAGAGCCTACGGCCCCTTGACTTCAGTGGGATCCTGCACAGGCACACGTGTCCTCCCACGCTAATCTCTTTGCAGGATTGCACCTACCGCTTCAGTTCTCATTGTGAGCCTTTGCTTTTCCTCTTACACAAGGAAAGAGGCTGGGGGGGGAAAGTGATGTATCAAACAGCAAATATTATCAAGGACGTATCCTGTATTTAAAAAAGAAAAAGGCTAAGAAAAAAGCAATTGTGTATCTTGTCCATTTTTTTCCAGCAGAGAGCTATGTTCCACCAGCATCTCTCTGCTGGCACATAGTGCTGATATTTTAGTGCATTTCATCCAAAGGTCAATGCAGTCAATGCAGAGATTTCCAGTCTTTAGTGGGCTTTGCACCACACTCAGCAGGAGCTGCTGTTTTGCTGATAAGTCTTGAGTTCGATTCCTGTCCCGAGGCTTTGGGACAGCAATAGCAGCAGCATTGGAGAGAGGCTGTAAAACGGGCTGGACTGCAAATAGGTGGATGCCCTCCTTTTCCATTTCGTGGGAGATTTCTCATGGTGATTTGAAAGGCAGCAGTTTGCATTTGAAAAGAAATGACAAAAAATATCAAAAACTTAATAAACCAATCTTTTTTTTTCCAATTTGTCTTTTTTCCTCTTGTAAGTTCATACATTTCAGTTACTAAAAAGAAACAAATTCAGTTACTTCGGTCCCACTGAGAATACGTGTGTGCAGTGGCAATGTAACTGAGCAGTCCCTTTTGTCCCCTTAAATTCTATTTTCAGATCATGGGGATAAATGCTTTAAATGCTGTAAAAACAAGGAGAGAAAAACATTAAAAAGCCTAGTTGGCCTGACCACTTTACCTTGTTACATACTGAAAGAAGGAAAAGCCAGCTGAATGTGTGCTGAGCTGCAGGCATATTTTCAAGTTGTGGTACGTTGCTTTATATTTTTAGACAAGCTCTTCTGCCCAAATGAGAATAATTTTTCACTCACCATTTAGAGGCATATTCGTGTGTGATTCAGGATTTGCATGATGCACCAGTGTGCCACGACAGAGGGTTAATGTCTCTCTAATGAGATGGGGATGCTGCTGGTGGTCTGTGTGTCTGCCAGGAGCCTGTTTTACCAGGCTGTGTCCTCTTCCTTCTCAGCGTGGTAAAATACCCTGGAGCAAATGGATGCTTGGCATCGCTGTGATGCTATAAACACAGCCAGGATAGATGTGCATAAACAGATGCCCTTGAGAAATTACTTCATGAAAAATTCCATTTTGTGGCCACAAAGGCTATTTCCTGTAGCCAGGTCATGCTGATCTAAGAGACTGGTTGCAAGAACATAGGGACTTTTTGAAAATGGGACTTTTTGAGGGCATTGGCTGTCACTGTTCAGAGATGCAAACCAGTAGAGGATTTGCAGGGTTTTTACTGACCACTTGTGAAACTCACAGCAGCCAAAATAAACACTGTTGTACTTTTTGTTCAGCTCTTTGTTGAAGTATTTCAGCAGCATGCCCCATACTCCTCACATCTGCTCCTCTTTGACAGGCAATCCAGGTGCCTTTTAGACCACAAGGCAAGCATGCACTTTTCGGAAAGGAGCAGAAAAGGTTTTAAACACAGTTTATTCCAAAATGCTCATAATCTGTGATCTCTTCTTTGACCAAACTGGGTATGGTCTGAAGACAGGTTGTAGTAAAAAAGCCATTGCCATCAACAGGACCCGGCATTGCCCGCTGTCATGGAAAATAAGGCCACTTGAACTGTCTTAGGGTATTAATTTCCACTCAGCTTTTATATTTGATGTAATACTTTTAGGCAGGACATTAATGGGCACTTGAATCCTTTATATAACAGATAAACATTAAAAAGCTGTGCAGGAGCAAAAGAGATCTGGGTTTGGGATGCTAACCAAGTTATTAAGCCTGCAAGCTGATAGTGCTTTCAGCCAGAATATGCCAGGATTCCACCATGCAGCCTTCTAAAGGTCAGATATTCTCTGCTCAGGTTTTGACTGTGTTCTTTGCCTGTGAGATTATTTTTAAATGCAGATTACTTAAACTGTATCTATGGAGTTGGTATAAAAGTAATTTTTAAGCCCCACCACTCATTCCTGGTTATCCTGCCAATGAGTATTGCAGTAACAAAGAGGAACATGGCTGACAGTGATCTGATTAAATAAACAGTGAAGTTAAAAGAACAGAAGTGTCCTGGTGGAATTAAGAGTTAACTAAATGCATAGTTTGCAAACTCAGTCCTTGGCAATAGCCTGTAGCAAAACCGTGCCCCTGTGACATGGAGGGCTTGATGTTATAATTTGGTACTTTCCAATACCTTTAAGAAAATGGTGAAAGCACAAAGTAGTTGAAACTTGACTCTGAAGAGGACTGCTGAATGACTCCCATGTGAGATATTAGGAAGGCTAAGATGTAGTGAATATGAATTCCAGGTCTGATTAATGTTCTCACTTAGAGAACCCAAATTTAGGGTGAAAGCAGAAGATCCTTCTGTTCAGGGTTCTCTCTTCCTTTGACTAATTTCATACTGCAATTAAATGCTACAAGCCTGAAAAAACAGACACTAGTTTAAGTCTTTGGAGATTAAACAAGCCCTAAACTGATATTTCAGCTCTGTGAGCAGACTTAAAAATGCACCAACCAAACAAAATAGGGCACAAGAAAATAAGTACAGCTGTCAAACAAGATGGAAATAGAAAAATGCGGATCGGCACAGGGACACAACAATCTTAAGTGAGAGAGGACATTTACCTTTTAAAGTCTTCTGCAGGGGACTTTCAGAGGAGAGTGCATCACCTTGCAGTGGTTCCACTGAGAGACTCTTCATTAATTAAGAGCTGACACAGCAGACAGAACTCAAATAAATGATAATGGAGCTTCCTCATCACCAGTACCCTTGTGAGCACCACCAGTGGAAGGTCTACCAGACCTCCAAAAACTCTTCTAAAGGAGGAAAAATTACATTGAACTTTCAGTCTAATTTCCATTTTTTGGGTGATTGGGGACTGGCAACTATTTTTGTTACAGAATTCTTATTTTCCACATAAAGCTTTTGTGTACCATATCCTAAATAGGAGTTACACCAGTGATGACTGATGTATGAGGGTTGATTCAGTCTAGATATAAGGACGACCTTTTTTATGATGAGACTGGTGAAACACCATCACAGGTTGCCCAGAAAGGTGGTAGATGCCCTATCCTTGGAAACATTCAAGGTCAGGTTGGATGGGGCTCTGAGCAAACTGATCAAGTTGAAGATGTCCCTGCTCATTGCAGAAGGGTTGGCCTAGATGACCTTGAAAAGTCTGTTCCAAAACGAACCATTCTGTGATTTCCCAATATTGACCACAAGTCCCTAAATAAATTCTCCCTAAATTCTCCCTTAATAAGCCTTGACCTTGAAGAGTTCCAGCTCTCTAGGCTTTTATCACCTCTTTCTTCTTGCAAGGAGGAGAAGGCTGTGCCTATAGGACAGGGGAAGAGCAGGGCTTTCTCCCTCATAGGCACACAAAGTGATAAAAATCTCTGTAACCCATCTTCACAAAGGTCTTTTAAGCTTGCCTAATGGAAACAAAAGTTTGAGCAAAGAATACTTGGAAAGCAAATACATTCCTTAGTTGGTGATTTTAACTCTATTTGTTTACACCTTCTTCTGCATAACAACCAGAGTTGCATACCAGCATCACCAAGAAAATGTCAGCAGACTAAGCAGGTGAAGTGATTTATTTTGCATGCTGGTGCACCTGTTTACTTCAAGCTGGTCAAACAGTGGGGGAAAAAATGCCTCTGTTAAAGATTAAACATCCTATGCTGCTAGTTTTAGGGTTCAAAAGAGCTCTTGTGCGCAGCTATGTTTCCAAAGATGCTGGAACTCAGCTGAAAACGGTTTTGATGTGCTTTCTATGTCAAAATAGTGTCTGCAGAGAGGAGTTGGGGGAGAGGTTCATTTTGCATTATATTGTAGAAATCAGTTTAGATACAGACATCTCAGTTTTCCTTCCTGCACCAGGAGTTAGATCATAAGACATTTTCTTCTCTTGCTGCAACTCCATTCCTATCCAAAGAAGGCAGTGGTGATGGCAATATCTTTAGTTAGGGTTACTCAACCCTAGATTAAATAGCCTTTAGCTTTGACCAGCTTACATAGTCAGTGTTTCCCATGCCAGGCTGAATCTTTCCCCATACTGGTTTGTGCATCTCCAAGATGAAAACTTGAAGAGAAAATGTTCAGGGGGTTTCCCCTTATATATCTTTTCATGTATGAAGTGTAATAATGCTTTTTTACTGGGGGAAAAACCCACCTCACTTGGAAATAGTGAGCTCAAGGTTTACAGCAAGGACAGGAAGGTGCCTCTTGATGCCCTTATGAAAAGAAAAAACCTTTAAAATGTTGGGAGCTTCTGAAATCTTCTTTGTGCATCCTTGGTAGAGATTTTGTCTAGCAGCAAAATTCCTAGAGGGTATTTCCTGAACTGAGCATATTCCAGAGTGGAAATGCAGCCTGTGGATGCTCTAGGAACTGCTGTAGGTACCCAGGTCTGGGTTTAGGCTGACAAACAGGCTACACAGGGGTAAAACACAGGGCATTGCCAGAAGGGAAGAGACAACCTCACACCTAAGTCAGCAAAACGCAACTTCCTGCCTTATTTCAGCCCGCAGAACCCTGGCATGAGCCTTGGTGAAGCTGGCCACAGCCAAGTACTCCAGAGTCATTTCCCAACGAGATGTTCCCCATTTTCTTGGTGCCTGAGGCAGATGTGAGTAAATCTGCAAAGAACTTTAGGCTCTTTGTGGTCAGAGCTGTGTTGAAAAGGTATGGAGCACTCTTAAAAACACTGCAGGTTTCTGGAAAACTGGGTGGATAACTGAGACTGAGGCTACACTTGAAGGGATTTTAAGTTCTGCATCTCTTTGTGTGTTTACCAAGTGCTGAAATGAAGCTGATGCAGCTTCATGGAGGTGATTGACTTTGCAACCTTGGCATTGGTGCTCAGTGTTGGCATGTGAGACTTGGGAGGGCAAACCGGGCTATTTTTAAACAGTTACTATTAGTGCCCTTCAGTCACTCCACATTTATGAAGCTGGTTGGGAAAAGTCACTGGGAATTCCCTATCAGATTCACAGTTTTGTAAGTTAGTGACTTGAACTGTGAAGAGACAGGAGGCCAAAATACTATGTATGTTATATACAATTAAAGGTACAGCGCTGTTGGAAGAGCCATAAAGGGTTTTCCATTCTGTTAACCTCCTGTGACAGCAATTGACTGCAGCAGATTTGGAAAGGCATTTTATGGAGTAACCTGACTCCCAGCTACTTGAAGACATTGTAAAAGTGTGTTGGTGGAACCAGGTAAGCAAGCTTAGCGAGTGGCAATCAATCAGATAAGCCCACATAAAAAGTTACAGATGCAATCTTGCAAAGAGCCATCCAAAAATTAGAATGAAATTTGCCTTTTGTCAACATCAACAGGTCTTTTTCTGTTTTTAATTGTG
Organism: Colius striatus; assembly: GCF_028858725.1. Classification (NCBI taxonomy): domain Eukaryota; kingdom Metazoa; phylum Chordata; class Aves; order Coliiformes; family Coliidae; genus Colius; species Colius striatus. The sequence continues at coordinate 111,406,792 of NC_084760.1, forward strand.
TTGGTACCAGAACTGTGGCTTTTATAACCTTTCCTTTCTGGCCACGGGAAGTTGCTGTATGAAGTGGCTCAGCCTTTGGGGTATATTATTTTTTCTCTAGTAGGAGAAACATTGGTAGTGTTTTGTCCAAAACAGCTGAGGGTTTGGGCTAATCAACATCCATAATGAATGAGGAGTGCCCTGGCAGCATCTGGAACACAGCAGGTTATGACTGAGCCTCTCTTTCAATAATGAAAAAGAGATATATCCCTAATCACAAACACAGGGTAATTGCCTGTGTTAGATGTCCACTCTCTGTTCATTGTCAGGCCCTGTATTTAGACATTGTAGTATCATATTTTGAAGAGGAATACAGAGTAATAAAGTGTAATATAGAGATTGTATAGGGGGAGCACATGGGGCAGGATGTTGCTCTCTGGGTGGGACATGGGGAATACATAAGGTGAAAGCAGTTCTGAAAAAGAAAATGGGTACAAATCAATGTGATTTCTATTAAAAAATGAAAAAGAGGAAGTTGGAAGGCTTACAGAAACCCATGCAGGTTAATATCACCAGTTTGGAAACAGCATAGCCATCTAGAAAGTATATAAAGCTTGCATTAAAACCGGTAAGCTGTCTGGTTTTTTTTCTCCTGTTAATTCTTTATTCTGTGTTATAAATTCTTTGGCATGAAATGTGTAAGAACTACAGAGTACACTTCCTTCTAATTAGTTTCACTGATTAAAATGTGGTTTATTAAGATTTTTTTCCTGTCACACTTTCTGAAGCCTGTGCTTCCAAAAGACACAAAGACCATCAGGTTAAAGCACTTTAATCTCTGCATCCATAAATACTCACTTTAAATGTAAAGTATAAATACTGGGTAGACTATTTTCAGTAGGTTGATAATGTACAAGCAGAGACATTCCATTTGCTCTGTGGTATCAGAGACCTAGTCTTATGCTCCTGGAATTATTCCAGTTTCTACAATGCTTTATCTCTTTAATCTGTGATATTAAAGGCTTGATGTTACATTAAAAGTATTAAAAAATCTGCAAGCAGGTTATCTTCTTTTTTTCAGTGGGGATGTAGTCATCATTCACTTGAGAGACTCTTTGTTCCTGTAATACCAAAATAATGGAGAAGAATTAGAAGGCACTTTCAGTTAGAAATATCTGTGCTTTATTTTGTTCAGTGTTATGGAAATGAATTGCACTTTAATGTTTTTTGAAGGCTGGGATTATAGGTTTTTTGCAAAAATAGCTCTGAATTCAATTAGAAGTACTGGATTTAGTATTGTCAGAAATGTGGTCATACGAAATCAATGGATTGCCATCCACTGCAGTTTCTCTGGAATCACCCAGACTGCTGTCATTATCTTATGCCTCAGTGTATCTTGCGGAATATTAACGAATCTAAAAATAACTTGTGAAGTTAGCAGAGGGGTCACGATTGATGCAATGTGATAGAACATTCCACGCAACATCTTGTGCTTTTATCACCCTGCACTGGTTTGTGGCAGCCCAGGTTTGGGGTTTCTTTTTTTCTTTTTCCACTTATCAGGTATTCCCAGTCTAAGAGTCTAAGTAGCAGAAAAGAAATCGCTCATATAAACATCTGACATGAAATATTTCCACTTAGCATGAGTCACCCGGTTCAACGTGGTTTTACTCTGATTTTTGAAGATGAAAAAATAACCTTTTTCTTCTTCTGGGGTCATCTTTTCCTACTTTTGAGAACATTGCCATGGTAACTTGGGCATTGTGTTTTATTGGGGTTTTCTTGGCATAGGTCATTCCCATTTTACTCTCCTCCCAGGCCTGCTAGCAATGGCATGAAGAGCTATTCCTCAGAGAAGCAAACCTGGAGTAGCCAGGAAGTGCTCAGTGCTGAGAGGGATCTTCCACTCTGATGGTCTACAAGATGAGCAAGTTGTAGCTTGTTGTGTATCTTGCCACCACAGATGGAAGAGGGATGTGGGACAGCGTTGCGCATAAAGCCAGGTGTAGCAGAACAAAAACCCAGTGCCTCTTAACCAGGCAGCCCTGGTGAGTCACATTTAAATTGTGTGCACCAGGTGTCAAGGAGACGCCCTCCAAGGAAAGGTTTGGAAGCAAGTAATAGTCAGAATAATGCTGAGGTGAGTTTATCAGGGTTTATTTATCGTGGCTTATTTTCTGCCATTGTGCAGTACAATAGCAAGTTCCCACAGCAGTGACAGCACTAAGACGTCTGTGATGAAAGGAGGCTTCTGCAATAGAGCTTGGCCAAGATGATTTTAGGTGTGCCTTTTTGAAGCTAAACATGTTTTTAAAAGTGTCTGATTTCCAGTTTGAATTTCAGGCTCAGTTGGGATTGTTTAAACTTCTTTTATCTTTTTTGGGATGGGGGAGGGTATTTGGATTATTTTTCCCTCCTTTTTTTTTTTGTTCTTTAATTAAGATTTGCATTTCTTTATCACGCAGGTCCCACTAAACCTTGAAAGTAATTGATTCTATCTGTGTTAGGGAAATAACTCTCACATGGAGCATGCTATGAATGCCTTCTGGCTGTAGCCAGGTCACTGGGATGACCAGGGCCGTTTGGCAGCTTCCTTTTAACACTGGAGCCAGCTAACTGAATCTGCTGGAGAGCTGCCTTCGCTCCCCCCTCCCCTGGCACCGCTGATGTGTTTAGAGATGACCAAAGCCCCTTTGTACTTTACACGGGGAAAAAAAACCAAAGGGTTTAGAGGACTTTGGTTTGTGTGGTTTTTTACTTGCAAAAGCGCAGTTATTACTGTCAGGTCTGCACTACCCCTCTGCCAGTTCTCTTAAGTTTCCTCACTGGCTATTTCCAGACATTTGCTTTTCAACTACAATAATGATATTTGAATGATTAAGGAATTAAAAGGAAAAAAAAAAGAGTGAGAACATGCAACTCTTGTTTGTGAGAATAGGCAACTGGATAGTAGAATCATAGAATCGTTACAATTGGAAAAGACCTTTAAAATCGAGTCCAACCACTCACCTCACACTGCCAAGCCCATCACTGAACTAAACCAAATCATGTACCTCAGGACTTCCATCTACAAGTCTTCTGAATATCTCTAGGGATGGTGAGCCTACCATCTCCCTGGGCAGCCTGTTTCAATGCTTAATAACCCTCCTGGTGAAAAAGTTTAACCTAATCTCCAATCTAAACCTCCCCTGGTGCAATTTAAATCCATTTTGTTGTGTTCTGTCATTCTAGAGAGATCTACCCCCACCTCACTACTACTCCCCTTCAGGTAGTTGTAGAGAATGATCTTATCTCCTCTCACCCTTCTCTTCTGTGGTACTGGCAGAGGCAAAGCCTGCTCTGGTGCTGGGCTGTCACGGGGGGTAGTGCACCATCAGTGCCTCTCTGTAAGGGTAACAAGGCATAGAATAGGAGCTGGTGGGGTAGTTGGCCACCATTGATTTTGCTGTTGAAATGCACTTGTGGCTCGGGATATTGCTTAGAGGGTAATCCCTGCAGGTGTTTAACTAAAGCAGTATTGAAATGGCATTAGCAAATTTGGAGGAAGTGGAAGACTTGGCATTTTCAAATCAACCAGAAGACTTTTTGGTAACCCCGACTCGTGCTGCTGAAGCAGGTGATGTCTGACCCCATGCATATGTTTTCTTTTATTCCAGATAAGCAATGTTTTCACAGTTTAATAGTTAAACTATGGATTCACTCTGAAAACCTTTGTGGTTAATTAACGGCTTGGAAACAAAGTGACATTTGTTTCTGCTTGTGGGTGTGGGAGGAGGGGATGAGCATTGATCTCCCGGGTGATGCAAACTGACTGCAGGTGGAGGCTCGTGTGATGGATGCCTCGGTGACCGGCTGCTTGCACCGCACCGTGCCGAGCCGCTTTTCTCCAGGATTGTTTTATTTAACCCCCCGCCGGCTTTTCCGTTGTCAGCCTAATTTGCTTGTGCTGTGAATTGTAATGGATGTTCATCTGATGTCAGTGCAGCACTGATTTAATCCTAACCCTGCTGCTTTCACCTGAGCCAAGCCCACAGTTCTTAGAACAACAGTCAAAGGTGTTTTTAAGGTAAATGTTTGCAGAGATTGTTCTGTTTGAAAGAAAACGGTTGGCTACCTTGTAATGTCTGTAGCTTTATATATCCTTAAGTTTATTCTGAATATAAACCATGTATTATTCAGACCTACAACTACCCTTGAAATCCTTCCAAGGCAGGGTGTCATTCTATATATTTCAGTACTTTTTTCCTCCTGCAAAGAAGCTGCCTGACACGTAGTTTTGCAGCAGGAGGGTGCCTGCTGCTGGGAAGTCAGCAGCATCCATGGAGGGTTTGTGAGACCCACGGGGCTGGCAGGGGACACTTTACCTCCTTCGCAAGCTCCCGCTGAGCTGTCGCACACATCATATCATGGCTTGTGGCACAGAAGCCAGATGCAATCTGCAGATGATTCCTGGCTCGCTGCCTCTTCTCCAGAGGAGACCAGGGCAACTGTTCAGGTGGAAAACTATAGGTGGTTGTCTCCCAGCGTATTTTGTAGAATATGATATTGTTTTGGAGCTATTCCCTGCTGGTTTTACCATCCAGGCTCGCATAAAATGCTGAGAGGTTTGACAGTCATGACTCCAGAGTCTTTACTTACCAGTGATTCACTTAATTACTTACCTAATGTACACTTTTGTGTTTTTCCTGATTAACGGAAAATGTAGGAGATTGGCTTGGCTCCAGGATATTCAGTGATACAGAAGGAAAAGTGACATAGAGTCATAAAAAAGTGTTATTTATTTCTTAGCCATGAGGAGCTCATATGAGACAGAAGCTGTGACAAGGCAGCAAAATGAATTTATATGGGAAACGTTATGGCAGAAATGTCTTTGATACACCCTTTCACATATCTCACTAAGAAGTAAAGAAGTTCCCTTTTTACATTAATCATGTATCACTGAGTGGTTGTGTGTTATCTCCTCAAAAAAGCAACACTTCTGAACCCTACTACTTTAGTTAATAACTTTTATTGAAATGCTGGCTTCTGCAATTATTTTAATTAAGAAAAAACCTCTCCCTAAATAAAGCACTTTGCTTCCTACAGAATCAAAAAATATTGGTAAGGATAACAAGATTTCCTTGCCAGCAAGCAAAGGCATAACTGTGGATGTAAAGCTGTTTTATCAGCCAGTCCTTTCCAAAATCACTTAATGTCTTTATTGACTAAAAATAATGAGAAGGCTGAAAATTAACGTGAGTCCTTAATCATAACAAAAGGTACCAGGATGTTTGAAGGCAAGTTGGATTTCTGGTGATGTTACAGATTTGGATTTTACTTTTACTAGGGGCAGCTAAATCTTTAAAACATCTTAAGGCAAAATCTAAGCCAGAAGAATAAAAGAGCAATCTTTCAGAGCAATGAAATTACATTGAATCTCAGCCTCTGCAGAGGAAATGATGTGCTTGCCTGTAACTAAGGCCTAAGAAACCATGTTACTTGCATTGTTAAAGGATGCATCTGCCTCAGTACAAAAGTCTCTGTCAGTACATGCCTGCCTGCCTCAATGCAGACATCAAGAGCTGGTGCTTTTTCACTGTCTACAGAGTTTGCTTTCCTGGTAGTTCATCCCCAAGTATGTTCCCAATGAGAGGGGATGAAGAGTTGGTATTTCCTTTTGCAAAGAGCCATTAATGATCTTAGGAGCACTGTGGCAAGTCAAGAAGGCATTTATGCCTGGAACTGGAGTGTTGGCTGGTGGCTGTCCATCATAGGCTGTCACTGAGGTTTCTTCTTCCCTCTGAGCCACTCGGGACAAGGTCTGTGAGTCTCAGCTCATGGCTTCTGTTTTTCCACAAGATCTGAAGCAGTTCTCCTGAGGGTCCCTCTCAGTAGTGGCACCTGTAGCCTGGTGACCCCTGGGACTCCCATTCAGGGAGCTGTGTGTGGGTTTGTTCCCATGAGACATGGACCCTGTGCTCGCTCCAAGTGTGTCCAGAATCCATGGAGGTGAGGATGGGCACACAGCATTGCCTATGTTCTCTCTGCACAGGCTTTAAAAATGCAACTGCTTTTAATATTGAATTGTATGTAACCAGGCAAGCCCTGCATTTTTCTCTGTCTCAGTTCCTTGAACACCATGGAGTGCTCCCTATGTGAAAGTGGAGTTGGCTCCCTCTCCCCTTGCACGTGACACATCTGCTGAACCATGGAGACCTGCTGTCCTGGTAGTCAGCCAGCTCTCTGTTTGGCAGCACTTCTCTGATTTAATGGAAGAAAGTCCCTGGTCCTCTGAGCCCACCTAGGTAGTGGGTTGTTAAGGCACCACCTTGGTGCCTTTGTTCAGTTTCTGAGCAATTTTTGTTTCCCACCCCTTGGCATGCGTTCTCTTTACCTCCATCAAAGCTTTGTCTGAGATGTTTCCACCTGGGCAGGCAAATATTTGCCTGTAGCAACCTTCACTGTCTTCGGGCCAGCAAATATGGGGCATTGCACCCTACTGATTGCACCTGTACCAGCATCTCCCTCATGACCACCATTGGCTAAGATGTCAACTTCCTAACTTCTGTGTTGGAAGATGCCCCAAGCCACCACCCTGGCCCATGGAGCGAGTCTTAATCAAGACACTTTGGAGTCCAGAGCAAATTTACTGCCAACTTACCTTGCAGTCCTGGCAAGGGACCAAGTTCTCTGAATGCTGAGTGTTTTAGGAGATCTCCAAATTCAGTGCAAGTGAATATGAATAAAATGCCACATGAATTCAGAGAGGTTTGTTTTTGTTTTCCCAGTATAGTGGCAAGGATTAAAAACACTGAATGTATCAAAATTGCTGGGAATCATTTCAAGTAGCTGAAAAAACTGATGCAGGAGAGAACAATTGTAGTTTGTAAAGTAGTTTGAATGTGTGAGGATTGGTTTTCTAAAAATACATGGCTTTTTCAAGTGTAGTTACTGAGATACAGAACATTGTGCTCTCTTAGTCTCTCATATAAATATTTTTGCAGCTTTCTCTTGTTCCTGAAAAAGAAAAAAAACCTAGAAGGCCTAATTCATGGCTTGAGGGGGGTGACAGTTTGTGTTTCTTGGATGTTTGTTTTGCAGCTCCTTTTTATAGCCCAGGGAGGAGGGGTGGGAAATGGGAGGAGGGGTGGGAAAGCATGTGGGGAGAAAACCAAGATGTTGCAGGAAATGGCCATCCATTCCCACTCCTTTCTGAGAGCATGGAGCTTGGCTTTCCAACCTGAGAGTGAGGGTGCATGTGCCGTTTCCATTGCACATTCCCATCTCACACAGACACACTCTAACAACTTCCCATGTGCACATAAAGGTGCCCTTTTCCAGTGACCACATCCATCTCCATGAAGGGCTGACATGCAGATTTCTGTCTGGTCAGCAAGCGCTCCATGCACCAGGACTCAGAGGCAATGAATGGCTTGTTTCATTTGGGTTTTGCTTAACTCCCAGGGATCTGAGTGGGCTGAAATTGTTTTTAACAATAAGAAGTATCGAAAGAGCTGCTGTGTTTCTTGCTGAGGAGGAGCACAGATAGCAAATCTATCCTGCTCTTGGAGGACACCTTAGAGCAGCAATGGAGAGGTTTGAATTTCACAGCTCCATCTTTTTTTTTCTTCCTCTTTTTTTGGGGGGAGGGGGAATATAAACTAATGAAGCATTAAATAAAACTAAAGCTCAGTTCTGAGTGGCTTGATTCACAGCTCTCTTGGTCATGTTTTAGGTTGGTCCACGTGAGAGTATAACTAGGTACCATCCAATCCACACAGAAAAGTTCTAACTGCTTTACAGAGAAAAGTATGCTTAATGAGTACACTTGCATAGAGTGGCATGCAGAGTCTTAGTGTAATCCAAGAGTGTCCTTTTGCTTAATTTACATTCCTTTTAACTGACAAAACCTGAAGAGATTTGGAGTTTTTTTTAAGTCCTTTTTGTGCCTCATGTAAAAACATCTCTGCCAGAGCTGGGAGCTTTGTTCTTCTCCTGTCTGCTCACACTCACAGTGTGATTAAGCTATAAAATCACCTTATGTGGATCTGAAAAGCAATGTGGGCAAACCCTGGCCTGGGGCAGCCTGTTGATGGGCTCACATGACTTGGGGTGCACTGTTGTGACTGGAAAGCCTGAGATGTTGACAGGAGTTTGGCCTTAGGGTTCATCCTGTTGAGCTGCGTGGCATGGTGCTACCACTCATTGCCAATAAAGGTCAAGATAGAAATCAGCCTGTGGCCATGACCCACGTGTCCAGGAAAGAGAGGTCAGGTTATGGAAAAAATAACTGTTTTCAGATGGTGTGTGTGAAACAAGACTTGCAAACGTGTTAGAGATGTCCACATGATTTTAGGTTGGTGAGAAAAGCTGCACTAGCTCTTCCATGAAAGTCAGCTTGAAACCTTTTCCCAGTTAGGTCTGGAAAGACAAGGATGGTAAAACTGGGGGAATTTAGCTTGGATTTGAGCTGAAGAGGAATTCCTTTGCAGTCTCAATTGGCAACAGTTGCATCAGTCAGGCTGATGCTGCTGGTTTCTGCAGTGTTTTCTAACTACAGATATGCCAGGAGGTAAGGCTAGTGGTCTGGAGATGTCAGGAGGCCTTTGCTCATTGGTGTTATTAATGAGTTCTTTGTCATTTGAACTTCATATATATTTGTACATATACACATACATATATATTCCCTATTTTCTAAGCCTTTGACAAGGTCCATTTACCATATCCCAATATCTGTCTTGTCAGAGAACAGCAACTTTAAAAGATGTGACAGGACTTTTCAAAGCAAAGCAGTGCCACATCTTCACTTGCTTCTTCCCATGTGTAAGAGAATATAAATCTCTCCTGAATTTCCAAACTGGAATATCCTGCACAAGATTATGGTTTGGATTCTTGTTTTCCCTTGTTTTTCCTGTGTGACAAGCTTTGTGCAGTGGTTCCAAGCATTCTGCTTTTCCCAGCATCTGCAGGGACAGCTTTGGGGGGCACCAGATTGGAAAGAGAAGTGGAAGTCTCACATCCAATCAAATTTCTACAAGTTTTGCAAACTTGCCTACTGAGGTCACATAGGTGGTACCAGGAACAAAGGAGCCCTGGGACACAAATGGTCAGGAAACCAGGACTGGCTCTCCTGCCTCCATTGTATGCCTGAAAAAACATTATCTTTCTCAACTATTGTTCTTGCAATTTTGTTTTGTAGGAATCGGAGTTTCTCTGTCTGGAGTTTGATGAGGCCAAGGTGAGCCAGATGCTGAAGACACTCTCGGAAATAGAGGACAGCATGACTTTGTTGACTCAGAGCACTTAACCGACTCAAGAGATTGCAACTCAGATAACTAATGACCCTGGGGGCTTTTTCATTGTTCTTGTTTCTCCATATGAAATACAGAAATGTTGTTAAATCCCGATTATAACTGCAGAGTGCATTCACAACCAAGCATAGGCCAAGTCTGACTGCGAAGCTGCCTCTGTCTCCTCCTGCAGGCCCGTTCTCCAAGGTGGAGGTAGGGTTGTTGGCATAAAGCTTTGCATAATCAGGCCTTTGAGTGGCCTGTAGATCTTCTCTTTTTTCTCCCTTCTGTCAATTTCTGAGTCTTCTGGATGCTGTAAATACTGGGCTGGATAAACAGCGAAGGTAAATTGGCCAGTTGTGGCAGGGGAGAAATGAGTAGATGAAACAGGCAGACTAGAGGGAACTCATGTTTATCCTTCCAAACCGTGGGCTATGTAGGACAAATCCACCCGCATGAGCTCTGCCTGCTTAGAGCTTAAAGCCCGGGAGAGGAGATGAAGCACAGCGAGTTCAGGCAGCAGAGACACAAACACATGTTTCTGTAAGTGTGAGCCTCTGTGCTGCTGAGGATTAAATGGTTCCCAAGGCTGTGAGGTGGCCAACCTTGCTGGCCTATTCAGTCACTCCTACCCAATGCTGTGGGCAGCCAGGGGACAACCAGGGGAACATCTCTTGGGTTGCAGGAAGTGCCTGTTGCCCAGAAGGAGCAGCTCTTCTGTATGTGCTGGGCACCTGATGAGGTGGGCACCTGATGAGGAGACCTGCTGGTGAACCTTCAAAGCCACTTCTGACCTGCTTCCCTGGAGACCATCCACCCTCACCAGCCTTCCAGCTCTCGAGCTGGAGTGGTGCAGCCCTGGCACCGAGCTGCACGGTATGTGTGACAGGCCGGTGCTTTGTCAGAGCACAGTTTAACTTGGCTGCTCCTTGTCCTGTTTGTCATGCTGTTTGTTTTGAGCTCAAAAAGCCGCAGGTTAAACCCAGGGTTTCTAGTGTGCTCAGAGTTTGGAATTTGGATAAAAGACAAATGCCCTTGGCAACCCGGGCAGGTTAAAGCCCTCTCGATAAAATAGTTGTGTGAAGAAAGCTTCCAGAGGCAGATAAAATACCTACAGGGCACCACAATGTGAACTGCCCAGGTTCCCGTGGCTCTTGTCTGCCTGTGTCTCTCTGCCATGAGACCAGACTGCTGCCCTTCTGGCACAAGAGGACTGAGCCAGAAACGTTTTCAGTTGTTTCCCTTCAGGGATACAACCTCATCAGCCTTGTCACAGCAGGATGTATAACCACACTTAGTGGCTCATCAGTGCAGGAAGACACGGAGGGGCTGTTCTGAGCATGGTGGTCCCCACTGGACAACTGCCTGGTGGTCCATGAAATGGTGATGGATCAGCTGGAGACGGCAGCAGCTCACCAGGTTGATTTGTTACTTAACTGGGAGGTGTGCATACACATTGGGTTGGAGGCCACATTGATTCTTCCCATTTTATTTTAGCTTTATAAGCAACCTCCTCCTGAGCTAAAATTATATTAAGGACTTGTACCAAGATAGAGATGACAACATGATATGTTCTTGTGCCATAACTGAAGTACTTCTCATCGCTTCTTCTTGTGAATTTATTGCTCGTGGAGCTGCCAGATTGCACTTGGACACAAAATCTCTTCAGAGCAAGAGAAGGGCACCTTTTCCCATCTGCCTGGTCAGAAGGGAAAGCATCACTCAAGCCAATTCATGAATTAACATTTCCTTTCCCGTGCCTATCCCACTGCTGCCTCATCTCTTACAGCCACCTGGTTCTCCCCTCTCTCTCGTGAGGGGAACACACGGCTCCCATCTCCTCACTTTCCCCATCTGCCTCCAGGGTGTCAGGGTGGAACTGGACAGTAAACACCAACCAATCCTCGTGCTGATCCTTGGGTAACTGGCTGCCAGCACGGGTGTGAAATGCTGAGTTGTTGCCAGTTCTCTCAGCTTTCCACTTGCTTCTTCATCAAAGTTCATTTAAATGGAGTTTTTTTCTGCTTTTTAGAACATGCTTTAAAAACAAAATCAAGGTCAGCAAAGGATCACGATCTTAAGTAACTTGCACCATGTCAAACATACTTATTGTTTTATTTTAACATGGTCAGAGGATAGGAAAATGTGCTATAAATGGAAATTAAAGAGAAACAAACTGGGAACAGATGTCAGGAAGCATTATTTCATGCAAAGAATAATAAATATGTGAAATGGCTAACCAGGCAAGGATGCTGAGGCCAGAAATGTTGGGGTCATTTAAGACATAATTGGATGCTTTCCTGGTAGAGGTGCAAAGTTAAAAAAAGACACATTTTTATGAGTGGACACTTCTCTCTCTTCCTGTCTTCCCTCCCCATAATATCTAATGATCCCAATTTTCTTCTTACTGCCTTTTTGTAAATTACTGTGCAAAACAAAGGGAGGAAAAAAAGACTCAGTGTTTTGAGGACCACGTGCTGCCCGGCCCTTGGGAAGAGCAAAGGACTGTCACTGGGCAGCAAAATGGTTTCTGCTTCATGAGGTTTGACATGGGCAGGGAATGAGGATACTGTGCTGTAATATCCAGCTGCTGCTGGGGCATGGAGAACAGATTTCCCCTTGAGCAGGACCATGGCTTCCTACTGAGTCAGTTTGTGTCTGTCCATCTGTCCCTCTTGACAGAGCTTTGGACCTACTGGCCACTTTTGGCTGAACTTGAAGGAGAAGAAGCCCCCAATGCTGCTCTGCTTTGGTTCCTTGAGTGAAGCACACAAGCACTCGTGGCTTTTTGTTGGGATTTGTGGCTGTTACTTGCTACTGATGGCCCTGATAAATATCTCTGTGGTGTTGGCAAATTAAAGCTGCTGCTTATGCGCCTCAGGAGAGATTTCAAATTCCATCCCCAAAGCCCAGGTGTAAACCAGACTCATCCTGAGCATATGGCCAGGCAGCTCCCAACGTGGCTGGGTGCTGGCCTCCTGCATGTGTCTCTCTGTACAGACATCCATCCCAGCACAGCCTGGTTGGCTCATGGGGCCTCATCCTGTTTTGGAGACTGCTGCTGCCTGCCATGGCACCAAGCTTGTGTGCTGAGCCGTGCCAGCAGTGGGATACCAGGGTTATGACCTCCTCCTCCTCCTCTTTCTCCTTCCTGCAGGGGAGCAGGCACATGGCAGCCCCAAGCTGCCAGTCAAGCCTGACGGGCAGTTTGTAGATTTACAGCAGGGACATTAGCAGCTTAGCATGGCCAGAGAAGGAAAGTGAGGGACGTGGGGAAGCAGTGAGAAGAAGGGCTGAGGGAAGGCCCCTGCCTGAGTCTCACCTGAGAGAGGTTTCCCTGCCCAGTCCTCAGAAGCAGGCAGGGAAGGGGCTGGGACCCAACTCATACCACACTCTGATATCCTTAACCTCAGAAAACTCCTCTTCCTACCCACCTCCCACAGGTAAACTTGCCTGCCAGCTGCACAGGCTCCATCCTTCTTGGTTTACTGACAGCTTAAACCAACTTGTGAGCAGGACTGCCGTGTGCCACTGGGCTGGGGCAGGCACGGCACCATCAAAGTCTGCCTATTTAACCTGCATCACGTCGGCAGAGGCAGGGCAGGGAGTGTTCAGGCAGATGCTGCTCAGGCAGGGTACAGCACCCAGCAACACCAGCCATTTCCACCGGTCCTACTTTTGCTGTCACTTTCCTGGGCAACAACTTGCCAAAGCCATGGTGGGTTTGTCCTGTGGTGAGTGAAGGCTGCTGCTGGAGCTCTGGCACCACATACACAACAACTCCAGCTGTGCAGCCCATCCCAAACTCTGCTGCTTCTCACCAAAGGCTCATGCTGTTGCGACCTTCAGCGGGCTCTTCCTGAGATGTCACCTTTTGCACCACAATTTATTCATGCAGTCACTCCTTGTTTTCTGGGAATTCCTCCAAGTTGCCACTCGTTTATGATCTGGTGTTCCCTAAAATATCTGCAAGTGCTGTCGCCTTCAATCACACGTTACGCAACTGGCAAGCCCCGCGCTCGCTCTCTGCTTGGCAAGATGATTCCTCTCAGTGCAGTTTCCTTTCTCCTTTATTCCCAGAGCTGCTGCATTTCAGAGTATTTGCCTAGGCATATCTGCATTTGAAAATAACAATAATCAAAAAAATTAAGCACACCATGTTTTTCCCAATCCAAGCCAAGCAAAGGTTGTATTTCACAAAGCCTTGGGCCACGGAAAGCAGCAGATGACGAGGCATACTGATTTTATAAGGGTGTTGATTTACTCTCCTGTTGTTTATGTTACTCAGACTCATTTTATATTTACATTTCTTTCTCATTTTTTTCTTACAGGTTCTTTTTGCAAGTGTAAATATCAGAATTAACGTGTGTGCTTTCATTGTGTTTCACGGGAGGGTTCTCGCTGGAGTCTGTGACCTCCAGGTTTTGTTGTGCTTTAGCTTTTTGATAAACCCGTTGATATTTTGGGAGATTTTCTTTTCTGTACCTCAGTTCTTTGCTGTCTATTGATAAAACAAATCACCTACCTTTTTCTGTTTGCTTCTGAGGAGATTTCCTGATTTAGATACTTACCAACCATTTGTAGATGTGCAAGTCTCTGAGAAGTTTTTACCTGATGACTCACACTTACCACACGTTGCTCACCAAAATGTTTCCTTCCCCTTCTGGGGAATATCAGCAGTTTATTCATTTATTCTAAATATTTGTAAAGAAGTGCTCAGTCAGTCCAGGGGACAGAGGGACCTCAAGGTGATGACCAGGCAAGGGGAATGCAGTGGGTCCTTTGCAGTAGCCACTGATGACTTTTTCACATTTTAGGTTTCATGTGGCTTGTGACTGGAAAAACAGAGGATGACTCCTCACCTTGAAGCTTGGCCTCTTAAAATCTGACTCTTACATTATACCCAGGTCCCAAGGAAACAGGACTTGGGGTGCTTTTGGGTCTCCTTTGCCATGTTTGGAGGTAAAGATGATGGTGCAGGGAGACAAACAGCTATTTCCATTGATGCTTTCTTCCCTCAGTGCAGCAAAATACAGCTCTTTCTGCCCATAAAGGTCACTCAGGGTTAGCCAAGCCTCACCAAAGCTGTGGATGAGTTCCCTTTTCCTCAAAAGGGATGCACATACACCAAGAAAACATCTTTTTCCCAGTAGTGTGACTCCCATGGACGATCCCCGGGGCCACTGGAGTGCCCAGAGGACATGGTGTGTCACGTCCCTTGAAAGGGAGATGCAGCTGCAACCTGACCTGATGCAAATCCGCCTCCAAACTGCCCATACTGCTCCATAAGGACCTGAGCTTCTTGTCCCAGCATGGAATCCATGAGTGGTGCAGAGCTTCCCTCCCAGATGTCATGGCACTGATGATCCCCATGCCCAAAAACCCAAAACACCTTGCCCTTCCTCCCTCTTTTTTTTTTTGGTGGTAGCAAGGCAGAGCTTGACATGCAAGAAATTGCAGGAAAACAGGTTTAAAAGCATGTCAGAAGGAGGGGACAGAGAGCCTGCCTGAGGTGTTTGGCCTCGGGGCATTTTGCAGATGGCCCTCAATGTTATTATCGAACAAGCAGGACCCAAGGGGAGGTCCCTGAAATGTAGTGCTGTCAGAGGAAAGCAGCCAACAGGGAGGTATGAAATATTTCTCTGAATACATTTTCTTGTCTCCTCTGAGCACAGGTGACTTGGAGCTTGCATTTTAATTCACTTAGTGGCCACTCAGACTGAGACTCCAGCACTCAACCATTAGCTTTTGTAATGAGATGGTCTTGGAGAACACATAAAACCAGGTAATTGAATAAATGGCACTTTCAGATGCTGGCAAGTGTCTCAGACCTTTCAGGAGTGATGTTTTACAGGGATGGATGGTGGGGAAAACAGCAATTGCAGCACAAACCCCAAAGCCATAGTGCTTCTGTGCAAAGCCTGGAAGGAAACGTTTTGTTGTTCATATTTGATGATATGTATTAGATATTTCCTGAGCTTTCTGGGCAGTTGGCAGCTCTGGCTGAATACAGCATTACTGGGAAATTACACCATATAGTGCATTTTAGTAATAAGTGGCACTCTTCCTGCCTCACAAATCAAACCCTGTCATGCATTAGAGTCTTTGTAGCATCTCTGTTGATGGCAGTGAAGCAAGAAAACAAGCAAAACCACATCAGGAGGAGATGGCAGGTTCAAGCAGAGGGAGGTATCCGTGTGATCCCGCTCAGGGATCTCTCCAAGCTCCCAAAACATGGCAGCTGCCCCATCACTCACTAGAAGATACTTGGTGAGCCCTGGCCTTTTCCAAGCATCTCCTTAAAACAGATTTGCTACTGCAGAAACTCAGGACAAATCTGTGTATTTTCCTATGGCAAAGGAACACGGTGTGTAAAGCTAATCCCCTGCTCCAAGATCCCGTGAGGCAACAGCATGCAGGAGTACAAGGTTATAAAATGCCATCAAGAACCAGCGGCCGGGAACCATAAATACCTTTCAAGCAGTCCTTATGCACATCAGGAGACAAACAAGCAAAGCAACTGGAACTTATAAACTTACATAATTAATTTCTCTTTGCGGGGAGAACAAACATTCCCATGTTCCAGCTCTCAAGGCCTTTGACAATCAGGTTCCTTTCTATAAATAATGTTACGCAAGTTTATACATTCCAATTAGTGCTTGTTCTAGTCTCTCGCAGCCCAAGGATGTTTCCACTCCAGTGTATTATTTAGGCTGTGGATAGATCATTTTGCCTTGGTGCATCTGTAATGTGATTTAAATTAAGATGCTTGCAAGCAGCATAATAGTAATGAAACGGTCTCTGGAAAACATTGGCACGTCCCCAGTGGGAATGAGAGAGAGAGATACGAGCTTGCTATTGTGGCGCCCGACAAAACGTCTGCACCCTCCTCTGTGGAGTGGGAGCAGGATTTCTCTGTTGAGGGCACAGCTGTGTAGAGTGAGTGCTCATACCTGGGCTGTGCCACAGGGCCACTAGTGACACGCTGTAGTGCCCACAGATGGGTTTTTTTTCCAAAGCAGGACTATCTCCTGAATCAACCTACAGGCCTGTGACTACAACATGCTGCAATCAGAGCCTGCAGAAATGCTTAACCCCAACGGCTTAATCCCCAGCCACTGCAAATTAGTACGGCTCCATTAACTTCAGAGGACTGTTTACATGGGGGAGGTTAAATATGTACAGGATCAGGCACAAAACCTGCAGCAATTTCGTACATGGGGCAGTAGTTTGCTGATTTACAGGGCTAGATCTGTGCTGCGTGCTGGTTTCTGAAGTTTTATTTCTTTATAGTGAGCACATCCATGTCAGAGGGATTCATCCATCAAGCAGCATGAAGAAAACCCACCATTTACTCTGGTGATGGGGCTGATGTCAATCAGCAGAGGGTGTCTTCCCTCCAGGTCATTTTTCAGTAACCCGCAGGTATGAGGATGGATATTAAGACTGGATATGTGGAGTATTTCATTTCCCTTTGCCCTGCTTTTTATTTCTGAAGTTGATGTGCAGACCCTACAAGATAAGAGCTTTCTGTTGTAATTCTGATACGCCAGAGGTCACATCCTGCACCTGTGTGGCACTGCTGCCCTCCGTGCAGTAATAAATATGTGTAGCTCAGCAATGCTGCATGTGGCCTCCAAGGTGGCTGTTACGAGCATAAATGCATGTTAAAAGGTTACAGGGGAACTGTGGGGCCTGGGGGAAATCAGATGAGCCCCAAGTGCCTGTGAAGGGCCATCAGCAGTGGGATGGTGTGGAACAAGAGCTGGAAGTAAGGCCCCTGGGGGCCCTGCAAGCTGGGCCTCCAATGTGCCTGGACCCAGGGGCCAGCACAGAAGAAGCAGGGAGCAGCAGGACCAAAAGCAGGGCTTGTAACTGCTGACCTGCCAGGGCCTCCAGAGAGCTGGCACACATTCTCCCTCTAGATAGGGCAGTGCCTTGGAAGGGGTGGCTTCAAAACAGCCCGGTTAGGTCCCACCCCAACCATGCAGGCCTAGGAGCGAGCTGCCACTGCTGCCCTGAGACAGGGCCAGTCTCTTCACCCTTGTTTTGAAGACATTTCTACTCATGCTCCCCAAAGGAGCCCTCAGTGAGGAATGCCAGCCCCAAGACCTAGTGGCAAAACACTTGCAGTGTGCCTGACGCTGGTGCACAAACCCCACAGGATGAGCAGGATTTTGCTCCGGTGACAGCTGCAAGCGCTTTGCCAAACAGTTGGGAGTGTCTTGAAAAACCTCTTGTTCATGATGTTGGCTCAGTTTTTGCTTTGCCACTCTGGAACAGCCAGCTTGGGTGTCAGCACCCTTCCAGGTACAGGACTGGTTCTAATTGGAGTTGCCTTGCCCAGGCTGGCACTGTGAGCATCTAGGGGAAATCACATAGTAGAGCCTTGGCCAGGAGATGTCTGAAGTCAAAAAAGACTTCAAAACATATAAGTGACCTGTGAGGACTGGCAGTTTTCTCACAGCTGGAATTTTGCTGGTGCTTAAAACTGCAGCTCCTGAAAAATACAAGCACAGTGGAAGCGGTTCAGCTGAAGTGGGTTCCAGTGCTTTTCCTCCTGAGTGTAAACCCTTTTCTCACCTTCAAAGAGACTCAACTGCAGCCTCTGCTGCCTGGCAGTTTTCAGTTTTGCAGCCCTTCAGGTCTTGCTGCAAAATGCTGTGGGATGCCTCAGAGCTGAGGTAAGGAGAGGTGTAAGAGGCTTACATTTCCTGGACACAGCAAAACTGTTTTGTACACAGTGGGTGCTTTTTTATTGTTTGCAAAATAATTATCGTCTGGTTTCTGCTGATACAGAAGTTGAATTTCAAGTGGATTCATCTCCATCCTTTTGCCTCCACTCTTGTGCCTCGTCTGCAAAGAAGAGGAGCCTTACTGGGAGGAAAACGCTGTTAGTTACTGCAGCCTTTGTCTGATAAAGGCAGGTATGTCCTTCTAGAGCAGGGCAACATTGACTTTAATCCAAGCAGCTCAAGGAGTAATAATTCTTGGCAAATGTGAATCGATATGAGCACAACTCGGCTCTGCCCACAGCTTGCAAGTGACAGCACACAAAGTAGCAGGGACGAGGTTTTTTTCAGCCATCACTATCCTGCCCTGCTTTGCCTGCAAAAGCAAGCTGAAACACTCCAGAAAAACATCGTGGTGCTCTGGGGGACATGGATGGATCTCTTTGATTTGAGTCATTTTGCCACAGCTGGACAGGCCACTTCTATCTCCCCCATCTCACCAAGACACAAAAAAGAGAAGTGGAGCAGAACAGCTTTGTAGTGGTTGCTTTTGCTGCATTGCTTTGCATGTGTGTCTCAGGGGGGAGAAAGCAGGGAAAATGACTGTGTGAGGAGAGCACTGGAATGCTTTCACATCTTTGGCAAGCCCTGCTGACAAACCAGCCCTGCTGACAAACCTCACTGACAGGCCTTGCCTGGGAGAGGCTGTTGCTTAGCTGAATTCCAGGGTCAAATATTTGGGTGGGAAAAAACAGGTTAATTCCTGAAGGAACTTGAGATGCCCCAGCTCCCACTGCATGTTGTCTTTGGGTTATTTCCCCCCCTCTTTCCTTATCTTTAATGCTTGAAAATCTCAGCAGCAAGCTGAAGTGCTTGCATGCCACAGGAGCAATCTTTGGGCTCCTGTCGTTATTTAAATTTTAACCTCTTATCTTGTGTTCTTATCCTCCTTGGTCACAGCAGCACACTCTGGTTAGTCCCATGTTTTCCAGGTGTCCTCCAGCCACACCAGCCTGTCCACAAAAATCAGATAGAACTTTGTCCTGGGTAAGCTTTGGTGCATCACAGAAAATTAATTCCAGCTGCAGTGGCCTTACGGGACCGTTTGACTCAGGTGAACTAAGTGAGTATTTACCAGTGGGAGGTGAGGAAGCATTTCAATACATGTGTGCCTGCAGCCAGCTGCATTTTTGGCACAGGTGGCAGGTGCATGCTTTGGAGCAGTGGCTGTGATGGTAAGAGATGTTGTTAATATATGGTGGGAGGAGGCCTGGGCTGAGCACTTCTATGATGTAGATCACTACCAGCTGTGCTGGACACGAAAGTGCCTCCCAGGGAAAGAGGCTAGTGAGTGTTTCTGATGAGATTGGTCCTTCACATCCAGCTGCCGCTGTGCGGGAGGAGGCACTGACCATGTTCACAAGGGTGGCTGCAAGCAAGTACCTGGGAATCCTGGGCAACACACAGATCGAAGGGAAAATCCTACATCTGTTGCTTTCCTGTACCTGCCCCAGCCCCAGGGCCAAGTGCCCCATGGCTGGGCCCCACCTCACTGCTGCGTCTGACTTCTCTCTTGCTTTGCCGCAATGAAACGGGAAGAGCAAGATAACCTTGAGGATTTTATAACCTGGGACTCATTCCTACTTCTCCTTTGTTCCTGGCAATGTACCAATTATTAATTAACAAGCAAAAGCTAGAGAAAAGGACAATGTACATAGCTCGTTTCCATAGCTGTAAACTCGGTAGCTCCCCCAGTCAGCTTTTATTCCAGTGAACCCAATTGCTCTGACAGCAATGAATAAATAGCCTGGAAAAAAACAGAAATGATTTTGAACTTGATAAAAATTGAGAGTTGAATCCTTTAAAAGACTCTTTTCTGGCTGTCATGTGCATCATGCTACCTATGGAAAAAGTCAGGTAATAAGAATTCACGTCACCAAGTGACACAACAACGCACAACTTCCCTGTAACCAGCTCCTGAGAAATGGCTGATGCTCTGCAACTCACGTCCATCACAATGCTGGGTGAAGGTGGTATTTTTGAATGTGCAGGCAAAAAAGTTATTCCAGATTCAGACCGAACTGAAGTGTGTACTTGCTGCTGACAACAGCTGCAATCAGGAGCATTTGCTTTCTTTTTCAGGAGGGGAGGGGAAAAAAAGGCAACAATTTACTAGTGTGCCCATACCAAAGCTTAGCTCTACAGACCTGAAACATGAAGGTCCTGCTGCCTTTCTAATGAACCAAACTGCTGAACAACTTTAACATCAGATTTTGCAGGGCTTCCCATGTTCTGCCCAAGCACGACCAGACAGCCAGGAGATGTTGTCCATCTGTGTTTAGATGTGGTCTCTCATGTCCTGCTTTGTCCTATGCTGGAGGTGGCCCAGGGACTACAGTCTCTCACAGTCACACTGGGAGATGTGGTTAGTGTCTGCTCTATCAGCAGTGCTTTATAAGTGTATTTTATAAGGTCACTCCTTACTCTCACACCCCACTACCTGTCTCAAAAGCTAGACACCAAATCCTCTTTCCCAGCAGGCTCTGCCAAAGCACCTACATCAACAGCAGCAGCAAAACCTTGGGAACAGCACGTTTGGGTGCTGTTAGGAACCAGTTCCCATTAATTAATGTATAAGGTTGTATCGGGCCATGACACAGGATGGTGGGGCATCAGGTGGACTCATGTCATCACTTCACAGCCTTCTCACATCTCATGTGGCTGTAAGCAGCAGGGCTTGCTGAAAAGGGATAATATATATATATATATAATATATCTAAATCTGAGGGTAACTAAGGTGCTTTTAAACAAGATCCCTCTCAAACCCCAGCACAGACAGGGTCATACCGGGAGGCATCCTGGCCTAGTGAGAGCGCTTGGGGCAAGAGGGAAGGATACTCTGGAGTGAAGCCTAAAGGAAGGATGTTCACAGTGGGACGGGGAGGGGGGAGAGTTACTTCGTGGGATTGTTTTACGCTAATGAGACTTTATTAAACCTGATGACTGACAGAGGAGATTTGAGTTAGAGCTGGAGGCAGTTTTGTGCTGTTGTAGCAGGCTGAGGCACACCGAAGCCCTGCAGACTCTGCCCTGGGACAGTGTCATGCTCGCTGTTACTCACACAGGGACCTGCTAATTGGCAGCATCAGGTAAGAAATCTCAGGTTTAACGCTTTGCCCTGGGTGATGCATGGATTTTGGGGAGGTTGAGCTGCCTGCACCCAGGGGAGTGGGGCTGGAAAGCGAGCTCCTGCCTTTCCCCCGGCTGAGTTTTTTAGGGTGTAGCAGTTAAGGCAGCGGTTTGAACTGACACCATGCTCGATGGCAATGTCAGTTCCAGGCATTTTCCTCCTTTCAGTTAATTTTTTGAGGCTCAGCTGCCAATTGGATCAGGGACTGTGTTTGGATTAAACACCACCCCCCTCAAGGTTTCACAATACAGCCCCGTGACCAGTTTCAGTCGGTGTGATTACAGAGGAGCAGGCACGGCTGTGCCTGCGGGACCAGGAAGAGGGAGAAATGTCTTTGTCACAAACACAGCAGACCGTTTCACCATCAGGAGAACTTTTCAGCTTTAATGTGTTTTTTCCAAGCTACTTAGCACCTAGTGTTACACGACACACTGGTCTGGTTGAATTTTGTTTTCCTTGTTAAAAAAAATCATCTCCAAACATACAGTTATGAAATCTCCCATGCAGTGGATGGAGCCAGGCTCCTGGCTGCCAGACACTTCATTCTTCTTTTGAGCCTTGTGTTACTTAATGGACAAAGATTCAGGATAATTCCTCCCTTTACTGTAATCCTTCTACTTTGATGAAAAGGACAGCTTTACTCAAACGTGAAGCACATACATAAATATTTGAACAGGAATGAAATATGCAATATCTCTCCCAGTGCATTGTGGATGGGGATCTTCCTTCCAGACTCCTGAACGAGCTTTTGGAGCAGCTCCAGGAGACTCACTGCAGGTTTTCTATAGGCCTCCAATACTTAATAACACAGAGTATGGAGAGCTCAGTACGTGCTGTAGGTACTCACACTGTCTACCAAACCCATTGTGTTTACAGCTATTCACATCACCTACTGAGTCTTGGCAAAAAATGGAAGTGCATAAACGTGTATTTTGGGAGATTGTGAGGATGTGCTTACGTCTCCCTTTGCAGTGAAAACGGTTTTCATGTGGCTGTGCCAGGTGACATTGAGATAATTGCTTTGGTGGGGCCTCTCCTTTTGCTGGATTGAGAACACAGGTGCTAAAAATAGAAACAAATGGGTATGTGTGCATTTTCTTCCTATATAGGACAAAAAGCTGTGAGGTTCACAGTCCATGGGAACTGTAAATCTGTCAGCTAGTAGCTATTGATCTGGCCACGATGAGCCTGAAGACTGTAGTCTGTGCAGTAACAGCACACGTGTTTGTGTTTTATTTCAGTAAGCATCCTGGCTCTCTGAGATTTCTCTGGTTTGTTTTAATAGGGATGTTTGGCCATGATTTGTAGTCTCATCAACTTTGCAAGAAAGCAAAAAAGAAAAGAGAGGGTTACTAATGAGTCATGCATTATTAGTATCAGCTCTGGAGGGCAGATTTCCAAAATTTGAAACTCTTAGAAAAGTATTTACAAAGGGAAGCATTGATAGCTTAAACCAGGCCTTTTCTCCTCCCTCTTGGATACAGCTTTGTGGACCACCACATAAAGCAGAGCCAGATGCAACTGCCTTGCTTAAAATGCTGAAACATAGGGGGGAAAAAAAAGATGTGGAATGGCATTTTCAGGACAGTTGGTGTCTTCTTCTTTTCCTTGGTGCCATGTGGAAAAAACCCAAAGGAACTAACATTGCCATACAGATGTTTGTGACTGCAGAGGCTGCTATCAGGCTGCCAGCCTGTAAAACTATCAAGTATTTACCTTAGAAAACGTGTGTTTATTATTGCAGGAGGAAGGGAAGGAGACGGCACTGTCACTTTCACCTGCCAAGGAAGGTGGCAAATGTAAATACGTTGGTGTTTGCCTTTCTGCTGGGTCAAGTGCAGCTCCCTCCCTGTGGAAGCGGCCCCCGAACCACTCTCCATTCTCTGGTGGGGGAGGCCCCGGGAGACACCTCCCTCGTGTGCCGACAGCGCTGTTTATTTAGCAGCATGCAATGGGGTGTCAGCGGACACACGAGGGACATCGATTCTCCCTCCCCGCGGTATTTTACCGCAGAAAGGGTGAAGCCTCGAAAGAGAACATGGCAGATGGAGGTGGGCCTGCGGGCTGGCGCCAGGCTCGGCTCTCAGGTGGCCCCGGGGGCGGGCTGGCGAGGCGCAAGTGCCCACAGCGGTGGAGCGGCAGCGGGGTCGGTGAGGAAACCGTCGTGTCGGGGGAAGGCGCTGGCGAGGCGTCGGTGCCGAGCCCACCCAGCCCGCCCGCCCGCTCGCCCGCTCGTCTCCTGAGGGACAAGCCAATCTGTCAGGCGCAGAGACGACCGAGCCCAGGGAGGGCGCCGGGACCCTCCGCCCCCGGCGCGGGTGCCCCGCCCGGCCCCACGCCGCGCCGCGCCGCCAATGCGCTGCGCCGCCGGCCGGATGGGGGCGGGGCTCCGGCTCCGAGCCTCGGCGGCCGCCCGGCCCTGGCCCGCCCGCGGCGCGCGGCGGGAGCCGTGGCGGTGCCTGGCTGTGGTGGGCGGCGGCGCTCGCGCGGCGGGGCGCGCGTGACGAGCGGGAAGGCGGCCGCGCGGCTCCGCCACAGGGCAACAAGTGAGGTGCTTCCCGCGCCCCCGCCGAGGGCCGGCCCGCCCACCCCGGACCCCCTCCCGGTTGCTAGCAGCCCTTCGTTTGGGGTTGTTTTTTTCTCCCACCTCGCATCCTTTTTTTTTCCTCTCCTCACCTCCGGCGGGGCGCGGCACGGCGGTCGGCCCTGAGGAGAGTGGCGGCGGCGGCAGCGGCGAGCGCCGTCCCGCGGAGACGGGCCAGGACGTGACCGCCTCAGCGCCGCCTCGGCTTCACCCTCAGGTGCGGGGGCTGGAGGAGAGCGGCGGTATGGAGCCCCGCCGGCGGCTGGGGCCGTGGTAGGGCGGCAGGCCGGCGCCGGGGATTGCGGGGGGGTGGAACGGGACGGGACATCCCCGCGGCGTAGAGACAGCCCGCCGCCGGACAAAAGCATGGTAGCTGTGGAGGTGGTGGCAGGAAGAACCCCGTCGGAGACCCGCAGCAGCCTGGCAAGGTACGTGCGTGAAGGCGGTTCGGCTGCCGCCCCCGCCAGCACCGCCGGCTTCTCGGGGCTGTGGGGATCGTTACTGCGAGCAGGGCTGAGGAGAGGCAGGAGAAAGCCAAGACAAAAAGAGGCATTTCCCAACTTAATTTTTGCCTCCCTTCATTTTCCAGGTTTTGAAGGTTTTTTCCTTTCTCGCAGCCCCGTATTATGTGCGCACTGACAGCTCCAGGCTGAAGCCGCGGGGAGGGGCGGGCGGTTGGAGTCAGATATTCGCGATTCGGAGGGTTTCTCTGTTTTTTCTGTCCCTGCCGATGGGGGAGGTGACAGGCGGTGGAAAGGGTGGGGTTAACCCACGCGGCCTCCAAATCTCTCCCCTGGCGCAGAGGAGCATCGGCAGCCGGCACATGTTGCAACAAACTCGGGGAGAGAGAAGGCAGAAGCGCAATCTGTTGGTATGGATGAAACTTAGGCCAGCTCAGCCGAGTTTAAATGACCGTACGTTTGTCCTCGCGTTGTGGCGGTGTTTTGTTTTCCTTTTAAAGAAACCTAGGGAGGAAGACTTGATGCTGAAAGCGTGACATCGGCCGTGGTTTTTTTCTTACCCTGAGAAAACCTGAGCCGTAGGGTTGCTGCAGTGCTGGGTGCTGCTGCAATCCTCTCGTTGGCTGGAGGAGAGAAGCGAAGGGGAGGACGCGGGCACGGTAGCGCCCGTCGGGTTTTCTTCGGGGGCGGTTGGGGAACTGAAAGACCTCTCACAGCTCGTGGGGTCGGCTGATTTAGCGGGCTGTGACCGAGGAGGATCATGATTAGTATCTGCGCAGCGTTAGGATTTTTTGCTGTTTACATTATAGTGCTGAGGCGGTGCTGGCACTGAAGTCTGGACTTCGGTGAACGTTAAAGGGAGGAAAAAAGATGTTTTTTCTGCTGGAACTGAACTGAATATGTGTGCTCTCTCACGCGGTGATGCCTTTTAGCCCTTTAAACTTCCGTAGAGGTACCCTACCCGGTCAGGAGGGGACTTCAGGTTACTCCATGTGACTGTGGCCAAACTGCAGCTCACAATTCATTAGTCATCCTGCAAAAATTTATGGTGAAAGTTGCTTGAGTAACCCTGTAGTCTGAGTCCCCGAAATGCTCAGGGCTGTTGGAGTTGATTATTAAACACTGATGTTTAAAGTATGCAAATTAGGAGTTTATTTGATTCTTTGGGGTGGGTTTTCTTTCAATTATTATTTTGGACACAGAAAATGGGTTCGTGCACAGAAGAATTTAATCTGGATGTGAATGGATGCACGCATAAAATTACATGCTACATCTGTAATCTGGAAGTTGTTGAGGAAACATGATTATAACATGCTCCTTTTGAGGGAATTTCTGGTTAATTGTTCTTCCCTTGCCTTAAAGACAGAGTCTCCAATTTAGTTCCCTTTAAAATTGCATGAACGGTTCCGTCGCCCTCTTGCAGTTTCCGCTCTTTGCGTCACGTTTTCACTCTGTCACGGAGGGGGTGTGTGCGGGTGGGGTGGGGGGAAGCAGATGACAGGACGGTGAGTAGCACAGTTGCAGCTTTGTTCGGGTGAGGAGCCGAGGAACTGGCTGATGGCCACGGCTACTACCTTGTCACCTTCGTCATCCAGCCTAATGCCTGTTGAAACCACCGTGGGAGTTGAATGAGCTCCCGGTTGTTACCAAATGCTTGGAGGAAACAAAACGGAGAATCAGCTTTTCTCGTTCAGCTGATTTAAATTTCGAACGTGATGGTTTGTTTCTGTTTTTTTTTCCTTCGGGGCCGTGAAAAACTTCAGAAGAGAACAGACTCTTTAAAACCAGCATTGTGATGGAGATGAATTAAAATTACAGAATATCATGTACTTTATATGTGTGTAATGGTATTGGTTAGAACAGAACTCTTCTGGCTTAAAGGACACTCTGATTTTTCTTGCTTGCTTTGACTTTCTACCCGAGGTGTTGTGCAATACCATTGCATGGCTGTGAGGAAGCTACAGACACTGCATCAAGTGATCAAAAAGTGGAATTGAATTAATTTTGCCACCTGTAAGCTGGCTTTGCTTGGATTTTTGCGTGTTTCTTTTCCTCTTATACTATAATTGTAGTTTAGAGGAAGGTGCATTGCAGCAGCAAGGTAACCCTGCAGAAGGAACTTGCTTTGAAGGTCATGCACTTTATGACTGGGAGGGCTAGCTAGCTGTCCGATGCCCTGCCCTCATGTAGGTACAGCTCACTGGTCTCCCTGGAGATTGTTCCTAATGAACACAACGTCAATGGCAGTCAGAAATGTTATTCTCCTCCTTCCTTGTAAGCTCCCCGAGTTTTTTGAAATACTCTGGATGAGGAGGATGCTGCTGAGGAGATGAGAATAAAAAGTGTTTTGCTCAGAAAGGCTTTGATGAAAAATGAGAAGTGGATAAAGTGGTTTTGCATTCTATGCCGACAAGTGTGTGTAATTGTCTGCGTGAGTGTTAAACTGTATGTGGAAGAAAAAAATGCAGCATTTGAGTCTTCATCTTCCTACCTACCCATCAGACTCCCTGGAGAATGAAATCTTTCGGAGATGTGTTCCTTCCTGGTGACTTGTCACTGCCAAGACCCTTAGCAATTGTCATTTCACTGGCCAGTTGGTGTGACTGTTTTTGTAGTGGGACTAGCTTTGGCTGCGTGAAACCACTTGAAGGAGAACAAATGGTGGTGGTAAAAGATAGTCTTATGTCAGTCTTGTTCTGTGTTGAAACATAGAACCTAGTCATATGTGCTCCTACCAGAGCCAGTATTGACATTGTCACAACAGTTGAGGAGCCGGGGTGGCTTGTCATAGATAACGCGTGCTTGACTGAAGTCTGGATAGCTGCATTTCTCCAAGCTGAAGAAGAGGGAAAAGATCATATCAATTAAAATCCTCAGCCAACTTCTTTGGTAACTTGTTCTTTTTCAGGACATGACTTCATATTTGACAAATACATATCAAATTGTCTTGTAAAATGTATGCTCAGACAGCTTGTGAAGCTTCACAAAGTTGGTTACTTGATGGGCTTTTTCTGTTTGCTGTCAGACTTGTGGATTTTGATGGAAGGTGAGCAGCTCTGTCAGAAACGCATCAGAGTTGATGTTGCAGATCTCTTGTGTATTTTCCAGGATTTGGTTCTGTTTCCTGCTGTAGAAGCCCCGTTAGTTAATTCTTTCTCTGTTCAAGCATTCGCACCCTAAATAGTAGAGCCTGGTTTCTTGTAGGCTTGTCACATGCTTAAAGCTACTTAAACTATGTAATTCTAAAACTTACCAAAAATAGGCCAAAGAGAGGGTGAGGGGAAGCTTTTGGCAAGAGTATACTTGTGGCAGTAAGGTTTTAATAATCTTAAAATATGGTTTGATTGGTGGGTTTTTGTAGCAAGCACAGAATATAGAAAAAAACACATTTCAGTTAAAATGATGAACCTTTAAACATACCTGGTTTTTCTTGTTAATGTTTCTGGGAGGCCATTAGGATTGATCACTTTCTAAAAGCTTGGAACCATCCTTGTCCCTTTCATAGCTTGTCAGTAAGGGATTTTTTTCTTCCCTAGTATTTCTATTTGTTATATTTTCTATTGCTGTCCAGTAGAAGTATGTAAGTAACTTTGAAGCAAGTAGGCATCCATTTGGCTTTTCAGAAGTTTCAATTTGGATGTTTTTCAGGTGTACCTAATTGTAATCCCTAATGGTTGGTTGTAAAATGCTTGTAGCCAAAGTGTTAATTTAGTTTAGGCAGGAAGGTGTGATGGTTATGGTTGTGTGCATGAGAAATCAGGGGATTAGTGTTTCTAGTGTGTTCTAGGCTATATTCAGCCAAGTATTCCACATGTCTTAGATGATAATGTGGGAGTGCAGTTAACAAAAAATACTAGTGTAATCTCCTCTGACCTAGATGTGTTTATCAGTCTGCTAGTACTCCATAGTTGTGTTGGTCAATCCTTTGGTGCTTAAAAAACAGCAGAAAATAACCAAGAAGAGATGATGATATGAGCAAATACAGACTCTTCCCATCACTTCAGTATGGAATGAACAAGTCACTAACTGAAAGGAAGGCAATAAATATTTTGGAGATGTTCAGACAGAGGTTGCTTTTCCCATAGGAGGAGCTGACAGGTGGCTTGAGCTTCATCCTGCACTTAGCTTGTATATTTTTCACTGGTTTCATGGGGCCTTTTAGGATTCAACAAACAAGTAAGTAAACTTCCCCAAGTCTCCAGATCTTATAAAACCCATGGAAAAGCCTGGATCATTAAAATGTCTTGTGATGAACTGTGCTAAAGAACGACTGAATTGCTCTGTCACGGAAGGCAATTAGCATTTAAATAAGCAAAGGAATCCCAGTGTGTCATGGGTGTGGTGCTGAGATTTTTAAAGGGGTCAGTTGGTGAAACCATTTCATCAGCGATTGGTTAAGAAAGCTTTGTTGAGAGAAATACAATGGTAAGAGTTGACCAGCATTCAACTTGGGACTTCATCGTAGTAAATAACTTCTGAAATTTACCAGCTGCTTCATATTAAGCTCAAAGAAGAGTTACTCAGAGTGGGAGTTGTCTACATCACATAATTTATAAGTCAACTGTCTAAATCAAATGAGCAAGAAATGCCAATGATTATAGTTTAGTGGATGATTGACTTTACTGTTTTTCTATAAAATATTACTTCTTCATGGCTCAGTGGTTCCTGAACTACCAGGTGATACGTGTTATTGTGTGAAATTCACAGCAGCAACGTGGTATTGGAACTTTCTGTGTCCCACCAAGGTGTGGGTGCATGGGGGACACACAGCTCCTGCGCCTGCCCCAGCATCCTGCCGGAGCATCCTCGCCTCTGCTGGTACAGGTGGGAGGCACTGCAGCTAAAGCAGTGCTCCTCTTAACACTACTTTCACTGTTTGTGCAGCTGTGTTGGGAACCAAGATGAGGAACCAAGTGGATTGAGAAATAACCTTTCTATTTGCTTGTCTTTGGGGTCATATGTAATGTAATACAGCAAACTATGCAAATACAGAGATTCATGGCCTGGGGAAGGGGGGAAGTTTTTAGTTTGTGTTCAGAAGTGGCCTGGCTGAAGGTTGCCAGACTGTACCTGAGTTTAGTGCTCAAGCAATGGTATTTTTTTTTCATCTGATATTTGTAAGTTAGAAAATGATAATGGAAGGTCATCTCTAGGATGGAGAATGTTACTGCTTGATTTGCTTTTGAATAAAAACACCACGTGCAAAACAACTTGGAAGTTAATTACTCAAACCACTCTCAAATGTAGTGGATACTTCTGCATTGAGGTGCAGGTAGGAAAGTTGTTCTTGCTTGGATTTAGAAGTCCATAATTGGGTGAGGTGCTTATCTGCCATTAACAAAAAGGTCAGTTAGCTGTCTAACCTGCTTAAAGATCTTTTTGCAAAATCCTCCAGGTACTTGCATGCATCTTTCGCTGCCTAAAACTGCTATTGTTCCCTTTTACTTAAACTTGACAGGCTGGAATGAGATATATATCTTACATTTTACAGGTTCAAGGGAGGCAAATGAACTTCCCTACTTCCAACTCCACTGTTTTTTCTGAACTTTAAAGGAATTCTTCAGAAAGATGAAAACCTTTTTTTTTTCCCTGTACTTGTTAATTACACCTGAAACCAAAACCAATTAAAGACAAAAGTCTTTTCATGTATTTGCATTTTTCAGTGTAGATTTTGCATTTTTTTAACTTTTATTTAGCGTAGTACTGTACATCCAGAAGCAGATCCCAGAATTCCAATCTGAATATTCAGGGCATGAATTTAGTTTCCATTGACTTTTGACTAACTGCGCAGTACTTGTGGGGAAACATGACTCCAGATGGTTGGGGAGATTGTATCCCATCTCCCACTGGCTGCAAAGGTGGAACTCGTGGAGGTCTTACTGAAAACCAGCAGAACACAGTGAAAACTGATGTCTGTTTATCTTTAACCCAAGAGGGCAACGGTCACCAGGGGCAGTAACCTTATCGGGCACACCACGTTGCACTATCTTTGCTTTTGAAATGTAGTTTTTAGTAGCGTGGCTTATGTGTGACAGTCTTGACGTGCACAAGGAGACGGAGCTAACATTTTGATGACTTGAAGAATGGTGCTTGAGGGTTGGCTCTGTTAGTTGCCTAAAGAGGGAATGCTCTCTCTGCAGACATAAAGGTGGCTGGAATATGGTTAAGGCAGCAGTAATTACTGGTTTGAAGATAAGACTGGAAGAGATATCGGGAGGACGTGAATTGTCTTGTTTTCTGAAATTATGGTTATCTGCATCTTGAGTAGATTTACCAAGTCACCTTTTTTTATTTCAAATACAGCATAGAAATAGTAAGACTGCCTGCCCAGCCGACTTGATCTTAAATGTTCATTGAAAGCATCAGTCAGGTTTGCAATGCGTTACCCATTCTTTATTACCAGAACTAATATTGATCCAATTACTAAGTATCTGTGAGGAAGGTAGTTCATTACCCACTTCCTTAGCTTTCTAATAATTCAGGGAAGATAACACCCTTGAGTTGAAATGAACCCTTAACAAATAGCAAACCACACCAGGAGTAGCGGAAATGGGTGGGTTGTGGCACTTCAGTAGCTAACCAGCTGACTTGAGTACAGAAAGTGTGAGAGAACTTCAAACCCCAGGATGTGTCTTGTTGCTGCTGAGATTGCCTAAAAGCTAACTGCTTCTGGTGGGCTAGTGCTGGTGCTTATCTAGCCCTGCCTGTGAGACCTCCGTGGATGAAGACGTGGGAACGAGATCAGTAGTGTCAGACTGCAGCAGCAATGTGCTGGTACCAGAAAGCTTAAGCTGATGGAAAATGGGAGTCTTGACTTTGTGAGTCTTCCATTTCCTGCACTGTCATTGGTCTTGCAGCACAGTGGCAAGCAAATCTAGTGACGTGAGCCAGATTAAAACTAATTGCTGCTTTATTGCTAGGTTCTTCATCATCCTCTTGAGCTCCCTGAGCTGACTTATCACAGGCAAATCAATGCAAAGTTGGGCTGGGACTGTGTAGTTTATAGGGGAAGGAATAAATTATAGGAACATGTGACTGAAAATGCTTTAAACTGCCATGGAACTCTCCCTCCCAACCTGTAATTGATGGGATGAATAACAACTTTTTTTCCAGGAAATATTTCTCTGCTGCCACTCCATAAACCTCTTCTGTTGATTCTTTATCATTTACTATTTGTAAAGCTGAACCCTTCTCAAAGGTATGTAAAACCTGAAGTTTGTAAATCAGAAGCTGGCTGTTCTGGGTCAGTCCTGACAAATTGCTCAATTTCTAAAGCTTGATTTTGGGAAAGTGGAGTTACTTTCAGTACTGTGGGCTCTCAAATACTGAGGTGTTAAGCTTTTAATGTTAGTTTTTATAACAAGTTGAGGTGCTGCCCTTGGTTTTCAGTGTGAAATATCAGTTACTAAAAAAACCCCACCCAAACCAAGAACCCAAACCCTATTTATTCTTAAACAAAGAAACCAAACTTTTTAATCACAAGTTATTTTTTTGCCTGCAGTTGGGAACACCTTCGTAGATATTTAGTGTTGCTGCAGGTGTGTCAGTATAGAATGGTAATTATTAGCACAATGTGCTGGTTTCTAGGGACACTGCCATGGTTTGAATTGGTTTAAATTGCCTTAAGGAAGGGTGGTGTACATGTGGAGCTCTCTGTTGCTTTTTTATCTCTGTAGAAAATCATGAACAAACTCTAGCAGGTTACAGTAGTGAAAAATTGGAATATACATTAAACCTGAGAATGTGTTTACAGAAAACTCCTCCTAATGACTAGAGTTTTCTTGTATATACCTTGATCTTCTGTAAGAGAACGTTTGAAACAATTCAGGTATCGGCTGAGCTTTCTTTTAGATAACTCCAAGGATTTCTTTATAACAGGTAAAAAAAAAAGGTCCTAATTTTCATTGAATTAAATTGGTACACGGTATTTAAATATCTTCTTAATTAAGCTTTTGTGAGAGACACATATAACAACTTGAAATACAGGCAAGGATGGGATGATCTGGGTGATTTACTGGTAACTGACTTTGTAATTAAAAATGGGTGAAAAAAAAAAGATCACTGCAGTTGAAGGTTTTGTGACTTACCAGTTGGATCCAGGGTTGAAAGTGTTTGAGATCACGGAGATCTGGTGGTATCTCTTCCATCTGTAAGTATTGTATCAGGCAGAAATTTTGCATAAACTATTTTTCATAAAATTGAAATGACATTTTTATTATCCTGAATTACTTTGTAAAGGTAACCTGCTGCAAACTTTGTGGGCATTGCTGCATTGTTTCTGTTTGTGTTCTTTCTGTTGTTTTTATTTATGCATTGTTGCATAAACAGCAGTATCATGTCAACAATAGCTCCTGTTTCACACATGTTAATTTAAATGATGTACCTTAAAAAGTGGAGTTCTGGAATGTCTGAGGATCTAGAAGGAAGGAAGGACGTGGCATTAGTCAAATGGTGACAGCAAACCTAACGTTAGTAGAACTCTGAAGATTTAGGGGTTTTGGTATTCAGAACTTACCATTCAGTGGTAAATTAAAGGACTATTCAGTATTAATACCACAGTTGGAAGCTGACAACAGTAGGCTCAGGACTACAGTAAAGTTGGGCCATGAGGGGTTAGGGAGTTCGGGATTCTTATGCTTTGAGGATTTCCCCAACTTTTAGTGACAACTTAACTTCTCCAGTTTCATCTTAATTGCTTTGAACAATGCCTTTAAGCATTATGCCTTATCTGATTGCTTTGAGAAGAAAGACTCTACAGTCTAAACTTGCTGAAAATGGGGTAATAGCAGTCTGGGAAATTTTAAGTGTTTGTACTGCTCACAGATCCCTTTGGATAGCTGCAGGGTCTGTTTGTGTTGCACCTAGAGGAGATGGCTTCAGTGATAATCCAATTGTCCACTGATGAGCTTGTTAGGATGGTCGGCTTAGCTAATGAAGGCTGCCTCTTTAATACACGGGATTTGGAGTCTTGGTAAGACCTGGTGGTGTAGTGTGGCTAAATCTGGTTTGTGCTGCAGAAGAACCTTGTTGGAACATGTTCTCTGCACTTGGTTGTGGCTCTGACTTGGATGAGGTTCCAGAAGCTGCAAGTGGAGTCTTGCTTTGTTCTTTCACTTCAGATCTGTAGCTCATATAGGGTGCATGATGACCTCATCATCTTTACACCTTCCTTCTATAGGAACTGCACCAATTTTTTTGGAAGCAGCTGCCTAGAATATTTGGAATTTGGTGTGTGGATCATAGGAAACAAATGAGATGGTCTAAATAACATAATAAAGACATCTTGTTTGACCGTGCCTGCTTTTTGAGGCTGTTCCTCAAGTGCTGCATTGAATCTGTCACAGGAAACATAATCCACATAGGATTTTGCTATGGGTTTATGTAGAGCCATTTCTGGCAATGGGGAAGGGACTGTAATGGTGGCCCCTGTAAGAAGTTGCTTGAAACTTTCCCCGGTTCTGAGTCAGACCCACCTCTGGGGCTGAGCCAACTGGGCACCTCTGTGACCACTTTTAAGAAGCAGCAGCCAGAAGAGGAGGGTTCTTTTTTTTTCTCCTGAGAGGTGGCAGAAGGAGTCTGATGAGAGAAAAGTGACCATGCAGATCAGTGAGGGAAAAGAGGAGGAGATGTGCTAAAGCTGAGACTCCCCTGCATCCTGCGGTGAGACTGAGATCTCCCGGCAGCTCATGGAGGACCTTGTGCCAGGGCTGGCAACTGTGCATGGAGGAGGCTGTAACTTTGTGAGAGGGCAGCGTTTTGCAGCAGAAGGTGCCTGGAATTCTGTTGCTGCGGAGTCTCATGGTGAAGGAGTTTGTGAGGGGCTGCAGCCCTTGGGAAGGACTCACACTGGAGAGGTTTGTGAAAGGTTGTCTCGTGTGGGAGGGGCCCCACATCAGATGAGGGGAGAATTAGATGAGTCTGAAAAGAAAGAAGCAGCAGAGGCCATATGTGAGAGACTGACTGTGTCCTCCATTCCCTGCCACTGTGCCCCTGAGCAGGGAGAAGGTAGAGATATCTGAAGCAAGCAGCTCAAGTAGCTGAGCCTAGGAAGAAGGGAAAAGTAGGAAGGAGATCTTGAAGTGCTTGTTGTATTTTTCTCATCATCCTGCACTGGTGGTGTTTTTCCTCTGTTCTGTTTCTAGGTAATAGTAGATTAAACTGTTCTTATTTTCTTCCCTAAGTCGAGTCACTGAGTCTGTTTTTCCTGGAACCATAACTGACAGCGAGCCCTCCCTGCCCTTGTCGCTGCCCACAGGGCCCTTGGTTATCTTTTCTCCTCCCATCTCCCTGAGGCATCTGCCCTCCTATGGAGGGTGGGGAGGATGTGAGCAAGAGGCTGTCATTGCTGGCTGGGCTTGAACTACAACAGGTTCTTGGAAGTGTCACCTTCATAATGTGGTAGGTTCTGTAATACTGAATAAGAAAGGAGCTCTTCAGGGATGAGCTGTTGCTTTAGTGCTTGATCAAGTCAGAGTTTAGAAATGTATTCTTTTGTTTCCTCTGTAATTTTTCCTTGGCTGATGGTAAAAGTTGGGGTTGTTTGTGAGTCTCATTTTGATGTTTAAAAGAATGGGCCTTGAGTACTACATTACAATGTTTTTATTCAAGCCAGTTGATTACCATTGGATTGGCTAGTACATGTGCATTAGATCAGCTTGTCTCACTTAAGCATATTAACCACTAAAGAAAAAAAGTATTCCTGGAGAGTACTGGATTAAATGTCACATAGAGTGAGATGTTTTCTGTGTGAGGAAGTTGCAGCAGTTTGTATCTTTTCCTTTTTTAACATCATTTCACATGCTTTTTTTTTTACCCATCTGTGTGCAGACATATGTTTATTCAGCATATATTTAGAAACTAGGTCTGAGCTCTTATCTCTCTGACTGATAATGAATAGTGCAGTTATTTCCTGAAGTCTGTAGGTAGCTTCAGTATTGCTGCTGTTGCTGCAGGGTTTTTTGTTGTCATTTTGGTGGGATGGCAATGTAGAACTCTGAGAATTACCAGTGAAGCAGAGGGGCATTATTTCAAAGCAAGAACAAGAACATATTTGAAAATCCTTCTAGGAATATAGCTACAAATGGGCTATTAGAAAAGGAAGGACAGTGGAGCTTTGTCACTATGCTCAGGGTAAGTCCAGTAGTTGATATTTGGAGATATTTTCTTTCACATAAGAAGCTTCAATCTTTCAATACCAGCTTGAAAAGACAGCATTGAGTTTGTAACCTGTAAGATAAACCAGTGGTAGGGCTGACAAGGCCTCAAGTTTATTGTCAGCACTACCACAGTAGCTATGATAAGGGCCAGGGTTTATTATCATAGCTACCGTAAAACTACTTTGTGAAGCAGCTGGATGCATGGGTGAAAGCTAGATGGAGTGGAAAATGGAACAACAAGGAAGTAGTACCTTTAAGGCAAAGAGTGAATGAAGCAGTTGACCACAAAACTGCTGTGTTTCATTGGATAACTGGCGACTGCATAACAATCCTCTTTCACACTTGGGAGTTTCAAGTTGATTTTAATATTTATGAGGATTTTACTGCTTGTTTTCATCAGTACCATCTCAGGAGAGAGGGACAGAATCTATGTGGGAAGGGCATGGATAAATAACATGGAGCAAAAGAACTTGTAAAATGTAGCCCAAAGTTGGTTAAATCGTCTATGATTCTGTGCAGCGTGTGCTTCATCCCCTTAAATTGCAGGGCTCAATCTAGGAGTAAATGAGTTAGCTAAATGCAATATTAGGAACACTGGGGCTTCAGATCTAGTTAATCCTTTTACCAGATGGCCAGAATCAGTGTTGACCAGTGATGATTTCAGTGAATTTGTCAAGTGCTGGACACTGAATTGAGAAGATCCAGCTTCATGTGGGTCACAAAGCACAGTTGATTTTCCTGGAAAACTAAATGGCAGTAGCTCAGCATCATCTGCCTGCCATGAGGGGCTTGGACAACCAGTTACGTGTGCAAGTGTTTGAAAGGAGAGAGATTTCACAGGAAGTATGTGGGGAATGAGTTCTCAAATGTTGTGGTTAGCTTGCAAGAACTTATTTATTACGTGTCATTTACGTTTAGTGTGACTGAGTGTACCAGCTGTCTCGCACCTTATAGTAAGGCCCACTGATATACAAGGGAGACAAAATCAATCAAAAGTGCAAAGTAGCTCCAGAAATAAAATGACCAGGACTTCTTAGTGTGGCAGAGAAGGAACAGAGGACAGAGAAAAAGTTTATGTAGCTGATATGGCAAATGTACATAGAGATAACCGATTTTTGTGTATGTTGTGTTTTGCAAGGGTTCCCCTCTTGTGTGGAAACAGAAAAGCAAGTCATTCCAAATTCTTGCTGTGTGGAAAAACTGAGGAATTCATCAAAGTTGAAAATAATAAATGAATTGAATGAGGGATTGGACAGAGTGAAAGTATGTTCCATAACAGTAATTAAACACGGTTCAAATGCAGTTCCTGGCCCTCTTAATACCTTACTACAGAACACCAGGGCAGTGTTGCTAAAGACAAGTCTCACAGTACCGTGGGGATTTTTGATGATTTCTGGTTTGTTGGGGGTTTTTATCTGTTTGGTTTTGGGGTTTTCTTTGAGCAAAATGAGATTGGCTTTTATTCAAAATCTTCATAGTTCTTTTTGCCTCGAGGTACGTTTTAGGAAAGTAAAAGCACATCCTCTCCCTCTTGCTTTTTACTTGGATCTTGAAATTCCATGCCCAAGTTGCACTGGTGTCTTTCAGTATTAAAATATTGGAAGAGTAGGATTTCTCCCAAAACTAAATATGCTGAAACATGGCTCAAAGTAGATATATGCAATTAATTAAATGTAATGTTAAAATAAGCATTTACTGTTCTGAATTTCATTGCACTTCTTGATGCTTTCTGTATTGTGGTGGTATCTTGGTCACTTTCCTTCATCTGGAACATTGGAGAACACAGAAAACGTTGACTGTTAGTGGTAACCACTGTGATGTCCTTCCATAGAAGCAAAATACTCGTATCTGTTGAATATTTGCCCGTTTAAGGTGTTCTTAATTACTATTGTGCACAAGTGGATGTGTGTAAAGTTCTGAGAGGAGAGATAATTGTGTGTGGTTGTTTGGGGTTTGATAGTTTTGTTTTGGTTTTTGTTGTGTTGTTGTGATTGTGTTTAGTAGAAAAATAAACAGAGTGTTCAACTTCTTTAAAACTGGCAATAGCACAGACTTATAACAGCCTGAGGCTCGACATCCCCACGTTCTAAAACCATGTTACTGCTTGATCCAGGAATCTTTTAACTTGCTGAACTGAGGTAGTAGGAATTTAGAGGGACTGCATATGACTTGTTTATTGCTTTTATTATTGTTAAACATCTTCAGAGAGGTAGTGTTGCTCTTGCATGCACTATTGCCAGCGCTACCAGAAGTTGTACTGCGTGTACAACTGCTCAAAGGGATATCAGATTTCAAAACAGAGTTAACATGGTGAGATCCAAGTCTGACCTTGCCTGAGTTACAGCTAATCTGTACAGAGGAAAAGGTAGTAAAGTAGCTGAATTACAAACTTCCTTTTGCCAAATTCCTGCTAGTTTAGTCCTTAAACAGTAGAGAGGTAAGTGTAATACCTGCAGGTGATAAGGATTATCTTCTTTTTTGGCAGCCCTAGTAAATAAATGGACTTGGAATGCCTGGGTTTGGCAATCAAATAATGTAGACAGGTTACTCAGCCTACTTAAAAAATACAGCACAATTCCTGTCCTCAGTAAAAGAAACAAGTATTTGCAGTTAAAGGTCATAGCTTCTGTTAGACTTGGAGATGGAAAAGCTAAATGTTTCACCTTGCCGTCTGCATGATCTGTTGAAAGACTGGCATTGTATGACTATTTGCACCAGGGTCTAAGTATAATGTTGTCATTGCTATGATGCTAGATAGCCTTTTGTTAGAGGATGGAAGGGGTTATGGATTCAGAAGCAAGGATCAGTTGTCAGTGTGTCACCCATGCTGAAGAGGAGAAATCTGTTTTCTCTCCATTCTGTCTACTGCGTGCTCTCACTGTAGCTGCTGTAGTGCTTATCTGCTGTGTATCTCTGGTCATTGTTAGTTTTCTGCTAGGTTAGTGATGTGAGCTGATTTATGGAGAGCCCTGGCTGAGCACCAGAGACAGTTCGAGGGAGGGATTGGGCTCAAGTTCTTGAAGTCAAAAAGGGAGGAGGAGAAAGTCTCCATCAAAAGGGAGGGGCCAGGCAGTTCGATTGGTTCAGTTCCTTGGATCCACAGCCCTGGATTGCTGCAGGAGGCGAGGACTGAGGCAGGTAGTCTAGTTAAATGTTTTGGTTTTTTTCTTTCATCCTGGCATTGCATCAGCATGCTTAGGTTTGGTTTAGTGCCTTGAAGGACACATTTGCTACTATGACTGCATCTGCTGTGGAGCACTTTGCTGGCACAGGGATGCTCATGTGGATATCTGCAGTGTGGGGAGAAACAGCACTTGGAGTAGTCTGCATCATGCTACCTGGTATTCCTTTCCCAAGGGAATTGTTGATTGTTAATGCTACATTTTGGAGCTCTCTTAAGGGAGTTAGCTACGAGTCTCTGTGATAAACTGCTCCCTGGTAGTCACAACTTTCATAGTTCCTGAGCTGTCATGCTGAGACTTGAGATTTAAAAATATATTTCATAAGGGAAAACATAAATGTAGAGTGGTTTAATAGCAAAGGGCAGGTCTTGCATGATGTTGGTTTATCTAGAAACACCATTTAAACTTATTTTTAAATAGCCATTTCCAAGTTTAGAGTTCTGTTATCTGACCTGTCCTTTACTCCCTCAAATTTTCCTTCTTTATGTAATAATAGGAGTTGTGGAGTCTCCTTCCTTGGAGGTCTTCAAGACCCACCTGGACATATTCCTATGAGACCTGATCTAGATTGACCTGCTTGTGCAGGGGGGTTGGACTAGATGATCTCTAAAGGTCCCTTCCAACCCCTACCATTATATGATTCTATAATCAGGAATACCGCCTTTTCTTCATCTTGCTGGAAGAGTTTGTGGGTATGCCTGTGCCATGCAGTGGAATGCAGCATGGATGTCCCTGCTACCACTGCCTTTTGAACACAAGCTAACACCCTTGCCCTGCTCAGGGTTGTGCTGGGTGAACTGACATGCTGACCTGGTGTGGCTTTTGCAGAGCCTTGCTAAGTAGTGTTTGCACTGTGTCATGCCCAGTCGTGGTGTTTGAATTTACCCCTTTATTTGGAAGGGAAATGATGGACCCCTCCTGCAACAGCAATACCTTTTTATAATGTTACGTTTTCAATAGTCACCAGCAATCTATCTGATGGCATAATTTTTCATAGGCTTCAGTACTGAAGAGCAAGGAAGATGACTTTTCTGTCAGTATTAAGACACAGAAGGTAACAGTTTCTGTCCTTGTTTTTAGCTTCATTCTGAAGGCTTGTTCTTCACCTCCGTACTATAGGTGTACTCTTAATACATTGCAAGGGCGAGCTGGGGATGGATCATCACCTCTGCAGGGACTGAGACAACATCTAGAGGCCTGCTTCAATACACAACAATAGTAAGAGGCTATTAGGAACCTAAGAGGTTAGGATCTTAAATGAAACATCCATAACAGGCATCAAAAAAGATCAATATTTGGTGTCTTGAGTATATGGTTCTTTAGTACTCAGGCTGCTAAATAGAAACTAATTTAGGAAAGTGGCATTCCTGAAGCTGTCTTATGATATCTCAGTTAATGTGCCAGGAAGCAGTTAATCCTCTGGAATTTTAAGAACTCAATATACAGTCTTTTGAACATAAGCCAACTGAAGTAAGTTAGATACAAACTTGGTTTGAGTTTTCTGGGAAGAGGATTCTGATTCTTTTTGCTTCATTGGTAAAATTCATAGGATTGACTCTAAAATTTATCCATTTGCCCCTTGCTTTCATCCTTGTCAGTGCCCTCCTTCGTGGTGTTGGTGTTTCCAAAAGAGCACCTTGGTGTTTCCAAAAGAGCACCTTCCTGTCCTACCTTGAAGGTTTTTTTACCATCTATGGTAACATCTCCAACTCAAATGAAGTAATGCCTTGCATAAAAACTGCAGGAAATAAACTACTTCATAGTTGAGGGTAATGTCCAGCATCTGTCAAAAGCTGAATGCTGAAGCTAGTTCCAAGTCTTTATAATTCCTGTTTGATTACAGGCCACACAGTGACTGCAAACTGTTTTGACAGCTTCCTATAGAGAACTAGTTAGTGCACTGTCTGAATCCCCTAGATTTTGTTGTTTCTGACCTAGAGAGAATTGCATTTTCTGAACTTACAAACATGCATTGGGGTTTTTTTTTAGCCATGTTTTTGCAACATCTGTGTTTTGCAACATCTGGCCATCTCAACATCAGCAGAGGTTTAGAAGTGATTTTGTGCAAAGCAGCATCTTAGTGGCATCTTTATTTTTGAAATAAGTAATTTATTCTCTTTTTCACTTTAGCAACAGTTCTAGACTTCTGAGTTAGGTTCCTTTAAAAGCATTAGGATTACATTCACTCTTGAGGTAAAGCATAAAATGATACTGTTTAAAAACAACCTGTAAAGAGTCTCACCATTTTGCATTAGTGTTAATTGCTGTTAAAGCTTTTTGGGTGTTAGGAATCTTTTCTTGTAGCTCATGGCTTCTTTATAGTAACAGTTTTGTTCTTCCCTTGTGGTTCATTTTGTTTTACTGATTGTTAGCACATTGAACCTGTTTTTCTTCCCAGATTCTGGGAAGGCTGACTTGCCTTTTCCATCCATCTTTTGATGCCAGTGCTGCTTTTGTGGCTCCATAAATCTGTTCCCTTCTACCAATACCTTTGTTTTGACTGAAGTGTAAGAGCAGAGTGGAACTGAAGAGGGCAACTATTCCTTCTTTCGCCCCATTTGTGCAGAATCAATCTTTCCAGATAGTGTATCTGTAGCAGAACCTTGGCTTATCCAGAGTATGGTTCATGTTAATGCTTTGTTTTTTTCCAGCCACATGGACTTTTCCTAAAGGCTTTGAACAAATGGGCTTTATGTATGCAGTGATAATGACACATAACTGCACAGCTGGAAGCCGCATAACCAGAGATGTGATGTTGCTGCAACGGTCTTCATATCAGTATAGCTAGAAGTTGAAAACAGGCATTGAAAACCTGTGTCAGATCACCTTTGAGCGTAGGTAACTCTCTTCTCCTTACCTGCTGAAGTTTGAATAATTTTCAGCAGGATTTTCTCTTCCTGTGGTTCTGCATGTACTGTGATTTGCTTTGCCAGTATGTAGTGTTTACTCTTGTTCTCTGCTTTTTATGCTAGCTAGCTAAGTGTTCTAGTCTTTTCTGGTTTTTTACACCTAAAGCAGCAGGATTTTTTCCAAGTAGAGCATTGGTTTGTACTGCTCATCTCAGTTCTTCCAACAAAACTAGTATAAAAACACACCAGATGGATTTACCAATGGACTGAATCACTTGTGTTTGGTTTTGGCTTCTCTAACAGATCTTCCCTTCTCATTGGTCAAAGGAGGCAGCTGTGAGTTTTTGTAACATTAATGCTGGTAGAAGCTATTACTGGAATATGGGAGAGATCTTGTGCCAGATTGCTGTTATTGAGCTGTAAAGTAGGAAATAAGTGCCGTCTTGTACCTTTTGATACTGTTCCTTAGCAAGCTGCCCAGTGCTCAAGATCTCCATCCTGCTGGCAGATCTCCATAGTGCTGTGGCGCTTTGGTCAGTCACAGCAGCCTCAACAAAGCAGGTGAAGAAATGAAATTTGCCTTGAGACATGAGCTGTCAGTGTTTACTTGCAAAAACAAAATCAAGCCCCAAAATCCCCCACTGGCAACGTTTCAAATGCAGCACACATTGCCACACACTCCGTAGTTGTGATGAGGGTTGTACCTGTGTTTTGTGATAAATCCAGTTCATTTGATGTGAGGTTACAGAGCTGATGTCCTTTTATCAATTCCTATCTTCTCGTGTGGTGGTTAAAGCTAACACATAGTAATTGCTAAATGGAGAGATCTTTTAGTCTTTCTGAATTCTGACTATGTCCAGTTTGCTTTATGTCAGGAACCTTGATCTAATGCTGTGAGTACGTGTTTAATGCAGCCTGGCTTGATGTAGTTTAGGAGGAAGACACCTTTAACAAAGCAGATGTTTGTCCTTTTCTGCTTGGTAGTATTGGTTCGGTATTCTTAATGAGTTATAGTCTTAATGAACTGATTAAAAACAACATGTAGGTAGCTTTTGATTACAGGAGAGAAGAATGGTGTCATACAAAGTTGGGGAGGGTGTGTTTTATGACAAACTCTATTTGCATTGATAGTGAATGTCACTTGTTACTTAAATTTTCTTAGAAATATTGATTTTATCACCAATATTGGATAGCTTTTTAAAAACGACTGAAAATTACATGGAGATTTTTCTGTGCAGCATTTTCTGTCTCAGTTGCTGCAGGGGATTGCAAGGCTACAAGT
Organism: Colius striatus; assembly: GCF_028858725.1. Taxonomy (NCBI): domain Eukaryota; kingdom Metazoa; phylum Chordata; class Aves; order Coliiformes; family Coliidae; genus Colius; species Colius striatus. The sequence goes on from NC_084760.1 coordinate 111,449,476, forward strand.
GAGAAACAGAAAGATTAAGGAAGTTCTTATAGTCACAGAATTTGAATGCTTGCCCAAAAGAGTTAGTGATTTAAAGGATTTTAAGTGATTGAAATGGAAAATATTTGCAAATGAAGTGTCATTGTGTTCAGACAGTCTCGGGTCAAGCATCTAGATGGCTTGGTGTTGAATACTCATAGCTTAGTAGCTGGGGGCTGTGACAGATGAGCTGTGTAGTGTTACATATCCTGGAAAAATCAGTCTCCAGCTGAGCTCTTGACAATCCTCTGTGTGTGTTAGCTATTAGTGGGGGGGAGCTTCTCACCCCGTTGTCTCGGGAGTCTTGAGTTCATAGGTCAAGTGCCATGTCATTTGTTGTTCCCATGAGGAGCAGTACAGAGGACAGGGGAGATAAGCACTGATGTGCATGCTGAACTGCCTGGAATAGTACAAAACTCAGCTGCTTCTCTGGGGTTTTGTCAATACTGAAAAGGGAGTGGAGAGAAAAGTGTATAATGATCTGGTTTTAGTGTGGCAGTTGAAAAGAGGAAGATAAAGTTTCTTTGAGGCTTGTGTGGCCAGACAATGCTTCTTAACTGTTCATCTGTTTAGCTTAAAAGCTACTGACCACAAGTATGTTTTTGTCTTGGAGGTAGAGAAGAAAACGACTTTAAAATTAGAACAGCAAACTTCACGGCTGGCTGAGAACGGGACATTAAATAAAGTAGAACTGACCCGACCTTCAACAAAGATAAATACGCAGATGGTACATGAGGTCAAACAAAGGAAGAGAAGGGGTTTTATGATGAGTAGTTTGTTGTTTCTAGGAGTGGCTTTTTATTTAAACTGGTAAATACTCCCCCCACTTCGGATTTAATGAGAATGTAGGGGTCAAATGAGAGACTGCTTCCCTTCACCCCGTTCATTTAGTTGCTTCTTCCCTAGTAGATTTTGTATTCAACTTGCTGAGGAGTAAAAGTAAGAAAGACTAGTCAAACCAGAAGAGACCAAGGGTCAGTCTAGTCTAGCTCAGGTATCTGGTGGTGGCTGGAAATACAACGAAGAGCAAGTACAAAGTGTACTTCTCAAGTGAACCTTTCTGAGTGCCACTGCTGTGACAGGCCCTCTGAGGCAGTGTTTGTTTACAGCTGGACTTTTTAACAGTGATTCAGAAGCTCTTATTTCATTAGATTTTTTTCCCACTTCTCCAGTCATCATTTTTACTCTTGCCAAATGAAGGTGTCTTTGACAATGAGTTCCATGTCTGACTTCAGTCTCACTAACTTTCTTCCTCATTCTGAATTATTTTCTAGTCTGATTTCACCAATTCAGAATGACATGTACAACTTTGTGTAGCTTGTACGTTGATATTCCCCTGGGCAGTCTGATAAGCGCTGCTTTAGAGGAACACACTGTATTCATGTTGTTCCTTTTACTGTGCACCTTTCTTTCTGGCAGCTGGGGAGGAAGGGATTGATCTATTTTTCTCTCTCAGTGAAAACTGGATATAGGCCACAGAACAACCTTTGCTACAACAGAGGTGTACCTACTATTCCTGATCTCAAATATGGGAGACCTTTGCTTTTTTGAGTCTTTCTCAGTTTCTTTCTCCTTCCTAGCAATAATTACACCTTTGTTTTCTGCTGCTGTTCGTTTTCTTTTCCAGTTGGAAATAAAAGAAAATAATAAAGTCATATTCTCCTCTGTCTACAGAGGTCTGAATATCAGCAATACAGGTGGCCAGTTTTGTCAGCCTCTCCCAAGAAACAGCCAGGGGAAATGGGCAGAAACTAATTCTATGCTTTAAAATACAGCCCTGGCTATTATGTAGTTGGAAGGTGTAAGAGTGCAAGTATAAAAGCTTGAGACTTAATTTAAAAATAACTGACCTTATCATATAGCAATTTATACCCTTAAGCTCACCTTACTAGCAGGAAAAAAACCAAACCTCTGCCTGCCTTTGCCAAGCTGAGGACTCAGATTCTAATTATTATAGTCAGGTGTTTCGAGGGGTCTTAAATGAAGAGCAAAAACTGCTGCTGATGCAGATGCACTGTGAAATGCTCTGTAAAATTCCCAAGTGGCAAACAGACACTTTACATTCTTAACCAGCTGCTTGTTTTCTGATGAAACCCCAAAGCCTTACTTGATTATGGGTGTGCAAGTATTGGAGGTCGGTTAGTTTTTGCTTTTTTGGGGGCGTTTAGACTTGCACATTCTTTGTAAGCATTTTGCACTTTTCTGAGATGAAGAGCTTGATAGGAAGAAGGCTGCAAATCTGTAATTCTTTTCTTTTCTCTTGCCAGATATGAGAAATGAGTGTTGGACGCAGAAGATTAAAGCTGCTGGGAATTCTGATGATGGTAAACATTTTCATTTATGTGATTGTGGAAGTCTCCAAAAGTGGCAGCCAAGAGAAGAATGCAAAAGGCCGTGTTATTATACCACGCACCAAGTTCTGGAGAAAATATACTCCTCACAAAGCTTACTGGAACAAGCAGCAACAGAAGCTTGAACTGCTGTACAACCCTATTCTGACCTTACTTTCCAACATGACTGTGGAAGAGAACCTACTTTTGAACTCAAGTGTTCTCAGTTCCTGTGACCCTGACCCGTGGGTATCTTCAGAGGTTAGTGACTTTGCAAATTTGCCAGACAGATTCAAAGACTTCCTGCTTTATTTGAGATGTAGAAATTACTCATTATTAATGGATCAGCCAAACAAGTGCAAACATAAACCTTTTCTGCTGCTGGCTATTAAGTCACTTACACCCCATTTTGATAGAAGGCAAGCAATTAGGGAATCTTGGGGCAAGGAAATAAATTCGGGGGATGTGACAGTCAAAAGGGTCTTCTTACTTGGACAGACCCCACCAGAGGATCATTTTCCTGATCTTTCAGACATGATAAAATTTGAGAGTGAAACCCACCAAGACATCCTCCTCTGGAACTACAGAGACACTTTCTTCAATTTAACTCTGAAAGAGGTGCTGTTTCTAAAGTGGGTCAGCAGCAGTTGTACAGATGTCCAGTTTATTTTTAAGGGCGATGATGATGTTTTCGTGAATACCCACCAGATCCTGGATTACTTGAAGAGCTTATCAAAGGAAAAAGCCAAAGACTTATTTATAGGTGATGTGATCAAAGATGCTGGACCTCACAGAGAAAAAAAACTGAAGTACTATATCCCAGAAAGCGTTTATGAAGGTTCGTATCCTCCGTACGCAGGAGGCGGTGGGTTTCTGTACTCTGGTGATCTGGCATTAAGACTGAATAATGCCTCTGACCAGGTACTCCTTTATCCTATTGATGATGTTTATACTGGAATGTGCCTTCAGAAGCTTGGGCTTGCTCCGGAAAAACACAAAGGCTTCAAAACGTTTGATATTGAAGAGAAATACAGAAATAACATATGTTCCTACACAAACTTAATGTTAGTACATAGCAGAAAACCTCAAGAAATGATTAAGATCTGGACACGCTTGCAAGATCCACACTTAAGTTGTTAAAAGTAGTGTGCAAAAGTGTCTTAAGTCCAAACAGCTTTCCAAGTTTGGGTCCGACTCTATGGGTGGACCATTGAAGCTCGGTTTAATAGTTTAATTTTCTCTGGAGACTTCTCCCTGTACTTCTGAGAATGAGAATAATACTAAAATTGGAGGAAATGGCTCAAAGACTTGGTCCTGATTGGTTTTTTTCTCCACTGCCCAGTGGTCATTATGTTTCAATATTTGTCTTAATTTTTTAAAAGGACTTCAAGGATGTTAAGTGGCTGTCAGTGACTGGTTAGCTGTCTTGGAAACAGGGATTGCCTACTACAGTGCATCTTTCATTTGTTGATGCTGGAAGGTAACTTGAGGAGTGTTTGTGGGTGTGTGGAAACCACTGTAAATTGAAGATTCACCAAGTGGAGGAATGTAGTTTTACTCTAAGTACGAAACACTCTTACGAAACTTTAACTATTGATTTATGTATTTTAATTTAAAGTTTTCAGTCATTTTGCACCCTAGACCAGTATTTTCTCCTGTTTGTGCAAAGAGTGCCTGTGTCTGAAGGATTTACCCTATTCTTAGATGATTTATTTTCTTTCTCTTTTACAAAAAGCACATAACACTGTTTGAAACACCCCGTGAAAGAGCTGAGTCCATAAAGAAAAGGAAGAGTAGATTTAGTTTGGAGCTAGGCAAGTAAGTACAGTAAGGTCTGCCCCCTGGCCCAAGCTTCCATGAGGTAAGGCTGATTTGTTGCTCGTGTTACATATGTGAAAAGCTACTCTGGTCAATCATTTTTACCTGTTTTGGCACTAAATGTGATCAGGTAACTTGATGCAAATAACTGCAATTGCACATTGCTTCCGAGAGCGTGGCTGGGATCCTCCTATACAGCGGTAGCAAATCTCTAGAGTTGTGCACATCCTACGAGTTTGGAATTCTGAAACAAACTTTTGAAGTTGCATGATGTCTCACGTAGAGTTAAACATGTTCTCAAAACTCAGATCTTCTTCTGTATTTCCACATCTGGCTTATAAGAGTTACTCTCAATAGTGGTTGCTTCCTTTGTATATGTAGAAGTGCCTGTCTATTTATTGTTCAGATTTGAAGACCAAAACATTTTCTTAAATATATTTTGTGTAACATTTTATTTGTATAGTGTTGTCACTCAGATATTTAAATAGAGCATGATATTTTAAATCTGTGAGATGTGTAAAATGTTAAATAAAGGTAATTGTTATTTTTGAATTTGAGAAATAAAATGTGATTTAAGTATTGAGGGGTGATCTTATTAACATTTATAAATATCTAAAGGGTGGGTGTCAGGAGGTTGGGACATCCCTTTTTTCTGTTGTATCGAGCAACAGGACAAGGGGTAATGGGATGAAGCTGGAACACAAAAAGTTCCACTTAAATATAAGAAAAAGCTATTTCAGTGTGAGGTGATGGAGCCCTGGCACAGGCTGCCCAGAGGGGGTGTGGAGGCTCCTTCCTTGGAGATCTTCAAGACCCACCTGGACATGTTCCTATGCAACCTGATCTAGGTGAACCTGCTTCTGCAGGGGTATTGGACTAGATGATCTCTAAAGGTCCAACCCCTACCATTCTATGATTCTGTTTCTTGCAATGCTTCATTTGAGATGCCACGGTCACTTCGAGAGCAGTTTGCAGCCTGTAACGCTGCATTTCAGCAGAGCGGAGGCAAAAGGCTTTATTCTGCAGCTTTCTCTGGTGCTTGTTTAGCAGACTACCAAGAAAATGTTGTTGCAGTTGTGTATGTGTTGGTTAGGTGCTGTGATAGATGGACAACTCTGGCAAAAGCAAGGGAACATGAAGTGCCCTAGGAAAAATAGTACGTACAGAAGTAATTACCCGTACAATAACACTGCTTGTACAATTGAAAGGGGTCAAGGAATGGATTTGAATGGCTGGCACTTGAGTTTTTGTTTGAAATAACTTGGCAGCTGTGACTCTTTTGGCTTCTTCACCTCCTTTCTTGTTTGTTCATTTAACTTGGAGAAAGAAATGTGATGGGGTTTTTTTTGTTTGTGGAGGGGTGAGGTGGTCTAGTCTTCCACCTCTGAGTTCTGTAGATGTGCACATCCACCCCAGGAGAGGCAGACTGAAACCAGGCCGTGCTCTGGTATCGTGCCATGAGGTTTGGCCCCTGTGCCTTCTCATTCCTTATGAGAAATTACACCTTTCTGACACGGCTACAGTTTTTACTGTACATGTTACTTCCTACACTGGTCTTCCTAGCCCTGATAAGCACTCTGTGTCTTTCTAAATATTAGTGGGGGTTTTGTTAAAAGTTTGGGCCAGTTGAAACGAGGTTATGGTGAGGATGGAGAGTGCAGGCAGAGGTGTGGTGTTAAGAGCCTTGGTGGGCTAGAGAGAGGGTGCTGTGGGTGAGCAGAGATACCAGGGAGAGAGACAGAAGAGGCAGGTGTGCACTAGTGGCAGTGATGAGTTTCAGGGAAGGATCAAAGAAGAGCAAGTTGCAGAAACAAAGGGAGAGAAAAAGAGAGAATGAAATCATATGAGTAAGGTAGGGTGGAGCCCACATGTGATATTAACCTGTCGGTGAAATGGGTGGGATTGGGCGAGCCAAGTGCCAGCCTTGGTTGTTTACTTGATGTCCTTCCTGTAACTGAGGTTAAAACCAAGCACCTGTGTAGGGACACAACTAAGAGTAAGGAAAAAAAAACAGGCCAAGTGGTGCTTGCCAAGGAGAAATGCTGTGAGAAAACATCTTACTCAGCATTTTAAGCAACAAGAGAAAGGGTGGGGGGAGTGGGAAGGTGGCCCCACTGGCTCAAAGATGTAAAAAGTACCAGAGAAGAACTGGGACAGACCCATCTAGTGTATTCTGGGTATGGAGAAGCAGTGATGACTGCACTGTCTGATTGAGTCTTTGGTCCACTCCCACAGAGGAAGAATTGTCTTGACAAAGAATTGAGAGTGTGTGGAGTGAAATGAGAACAGAGATACAGAAACAGAATGCGACCAAAAGAAACTGGCGTGAGGTGGGACGGGCTTTGGGGGCAGCTGGGAAAGGGAAGATGAAGAGTCTTTGAAAAGCTTATGCAGTATTAGGTGGTTGTGTCTGGGTTTGGTTGTGTTTTGTTGGGGGTTTTGTTTTGGGGTTGGTTTCTTTTTTTGATTGCCTGTTCCTGTTTTTGGAGCAGTGCTTGAGCACTAGGTGCTTTAAATGAGAAGTGGAAGTAGCATAACTAAATCAGCAGTGATTTTGTAAAAAACTGTTTTCCTATAAAGTAAATTCAAAGTTGAGGAAACAGTGAGCAAAAGCTGGTAACTACTATAAAATATGAGTCTATGAATGAATTCTTTTGGGATTCCTTAGTGAAAAGTGATCTGAGAAATGTGGTGAGCTGAAGATGGGGTTTTTTTTCCCTTTAAATTTAAGAGTAAGAGTGCTAAGGTGAAGACATGAGAAAATTTGATTACCATGAGAATAATGGAATTTGAAAACTGAAATGAGGGGTTTCAATGAGCCAGTTGAATGTGGTTACAGCCTTTATTATTTTCTTCCTCAACACAGCAGGGAAAATGAAGTGCCACTGTGATTAAATGACATTGCATCAGGGTGAGCCATTAGAGTCCATTAGCTTGTTTGTATAAAGGCCTGGGCCTTTGCTTCTGAATCCAGGTGGGAGGAGGAAATACAGACCTTCAGATAAGGAAGGTAAATGAGCTGTAATTAATGCACAAATCATAATGTTTATCTTCTAGTGGATGGAGCCTCTTTTTTTTTTAACTAAAACCCCTCTGTGGTTAGTTACTTGGGCTTCATGCACCTCGCTTGGATCCCTGCCCCCCTACCCAGTTGTATTTTGTTACATAGGCTTGAGTGAAACGTGGCACTTGACAGGAGTGGTGATAAGAGAATTCCTGACAATCCTTCCCACTGTTCAGTGTTGGAAGCACTTGAAAGCTGAACTTGAAAAGAGTTTTGTCTGGTAAATACAGGAAAGATGCAGACTAGAACTCAGTATAACATGAGATTCAACAAGGATCTGTATGCAGGTAATTGTTAATTTTGTGCTTTGTGATGTGGTGGTGAGCAACCTGGCTCACTAGTGGTGATAATGATGCTGCTGTTGAGCTGATCTAGCTTACAGTTGAAATCTGGCCTCTTTCAGGCTTACTACACTTTATACACTGTAAGATTTCCAGGCAGTCCTGTTTGCCTGAGGGCACCAATCCAAATGAGTTCATGTCTACACTGAACTATTTCCTTGCAGAATAATCATGAAACTAACTTAAGCAAGCAAAGCAGGGCGAGCTGTTTAATGGATCCCTTTTACAGAGAGTAATGCAGGAGGTGTTCTGAAAGGAAGAAAAGCAACCAGCAAGAGCACCAAACATCATCATTCTGATTCTTTTCAGCCTGTTCTATGTTGCCCTGTTCCTTGCTGGATGAAGGTGAGAACTTAGTGAAGCAAATGCAATTCTGGAAGCCAAGTCACAGCCAACATGCCCAGTGCTGTGCAGTGACACATCTGCTGTTGGTTCTCCCAAGAAGGAAAGTTGAATAAAGACTGAGTTGGAAAGAGCCAGTCTTGATCTTAACCTCTCAGGAATATGTCAGTGTCTTGTTTTCCTGTAGCTCCACCCCATAATACAAAACCTATGCTGAGAGATTTATGGAAATTTTCTGAACCTGAGGAGTGCTGAAATACTGAGCAGGTCAGTCTTCTCTTTCGTTGTGCTCAGACAGGGTCTTTATGGTTGCTAATCACAGTTTTTAATAGCTGTATGGACCCAGCCTGTTCAAAATAGTGCTCAAAGCACTCTGGCTGGACTCTGCTGAGAGCTGGCTGAGCAGCAGCACCACCTTACTGAGTTTGCACACCAACCTTGTCAAAAGATCTGGAATCTGGTTGCATTTGTCAACAAAAACACATGTGCCCTGACTGAACAAGGTGAGTTGGACATATGCTGGTCTTGGTGTGTTTGCTCTCTTTCCTGTATTTGTGTAATTTCAGTTATCTTTCTCTTTTTCTAATTGCCCTCCAGCCTGAGGACTTCAAGCCATGAGTCATGTGCTTGTACCTCAGCACCCTGCCCTCCTTCCCTTGGCAGCATACAGCATCTTTGCTCTCTGTGGAGAACTGTGGAGGGAGGCCTCAAAACTTACCCGTGTAAGTTTATAGCCCAGATTTTCTGTTTAGGTCAGCATCAGCGTGTCTGGTGTGGGGTACAATTGCAGAGGCCTCTCAAGCATCAGTCAGTTCTAACTGCAGGTGTATTGAGTTGTCAGTTTTGTGGCTCAAAGGGAATTCATTTGGCACCAAAGTACAGCAAAGAGATGGGATCTCCACTTTCGAGATCTCTTCTGTTGCTGTTGGTTGAGTTCTGTAAAGTTACTGACCTTAGGTCAGGCTCTTCTTTCTGTCTTATCCTACTGTCTTTCTCAGAAGAGGGCATTGCTATGAATGCAAACTAAGTTTCCTGTCAAAAGATTTCTCAAGATAGAAATTAGCACAATATAGAGAGAATCAGACCTCAAATTTCTAGGCTTCTTGACTTGATTTACTTCACAGAATGGAGTTTTCCTTTAAGCAAGGAGCTGAGTGCCTTGGCAAAGAGGCTCTGGCAGATAGAAGGAGTTAATGCCTAGACCATAGTGATGCTAGTTTAAGTTAGGATGGCCATTGATAACAGCTTCCATGGGGTGAGCCCCATTGCTTTGTATAAATAATGCATGTCTTGCTAAGGAAGAACTAGAGACTGATAAGGATGGAACCTCCTGCCTCCAGGGTGCCAGAGGCCAGATGATTGCACAAGAAGCAGTAACTGGGTGTTGTATGTAAGTACAGCACTGGGGGTACTGTTGAGTTGTGCTAGCTCTGTGGATTTACTCCCCCAGCACCTGTGTCTGTGCAGACTCCCCCCAAAAATAAGGCAGTATCTCGACTGTGTGTAAATTGCCTTAGTGCATATTGGACAGCAGACTCAGTCACCTCTGCTTGTTCAGCTAGAGACCTCTGTCATTGTTGTCTTCATGTCTTTGTCCCCTCTGTCCCCTGTTGTCTCAACTGTTGGTGGAGACAAAGTGCTTCCCTGTGCTGTAAACCTGAGAAACAGAAACACCTCTTTGGATTCACTGGAGTGGATGCATTGTCTTCTCTGGCAGATGGATTTTGACTCCCTCGGAACAGTCATAAGTACTTGATGATTTTCTGATGATTTTCAGTGACACATCCTTGGACAGTGAAGGGAAGAAACGATTTGGACAGTGCTCACTGGGAAATCACCTGGGAATTCAGGTTTTGGAAGAAAAGACTTCAATTGGAGCCTCATTCAAACTGTTTGAATCAGTGAAGTAAGGGCAGGTGGGGAAAATGCTGAGCTGCAAATCAAGCTGTAAAGTTTCTGCTTTTGAGCTTGGCTTTTTTACTGTCACCGCCCTTGGAATGTGTTTGAACAAAAAGTGCTCTGGGCAGATTTGGAGAGGGATTCTACGAGGGTTAGAAATAATCCCTAAAGATCCCCTGTTAGCTTTTAAAGAGAACTGCAGCTTAGTGTTTGTTGCAGCTTTGTTTTTTGTGTCCATTTCCCCTCTTCCTCCATCCCTCTGGCTGAGTTTTGACTGAATTCTGCATTTTGCTGTTGGTGCTGTGTGAGGGGGTTGTACATGATTCATGCATTTGTGTTTCTTCACGTGGCTGACATGTGTCATCTGTTTTTTTCCCACTACTCCTACCAATGCCACTGATACTTTTCCTCCTCCAGAAAAGTCAATTATCTGGTGCTGGCCTGAGTTCTGTCTTTTTTGAGGCACGTGTCATGGGTATTTGAAAGCCCTCTGTAGAAGCCATGACTTCCCTTTAAGAACCTTTCATTTGTACAATAAATCTTGAGTTATAACTTCAGAAAACAGTATTATCCTTCAAGTCACTTCTTTCCTGTTTGTTTACCTGTAGGATCACACCCTTAACGTTTTTCATGTTTCCTGTTCGTATTTCCTCAAATGTTGTAACGTGAGATGGTTCTCTGTTGTGACAGAGCTGGAAACAGTTGTGGGATCTATGTTTGGTCTGTCTACTCAGCCAAATAGGGAGGCCAGCATCTGTCCACTCTTGACAGAAATCAAACCTGAAAGCTCACCTTGTGACCAGAGGCAAGATTAAAAATACCCAATCTTACAACAAAATGTTCCTGAGATTTGAAATACTCTTCAGTAAAGTTATTGAAGCAAATAGAAGTGCAGATGTGTGTGGGAAACTCCTTGTGTGTTTTTTCTTCGTGAAAATCTGTATCAGGGTTTGCATTTCTTGTCCCATATTCAAGCATCTATCAATGATTGCTTAAAAAAAGGGGGTTGGAGGGAGGTTGTGCAAAATCTTTCAGGTAAGAGCCAGGGTAGGAAATCATAGGCTAAGCTGAAGGAACAAATGACCTTGTTAAGAGGGACCCCTTGTTATGCACAGTGTGAAGTGTGGGGGTTTTTTAACATGTAAAACCAAAGGAATTTGTCTGTTTTCCTTTCCCTTCAGTCTTTCTGGTAAGTGAGGAAACAGAGCTCTGCTTTGGACATAAGTTTGGCAGCTGCCTGAGACAGAAAATTCCATCATTGTCTTAGTTGTTGACCATTTTCCTCCTATGAAAATAAATGCCAGAGAGGCCAGTGAATTGTTCTGTTTGTCTTACATCTTTTCTTCAATCTGTCCTACATGGTTTTGATGAAATCCCAGGTGCTCAGTGATGTTTAGCTGAAGATAATGATGAAAATAACTGCCAAAAAGAGTTGAAACATAAGCCATGCTTGACAATACCTAGAAACTGGATGAGTTGCAAGCCAGGCAAGCTGCACAGCCTAGCTTTGTTTGTGCCCTTCTCATTTCAGAGAGAAGTTCCTTGCTGGAACTAGTCTGAGGATTTATTCTTCTTGTTAGAACTGTCATCTGTATAAATATAACTTGGGTTGTTTTAACTTATGCTTGAGGAAGAGCTGTACTGGGCCAAACCAAATGCAGAGTGGTCCTTCAGGCCTCTCAGAGGAGGCACAAAATGTATTGGGAGCTTGGGAGAGGCTTTAATCATGATTACAACTTGCTGTTAGGCCACTTTTAAGTGGTTAATGATGAGCAACAAAAATATGTTCCAGGATTTTATCTGTACTTTTTTAACTTGACTGTGTGTTCTGGCAAATTGCTCTGCAACACAATTGAGCTCTGTATGGAAATGCAGTATCTAGCACTCCAAGAATGAGAAGATGGTTACTCAGCTGTCTCTTCCCTCCCAGTCTGGAGTGGACACAAGTACTAACCTGGCTTCCTTATCAGAGACAGTAATCTATGCCCAAAAGCTTGGAGAATTGACTTGTGAAGTGGCAACTTCTGAGCTGTGAGACCTGCATCAACAGCCTGAGCACTACTGATCTGTGTATGATGACACACTGTCTCTCTTCTCCACATCCACAACCCATGCAGTAAACTCCTGCACTGCTGCTGAAGCAGCCTTGGCACGGGGGAAAGGTGTTGCCCCTTGAGGATCCACAGAGCTCGTGGATTTAGCACAAAGGGTACCTTTGGTTTTTTACTATCTATATCTTTTTGGAGTAGACCATCCCCAGTGGGTGTTGGTGGTACAGCCATCAGTGATAGAACTGAAACCTGATGCCCAACAGGAGAAATGGAAAGTGCTGTAGGAAGTTGTTGGTCACAGGATGCAGTGAACAGAGCTTTCTCTTCCTCCATGAAATATACCTTGAAATGATATGTATCAGCAGTTCTCATTCAATGCTGGTTATGCATTTATTCTCCTCTAGCTTCCTGATTTTTAATTCCTGTCCTTTCTTCCTCACAGTAAAGCAAGAGAAACCATTTCAGCTACAAGCAAAAGAACATAAAGAGTGAGAAAACTGGGTTCAGAGCTGCTGAGAAGTGAATGCAACAGTAAGGGCATAATGGAGGAGTTATCTTTGGGCCCCTAATTGAAGCATCTCAAACTTTCTCAAAATACTCACATTTGATCTAACTTCAGAACTAATTTCCTACACCAAAATAGCATTTGCATCTGCCAGGGTTTGTCATATTTCCCAACTCTCTTGTGCGTTGCCTGAGCCACACTGCGTGATGGAGTTGCAGCTGCCTGCTAGAAAGCTTCCCTGCTCAAGGAGAAGGGAAATATGTGCCTGTGACTTGGGAGGAGGAACTGGCATGGACCCAGTGCTGTGATTCTTAGATGATGTCTAGTCCTTTATCTCACATTCTGGGCAGTTCCAGCACACGTGAGGGTCCCCTCACACATGCATGTGCTTTTTCTCTGAGTGTGTTTTAGGGTGGGAGAGAACATGGACCTTCTGGTTCTGCTGTCATGTGGGTGGTTAAGAGTGTTGTGTCCTTTCCCCTAGTTTGTTCTTGCTTGTTCTCAGGTGATCTGTTTGGGATTTTCCCTGGTTTAGGACGTTTGTTGTATGTAGCTGGTGTTAAATGCCAGAGGGATCTGAATCATTCACTCAGGATAATTAATACTGACCTAATTACACAGATGAGTTTTGCACTGAAATTTTTAATGGTACTTAATAATTAGACAAGTTCTTCATTCCCCACCTCTGTGATTCAGTCTTTTACCTTCCATGCCTCTGAAGAATCAAGGGCACTTGATGAACTGAATCCCCTGTTTATGTCAGGTAGCTCTCTGGGTACCCTCACCTGGAGAAGCACGGGAAGCTGTTGCAGTTTAACATCCACAGAAAGCTGTGGGTGACTTCAGCAACACTCTGTTATCCCTCATCCAAACTGGGAGAGGACATCAGTGAACTTGCATCTCTGTAGGAGGTGTCAGATGTCAAACAGGGATAGGGAGACTTGCAGACCACGGCTTTGTACATCCTATTTACATCCGATCCCCAAAGTGTCTGTCTGGAGAGGAGGCTCCTACGTAACCCTAAGAGTTACCCTTCACCTTCTTAGCTGATGAGTGTGCAGGGTTGTGTCCTAAAGCAGTATATGGGAGAAGCCCAAGTGATAAAATACACATCACCTCTCCCAGTTTCACCAGACTAGGAGGGGGAAAATAAAGGGGGATTAGAGGTCAGCATGACTTCAGACCTACGTCATGCCGGGAGTACAGCAGTTGTGTGCTTCAGCCAGCAATCTAGGCAGGCAGGAATGATGGACTCACATGCCACACTCCTCCTGCAGGCTGAGGCTTGCTGAAGTGACTCCCCACGCTCCTCTGCAGAGGAGAGGGAAGGAGGATACATCAAGAAAGATGAAGCAGCTCAGTTGTGAGAACGTTTTTGTAAAGGTGGTTGTGGTTCGCTGAGGGGCAGCCACGGTCATTGGAGCTGGAAGGATTTCGCTGTCAAGGGCAAACCAGGAGCTGCAGGCAGGAGCCTTGGCCTGCTCCTGCATCCCAGGAAAAACCTGGTGGAAAACATGCACAGCAACATTTGAGTGGCTGCTTGTTTTTACCTTTTTCCCCTGGATCTGTATCCTTCCTTACTTCACATGAAGCACAGTCCTTTCCAAAACACTCTGCAGAGCTTATTTCTGGATACAATACTTGTTTACACCTTGCATGTCTCCAGGGGCTAAAACACCTCCAGAATGCCCCTGTGGCTGTAGTTTTGTGAGGGTGAGCAGATAAACATGGTGCTCTGGGGCTGACTTCACTGTTCCTGTTCCCAGAAAGGAGATGTGTGAAATGGAAGGGCCCAAACTCTGCAAAAGGAAAACGCTACAACTGGCATTTCATGGAGTTACTCAGTGTTTGCTTAAATACTCGACTGCTGCTTTAACATTAGGTTAAGCATCCCTTCCACCTACTTATCTTTTCAATTCCCCCTGTGTTTCTTTTGTTTCTGGTCTGTTCTGAATGTCCCAGTGTCTGGAGTTTGTCTGTTATACAGACAAATAGCGTGGTGTGATGGCAGCCTCTACTCCAGGGAATTTGTGTTCGTGTTAAGATTTGAAAATCTTCATAAACACACACTTGGAGGAAAAATACTCTGGTATTTAAGAAACAGGCTAGAGAGAAGAGTTCAGTGCTCTTACCAGCTGTGTTATATCCTCTTGGGTTGACTTTTTTTTTGCAGAAAAAGGGTCAGTTCCAGGATGCTTCCACACTGACTCATGGAGCTACTGTGGAGGAGAAGAGTGTCTGAGACGTGCTGTAAAAATAGAGGTAAGAATTCAGGGAACAGCTTTTGTCCCTAACCTCATGGGCCCTGCTCTGACATTAAAGAGAGGAATAGACCTCTATTTTTTTTTTGGACCATCCTTCTCACCGTCTTTGGTCCTAGGTAGGTGAATGTAGAACAGTGTCTTACAGGAAGCAAGATGATCTTCAATGTATTTATGCTGAACTGGAAGTGAGCAGTGGAATGGGACCAGCTTGCCTGTGAGATGAAGTCTCTGAGGGTGGTGGTGATGAGAATTCAGGGAGCCTTGGAGCTGTTTAGAAGGGGCTGTAGGAAGCCAGGTGAAATGGGAGGGTAGACATGAAGGAAGATGAGTGGAAAATGCCAGTGGCAGGAGAGGGTAGTGTAACCTGGTGCTGCTCTGGAGCAGGATCTTGGGATTGCTCTGTAGGTAGTGGTTGGAAGTGGCTGAAGTTGATTGCACACAAGTGGGGCAAGAAAACAGATAGAGTGTGTCTTTATGGCACTCTTGAAATCCACAGTCCGTCCATATCTACAATAATGCACATGATTTGGGTTTCCTCATCTGAAATTGGACAGAGAACTGCAGAAGGAAGCAACAAGGACCCACGCTGAGCAGCTGCAGTCTGTGTGAGAGCAGAGATTCAGAAACAAATGACTGACAAGGGGCATGACAGGGCTACAGAATCATGAATGGGCTGGAAAAGCAAGAAGTGAGGGTCTTCAAAGGTAGCCAGTCAAACACATCAACAAAAACTGGTGTGGTTAGTTGGATTTTTTACACACAGCAGGCAGTGGATGTGTGGAGCTCGCTGCCTGAGCATTTGTGGATGCTAAACATTTACACAGGCTTGAGGGGAAATTGGGCAAGTACTTGAAGAAGGGAGTGCACTTCAGGAGCGTGATCTTTGTGTGGGAGATGTGACTGAGCACAAGTCACATCTGGCTCAGAAGACCTCTGAGCTGAAACTAGTTAAAAGCAGGAAAGCCCTTTGGGACCTTACATGGTCATGTTATTCTCACTTGTCCCTGGTCACTTGCTGATGACTGCTGTTGGAGGTGAAGACAGGGCTGGATGGGCTGTTGGCCAGACCTGAGGCTGGTTCCTATGTTCATGTTGAGTAGTGTTGTCAGGCCTGAAAAATCAGAGTTTCCTTAATGTACAAAATTCCTGATGATTGCCAGCAGTATAACATGCAAGAACATCAACTCTCCAACAACTGCAGAGGAGAATTATTTCCCCCATTTTCACAACAAGCCACTGCATGTAGGCAGTGCTCCTTTACTCTGTTGCCTTCATTCTGATGCAGCTCCCCAGAACAACACTCCTAAAGCTCAGGCCGCTGAAGGGAGAGTAACTCAGGCTCTGTAGACAACTTGCCAACTTCTTGAGTATGAGGCAGTGAGCAGAGAAAGGGAGGAAGCTGGTGTCACTTAGTGGTGGCTGTGCTCATTGCTCATAGGTCTGCTATTAACCTGACACTTGAGGTTCGCCTCAGTAATGTTTTGGTTCTCACTCCTTCATTTCATAGGAGCCCATAACCTTGGAGAAAACAGTAAATGCTGTTTCTCAGCCATTTTTGCTGGCTGTGTAACTGCCCAGGAAGGAAAGGCCACTTGGAAATTGGGAAGTGTTTTCCTTGAGTGCCTGGAAACGTGTGATGGGGTGGGACAGGATGTGCTGGGCAAGCTGGCCTGCCCCATGGTAACACCATTCACATCTCTGTCCATCCATTGACTGCTGGAGCACCCACTGTTGTCCTTGGTGGAGGTGGCTGGGCTTGGGCAGGCACTGCAGATCCAGCTTAAACTCACTTTACATTGTGGAGAAGTGCTTGCTTGCTGGGTTTCTTTGCATCTCCACAGTGCAAACCCAGCTGCAGATGAGCTCAGCCAGCACCCAAAGCTCAGGGAGGACTGCAAAGAGGGACCTTGTAGAGAAACCAGCCCATGATAGCAAGGGAGGGCCCGGGGTTAAAGGGTTTGTGTATCTCTTTTGCCAGAGGGCTTTGTGGAGCAGCTGGAGGCAGAAGCTACTAAGGCTGTTTGAGGTAACTTGACAGCTCCATGCTGAGCTTTTTTGCAGATGCTGGAGCATTCAGATGTAGGTTATCTTCTGAAACAGCACTGCCCTGACTGAGTACTTTACATGGGAAGGATGTTGTCTCTGAATGCTGGTGCTGGGGGTTTGCCTGGCAGCTCCCAGCCCACTGGAGCTGGAAGGCTGAAGAGTGCTTAGCAGGGCAGGAGCAGGCACTGCATGTCCCCACCCCCACCAAAGCCAGGGGGTCAGGGCAGAGCAAAGCCTTGGGTGGGCTTTGAGTCTTGGTGTGTACACATCTGAAAAAAATCACTTCAGCAAGTTTTGTCCCTAAATCCTCCTCCTCCAGCCAGTGGTTCTGGCTTGTCAGTGGAGTTTAGATGTGAGACAGCAAGCATTTTTCTAGATCCATTAAAAAAATTCCTATCTTCTGATTTTGCTCTCAAATGCTTCACAGAGAATCCAACTTACAAGCACCAGGCAGCTGCTTTTCATTAGGATCATTTGCCATCAGCCTGGCTGTCGAAATACTTGTGCATGTAAAGAATGTGGTGAGCCCTCCCAGCCCCTCTGCTCCATGGCAAGCGTGCTGCTGGGGCGAGGGTGGCAGTGGGCAACCTGCTTCCCACCACACTGGGGCTGGACACCTTGGAGCTGTAGAAGCCCCACGAGCCCCAGCTGAGCACAAATACCACAACTGGGGGGATTTTTGGTGGTGATGGGGAGAGATGAAAGGTCCTGTTCTGCTGTCAGCAGGCCTGTTTGTTAAAAAGATGTCTCTGTGTGTTATCAGGTGAATTGAGTCCTGCAGAGTTATCTCTTGCACAAGACCCTCCCTGGCTGAGTGTGGATGGCTGACAAGAGCAGCGTCTCCTGGGGCAGTGCAGGCACTCACAGCTTGGTTGCTTTGGTCTGAGCCCCCCAGAAGTGGTGATGAAGCTACAGCTTTACAATCAGTCTTTCCCAAACACACCTCTTCCTGACTTTTAACATGAACTTTTTTCCCCCCTTCAAAGCCATGAAGAGCTGCCATGTTTACTTGGCCTGTTTGTTTTAACCAACCATACAAGCATCCTGGCTTACTCCAGGTGGGATTTTTCTTCTCCTTGGCGAGTTGCTGTGGCTGCTGGCAGCTGTTCAGCTAATGCAAGCTGTGTTGCTCAGCTGGGCTTTTGCTCCTGAGCTCCTTCACAGCCCAGCCAGCCAGGAGAGTAGGAAAGTGTCATAGGGCAGATATGAGCCAGCTCTTTGGTGTGGCTGCCATTTTTAACATCTGGATTGCTTCATGTGAAGTCACTAGCAGAAGTAAAAGAGTTCAGGGTGAAGGGAGGGGAAATTCCCCTTTGATAGCTCTTCCAGCCTGTTGTTTGAGGACATTCACGTGTCTGGCATGGTCATTTGAACATCCTGCTGGGAGGAATTGGATGTGTTTCTGATTTTTCTCTCAACCTGACGTTGAAGGTGGTGGCTGCTGCCAGCACAGACCCAGTCCTCACCACTGTGAGCACCCACAAGGCATCTGGGACTCAGACTTTTCAAGGTGAGCTTGTGCCTGCCTTGAAATTAGGCAGACTCTTGCCACCAGCTTCGTTGAACACTTGTCAGTGCATGGGGTGCTTCTGAGCAGCCTGTTCCCCAAGGGGTTTCCACCAAAGTCTCCGAGTTCTGGCTGGAGCTGGAGGCATGATGGCTTGTACCTGGGTCATTTCCAAAGAGCTGCTGCCAGATGCAGGACCTGGGAGTCATTTGCTCCCTGTCCAGAGCAGTGAGAAGGATCCATCATCCCCTGCAGCCTGTCAGGGCTAGCCTCTGTTCTCAGGGGTTTGTTTGTTGGATTTTCAGCATTTCTCTTTGTTTCCCTTCCATGTCAAGCAGTAGCTCTGTAGCAGGAATAACATCTTTCTCCAGAGTTACACACAGAGGCATTAAAGGAAAAAGTGGTGATGTGTTTTCAGTTTGAACTTCTGCACTGTGTCTTAAACCACTTCCTGACTCAAAGCACTGCTTTCTTTGCCAGCAGCACGGAGGATTTTCACAGCCCAGCCTTCCCTGCTGCCTTCTTCCAGCACCTTCCAGGCCCAGCTTCACTACATGCCCAGCAAGGCCAGTGGCAGCACACTGCACATGAAATCTTTCCCTGTGCAGGGAGTCACAAGCTCATGGTGCTGCCGGGCTCCTGCAGGAGCTGCACACTGTGAGGGGGCCAAAGGAGATGGGAAGAGAGGGGGTTATCAGCCCAAACAGAGCGTGTTTGGGTGCTTCTAGCGGAGGCACGTGTCGTGCAGTGGCTCATTGCCTCTGCTTTCAAAGCCCTTTGCCCGTGAGTGTCTGCACGTGGGGCGATGGGCATCCCCTGCAGAGCCCGCTGCCAGCTCCCTGCACGTGCCCGGTCAAGGATTCAGCAACGTCACCCCATCCCTGTCTCCACACTGTGGGCACCACAAGCAGTAATGACTGTAAACAGACCTTGCTGAGAGGATGGGGTGAACACCAACCTATGCTGCCTTGATCTGGGGCTAACCCAAAGCAGAGAGCATCAGTCCAGGCCGTGCCTGCTCTGGGGTCAGGATGGGACCCCTGCAACCCTTTGGCATGAACAAACAGGCACTAGATCACATCGATCTGGCCACAGCCTTAGTGACCTCTATTCTTTTTTCAGGTGTTTCAGCTTTATTTTTTTAATGTAGAGGTCAGGGCTTCTTCCCCCCCAACTTTACAGTAACAAATCCTCCTCACACCCTTGCGTGCTGCTGCGGGAGAGCAGGGGGGAGACAAAATGTGGTGAGGGAGAGTGGATCCAGCCCCCTAAAAGGCACATTTCTCAGCACAAGGATCTGGGTACAGTCATCCTGAAAGCTTGGGGCGGGAGCTTACACATCAGTTTGCTATGCACCACTGTGCTGGCATCATGCCACCACCTTTCTGAGGCCAGGCCAGGCTCTTTTCTGGGGCAGCAGTTCATCTCCTCTTTTTGCCAGGCTTTCCCCACCTTGGTGACACCAGTGCAGAGACATGAGGCTGCCTCGTCCCCTGCGTGGTAGCCAGTGCAAGGCAGGATGCCAATGAGCTGGGTGGGAGGTGCTATAGTTTTAGTTACCGTTTCTTGAGCAGAGGAAACGGGCCCCAGTTGGGCTGTTGCTGGTGTTTCCTTTGCTGCTGCTGCTGCTGCTCGAGGTGAAACGGCTGCTGCATGCAGATGTGCACAAGAGAGGACGTACCCAGCCCAGCAGGGAGGCTGCCTCTTGGGGGTGGGGATTCAGCTGGAAAGCTCGGGCATCGTTGTCACCCCAGGAAGCTCTGGACCGGTCCCTTCTGCTGCCTGTGAGTGGCTGAAAGCAGCAATTACCAACAGAATAACAACCACCCGCTGCCTCCCCGGGGCTCCCGGCTCCCCGGGGCTTCAATTAGCCCTCTGCCTGCAGAAAGCAGAGAGCATAACGGGCTCTCAGCCCGGCTGCATTGTTTTGATGTTGCTTTCTTCCCAGCACAGCCGTCCCTGCAGGATTATGGCAACGGGGGGGATGCAGGAGCTCATCCTGACCATGGTAGCCCCTCCGTCTGAGGTGGTTTTTCCACCGTGGCTGCTGGGAAAACTCAGCCCTGCCTGTGGGTTGATGGGCTTGTTTTTTTGTGCCCAGGCAATGTGTGAGTAAAAATATGAGTCATGATCCCACAGCTTGTAAAATTGCTTTGGTCTCCCCGTTTTGGACAGTCTTTATTGATTATTTTTAGCTGTCAAAGGGGGGGCAGGGAGGAACGAGCTTGGACGCGGCTCCCCACTGCTCTTTCAGGGGATTTGTTAGGTTTGCAGCTGACTGTTGAGAGATTAATAGACAAACCCCAACCACTTCTGTTTTGTGTGCTCTTTATTCTTAATATAAATCAGTTTTGCAGTGGTTTGCAGGACACAAAGCTGCCTGCAGCCTGGGTTTCCTCACACCAGAATGAACGGCCCGCCTGGGCGCGTGGGTCAGCGGCTGGGCCGTCCCTGCCACGGGGTTTTTGGTCTGTTTGTCCTTCCCCCTGCACCTCGGCATGTGCAGAAGGTGGGAGCTGCTCCAGGAATGAGATGGGATGAGCCTGACCATGTACAGCTAGGGGCAAGTCCTGCCAGGTCCTCCCAGGTAAGCCCTGGCACCTGGGAACCGCCTGGAGTTGGAGAGGTGGCCGTCAGCCCTCTCGCCCACCGCTGTCCCTCTGGCCCGGGGCAGATGGGCAACATCTGCTCCTGCAGGGAGAGACGTGGAGTGCAAAAATCCCATTGGGCTGGCTGCAGGGAAGAGGCTCTGGGCCTGCCAGGTGTTGTTTCAGGCACTGGTCTTCTTTCAGCCCTAGTTCTCCTCTCCACCACCACCAAATTGAAATCGCTGTAGCTGGGGAGATGCTGAGATTGATTTTCTCTGATACCCTTCATTGCTGCCACAGCAAAGAAAACCTCCAGCAGGGATCTGTCCTCGGCACAAGCTGGGATTTGAGCCTAAAACAGGTTGAAAGCTGTGCTCTCCTGCATCATTTAGGTGACCCAGTGTCTGAAAACAGTCACAGTGGCTTAAAGAGCTAAGAAACAAGATGTGCTGGGATTGTTGCCAAGAAGCTGAAGCTCACTGTGCCCAGGAGCTGCTGCTGGCTCTGTGGGCTGTTTCTTCTGTCCCAGCCAGGGTCTCTCAGGGGTGATCTTGTAGCACCTCCTTAGCATTACTGATGCCTGTCCCCTGCCTGTTGCCCTGGCAATCCACTCTCCCTGAGGACACCCAGCCAAGGAATCTGACTCAGTGTCCTCAGATACCTGAAAACAAGGAGAAAGACCCACTCCAAGCATCTTTTGAACCAAGAAGCACCACTTGCATCCAGGCATTCATCCCTGGACCCTTCCTGGGGAAGTCTTCATCCCCTTGGGAGCCTCATCTTCAGCGCATGGTCCTCCCCACTCAGCCTCTGCATTGCCTTCTCCCCTACCTCCTGGCTTGGCAGAACCTTCTCTTCCTTCAGTGGTTCTTAGACATGTGAGCAGGGGATTTTTTGGTTGATTTTGTTTCCTCCCCAGGAGGACAAGCCCCCAGGGGACTCCACAGCTGTAACAGGGAGTCCTGTAGCAATTCAGCAGTGTGCTTCCTTCCTCCTGGCCCCTTTCTGTTCTCCAGCTTCCTTGGTGGCCACTGGCAGGGATGCTGTGATTTTTTTTGGCCCCTGCCAAGTCAGCAGCTCCACTGAAAGCCTGGGCTAAGGCTCAGGAAGGAATGAAGGGTTTCACCAACTTTAGCTGTGAATTTCTTACGATACCCTTTAAAACAGATGATGAGGAAACAGCAGAGCAGTGACAACCTCCAGGGCTGCTGGAGGAGGACAGGCCTCGAAGGCAAGAGTCATGTTGGGCTCAAAACCAAAATGAAGAGCCATCAGAGAGGAGTGGAGGTGGCCTCTGTCTGCTCAAGTGGAGTGAAGCTCCATTTTCTCCATCTTTTGGGATTCCCCATGGAGTCCAGTCTCCATATGCCACTGTGGGCACACTTACAAACCTGCTTTCCCAATGGACAACTGGCTTTGGGGGCTGTTAGCAGGCAAATACTTCTCTGCCGAATATAGCTCATTAGAGCAATGCTGAATTAAATGAGTGACAAAATTAGGCTCAGCAGAAAGAGCAGAACCATTCCTGCAGGTGTTTATTGCCTTTATGCCTTGTTTTACCACACATTCTGGAGAGCAGCTCGTTTGCCATCGTGTTGCTATGCTTTGTTGGGATGAAAGAGCTGGAAACCTCTTGTTTTGGCTGCCATCAGGGCAGAGCAATGGCCATGCTCCACCTCTGCCAGCAGCACACAGCCAGCACGCTGGCCAGGCTGAGCTCAGCCACAGGCACAGAAATTCCTGACCTGGGAGCCACTCGTGGAAATCTCACCTCCTTTTCCTGAATCTCCAGCAGAGCTGCTTCTCTGGGAAAGCCCCATCCAGTATATTCCCACCAGACACAGGCTTACATGTATTTTGCTGTTTCTCTTTTCTTTTCTTTTCTTTTCTTTTCTTTTCTTTTCTTTTCTTTTCTTTTCTTTTCTTTTCTTTTCTTTTCTTTTCTTTTCTTTTCTTTTCCCCTTTCCTTTTTTCCTTTTTTCTTCTTTTTTCCTCATATTCTTTTCCCTGTTATCCTTTGTCCCTTTCTTCTTTTTTTCCTTTTACCTTTTCTTCCTTTTTATCTTTCTCCCCTTTCCCCTTTTCCCCTTCTTTACTTTCTCTCTTTTCCAGACCGTGGGAGAATAAGGACACCATTTCCTTGTAGGGGAAGGTCGTGGTTTGAGACTGGCCCTGCTCATCTCAGTTATGAAGGGACTGTTCCAACCTTGCTGGCTGGACAAGTCCCCCACAGCCATGGGCTAGTTTTTAGGGGGAATCATCTGTTTTGCTCACAGGGCATTTCCATCTCAGGAGCCAGACCTCAGCTGGTCCTCATGGCCTTTTCCAGGGCTTTACTCTTGCCATGGGGCATACAGAA
This sequence comes from Colius striatus, assembly GCF_028858725.1. Classification (NCBI taxonomy): domain Eukaryota; kingdom Metazoa; phylum Chordata; class Aves; order Coliiformes; family Coliidae; genus Colius; species Colius striatus. Next base: position 111,472,608 of record NC_084760.1, read on the forward strand.
GCTGGAGTCCTCTGGCAGCTGAGCTCCTTATCCCTGGGTAATGAGGCTAAAATACACTCTTTGCTCATTAATCAGGGCTAACTAATCAGCTGAAGAAATAACCGGCATCATCGCAGGAGACTGATCAATAGCCCTTCAGTTCAGCGCTGTCTCCTCATCACAAATGATTGCAGCTGCAAGGAGAGCTGCTTCTGGCTGAGGAAAATCACAACTGGTCAGGTTTTTCTGAGGATGTTTGAAAGGCAGCACCAGCACTGTCTTGTTTGTGGGTCCCCTCTGTGCTGCCCCGGCATCCCACTGATGCTTTGTCTCCCACAAAGTCTGGGCCAGCTAGAAAATTCTGTTGGTGTAGCTCTGTCTGCTTACCAAGTAAAATGAAGAGAGCTAGGGACTTGCTTACTGTATGCAAGTTCTTGTCACCTTCAGGATCTTTCATTGCTGTTTTACAGAGAGAGGGCATCTGGACACGTCTGGACTCTACACACGGACACAGAGCCACAAACCTCTGGGCTGTGAGGGCTATGGAGATGGGCTCTGTGCAAACATGAGATGCTCTGCAATCAACATCAGAAATCTTCAACATTTACGTTGCATATGGATCCTATTCCTTCTCCCACTGAGATTAAAATATGGTGTCCACAGGCTCCCAGGTCAGGATGAAGAAGGAACTGGGTGCCTTGATGGCAGCAGAAAGCCCAGAGAAGAACCGCTTTAGCCCTCCTGTGCCACACGTGTTACAGAAATCTTGGAGGTGTGTGATTTATGTCATCAGTCTGCAGAAACCCTACAAAATGGGAAGTCTGGGTTTCTTTGATAGTCTTACAGTTCACCAGCAACAGGGATGAACGGGATGCACGGGTCATTTACAACATCCCTGAGCACAATCCAGAGCATTAGCAGCCAGATAATCAAAAGCAGCCAGTGATCAAGGAAAGCCAACTCTGTATTTAAGGAAAACACCAGCTCCTGAGAAATCCCTTACCTCTAATTGTATCAAAGAACATAATTGCATCTTTGTCCCCAACAGACCTAAAAATCAATCCAGCTAAGGAGTGAGACAAAGAAAGGGGAATTAAACTCCTGCTTATCTCTGGTAACTAAATACAGGGATCTTGCTCTAAGTAAGATCTGTATAAATAATAGAGTAGCCCTTGCAAGCACTGCACTGTCAGTTCATTTGGAGGGATGGAGCTTGTGAAGATGGGCAGCAAGGACACATCCCCTGGTATTAGCTGGGCACCCTGCTGGGCTCTAAAAAATACCACAACTTTGGAAACCTGTCAACAAAAAAGCTCATCAGCAACGTTAGTGTTTTCCCTAAGATGTTTTTGACTTTGATGGGCTGTTGCTCAGACGTTTTTGCAGCAGAATCTGGCTGCCAGCCACGTTGTCTTTGTTTTGGACCCGAGTTATTTCTAGTTAGCAAGGTGATGTGTGAAATCCTAATTTCTCATCCTCCTTTTGCTCCTTCCATTTGCTTCTGGTGCATAAGAGAATCATGAACCAGTGACAGAAAAGGTCATAGAATCAGAGAATCGTTTCAGTGGGGAAAGGCCTTTAAGATCATGGAGTCCAACCATTCACTTCACACTGCCCAGCCCACCACTGACCCATGTCCCTCAGCACCTCAGCTACATGGCTTTGCAATACCTCCAGGGATGGGGAGTCCACCACCTCCCTGGGCAGCCTGGCACAGTGCTTAACAATCCTCTTGGGGGAAAAAGTTCTTCCTCATCTCCAATCTAAACCTCCCCTGGTGCAACTTGACCTCATTTCCTCTTGTCCTATCACTTGTCACTTGGGAGAAGAGACCGACCCCCACCTCACTACAGCCTCCTGTCAGGTAGTTGTAGAGAATGATCATGACTTCCCTCAGCCTCCTCTTCTCCAAGCTAAACACCCCCAACTCCCTCAGCCTCTCCCCATCAGACTTGTGCTCCAGACCCTTCCCCAGCTTTGTTTCCCATCTCTGGGCACGCTCCAGCACCTCAGTGTCTGTCTCATAGTGAGGAGTCCAGAAATGAACACGGCACTTGAGCTGCCAGTTCAGTTAATCTGATTTTCTAAGAAAGAAAATAAAAATAACCACTGCCCAGTGTGATTTTTGCTCTCTCTTTATGCAGCTGTGCAATCACTAGAGGGAGGCAGACAGTAAATTTATCTGTCCTAAGCTCTCAGCCAGTTTACTGTTCCCTTATAAATGACAGCAGAGCAGCTGTAAGTAGGAGTTGCTGGAATGTAATGCTGCCCAGGGGGGAAATTGGAGGGCTAGCTGAAATCAGCTTAATTTGGGGGCAGTCCCTTTGATGTCCCTGCTTGCACCGATGGCCCTGAAGGCATCTGTGGCCAGCCCAGGTGCCTCAGCAGCTTCAGAGCTGCCCCACTGTCAAGGATCACATCTGATCTGATTCAACCCCATCCTGAGAAAGCAGGAGCAGAGCAGCTGGTAGGGAGGCTGAGACCCCCAGTATGGGATTTTTGGCTCTATGATGTAGAGCTGTCAGCACAGGCCAGCATGAATGTGCCCACCAGCTCTCCTCCAACAGCTCCTCTCAGGCCAGATGCCCCCCCCCCAGATAATGAACAACCCCTGAACATGAGGATTTAGTCAGAAGGGGACAATATCCTAATGGGCAATTTATGTTTTTATGGAAATACAATCAATCAAACAACCAAACAAGCTCCCAAGCACACTGAAAATACCCCTACACATGAAAATTCCTCACTCCAGTACTTACATCTCAGCAAATGAAAAAGAAAGTTGGCCTTACAATTTATTTTATCATCTTCACTCCATCATCTGCTAAGCTGAAATGAAGCAAACACTCCCATTCCCCTCATGAACCAGAGGGTACCTTTGGCATCTCTCTCCTTTGCATCAGGGCATGCAGCCAGGATGATTGTATTCCAGGGTGTCCATCCTGGTGGCACAACGCTGTTGGGTGTTGGTGAGGGCAAACCCCATTTACATGGAGTTTACACCACTTAGGCACACAGAAGCCTCCAGGACTGGATGGGATCCCCTCTAGGGTACTGAGGTTTGTGCTGCTGGGAGAATTACAGCCTCTCACTGGCTTTTTGGTCTGTGGGATTGCATAGAGGATGAGCAGAAACATTTAAAACCAGGGACCTGGGATGCAGTAGCACCAGTGCCATGCAAACCCCAGGCAGGGATGCAGTAGCACCAATGCCATGCAAACCCCAGGCAGCTGGGAAGATCTGACATAGTCCTTGTTTCTCCCCATGAGAAAAAAAATGAGTGTCCCCTAAACATACCAAACTGTGATGACTTAGGAAACCAAAAGGGAAAAGGATTTCTCCCTTTCCTTTTGCTAAATGGTGACTGACATTTGAAAAGGAGTGTTGTCAGAGCCACATGTCACACGGCCTCATTGCCTGGCCCCTAATGGCAAGTGAGACTGTTACAGCTGAAAGATTTTTAAGCATCTAAATAACTTCCACATCATCCCCTGGGCTATTTGCCTTCCCAACTTTGGTTTAGAGGAGAGGAGCTACTCGTGTTACAAGGTGGTTTCACTCTGTATCAGAAAGGTGTAGCCCTGGGGGAAATCACAGCCTTCAGCAGAAGCCAGTTAAAATGTTGTGATGAAAACACTTTTACATTAGGGTTTGGGGTTTTTTTTTTCTCCTCCAGTAATAGTATCCTTTTTTAAAATTATTTTTTAAGAGAAAAAGCAACTTGGGTTCAAGTTCTGGGACATCAGCATCCCTTTAATTGCAGTTTGTAGCATTATGCCTTACAAAAGGCTATTGCTTTCCCACTGAAACACCCAGGAAAGAGGGACTACTGGATGGCCGCTTGGAAGGACAGGTTTCTCTCTAATGAGTGATATCTGGCCTCGTTTCCCTGATTAGCTAATTGCTATCACATGGGTAGCAGGGCAGTATATGAGTGAAGGAGCTGGCAGGTTCTCCCCTTGGCTCCAGGGATGTGTTTTGGAGAAAGATTGGGCAAGGTGGTGATCCCACATTTACTCTGTTTGGGGGATTATTTTAGGGAAGGAGAAGTTTTCCGTTTCTTTTGTTTGTTTTGGTCTCATTTTAATGTTGTGCTTCTGCCATGAAGCCTTTGCCCTCTCTGATACTTCTGGCCCTGCTCCTAGCGCTGTGGATGTGGGGACAAGCTGCTGGCAGGCAGGCTCCTGGGTCGATGCTGAGGTCCCGCTGTGGTGCTGCAGGTTGTGATGCTGCCCTGAGGGTGAGTGATGGGGAGGGAGGATTGAATTCCCTGTAGGGAACTGTCTGCTAATGGATGTTCTCTTTTGCATGGCTGCTATGGATTCAAGTACAGTTAGGCCTCACTTCTCTATTTTGGGGGTGTTTTTGTACTGGCTGTGATGTAGCAGCATGAATCAAGCACTGTCATTGGGTGTAGGGAGGAGTGAATATTTATTATCATATAGAAAAAAATGTGGTGGCCAATGGGCTCAGCCCAGGTGCAGGTAAATCCCCAAGCAAGCAGCACACTGAGCATTTAGTACTCCCTTCCTGTTGGGCTGGGCAGTGGTACCTGGCTCTGCAATAATGTTCTGCGTTCTTTGTAGGCCTGTGAGTCCTCTCAGGAATACCAGAAGGTTAAAACTGGTAAGAGTCAATTCTTATCCTAGGCTTATTCTTTTTACCTTGAATAAATAATCTCCAAAATTTGTTGGGTACCTCAAGCTGCAGTGTGGAAAGGCAGGAGTAACAATCTGGCCCCAGAGTGGTGTGGGGAGGGATTCACAGTCATTTTGGTTGGAAAAGACCTTTAAGATCATGGAGTCCAACCACTCACCTCACGCTGCCAAGCTCATCACTAACCCATGTCCCTCAGCACCTCATCTCGGTGTCTAATATCTCCAGGGATGGGGACTCCACCACCTCCCTGGGCAGCCTGGCACAGTGAAGGGGACAAGGCTGGTACCAAGTGCTGGGGGAGAGAAGAATTGATGCTCACTTGGGAGACAGCAGCTGCCAAACCTCTACCATAGAGCAGGAACCCGGAGGCAGGAGCTGAGTGCTCCAGCAAATCACTGTCAGGCAGCAATTAAAACAAGTAGCAAAAGTTCACTCCAGATTTTAATTACACTCCTGTAGGGTAAACCTATTGCTGTCTCTTGGCTCTTCTAGCTTTTTGTGATAGTGTTTTTGGGAAAGATTATTCCTGCTCAAAGGAAGGTGTTTTCAACTTTGAGGTCTTAATTAGCTGTGGTGAGATGCTGATGTTCCTCATCTTAATAAGGCTGTGAGGGCATATTGCTTGGCTGAACTCTTTAAAGCAAAGGGGTTGAAAATGCCTTCAGGACAGCACTACCTTCTAGCTCTGTGTGTGTATAAACAACAAAGGTTGCCTGTGCTCAGAAACCAAACATAATAGCACTCATGTTGCTTTTATAACTCTGCCTGATGTGGCAATTCCCCAAGCCTTTAGCTTTGATCCCTCACTAGTCTGACCTTGCAGCTGGACAAGGACAAGGGGTAATGGTTTTAAACTGAAAGAGGGTAGACTTAGGTTAAAAGAATACTGTTTTTACAAATAAGGTGGTGAAACACCATCACAGGTTGTCCAAAAGGGTGGTAGATACCCCATCCTTGGAAGCATTCAAGGTCAGGTTGAATAGGGCTCTGAGCAGCCTGATCCAGTTGAAGGTGTCCTTGATCATTGCAGGGGGTTGGACTAGATGAACTTTAAAGGTCCCTATGGGAACCTGCCTTGCTGGGACAAGCAGCACCAACAGTGTAGCTGTGCTGAGGCCTATGTGCTCCTACATGAGCAAGCCCTGCTCTGGGGTAGTAACAGTGGAGGTACAGCCAAGCTATTCATGGGGCAGGGGGTGGCTAGGGCCTCTCTGCCTGTCCTCGGCCTTCTGAGTACTCTGGAGCTGCACATACTGCTGGGGTGAGCATCGATGGGGAGGAGGTTTGGAGTAGGTTACTGGCACATGTGAGTGGAAATAGTGACTTGGACTGGAAGGAATGGCAGTTTTAAGCAAGCCCTGGGCTGTTGTGTAGGTGCCTGCTCAGGTGGACACCTCCCCTCGAAGTCAGGACCTGATACAGGGCTACTTGCTTGTTCTTCTGATGATAGATTTGTGTGTTGCTTGGCAACTGAGAAGGAGAGGTAGCAGAACCAGGAGGTAAGAGTGCATGAAAGCAATTTCTGGAGGTGAAGACTGGTAGCTGGGGACTGGAGATAGAGGAAAACCTGAAGTGGTTGCTGCTTGTCTTGCAGGGTCAGTCTCTCCTTGGATATTGGCATATGTCCCTATAAGAAGCTGCCACAGAGTCCTGAAAGACAAACGTGGGGAGTTTTCTCCTCCAGCATACCATGGTGAATCCCCCATAAGCTTTTGGTGCAACTGGACGATCTGGGCAGGATCCAAAAAGCACATAGTCATTTATATTCAGGGCTTTACCACTAAGGAGAGTTGCAACCAAAATGAGGACAAAATCCTGTTTGAAGGAGTTTCGTCACTGGTGGAAAGCAGTGTGGTTTATGCTTGTTGGGAAAAGGAGATGCATGTTTTTGCCACCTTTGCCCAGGCTGTCCACGTTGTGCTGCTGAAGAGGTACTGGCCAAACTGCAGAGACACACAATTTAAAGCAAAGTACTACATCTTCCAAGATCAGGAAGGTGAATCTTCTTCCACAGATGACGTGGCTTATGAAACTCCTGCTCCAAAACTATCAAAGCAAGATGGTATTTTTCAGTCTGGATGGGCTGAAGAACTTAGAGATGTGCTGGGCTTTGCAACCACACGTAGCATCGTGAACCTTGGCAAGACCATGGTGTTGAGCAGTGGATTGATGCAGGGAAGAGGGACCATGCTGGGTACTATGGCTCTGAGAAGTCCTGTTGAGCTCAACCCATATGAATTAGTGAGGACTCCACCCCTGGAGAGAAAAGCTCCTTATGTGCTGGGGTCTGAGCTACCAGGAGGTCTGAGGTGCTGCGAGAAAGCTCAAAGCAGAGGAACCCCTGAGGGTATAATCCCCACTGCAGCACAGGATAGCTGGGAGCAGAGTTTCTCTGTGAGTGGGGACGTGACTGTGGGTTTTGGTTACATGCCCAGGCTTTCAAGTGTGCTTTTGGAAACTCCTTTGCCTGGTGCCTTGCAGGTAGCAGAGCCTCTTTTGCAGCCAGCAGGTGTAGTTCTGGAGAGCAGCCAGTCCATCCTGCACCCTACCTCGAGGCTGGAAGATCTGAATGACCTAAAATTTATGATTAAACCAACATGCACAAGTCACATGGATTTGGCTGCTCACTTGTCATCTTTGTCCCCTGGCAGAAGACGAAGCCAAGAGAACACAGATACCACCATGTCTGGAGGGCTCAGCACAGTCAACTTGGAGAAGGAAGAAAGCTACCCTCAGTCAAACATCCCAGTGGGGGATGCTGATGCCCTTGCCAAGGGCCTGATGGCCAGCCTGAGTAGCCCCTATGAAGTGGTAAACAGGGACTACTCACATTTGCTGCCTGAGAAAAGCCAAAGATGCCAAAGCTGTTCTAGGCATTTGCCCATCACTCAACCTGAGCTGGAAAAAAACAGCCTCCAATATAAGAGGCTCATGGATATTTCCTCCTTGGAAAGTTTTAGGGGAGTTGTCAGGGGGGAAACAGCATTGCATCCCACAGCACCGTGGGACATTCTGCAAGAGCATCATCATTTGCGTGGCCAGAGCAGTCGTGTCCTGCACTCAGCCCTTACAGACCATGTGAGCCTTCCCCAACATGCCCAAGCACATGTCAGTCCAGCTGCTGAGAAAGCTCATGGGCCTTCCTTGGGTGTAAAAAGCTGCTGCCACCAAAGTGACCAAGCTGCACAGCCAGGGCTGGTTGTACCCCCTTTGTCAACCAGGCTGGAGCATCCTTCCACTGCCATTTCCACCCTACGGACAGAAACAGTCCCTGTGCTGGTTGTCTCCTGCACAGAACCTGTCCCTGCAGACTTTGGCTCTACTGATGTCATCCCTGAACCACCTCTTCCTCTGGGTACAGAGCCTGTGTCCAAGGTGATCTCTCCACCAGCAGCTTTGCATTTGGAGCCCAGCAGCCTCAGGCAAAGGGCAGGCATCTCACCAGCTAGCCCAGAAGAACAGGAGATGGTCTCCCCTTCCCCACCCTGCCACCCATCAGCAGTCTCTGAACTGGGTGCAGATGGGTCTCCCGGATGCCTTCACCCTGGGATCCAAAAGCAGGTTCTGGAGAAAACAGGTGGCCAACAAGAAGCTTCAGCCCCTCTGGGCTTGCCAACTGGAGGTCCTTCCCCAGCTTCTGTCACCAATCCAAAGCCTGGAGTGGGGCTTCCCTGGCCTGAGGATCACAAGAGCAGGGGCTCTGGGTTGGCATCACCTTCCCTACCTGACACCTGGGGAGTGAGGAGAGAGGGTCGTGTGGTGCCTGCGCAGCATCAGGGCACAGGTGCTAGTGACAAACTGGCTTTTCCCTCCATCCTTGGTGGATTTAAAGTGCAGAAAACCACCAAAGCTCTTCAAGTGGGTGCAGGAGAGTGGAGAAATTCCTCTTCCAGTGCCACTCCTGCACACTCTGGCTCTCCTGTGGCCCAGGAGGGAGAAACAGTGTCAAGAGGCCAAAAGCTTCCAGAGCTCTCTGATTCTGCATCCAGAAACACCGAGGTACCAGAAGGACAGCAACAGACACATGCTGGTAGGTCTCACTGTGGCTCATTTTGGTATAAGTTATCTTTAGAAGGCAGAAGTACCTGGTGGGGGCAAAGGCAAGGCTGCAGCTGTACTCTGCAGCCCCAGCCTGGCAAGTGTAGCCCAGCTGTGTGGGGAGGGACAGGCTTTTTGTTGGCCAAAGCTTTGTTGGAAACAAAATCATATAACTCAAGCTGCTGAGAGTTGAGTGGGCTGCAAAGGGCCAGATCCCTGCAGAGCAGCTGGGGTCTGGACTCAGCTCTGGCCACAGAGCTAAAATGTGGCTCTGGGGGATGAAACTACTGAAATCTTGCAGCAGGGGAAGGTTTTAAATGGAGCCTCTTCTGGTTTTTAAACAGCAGGTTTTAAATGGGGCTCTTCCATGTTCTGGTGCATATGGTAACTGTTGCCTATGCCTTTCCTTTCTGATATGTCAGAGCTAGGACCTCCCTGGGCAATGCAGTACTCCCCTGTCAGGAGCTGCCACCTTGTCTTTCGGGATGGCTCTGGGATGTTTTCTCTGCCCCTGCACGCTGATGTGACAACCACCATCTGGTGCAACTGGACCATAGTGGCAGGCTCCCAGAAGCACGTTGTCATCTACATCCAGGGCTTCCAGGGGAGCGATGGCTGTGGCAAGAACCAGGACAAGATAATCTTTCAGGGGGTCTCATCAAGTGTGGAAACCAAGGTGGTGTATGCCTGTCACAACCGAGGAACTCTCGTCTTCGCCGCACAAGCTGCTGCAGTCCATGTTTTGTTTCTGTCAGGGAGTGGTTCCCCAAGCCATCAATATGAACATTTTAAAGGACAGTATTATGTGTTCAGAGATTCTGAAACTGTAGGCTCTTCAAATGATATCATAGCTCCCCAACAACCCTTTCAGGAGGTCTCCAGAAAAGGGAGCCAGAGGACAGCAGTAACAAAAGGTTTATTGACCATGCTGAAAGCCTCCTTGGGCCCATCAGGTGCTCTCTCTGCTGGCAGGATCCAGCCTGAGCTTGTGAGCCCAGATGAGGAGGCTCAAGACCCTCCTGATCTTGTGGTAGATGCTCAGTCTGGTGCTGACCTGAACAACCTTGACCTGAATGAATGTGGTCAGCTGTTGAGTAAAAGAGAGTTGGAAAGGACCCTTAAGGATGACAGCACCAAGGGCAGAGGAACCAAAGACGGAGTGTTGATGGAGCCATCTCCAACTAGGCAAGGCAATGGGTCTAAAGCTGAGCTGTCTGCTTTGGGGCCTTCCAAGGGGGATGAGGAGCTGGTGTCTGCTCTGGTCACCATAGCCCCATGTTCCTCGGTGGTCATTCCTTCCTCAGAGATGCCCAACAGCAACAGAAGTGTCTCTGCCAAATCATCTAGCCTGGGTCAGGCCAAGGACGGCCTGTCAGAAGAAGTGGTTGCTGCTGCACACCCCACACAGGCATCAGTGCTGGAAGAGCCACTGCTAAACACGAGCACAAAACCTTCTCTCTACCCCTCTCCTAATGTGACTGCTGGAGGTGTGATGTCTCCAGAAGAAGGGGACAAAGAGCTCTTAGGTAAGGTATTTATCTTTGGTAAGGTGTTTTTGGGGGTTATTTGTGGCTGAACTGAAGCCTGGCACTGTGCAACATTCATTTCCAGTGATGCAGCATTGTTTCAAGAGATTTTATTTGTAGACATGGCTGTCACCTTCAGCTGGTCCCTGTGGTAGCACTCTGGACTCCTCCTGTAATCCAAGGAAGGTGGTACTTGAGAATAAAGGATTATCTGTTGCAACACAGGCATCTGTGGGCTGATGTTCCTCATAACAGACAGAGACAGGGTCCTAATCCAAGTACTCTGAATTATCCCTGGAGCAGCCAGCCTCTCAGCTGTGACTTCACACCCAGTGCAGGCTGTGAATGCCTGTCTTGGTGTGAAACAGCTCCAGCTTGCACAGATTCCCACAGCTGTAGCCTGGCACGGTTCTCTTAGCCATGGAAATAGAGTTGGAGCTCTATAAATTAGATTGGAGGGACCAAAAAAAAAAGCCTTTTGTCTCCTAAGAAAGCTTAGGAGCTGATGGTAGATTTTTTTCACATGAATATTTAGACACTGATATGTATTAATTTCTGTCTGAAAGTAGAAAAGTTTTCAGTTCATGTTTCCTCCTCTCCAAATGGTTCTTCCCCCTTCTTTATAGTTGTGTGGAATAGTTTATTTAGCTCTTTCAGCTGCTGGCACCTAGTACCCCAGCTGCTTTGCTCCATTGGAGTCCAAGGCAGCTCTGTGGTAGGAGCTCTGGTGGCTTCACAGGGAAAAAGCTTCATCCAGAAATGGGAATGAGGGGTATTGGGGTGATTCCTTTCTGAAGTACACTTCCCATTGTGGAGTAGATTGCATTTAGAGCTTGATATTTAATTTCACTATGAGTAACACAAGTAGGAGCTGGCACAGGACACTCTGCAAGAAGAGTGACACTTGCCTAATGGACCTTTTTCTTCTCTGACAGATCTGTTTTCTGCCCTGGCATCTCTGGAAAATGACACAGTATTGCAATCCCAACACCACCCTGGAGGTGAGCACATCTTGAAACACTGCTCTAAGTTGTGTTGTGTGTGTGCACTTCACCTGCTTATTGTTCAGCAAGCAGTGGAAGGTGCTTCTGAGCAGTAACCACTTCAAAGATCTTGATTTTTTTAAGGTATCACTGTAATTCTGCAGTTGTGTTTTGGCCACTTTGTGCTTACCTTGGGGAAACCTGAATTCACACACTGACTCTGACATGAATGCTTGGTTGAGGTCAAGCATTTCTTATTGGCTGTTCAAAGATTTTTTTTCCAAGCTAATGAGCCTTAATTCTTCTGAAATACTCCAGTGGGTGTCTCATGACTACCTGCATCAGAAACCTGCAGGAGTGCTGCTCCTCAGACTGGGGACAGAAGCAAAACTTCATGAGGGCATTAGCAACTAAGCAGCACAATATTGGGCTGCGTCGCAGAGCAAGCCACACAGACAGCTTGCAAAAAGGAGTCAATACAGATGGAGCCTGAGCTTTGAGCAGGAGAAATATTGCTGAATAAATAGGCTTTAAACAGCAGACTCTGGCAAATCTGTGCCAGCTGGATCCAGCCAGACCCCAGCAGTTTATGTGAGCTGATCCCAGAGATGGGTGAGAAGCAGGCTTTTGGAATCCATCACAAATTATGACGACACCTTTGGAAAGACAATAGGTAAAGAAATGGGAGTGTGATCAGATACAGAATCCCAGAAGGGCAGGGGTTGGAAGGGACTTCTAGAGATCATCCAGTCCAACCCCCCGCTAAAGCAGGTTCCCCTCCATCAGGTAACACAGGAACATGTCTAGGCAGGCTTGGAAACCTTCAGAGAAGGAGACTGGGCAGCCTGTGCCAGGGCTCCCTCACAGCAAAGAAGCTTCTCCTCATGTTCCAGTGGAACGTCCCATGTTCCAGCTTGTGCCTGTTACCCCTTGTCCTGTCACTGGGCACCAAAGCACAAAGACTGGGCCTGTCCTCTCAACACCCACCCTTTAGATGTTTATTAGTGTTGGTAAGGTCCCCCCTCAGCCTTCTCCAGGCTGAAGGTTCCCAGCTCTGGCAGCCTTTCCTCCTAACAGAGATGTTCCAATCCCCTCATCTTTGTAGCCCTCTACTGGTCTCTCTCCAGCAGTTCCCTGTCCCTCTTGAGCTGAGGAACCCAGAACTGGACACAGGACTCCAGATGAGGCCTCACCAGGGCAGAGTAGAGAGGGAGAAGAACCTCCCTTGACCTGCTGGCCACACTCTTCTTGATGCATCCCAGGATGCCATTGGCCTTCTTGGCCACAGGGCACATTGGTGGCTTATGTGTAGTTTGCTGACTGCCAGAACTCCCACGTTCCTCTCTGCAGAGCTGCTCCACGTTAATGCTTTGTATGCTTTTTGATGAAAGAGCAGTTCTAGTATTCAGAATCAGCATTGGCAAAGGTTTGTTTTCACCTGTTACTACCTGTGTGTCCCTGGCTGACACAAGCATGTTCTGCTGGTGTTGATGTTGAAGAACTGACTCATTTAAGGAGCCTATGTTTTGTTGTGTGAACTTAAACATGGTAGAACCTTGTGTCTCCTGGTAGATGTGCTGTTTGAAGTAACTACTGAAATCAAATCCAAGGACTGGATTTCTCGTAGTGGAAGTGATCTCCTTGAATCTATGAAGAACCATGTGAGTTTGGGCATGGGAAGTGGGGGGGAAAAGCAAATGTGATGCCCCAGATCTTCAACTGAAAGAGACCATGCTGTGTGTACCTGGGGTTACTATTGCCCTTCCTTTTCCCAAATGACCTTGTGTGTTTGTGGGGGGTTGAACTGAAGCTAAGTAGATGGGAGCAGTTAGTGTTCTCCTGGAGAAGAGGCTCAGAGCAGTTGGGCTATGGAGCATCTAATGCATCCCAAGTGGCTTGTGAAGGGGGAAGAGCAAGGTGGGGAGGTGGTCTGGGGAAAAACCGTTGCCATACTCCTGCCTATCAAACATCAAATCAGCACTGGTCACTGTTCCTTTGCAGATCCAGGAGAACCTGAAACTTTCTACCAACAGAGTCAATGAAATAAAGTTAAAGGAAATCAAAAGGTAGGGTTACTTCTGAGTTGCTGGCCTGGCAGGTGATTCTCCTACAACCTGTATTATCTCTTGAACAGCAGTGGCTTTGCTTCTCATTTTCCTTCCCCAGGCACAGAACCAGCCTTGCTCCTTTCCTGTGATCTGTAACTTGTCCTGAAAGTAGAAAAAAACATCTATTTTCTAGAGGAAAGGTGGTGAAAGTTGATGTTTAGTGTTGGCTAGAGCCTGTATAGGTCTAATATGGATTTAAATTCTGGAGGAAATGAAGGATGCTCGTGCCCACCACAGTGTTTGCTGGAGAAAGCTGGGAGCTGTCAGCAGGGTTCCTGCCACATTTTGTTGAGGCTGACTTGGGGCTGTGAATTGCCACTACAATTTGCTTTATATGAATATCCAGTCACCTCAGCCTATCTCCAAGTGAAGAGCCATTACCAGGCTTTCCTTTTTCTCTTGGTCCAAGTGCAAAGCTGTCACCAATCACCTTTGCAAGAGCCTGCAGCTCTTGATCTAACCTCCGTGGGTGGAATGTTGCACTGGGCTTTCAGAGCTGAGCCTGCCCACCTCACCTTGGGCTCTCCCCTGCCTGCAGGACCAGTGATGCCAACCTGCTCCTCACCTTCTGGCTGCACCTGAAGCCGGAGGAGAGAAATGTGTCTCTGCTCCTGCACTCTCAGCTGCAGGAGCTGCTTGGCACCTCGGCAGGAGTGGAGAAGCTGCAGCTCATTTCGCTGTATGTTGAAGGTGGGTGCTTTGCTTTTCTCTGGGATAAACCCTTTTTATGCCAAGCCTGAGGGCACCTCTTCCCCTGTTACAGATGTGAACGAGTGCAGGGCTGGGGTCAGCCTCTGTGGGGAGGGGGCAGAGTGCTTCAATGGTGTGGGCACCTACCTCTGCCGCTGCAAAAAGGAGTATGAAGATCATTCTCCCACCAAGTCTGGCACCCTCTGCATCCGCCCTCCCCTCTCAGGTAAAGGACAAAGCAGTGGCTACATGCTTTCTCCTATGGCTGGGGGTTTTTCTGTGGGTGATGGGTATCTTTCCAAGGCAATTCCCAGATGGTAGTACCCATTGGCTCTCCCTCCTTTGGCATTAAGAGCTCTTTGAGAGTTGTTTTCAGCCATGAGCAGACTTGGAGGCAAAAGTGATCCTTTTGGAAACTGAGGGGAGGAACGGTGAGGTTTAGGCAGTGTAGGTATCGAAGTTAGGAGGAGAGCCTTGTGCTCAAAGGAGAAAAGCAAAGTGTGGCTCAGGGTGATTTCTGAGTTATCTGTGCTGTGGCTGATGTGATCAGCAAATCCTCAGGGTGCCTTGAGGTCTTCTGTCACACTGTGTAGATCTTAGTGAAAAATACACTGGTGTTCCTGGTGTTTACCCCAGCTCTCTCCTGACGTATCTGACATAAGGCTAAGCAGATGGCATGTGATGCTTGACTATAATCAGAGCTGGCTAATTCCATCTTGCAGGGGGCCTCCCAGCCTGAAAGGCAGCAATGAATTCTGCAGCATGTCCTCAACACATTGCTGCTACTTTACCAAAACTACTCATCTCTGCGGCACTGCAAGTGGCTTAAACCTGAATGTGAGCTTGCAGACAAAAGGCATTTCTCATCTGTCCTCCTAGCTCCAAATTCATTAACCAGTTAGTTTAAGCCTACCCAGGAGCAGCTGGATATTGTTATATTCAGATAAAAATAACTGTGAACGTGTGTTTGTTGCTTGAGTCAAGAAGGGTCCTTTTGGGGCTGGATGGGGAATGGTGATGGGTCTTCTAGCATCTGTGTAGCTGCACATGGATTTGGCAAGGGCTTTGCTCTTTTGGGGCTCTCCTGGGGTAGCACTAACCCCATGCTGCTCCTGCGGGCTGTCTCTGGGTCTACATATTTCTTTGGGCCGGAGTTTTGGGAGGGATGCTCTGCCTCAGGGGTGGCTATGAGGGTTTCTGGAGGGCAGCAGGTGAGACAGTGACCTTCCTGGAGGAGCTCTAGGTCTTCTCACTGTGACCATGATGTTGGGGGGGCTGTGAGCACAGCGGGAGCCACTGAGACAAGCAGGACCAGGCCGTGGCCCTTTTCTTGCAGGGATCAGCATCTTCCTCCGCCACGCTGACATGCTGGTGGGGGCAGCCATTGTGGCTGTGCTGGCCATGCTGGTGGCTGCCGTGGCCTTGTGCAGGGCCTCCAGGCAGCAGCAGCATGGCAGGAGGAGCCCAAGCCCTGAGGAGCCGCCGGTGAGGGCTGCAGAGGAGCCAGCCATGGAGCTGCATGACCTGGGGCAGTGCCTACACCTCGACCCCTTCCAGCTGAAGCTGCGGGCCAGGCCCCCTGAGTGGCTGTGGGCTGTCCGGGCTCACCCTGACCGGGCGTACCAGGGCTTTCAGGACCAGTCCCCTCCGCTCTGAGCCTGTCCTGAGGCTCTTGTGGCCCTGGTACCTGCTTTCCCTGTCCAACACAAGCTGTGCAAACCCCTTTCTGGTGAGGGCCACAAATATCTCACCACAGCCTTCCTCTTCTTGGAATTCAGTTTTGTTTTAATACTCAGCTTGGGAAGCAAAGTGCTTGTCCCACACTCCTGTACATCTTGTCCTGACTTGCCTTCCTCAAGAGTTGTGCATAACTGTCAGCAAGTCCAAATTAAACACTTATGTTATTTGGTTTTTTTAAGGAAAAAAGGAAATAAGATGTTTTGGTGCTTAATTTAAGGAATTAAAAAGTATTCTGCATCTGTGCTTAGTGCTGCCTGCTTTCCCCTGCCCCTAAGGCAAAGCTCTATGGGAAGCTCTGGCATGCCCTGAAGATTTTGGGGGGGGGGGGGGGGGGGGGGGAGTTCTTCCAGCCTGGCTCAGAAATACCCCCCAGAGCTCAACTTAAAGTTTCTGGAGAGACTCCTACCCAGCTTACAGGGGACAGGAGTTTTGCTGTTGACATGAATACTGGTTATTGAGATGTTGGCTGCAAAAGGCACCATGTCCAACTAAATCCTTCTCTCTGGCAGTAAAGCACAGTTGGGTCCCCAGCTCATCCTGCAGCTTGAAGGTCTGTAACTTCTCTATTGGTCTAGCTTAGGGATTTGAAAATCGAATCGGTGGGGTTTGCTTGGTTTGTTTCTTTCTGGGAAGCTGTGCAGTGGTGTGGTGGCAAATGTCCCACTGGAGGGCACTGTCTGCCACCAAAAAAAACCAGCAAGGGCTGCTGCGCCTGCACTAGCCCGAGCAGGGGCTGCGAGATGTGGGCCACAGCTGGAGCTGGGTCTCCCTGGGTGAAATAGGACTGGTTAGTGCAGCTCAGGGGTGGGGTCTGCACATGTTGACCAGCTTTGGCCAAGATGTGGTGTGGAGGTGCAGGCTGAATGAAGCAGCTTGCACAAGAGAGTGCTCAGCTCAGCGGCTGCTCTCCAGGCTGAGCTCTGAAAGGAGCTGGAAAAGGAGCTTCTGGATTTCTCTGCAGAGAATTGGTGAAGAAGGAAAAAGGGACCTCAGATTTCCCTAGAACAAGTGTTTTCCATCCTTCTGCATAAAAAGCAATTCCTACATCTCAGCTGTTGAATCATGGGCAAAGCAACATCAGCCAGCGTGGAAGGGGATATGCCAAAGGAGTGGGCTACAGTACAAACTGGGGCATGATAAATGCCAATGTTGGGTAAAACCAGGCAAGACCATGTTCCTTGCACTGAGGTGATAAAGAAATTATCACCCCCAGTGCCTGGCTGATGGCAGCTGTACCCCTCTGGTGAGGGGTAAAGGTGTTGTTCTGCAAGAAGAGGCTCATCCAAATCAGTTGGTGCTGATGGGGCCCTGCTGCCTGCAGAGATATGCAAAGCAGAAGGAACACCTCTCTGCACATGCTCTCCCTTCAGCAACTCACTTCAGTGCTATTTAGTGCCCTCCAGGTTTTGGTACCAATAAGATTAGACAAAAATAGGCCTCCCAAAGACATCCTGATCGCTGCTTCCTTTGACACACACGGAGCAATCAGCTCTTACCCAGCTTTTTCTATGCCTAGTTTTCCAAGTATTTGCAAATAGCAGAGAATTAAATGCAAATGTCTCCCTGGGAGGCAGATAAGTGTGTGTAATTTTCCATCCTAAAGAGAAGGAAACCATTAATGTGTTTGTGCAGAGTGTGTTTGTTTCTCTGCTGAGGTCAAAGAAAAGCAGCAGGGGCTAAAATAATACTGCCCTTGTCCTGGCCTTGGGTTTGGTCAGTCACCTCCTTCCTTCTTCCCTCCTTGGCTCTGTGAAGGGGGACTGGGGGCTCTTGAGGCTGCAAGCTCTCTTCTCTCCCAGTAAGGTAAGGTGTGGATCCTGAAAACAAAACTCATGACCAGATGGATATTTCTGCTGACTTTCCAGCTTTGCCAGGAGCAGAGTGAGCTTCAGACTCTGCTCCTGTAATATTGAGCAGGTGACTGAAAACTGTTGTATCTCTCCAAGCCTGTGGTGCCATCCAGGAGTGAATCAAAGGTACCAACTTGCTTTCCACCAGCACTTTGAGCTGCCATCCTTGGGCCAGTTATTAAATCAGTGCATCTCACTCTTCCCCTTGGCCACAGCATGGTTTGTCCCATTTTTAAGAGCAGAGGAATTCCCACCACTGCACAGCTGCTGGAAAGACTCAGAAGCTGGATGTTCCCAACATTGCTCACCAAGTGATGAAGGGGTAACCCACACTGGGAATGCAGCTGGTGCTTTCCAGAGCTCATGGCAGCTGGGCTGCCCCAGAAAATAGTGGGTAGGCAGAGGTGCTCGTCTTGAAGCCTGAAAAAGTGTGTGTTTTTCTGTCTTTAAAGCTTTACTTTTCTCTGGGTTTTTGAGTGTATGGCTCTGGAGGGAGATAGCAAGGTGACCTGAGGTGGAAAGGGACTGCTGCAAGCCACATGCTCACAGGGCTTTCAGTTTCAACTGTGATTGCCTCTGTGATTTTGGAGAAGACAATGTGGTGGTCAAGGTCAGGCACTGTGAGGAAAATGCAGACTTAGAGATGGGCTTTGTGATTGGCCTCACAGGAGTAAGGTTTGTCCTGCCTTGTAGGCCAGACCAAGGCAAGGGGCCTATTCCCAGCCCTGTGACTGCTGTGGGGTGAGCAATCATAAAACTGTGGTTGGAAAAGACCTTTATATCACGGACTCCAACCCCTAACCTCACATGGCTAAGCCTACCACTAAACCATGGCCCTCAGCACCTCGTTTACATGGCTTTTAATTATCTCCAGGGATAGGGACTGTATCTCCCTGGGCAGCCTGTGCTGGTGTTTAACCTTTTCAGTGAAGAAACTTTTCCTAATACCAACCCCTGTGATCCTCAAAGCAGAGGTGCTCTATGGGGGTGAATGGAGATCTATGTTTGGGGAAAGCAGGGAGACATTCTGCAGCATTCCTTGTGCAGGGTGGGTGGGATGACTGATTGGCAACTTACAGTCATGGCATCAATGCTTTGGGGTGTAGCTATATGCTGTGTTGTACATGGAGATGATGGGCTGGAGGCCTCTTGCTCTTCACAGAGTGGTTGTCTTCATTTTTTTTAACTGATGCATCTGAAAAGAGATTGAAAGACTTACACATTTGGTTTTGGTCACAAAGGAGGATGGGGAGACACTTTTTTCTGTAGTGTCCAGTGACAGGACAAGGGGTAATGGACATAAGCTGGAACACAGAAAGTTCCACTTAAACATAAGGAAAATCTTCTTTGGTGTTGAGGTGAGGGAGTCCTGACACAGGCTGCCCAGGGAGGGTGTGGAGGCTCCTCTCTGGAGGTTTCCAAAGCTGCCTGGACACGTTCCTGCGTGACCTGATGGAGGGGAACCTGTTTAGTAGGGGGTTGGATAGGGTGAACTTTAGAGGTCCCTTCAAAACCCTACCATGCTGTGACATAGTGGACATTAAGTGTTTTACATGCTTAAAAAATCAGATCTATGCTGTACTGGTTCCCAGCCCCATGTGTTGTAGCTGTCTCATTAACAAGCAGATCATCTTCTACACGCAGCGTTAAGCGACTGCAGAGCACAGCTGGACTTCTGGCAGTGCTGTGGAATTGCACTTAATGGCTCATCGTGGCTCTGGTGTTATGGCTGGGAGGTGTATCCTCAGTGATGTTACAGTGTACCACAGAGATAATCCACCCCAGGAGGGAGTTGGGGCTTAACTCCCTGGGAGCCTGCACTGCCTGCACCCAGACCAACATGTGGTTAGCACAACCCCAGCAGCACCTGGCAGGAAAAGATGAGGATACAAGGATGGAACTGGCTTGCTTGGTCTGCATGCTACCAGAGGGAAAGAGATGATGTCATTCCTGAAAAAGACCATCAGCTGAGCTGTCACTAATGGAGCACAGGTTTCAGGCTGGATTTGTGCAGCACAGGAAGGGAGGAGGGGGCAGACTGGAAGGGTTTCTGTTCCTGGGTAGGGTGCCAGCTAGCTGCATCTTTGCTGGCTTCCCCCCTTTGTGGAAATGTGGTGTAACCCTTGCCTAATGCAAAGGGATGCCCTACTCAGAAGTGCATTCCCATGCTTATATGCCAGGGACTCAGAACCTCAAAACCATCGAGGGAAATCCTGTGACTTCCACTGGTAAAAGCCCAGCCACATGGACCTGGTGGTCCAAGGAAAAGATGAGACCTGATTTCAGCTTGTCATTTCTGATTCCCATTGCTTGCACCCTGCACGAGGCTCCCACTGGATCGTCTTTCCCTGAAGCCCTTTATCCAGACAAAATGTCCCACTGATGCTCAGGTGCTGGCCTAGGGAGGGGGAGCAAAGACTTACAGAACTATGTGCCCAGGCAGGGCTTGCTGCAGCCAAACGCCCTGCAGCAGCAGAGCCATCAGTGCTCAGGGTGAGAGCAGGAGGTGGAGCTGGCACACTGCCTCTCTCCTTATCTGGTGTGAAGTGACAGCACCTGCCCCTCATGGCTGTGCTTTGGAGAACTGTCAGACTTTTCTTGGAAGCATCTAAGGCATATGTGGGATCTATGTGCAAAACACAGCAAGATTTAGATCCAGCTATCATCCAGCCTATCATAAGCTATAGCTGTTGCCATTTCCCTGATACAAATATCCACTGTCTTCAGTCCCAAATAGTGTTGCTTTTTATTTTCCACCGAGGCTGAAGGAGCTGCACACAGCCCTGCTTTGCTTCTTGAACAGCAGGCTGGATTTAGGAACAGCTCATCCCTCCTTTCCTGCTCTCCCAAGTCAAATCAGAGGGACTGAATTTCTTCCCTCTGCAGCAGGTCAGGTTATTGGCATCTGCTCTTCTTTCTCATCTGTAGTGGAGCAAGTTAATAGGCAATAAAACAAGACAAAAAGTAAATCTGCTGGATCTGTGAGCCTGAATTCAGGCACTGCAGTCTGAGATGGACTGGAAGCTCTGCTGCTTCTGACATCTGAAATGAATTTGTCACCTCCCTGTGCAGTGCTCTGCTCACTCACAGCCCTTGGCCATACCAAATGACACAGTGATTTATGGGCCACCTGGTATGATTTTTGCAGCAGGAACTGTTCTCTCATGCATTATCAGTGAGTAACTGTGGTGTGAGCAGAGGTTTCAGAAGGTGTGTGATTTATCTGGAGACTGGGGGATGTCCTGTGAGCTGCAAGGAAGGGACAGTATTTCAACATCAGATGATTTTTTTTCTTTGAAGACATTTACTGAACCCCATTTGAACTCATTCTCAAATGTTTCAATTTCATCTGATTGGTTTTTTTCCCTGGGTTTTGAAGCAGGCAGGGCAAACCTAAAGCCACAGAGCACTGTCCTTGGACATGAATCATCAAGCTAGGGGACAAGATGTGGAGGTAGTTCCTTGTGAGAGATCCCTCACCCTATCCATTTGCATCTGCCTCATCAGAAAAGCCAAGAAGAATGGGAGACACCTCACTCAACAAGTGGTGACTGTGGCTGGTGCCTTAGCCTTGGTGGTGAAAGCAGAAAATAATGTGTGGGGAGAATTGCTGCAAAGGGAGATGCTGGGAAAGAGTTTGGTTTCCTTCCCCAGAACCAGGAGAAAGCTGGGAAAAGGATGTGGATGATTGCAACCTACTGAGATACCTCTTGTGTGCCTTCTGCTGCTTGTGAACATCTGCCTATTGGTAGAGGCTGGAGTATCACTGAGGTTACTGTCATGCTGAGGGATATCTCCAGAGGCTCAGGTGTCATTGTGTGCCCTGGCAGATTTAGGAGGACATCCCTCCTCTTGTTCCTCGCTGACCTCCTCCTCTCACCCTCCTGCTCCATTGCATCTGCACACTGGGGAAGAACCTCAGGTTCATCAAAGGCCTCATTTAAGGTACTGGATCACAGAGCAGTAAATGTGAGGAAAGAGGGGATTTGCATGGACAGGTGGTTAAAAAAACATTGATAGGAGTGGGGACGAGATCAGCGACCTGAAGGACACTTCAGCCTTTGCTGCCACTGCTTCATATTGTAGTGTCAGTGGAAAGGGCAGGTGGCACCCAGGCACTTGGGGCACCCTCAGACTCTCTCTGCCCTGGGACAAACCCCACAGCCTGAGGGAACACAGGCTATGTGGGCTGGGGCACGGTCTGCTGCTTCTTCCCTGCTGAAACAAGGATCCTGGCACAGACCCAATCAAGGAGGTAATAAACCTCAGGAGAAGTGTCTAGGGAAATGTTTGCCATTGGAGATGTTGGCTTGCTTCTCCTTGTAGTTGCTGAATAATACAGGCAGCAAATTTCTGATGGCACGTGGATGTTCATGCAGCCCTTCTGCAGGGAAGGGGCTACCAAGGAGTCTCCAGGCAAGCTTTCCCTGGGAAAGAGTTTTGGAAAAGCACTTGAGAGTGTAATTTGTACACAATGCATCTAAAAAGGAGTGGTAAGGGAAGAAAAAGCTGCCTTCTTCCTATGGATGCTTTTGAGTGCCATCGATGCACTAACTTTGGCAGGATGAAATTAGCCATGTCTAGGGATGGGTAAGCTCTTCTCAACCCTTCTCCATCTCCTCAGAGCAATCTGACTGCACCCCTGGGCTTGCTCTAACCAGATATACTGGCTAAAATACAGGCTAAAATACTACTGGCCTTGCATTAAGCTTTACTGAATTGGCCAGCCATGTGGCTATGTATTGTAGCACTGATGTTGTAAGAGGCTCTCTCTGCCAAACTGAACTGTTCCTGGCCATGACCTTTACATGCAAGGTACATATGGGCTGTTCTGAGCAATCCCTCACAGTAGAGTGTGGATGCTCCAATGAGCCTCACAACCCCATAGGAAGGCAGGAATAAGCCCTTGCAAGTTGTCAAGGCTCATAGCAAGTTGCCTCTTCTTGCCTCTGGTCTGGAATGAAGCCAAAGGCTGAAGCTCAAGAGAAATAGCAAAATGGCTTCAGCTTATTGCTGATGTTAATAAATGCAGGGAGTCGTGGGACTGGGTGGGTGAGGAAAATCATTATGGCTTGGAGGGGCCCCTGGATAGGGATTGGTGCAGCTTTCCTTAAAAGAGGAAAGAAATAAAAGGCTGTGGTAGTGATATATCTCTTCAGTGGCCTGTATCATGGTAGAGGAATGAGGGGGAGGCTCCCTACAAGCAATCTGCAAAGGCAAATGTTAAACTCATGAAGGGAATATTTTAATGCCTTTGTCACGTGGAATGGCGCAGTAGATTTCAGTGGTGGCAGACACAGGTGAGAGCAAGTTCTGTGGTGGTCAAGCAGGAGTTGGGTGTGGAGGCTAGGACTGAGGACAGCCCACAGTTAAGTGAAGAAGTTGAAAGTCTCTCAGCCATAAGTGGTGGGAAGGGGAAGGAGTTTCTCTGCACAGCAGACTGAACCACACAGGTCTTGTGCTCTGGCACCTGCAGCTGAGACTGAGCTGCATAGGAACATGCCAGCTGAGGATGAGAGCCTTCCTCTGATCAGTACATGGCCAGAAGATGCCTCTGTGAGGGCTGGCGTGATGCTGTGTGGTGGGTATGGCTCCTTGTTCCCCACTGAGCACTGGCATGTGCTTCTAGGGCTTTGCTGCACACAGGGCAAAGGGGAAACAGGGCTTTAATGCTGTGGTCTGAATGGCAGTAGGCTGCTGTGGTTTTAGTGCTGAAGTTGCACTAAAACCACAAACCAAGGAAGCCCCCCTGGAGAAAGTCTCTTTTTCATATCAGCTCAAGTGCAGGAACATTCAGTGGCATTTTCATAGAATGGTAGGGTTGGAAGGGACCTTTAGAGATCATCCTGTCCAACCCCCCTGCAGAAGCAGGTTCATCTAGATCAGGTCACACAGGAACATGTCCAGGAGAGTTCTGAAGACTTCCAGAGAAGGAGACTCCACAACCCCTCTGGGCAGCCTGTGCCAGGGCTCCCTCACCTCAACAGTGAAATAGTTTTTTCTTATATTTAAATGGAACTTTTTGTGTTCCAGCTTCATCCCATTACCCCTTGTCCTGTTGCTAGCTACTATAGAAAAAAGGGATGTCCCAACCTCCTGACACCCACCCTTTAGATATTTGTAAATGTTAATAACATCACCCCTCAGTCTCCTTTTCTCCAGACTAAACAGCCCCAGTTCCCACAGCCTTTCCTCATCAGGAAGATGATCCAGTCCCCCAATCATCTTGATGGCCCTGCACTGGACTCTCTCCAGAAGTACTCTGTCCCTCTTGAGCTGAGGAGCCCAGAACTGGACACAGGACTCCAGATGAGGCCTCACCAGGGCAGAGTAGAGAGGGAGAAAAACCTCCCTTGACCTGCTTTTGGATGATACTCACCCAAGTGAGTGTTTGCAAGGTGGAAAAATGCAGTAAATATGGCCAAGAAATTACTTGGGAATGCTGGGGAAAGCCCCATCTCCTGGAAAGCTCCAGCTGCTTCTGAGGAGTGATTTCTTACTGATTTTCACATGGGTTAGCCCTTTTAAAACCAGCCACAGTGGCTTTAAAGCTCAAATGCTACCAATCAGATTGTGGGATGGCTATCCCAGGTGTGTGGAGGTTTCAAGTGACCTCAAATCCTTTCAACTTCAGAGGTGGGCTGCCAGAGAAGGCACAGGTCGAGTCATGTAAGCTGGCATGCAGTAAGGCAGCAAATGGGCATTGCAGGGGAGGGCAGGCTTGGAAAGCCTGAGGCTTTACATCTGAGCAGCTCTTGGGCTGAAAGCTTTCCATTAGGCTGCCCCGTGATGCAGGTTTTAGGACGGACAAGGATGAGGTGAGGAGGCTGAGGCAGTTTGCAGTTAGGCACTGCCATGCTCTGTGGGAAGGTGTGGAGGATCCACTGAGTGTAGATATATCTGCATAAGCTTTAAATTAACCAGGTAAAACAGAGGAACGAAGCCTGCTCTCTTGTAAAAAGACAGTGTGCTGCTTCTAGCCAGATTCAAAAGCCATTCATCCCCTACGCCTTCAGAAGCAGCAGCTGAGGCTTCCCACCCACCCTGTGGATATCACAGGAGAGTTTGATTTCTTCCTTTGAGCTGCTGCCATGTACACAGTTATTACCTGCAGATCCATGTGTGCAAGCACAGGGGCTGGAGAAGGAGGCTTTGTGGGGGTGAGGAGCACTGTCTAAACAGCAAGATTTTCCTGGAAGGAGGCAGCACATACTGTGAATTGGGTCTGTTCCCAGAGCATCTTAACTTGCGAGTGATTAGCTGTTAATTATTATGCTATAAATTACTTAATAAATGAGTATTCTTCACAGCACCTATTGTACCACATGACATCTGCTAAGCTGTGTGAAATACACATAATTACTGTCGCAGAAATGTAATTATAGCTTTCCTCATCCCCTCAACCCCCCTCCAAATTCTTGTGCAGCTGCCAGCCAGGACATGGGTGCTCAGCCCAGGGCGATGCGCAGGCACTGCCACTGTGCACCAATCAGCCACCTTGTCCCCGCCTCTAAACTTGCTTTGAGCATTACAGCAAAATCCAGGATTCAACCTACAGAAGGCAAAAGGCTGTGCCCAGCTGCTCATTGCCTGTGTTTCAGCCTCGGAGTCAGGTTTAGAATCACCCTGAGGATAACATTAAACTCTCCATATCATAGAATCATAGAATGGGAGGGGTTTGGAAGGGATCTTTAGAGATCATCCAGTTCAATCCCCCTGCAGAAGCAGGTCCACCTAGATCAGAAAGATATATTAAACCCTCCCTACAAACATACTGTTTTTATCCTAGTTTTGTTCATAAATGTTTTTGCTTTATAGGGCTTCATTAGTCAAAACTCCAAGGAAGAGAGCATTCTTCTCCTGGGGTACTGCAGTTCAAGCTGTTTTTCCAGTGACTTCACTTTGTTTATGGCCCTGAAGAGGGAGACAGAGGTGAAGTCTCTGAAGTGAGATCATCAAAATATTTGTGCTAGTACGTGTGTTTTTAGACCTGCCCTTAAAATTATTCAGCTTAGCTGTGGCTTGACTTGTTTTGGGCATTTGAGCTTTAATTTTCCCTCTAGTTTGTGTTGGTCTGACTTGTGGTAATTGGCTGTGGGACCATGTAATTGTGGGTTTGTGTGTTTTAAGCTGTTTTTTGGGGCTATGCAGTGCTCTGGGCTTACTCAGAGGTGGAAGGGGAAATAGGGATGGAGTATGCAGCAGAAAAACATCTGCACATGGCTCAGTAAGTGCAATAGCGTCAACTTATTTAAGAGGTTTTCTAATATGTTGAGCCAAAGTGCCTCTCTTAATGGTGGGCTGCACATGTGGAAGATCTGTTGCAGTAAAGATGTGTTTGATAATGACAACTGTAATAGGATTTTAATCTTAGCTTCTGCAATTAAACTACATGGTCACAATGATGATGGGCAATTTTATTCTGGAATTTCTATGTTCCTCTGTATGTCCCTCAGACCTTGTCATTTCCTTCTCCTTTCCAGTCTGGAGACAGATGATGGAAAAGACCTGACAGGGTTTCAAAGTTATAACCTGGAGCATTTAAAGTGATCAGATTTTATTTTTTTTGAAGGGAGTGATGGACATTTCACAGAATCTCAAGAGCTGGAAGGGACCTCAAAAGATCATCCAGTCCAACCCCCCTGCCAGAGCAGGACCACCTAGAGTAGGTCACACAGGAACTCATTCAGGTGGGGGTTTGAATTTCCTAGAAATTAAATCGCTTAAAGCAGCGCCAGTCAGTATATCCTGGGGAAGGAGCCACGTGCTGCATCTCAGCTGAGAGGTTATCCTCCTGCTGCACACCAGAAACTTTTGCATAGCATTTTGGTTGCTAGTTCAGTTAGCTACACAGTGCACCACTTGAAAATATGGGTCTGTTTGCTCTTTATTTTTCCCAGTTGTAGAGGAGGAGGAAAACAATCCCTTTTCTGTCATAACTAGCTGGCAGTAAGCTATGCTACACCCACCCACGCTGCCTCTCCTCATTGACAGGTTCTGGTGCAGGCTGCGTATATGCTTTTTTTTCCATTTTAAGGAGCTTCGAAGGCACCTGAGATAGAATGCTGAGAAGACCTGGGAAGGTTTCAGCAGTGAATAAAACTCAATTCACTGCAACTCTGTTTTTGCTTTCCTGCCACAGCTTGATCATGGATTGCAAGGGAGCGGGAAGCATCAACAAGGATAATGCGCACTCGATATTACAATGGGGATTTCTTACATTGTTAGCAATAGAAAAAGCTGCCCTGCCCTTCTGCTGGCTGAAATCAGCATAGAAGATGTTTCCAATTTTTTTTTTTCTCCCCTCCTAAAATGTTGCAGGCAACAGCATCCATGTAAGTGCATGCTGCTGACAGTGAAGCTGCTGCCTCCATTGTTGTTAGTTTCTGAATCCCACTGATGCAGCAGCAGAGCGAACAAGAGCATAAGCATTGCTCTGAACACAGCCCTGAAAAGCACCATTCACATGGTGAAGGCAGCAAAACCATACAGAAGTGAGGGTAGGAACAAGCTACATGTTAGAAAGCCTCAAGGGTGTTAATGATGTGTAGTAAATGGGCTCTAAATAAAAGGGCAGTCACTGCAAAGCTGCCAAAGCACTGAACCAGCTGCATGTGCCTGTTCTGCATACAAACAGCACCCGGACTCCTGCTGGGCTCAATCCCATGTGCCTGGAAAAGTGCCTAACTCCCAGAAAAGTAAGGGAAGAGCCATGTTCCGAATATCCTTCACATAAGGTAGTGATCTGATGGTGTAAAATAGGTATTTTGTGTTATGTATGTGGCAAGCAGGATGGGCTAAAATCTTTCAGCTTTGGAGGAGCCTTCAGAGCCAGAATGTCACTTGTTCACTGGCCAGTTGCAGAAGTACTAACGAAGCAGAAAAATGGCTCAAAGCACTGTGCAATTTCTCTAAACGTCCTGATCCTCCAAGCATGAAGAAGAGTATGAAATTATGTATTTATTTTCACAAGCTCAAATAATTTGTCCAGAGGGATGATGGCCAGAGCTCTTACCTGAAAAAGATGTTGTTCCCCAGAAGGGTTTAGCTTGAAGTCTTTATTTGTCCTTTTTATGCTTGAAATAGGGCAATATCAGTTTTTGAGTGTGTGATCCTCTGAAAGAGACCAAAATCGTGCAGACACCCTCTGAGGATGAAAAGGTACCAGTTAACACTGTAGGAAGTCATTGGTTTTCTGCAGACCTCATGAGAAAGGAGTTGTCTTTACCCAAGGTGACAGGGTGATGAAATATGACCGATTTCTCAGCTTGAGCAGGATGATGTACATCAGCAGCAGCACTTTACAACCCATGTGCTTAACTCTGGTTTGGCATTCAGAAGGATGCAGCAGTAGCATGAAGGTAAGCTGGACACAGAGGTCCTGCTCAAGCTCCTGTCACAGCTGGGGTTCGCTCCAGGCTGGAATATTAGCAACTGTCTGCCAGCCAGCACTAAAAATTCAAGCCGCTGGCTGCCTGATTAACTACTAGCAATTCAGTGAGATGCTGGTGGCTGGCCTTATGGTGACATTAAAAGCACAAACTCTTCCTTGGGTCCCCACTGAGGGCTTATCTTTTCCTCAGGGTTAAAATCCCCAACAGCAGGGGCCAGGTTTCAGGTCAGCGGTGTCACTGTTTGTGTTTGTGCAGATCCCCTAGCCGGGAGGGTCCCAAAGCTGTCCTGCACCCAGGGATGCCCTTTGCTGAAGTGGGCACAGCGGGTGGGAATGTGCTGCCCTGAGAGCTGCACTGCTGCTCCCTTGCCTTCCCCAAGCAGCACTTTTCCTACTGCACTGAAAGCTGTACAGAGAAATGTGAGCATGGGCAGGCATGTCTCATTGTACTCAGGGCTGTTGAACTGCTCTGTTGCAGGTGATGTTTAGGACTGAACCAAATTACTTTTTCAGTGCATCCTAAATAAGCCCTTAAAGAATTTTCCTTGGCTGTTTTTTGTTTGTTTTGGTTTTTCTTTCTTCTTTTCCAAACTCCATTATCACTGTGATATTTCACACTTGGTGCTTCTGGAAAAAAATTCAATAGTCAAGAACAAAGCAATCCACAGCTTTCCTTCATTTCAGCCTTTTGTATCCTAGGGCTGTCCTAACTCAATAACTGAGGGTTTATTGTGTCACATTTCACTGCTGCTGGCTGCAACCAGCCTGCCTAATCCTTTTGCTGCTGCCTTATCAGGATTTTTTGCAATTCATTGTTTGTCCATTTTACTTTTGCAGCTTTTAGGGTTTTTTCTTCCTCCCCCACTCCCCAATTCTTGGATGTTTGTGGCTGCCCTCTGTGATTGCTCCATCTGGTAAGTGGTCACACACATGGACAAGCAGGTAGTTGCCATCACATTTTATCCAGTTGGCAAAGGGGGAAAATGCAACATTCTCCAAAGTCAACAAGAGATTTCCATTACTAATGGGAGAGTGGTGAAAGAGCAGAGAACCACGATGTGATCCAGCCTCCCTGTGCAAGGGCTGCAGATCAGCACCTGCATTTGCACATCTGGAAGATGCTGACTGCATCCTATTTTCTGCTGCCTATCAACCAAAGCAGCTCTTAGCAAATAACTGGACAAGCTGTGGGGGTTTTTTTCGCAGATGAGAACAACTTTCCATTTTGGATACATGAATATTTAATAATCCCTCTCACTGGCTAAAAGTTCATGTGTGTATGTAGTGGGCAGTGGTCATCTCCTTGCTTACACACAGGACTGTGGATACCACATAGAGGTGGAGAGGGTTGGTTTTCTGTTTATGTTACACACATTCTTGCAGGGTGAAGGTACTAGTACTTCAGTGCCTCCCAGTACTTATGTCTTTCAGTGTGACTAGTTTAAAAAAAAGAAAGAAAAAGAGGAAAGCAAAGAAAATAATTGTCAAATATCAAAACTGAGTGGTGTTTCTTTTTGGTGGGACACATTAGCTGAGCATACTTGCTGTCCTCACATGCTCTTCAATGTGGCACAGCTGAGCAGTTCACCAAGGGCAGTCCTGCATCACCTGCTGTTGCTGCTCCTGCTCCTCACCAAGTGCCCTTGGATCTCTTGAGGAGACATCTGCTGATCTGCCAAAGTTACACCCAGGGCATCCCAAACATCTGTCCCCATTCAACCCATTAATCCTCAGTTCTTTCAACCAGGCCTGTGAGATACTCCTGAGGCTGTTGCCAGTCCGAGTGCAGACTGAGGTTATTTAATCCTTTCCCCCTCTGTAGTAAAGGATGCTCTTCTGGAGGTGACTTCTCAGGGTGGTGTTGGCCTTTCTGAACACCTTTGGATGAAGCCTTGAGGTAAGCAACAATCAACCAGTTATTCTTTCCTACAAGGATAGCTTTCTCTTGGCTAAAAGTTGCTAATAACTTTTGGAGGCTATGTTTCTAAGAGCATGATAAGCTTTTTTATCATCACCACAGTCTCTGTTCACGCTGCTCAACAGGGTCTCAGGGCACCCTGAGCTGCTGTGTCTGCATTTGTGGCACTCACAAAATTGGGGATGTCTGCAGAAAGTCTCTGCCACATGCTGAGGGGTTTCTATTCCCATCAATTCCAGTATCTCTTTGTAGGCTGCTGGACTAGTTTGTGTGACTGTTCAAAGACCCTTGGCAAAACACTTCTCTTTCCACCTTCCCTATCTTTATATATGCTCTGCTAACCATACTGGGAAAAAAAAACCCAAAGAGTGAGCTTTAGGTTTCTCCAGGACTTTCAAAGTGAATGTGTCATTCAAACACTTGTTCAACACTCCCAGGTGCTTTACAAAGGGAAGATTTGTAGCATTTCTAGTTGTGGTAAGATTTCACTTCAAACTGGAGTGGTTTAAATACAAACAAAAAAATATCAAATACAGGATGCTTTAACTATGTATTTTATGTGTTGACTTTTAATATCCTGCAGTCATAAGCAAGCTTGAGTATCTTCTGATGTGCTCTTGCAAGTTTTAATCTTGTGGAAAAAAATCTATTTTCTGTGCAAAAGGCCATGGGCTTAAGGGCAAACCAAAAAGAGATCAGCTGTCCATGCTAAAATCCTGTCTCTGATTCAAACAGGAGCTCAAACACATCGACTGATAGGAATCACTTAGGACTGACACAAGCAGTAGGTTCTTCTTTAAGCAACTGGGTACCAGTAGCTGCATGGGACAGGAAGTTTTGTTCAACGCTCCAGCCTGCCATAAGCTTTTTCTGTGTAAAGAGCAATCAGTCTCCCCTGGCATTGGCAGCACGAGGGATCAGGAATAAGTATATCTGGATTCTTCTCACCTTAATGAATTCAGCATATGGCTTGTTTTCACCAAACTAAGAATGTGGCAACTAAAGAGTGTTCAAGCATTTTTGCCTGCGTTTTTAACTTGGGAACAGCACGGGTCTACCCACATGAATAAAGAAGAGTCTTTTCTATCCCTTAAAGACCAACAGTAGCTTCTTTGATAGAGTGCAGGAACTCCTTCCCTAATGCTGGATGTTTGAGGCAGCTCTCAAAGTTGCTAATGCTTCCCTGAGCATTAGCCCTCAGCACAGTTGTGCCAGCAGCTGCTTGCCAGGTTTGTTCATTTCTTTCTACAGTTTCTCTGTTGTGCTCATGTCTCTTGGCTAGTATGTGGGGTTTTTTTTAGTGCTAGTATGTGATTATTTTTTTACTTACTACTTTCAAACCTCCTGAAGAAAAATAAGTCCTTTTTTTCCCATAACAAACTGCAGAAGCTACACATATTTAATGAAGGTGGAACTGTGTCCTGTAAGCTGTTGCTTCACAGGGGAATAATGTTTCGACCGAATCCCTTTAAGATTTCAAGCTAGTAACTTCACACATTTATTTCCTCTTAATAAATCCTCTGCTTCATATACCCCAGGGACTCCTTCAGTGGCATCAGTCATCAACATACTCATTCTCCCTCCATGTTATACTTCTTGAACGTATTTTTTTCTGTTATACTTTAAATTCTTCTTGGCCTTATCAGCTGACCCTTGTATACTACTTGACCTGCCTCCTACACAAGACCTCTTTATTAGCTTTGTTTTATTTGAAGCACTGAACAAAGTCCTTTATAATTGCTGCCACCTGATCCTTCTCCTGGAGAAACAAAATTTGGTTTTTAAAATAAATGATCTCTGCAGCCTTACCCAGCTATCAGCTATTACTATTGACTATTTCATCAGACTGTGTAATGATGCCAATTCTACCTGCTTCATTAACTATTTAAAGATTAACAATAAGTCTAGTCTACTTTATAAGAGACAAAGGCAAGAGTGAGGTGTATGATCTTATTCCTCTGGGTGCAATTCTTTCAGCAATCTGAAAGAGTGAATTGTAGGTATAGAAAGGTTAATTCTATACCCCTTTTTCATCAATTGTCTGTTTTTTTTATCAAATCTGTGCCTTATCTCATGTCTGCTTTATCAGATCTGCTTCAGTAAGGTACACAATTGAAGCCTCCTCCAAATTTAATTTCCCCTTCTCGAAAGTCCTGCAACTATTAAAAAAAAAAAATCCTTTTACAAAGTCTATTTTAGACAAGGAACACATGCTGAGTTCAGGTATTAAAAACTCTGCAGCTATGCCCTTGGATGTAAAATACTCATCTTCAAATTGATCAGTAACCGAAAGAAAGAGCATTTTAAGATAATATGCCTGTTCTTTATTTCCTTTCTTCAGTTGAAGGAAGTCTGCTGGTACAAATTTCCTTTAAAATTGGCTGTTGGCCTTTCCTAAACAGTAAACTTGTACAGAAGTTATTTAATTTCACCACAGACTTTTGCCATTCAAAGATCTTGCTCATGAAGGGACAGCTATTGGTAGGTAAAAAAAAAATGGTTTGTGGCTTTCTCTCTGCAAACCCTGGTGTGGCAAAAAGCTGCTGTTGTACATCTTGTGTTCAAAGCTGTCTAAATGCTGCTCAATGAACTTCCATCAGTTTCCAGTTCTTGATTTACCTCCTTTCACCTTTATTTCCATCTATTCTGTAGACGGCAGAGGAAAAAAAACAAACCCTAAACCCCCTCACTCCTCAAACATCTGCTTTGCTGAATCTTAGTGTCTCATCTTAGTCTCCTATGAGAATATTCTTCCTGTTATAGGGCAACATACCTGTTCATAGCTATCTCAGTAACAGGAGGAAGAGGATTTATGAAGGACTGGTAGCTGCCTTCCTGGGACTCCTTGAAGATCATGTGTACTTTTCAGTGCTTCCAGTCTGTTCTGGCAGGTATTCTTCAATATCTTCATTAAAACCAAACCAAGCTTTCCTATGTTTTTCTTTTAAAATATTGATGTTGTTATTGCTGTTTTGCTCTTGAGGGGAGGCAAAAAGTCCTCTATTTGTTTTGTGCTTTATACTTCCTGTGCAAGTACCTTCTGTAGTGTTTTTCTCCTCGTGTGTTTTGATTTTTTTTCCCCACCATGCTTATTGAAAGTTTCTGCTCTGAAGGTTGCTTTCACACATCTGCAATTTGACTGTTGCAAATGACTAGTGTGTTTTCTGCTTGTTTGATATGTCTCACCAATTCTTGTGGAATCTGGAAACTGAAGGAAAGTTTCAGTGCAATTTTCCATTTGTTGTTCTGGTTTCCTGAGAGCTACTGTAATTTTATTCTCTTATCTCTGGGCACATGAGGAGTAAAACTCATGGAAAAACTGGAGCTGTAGGCACTGAATGTGAGTTCTAGGTTCTTGCAGGTGCTTTTTTCATGATTAAATGTTTAAGCTGGTTATGATTAAATTAAAATGAGAGTAGCATGTCTGTTAGGAAGTCTGAGCAGAGAGCATGCAGCAGTCTTGTGTTTATCAAAGATCCTGAAGCTTTAGATTACAGACTGGTTTCTACCTTAAGCATTTCCAGGCAACTCTCTTTGTAATAGTGTTTCTCTGAATTCCATTTCCTGTATCCCCCTATCGGTGTTCTCTCTCCAGCAAAGAGCTGTGTGTCCCTGTATCTTTGGCTCCTGATAATTGTCTTGCATGGCAATTTGATCTTCCAAGTGAATGATTTCCTTATCACTAAAAGCAAGGATTTTGAATAGTGTCTCATGGCCTTAGCCTGGAGGATGGTTCCTCGGTTCCAGCTTGGGTGTACAGTAACATTTTTCAGCTTCACAATGTATTTGATGTATTTGGCATTAAAAAATACATTCTTAATCTCACAAAGAGTTTGGCTTATTTAAGGCAATACAGGAAAGAAAACCAAATAATATACCATTTTCCATTGGAGGCAAGAGATCAGATTACTACAGGTAACCATGCTGTCTCCTCAGAGCCTGGTCATCTCACAGAGTGCCACCTTGGTGTACTTCCCTACTTGTTTCCTGTAGTGGGCTTTTAATAAGACAAGCTACATGCAGAGCAGAAGGGATGACAACTGTCCTAATGTCTCTTCTAAACTGTGCTGTCAAAAGTATCCTACGCAGACTCACAGAGCCAGAGTACCTATGGGAAAGATACTGCTCTCCTTTAACTTGTATGTTTAGTCAAACTATCAGAATGGATTGAAAGCTAGCAGTGCTCTGCTGCTGTATCGTATCATTAGAGAAATACAGACTAACACCAAGGTTGTCTTGGTGGTGGATGTTAGTTCCTTGGAGGCCCAGCCTACATCTGTGCCCAGGAAGGGCAGCCTTTGGTGTTAGTCACGTGGTATTTGGGCAGGAAGAAGCAGCTCTGTATGGGTACCAAGGCACTAAAACAGCTGAGTTGCAGTTCCCACTCGCAGGAGAAAAGAGTCTCCAAGGTATCTGATGTTTCTCTCTTGCTTATCAGAACTCACTGTGCCTTTAACTGTTATTGCAATGGATCCCAATAAGCTTCTCTTGTAGCTCATCAGCCCTGACCTTGGTGCTTCCCGGTAGCATAATTGTGGGCAACATAAAGGAGTTTGTAATGCTGTAAAAGTGGGTTTGAAATGACATTACTTCTGCTTAAAACTCCCTGTCACTCTTGCAGGCTCTGAATATGAGGCTCTAAATGTTTCATATTAATTGTTAGAGGAACTCTGAGTCTCTCTCTTACAGAAACCCTTTTTCTGCACAATAGCCAATCCAAGACAGTAGTTTGCTTAAAAAAAGGGGGTGTCGACTCTGATAATGAATGTGCTCTAATAACAAAATTAAGAGGGAAAGTCAGTAGAATGAGTTGTAGCACTCACTTATAGATTAAAAGGAAAACAAACCATTTTGGTATAAAACAAAGCTAATGCCTTCACTATAAGTTCTATAAGCTTTGAGCATACAGTAGCTTTAAGCACACTGTGCCTTTTTCACACGAGACCCATCTTCTTAAAACTGATGACTCTTGCCCTGCTGAAGACTCAAAAGATTCAGATAAAAAATTTCTTTTAACTTTAGATTCCCAATCCTCCCTGACAGAAAAAGTGAACTTTTGGGGCATTACTGAAACTGGAGAAGACAGTCTAGATAGTAACACAAATGATAGGAATGACAGAACCTTGGTATCTGCCCTGGCTTGTGAGGAACTGGCTCTGCCTTTTAGTGACACAAACCAGTTTTTAAAATAATCTTGTTACTATAATCTTGTTACTGCTGACTTACTGAATCCTTTGTTTGAGAAAACTGCACCACCCTGTTTGAATGGTTTGATTGTTAAAACCCTAGCAAAGTCCAAGATGATGAATGTAGGACTTTTGAGGAAGGAATACTTTTAAAATCCCATCTCTAGTTTCTTAGGAATTCCTAGTGCTGGAATTACCTGGATGACCATCTCTGAAACTGTAGCCTTTGTTTGCTGTCTTATTGTTCTTTCTGAGTGTCAAGATTTCTTGGGGTTCTTGAGTTTGGTTTGGGGTCGGTTTTTTTTTTTTGGTTAACAGAAGTAGCACACATTAAATCTGTGCAACATTTCTATATGAATAGTAAGAAAACCGGCATTAACCCAAATAGACTTGTATAGAAAAGATTTATTGTAAAAAAAAACCCAAAAAACCCTACAATTCTGTGCAAACAGTGAGGATGGAAAAAAGGCTTCTGTTTGGTTTTTTTTTAAAAGCCACATGACTTTGTAAACTGTAAAAGCAAAAAGTAACAGTCCACAAATTGTCCACTCAAGCCAGTTATGTAACTGGCTTTGATTTTTCTTGCAGAGTGGAGCTCTGACCTCTGAGGTTTAACGTTGGCTCTTAGAGAGATTTAAAAAATTAAAACTTGATATGTAGGAAGGCAAAGAATGATCCAACAAAGTGGAAACAGAGCTGTAGCAACATGAGGCCCACCTCTGTTAGCTTTTCAGGCCCTCTGTGATTGCCAGGCAGCAGTGGGGCCTCTATCAGCCATGGAAATTGCTCTCTCTTCCTTCCCCAGGCTGTAAAAACCCAGCCCTCTGTGTTCCTCCAGCTGGTCAAATTCATTAAGGCGGAAGTGAGTTGCCAGTTTGTTCACCATTCTTTTCAGGGTGACAAAGGCTGCAAAGACTTGGAAGATGAGGAAGAGGGCAAAGATGATATGGACTGCTCGCTCCAGTGGCTGAATTTTCAGACCTTCGTTAAATAGCAAGAACAGAATTATAGGCAACTGCAGAAGGAGAGTCAGAAGCCAAAACCCAGCCAGCTCAGGGACCTATAATAGGGAGACATCACTTATTAAAAACTGGCAGAAATGAAGTGAGGTAGCTTAGTGTTTCCATACTATGAAGGGAAACTTCCTGGAATGTACGAAATTAAGTGGAAGCTGATACCAAGGAAATGGAAGATACAGACTAACTTAAGATAAATAACCATCTCTTCAACTTGCATCTCTCAGATGAACTGGTAGACCCTTTTATTTATATTAACCTCCAAAAAGCAATCCCACACAAATTAGTATGTACATGAGGTAACATACCTTCTCCTGCAGATTACCCATGTATCCCAGGTAGAGTCGAATGACCTCTATTAGAGAAGCTAGGATCATGATTGTAACCAGGATGAACTTGTAGTAATCTGACAAGTCTGGATACTAGGAGGAAAAAGAGAGTAAAATGTTCTGCTATGCATTTTCATAACATGCTCTTTGTGATTACATGAAGATGCTGTAAGATGACAACATTGTACTGGCTTTCAAATACTCTTGAACCTCCAGTTTCAAGGAATTCCCAAATAAACCTAATAACCTCTAACTCCAGTGAGGTTTATCTCAGTATTAGGAGGTGTTTGATTAGAAACATATTACATCTACAAACCATCCCTTTCCTTCAGGACTCACCTTCAGATAGAGCGTGACAACTGTGCAGAGCCACCAAAATGGGAAAAAATAAACATTGAAATAGAGAGACATCTGTAGCGGCAAACTGGAAATTATTTCATTATCTGTAGATAGAGAGAAGTCTTTATCACTCCTAGTTTGTTTCATCCTTCTCTTCCAAAAATATGACAGAAAGATACTGCTCCATCTTAGCTTCAAGCAAGGCATTAACAATCCTCCCAGTCAAATTAAATGTTAAGAATAATATTTTTATCTATCCAGAGGCACAACTTTTTACCCTATCTTGAGAGATACCATTTCCTGAAATCTAATGCAACTTTCAGCAAACAGGACACAGATTTTTTTTTTTTTTATCACTTAGTCATATATTCAAGTTGAGTGTCAGATTGTTGATTACTTGGTGGCTTACAGCTTACTCCACAATCTCTGACTGATAGGCTTAGCTCAAGTAGTGCTGTGTACTGACATTGCAGAAAGAGTTGGTGGTTGTTTTGTTCCTGTCCCTAAGAGAATGGCCAAAGTCTAAATGATAAATCCTAAATTAACTTTATTTTGTAGATGATCCTCCAGAATAAGGACTTACTGATACAGAGCAGGTTTGCATTATCCACTCTTCCTTTTCAATCTTTATTTAAATAGACATTTGGCTGCAAGTGATGGTGAAAGAAGCCAGTAATTCTTCTAGTTCTTAAAAGCTAACAATTTCAAATACGTTTCAGACTAAAAGGTATCCTTTAAAGTCTACAGAGAACAAAATGCATTCATACAATGCAGAGGAAAGCAACTATTGACCTCTGACATGCAGGCAGTAAATTCCATATTTAGGATTTAATAGTAGACCTACAAGATTAGACATAGAGCAAGGAAAAATTTAAAAGGGCAGTCTGTGGGACTCATTCATTTTTAATAGGTGACGTTTTAGTGCCATGTTCTAGTTAACTGATATTGCATTCACTTTATTTCAATTACCAAGTTTCCTTCCTCATGTTTTCCCCAAATGAAGTCTGTAGGCACATCTCCACTTGTACCACCCAAGCAAGTTGAGAAAGCATTAATTGTGACCTGCTGATTTGTATTCAAATCCTATGCTCTTGTCTGTCACAGTGGTGATACTTGAAAATTAGTCTGAACAGTCACATTGGCTCACTTCCAGCCTCAGAACCACCTCTATTCTGACACTGCCTTCTCTTCCAACCACTCTCGTACCTGTCTTTGTTCCACCTCAGTCTGGCATCCCTGATTCCACTCCAGCCACATGCAGCCTGGTACAGTCTGCTCCTGAAGTCTTTATGCCAGTTGCAGAAGCATTCATGGTAGCTACTAGACTACGCGGGGAAGGGAGGAGGATTTGGGAACAGAACTGGGACAGAACTTCAGGGTAGGGTGTAAGGGGAAGGGATTTGTTATACTGAAATAAAAGGTGCAAGAAAACCAATATATACATAGTTTTAATAATCCCATTTTTAATCATCAATACTTTGTTAACATGTGAAAAAGAATGGAAAACTCTAAGTACTTAAACCGTTTCACTATTGACTTCAAATTGTCCCACCTGTCCTAAAGAATCTCTTAAACACCAGGAGGACTTTGGGAGGGCATGAAGATACAGAATTATTTGTAATTTGATGGCCATGTTTCTTTTTAAAATAAAAGTGGTTTAGAATTGCATCTGCCTTATGTACTGGATGAAAATGTAATGGTTCATGGCCATATTAAAAGCAGAAGCCAAGAGCTCCAATTTCAATTGTGATGACAATGTTTTAGGTATGATGACAAGGTTTCATTAACATGGCATTGATATTTCTAACTTCTGCTTAAGTCTTAAAACTGTGTTTTGGATGAATGTTTAGCAATATAAGCCATTTCTAATCCATCTTTCTACCCTAAATTGAACTAAAGCTTATTTTCTGGGACTGCTAAAAGTCAGGAACAAGCCAGTCATCATTGTGAAGGCCAGTTCTCTGATGCTGGAGCAACTGTTTAAGATATATATGTGAAAGCTTTTGAAATGATGAGCTGCAAGAAGTTAATGGTGCATTTGCAATTGGTTTTGGTAGGCTGGATATTCACACAGGAGTTTTCCTAATGAAGTGGAAAAGAAAGGACTAAAAATAGAAGCTATTCTGGAATTAAGACTAGTTCAGTGTTGTTTGATAAATGACTAGTAAGTGTTAGCAGTATAATGCCACAAAGAAAATGAGTACTCTTGTCTTGAAATGAGTTTTTGATAATTTTAACAGCTTGGAATGGATTTATTGGTTGAAATGAATATAGCCTTTCTATGTAGACTGACTCTATTTTCATGGCTACTCTCACCCTGAGGGTATGAAAAGGAGAGATGTTGGCCTGCGAGTTTCACTGGCAATATGATCAAGGAAGTTACCTATCATTATAATAGACTTGGAAAAAATAAAGAGAAAGCTGGCATATTGCAAGCTTTAGTTTTTGCTATCTAGCTCTAGCTTAGCACATCTCTTCATGCTTAAAGCATCTGGTGTCCTGACTGTGTAGGACTACTGAATAATAATAATAAATATAAATATAATAAATATAAAAGCTTGGTTCTTTGTTTTGTCTTCTCCATAATGTTTTGCTCCTTCATCTGGGCACAGGCGGGGTGCCCAGTGTATGAGTAACAATGGCTTTTAGCAGCAATATTTCATGCAAGCTTGCTTACTAAGCTGTAAAGGCAGGTCTATTCTCCATACCTGATTTAAATTTCCATACCTGTTCTCTGTATACCTTTTAAGAAAGCCCGTCTCAGGCCTCCAATGTTGCACCATTGTGAAATGCTGAGCTGACAATGCCGTGGCCGTAGTTTTACCCTCACTATGTGTCTGACTGTGAAACCAGACCACATCTACAAGGCAGCTCTCCCTTTCACTGATGGGGCGGCCCTTGTGTGGACGAGGTTACTCTGAGGCCCTCTTCCAGGCCCCTGGCTGTGGAGGAGGTCGGCGATGCTCTGGGACCGCCACCTCAACCTTCCTGCCGAGGCGGCTACCTCTGCAGGTGGCCCTGCTCTGTCCGGAGGGAACGGGGAGCCGAAGGCATTCCGCCGGTGTGAGCCCACAGCCCGGCCCTGGGGCGGGCGGGCACAGCCCTCAGCGCTAGGCCCCGCCCCAGCGGCCGCCAGATGACGCCTAACGCCGCCATTTTCATTCCCGGCAAGCTTCCCTTCCCGCCCAGACGCTCCCGCCGCCATTTCTGTTGCTGGCGCGCCGCCCGGTGAGCCGCTGCGCTTTACCTTCCCGGTCGCCTGGGTACTGCGGACCGGTGTGGTGGTTGTCAGTGAAGACCGTACGGCTGAAGGAGCCGAGCCGCCGCCTCAGAGGCTCGGGCAGCGACATGCTTCGGCGCCGCGCCCGCCGTTGCTGTGGCGACGGGGCGGGAGCGCGCATGCGCAGTGGGTTCCCGCCAACCGCTGGCCGGTCCGTGAGGTGTGGGACGAGGCCTCCACGGGCGCTGGGCAGAGGGAAGCGGTGCCTTTGCCCCGGAGACTGTTATAGCGGAGCTTTCGAGGAGATATACCGAGCCCAGAAGCTTATGATTACTGGTATGAAGGATAAAGATTGTTTGCCGTAGATATGTGAGGGCATTCACTGCTTCCTCAGTGTGCACCCACACACCTGTAGAGATGTGCTTCTGCCTCTCCCATATATGTGCACAGAGAACACAGTCGTCACGGTCAACGTGCAAGTGTGGTGCTTTCTCGCCTGGGATTGTTCAGCATCTCTGGAAAATGAAAAAGCAGTGCCCAGCAGGCAGGTTGTGCTGAGCCATTCATGGCACTGACAGCAGTGGGCCAGGAGAGCTGCCCAAAACAGCATCCTTTTGCCTCAGAGGTGCTGGTGTGTGACAGGCCTAAGCATCTTCCCATGGCTCCTGCACCATTTAACTTACTTTCTAATAAGCTGGAGTGAATTTTTCTGTAGTTTGTTAGGGCAAGATTTGGATTTTCTGGACGATGATTATGAAATACTGGTCCAAGGAAAGCAGTTGCAGGACTGCTCTGCTTCTGTCAGGGTAAATCCAGGGGAATAAGGGTGCTTCATGATGGCTAGAGAGGAAGGAGTGAAATAAAGGTATCGTTGGAGCTGTTTTATTAAAGTGAATATGAGTAACTCATTCTATGATACGTTTAGATACAACTGAACTATGAAATACCTTTTTCTCAAGGAAACCTATCTGTCACTGTAAGTTAAAAGCAACAGCAAGATCAACGTGGCCTTTCTAGCCTAGTTAGGTGGTTCTTTGTAGGAGGCCCTCATGCAATGAAAAAAGTTAATAATGTAAAATCAAGTTCTGCTAATTTTTATTTGGAAAATGTAGTCTCCCTAAAAATGAGGTACTCTGTTCACCAGGCTTTTCATCCATCCCCCTTAGGGCCTGATTCCTTCTGAGGAGAAAGGATGCAGTTTTAAGTGTGCAGGAAATGATTTGCTGTGCAACTAGAATGAAAGAACAGCTTGTGCCTTTTACTATGAGAACTGATAACATTTGTGATATTTTTTTAATGATACCTGCTATGACATGTTGACTCCCTTCTGCCCCCTGCTCCTCTCCCAAAATCATATTTAGCTACTTCTCAGGGTGATCATTCTCTAGGATGACTTTCCAAACTCAATTATCTCTGACTAAATAATTTAAAGCCTAGTTTAAATTTGATTTGATTCTGTCCTGCTGGGAGAACTACAGAGAAGGATAACTAAACAAGCAGGAGCTCTGAGAAGTCCATTTGGCTTTTGAGCTGATTTAAGACTTATTGACAACAGATTCTTTTCAAAGAACTCCAAAAACAGGTATGCTAGCAACAATCACCAAAAAATACCCAACCCCAATGCTGAAGATCTTCAGGAGAAATGATTTTTAAATAAAGGCAGCAGATTGGAAGGAAGAAGGAATTAAAGGTAACCCAGAATTTCAAGGGATGCTGTGTGTGTCCCCTTAGAGAAAGGGAGGGCAATGGGCTTTGCTATGTAAGTGCTCCTAGAAAATGAAGTTTTCAATAGAGATGAGGGTTATCCCTCTTTTACAGATAAGACAGAACAAAAAAAAAAAAAGGAGTGAAATGCCATTTGCAATTTGTATTGAAACTCACAGAAAAAGGCAGGCAATTCAGCACATTCTGGACATAAGAAAAGGATAAACTGTATGCTGAAGAATACTTCTTTTCCCTTATATTTTGATATCCTATTCTGAGAGACATGATAGACTGCACTTTTCAAAGTTCAGAAGCCTATATTTGTTATCTTTACAGTTGCTAGTAGGTGCAGGCTCAACAACTATAATGATGACTTTCATAGTGTTCAGCAGATCTCACTGTAAAATTATCTGCTGTAGACAATGGTAAGATGATGAATCTGTGCAAAGTTTCCATTGAGATTGTCTGAAACCTTATTTTACTGTTGTTGCCTTGGTCCTGATCTGATTAACTACTAACTTGGGGAAGCACTAGTGCCATACTCTCAGCTAATAAAACACAAGGAACAGGTTTATATGAATTAAAAGTGTGGTAAAGTTTTGATATTCAGATATTCATGTAAGTCTCGGGTATTTTTTTAATAGGATAAACTGGTGGCCTGTGAAAGTTCAGCCTTTAAGGATTTTCCTTTTGATGACTTTTTCAGAATGGAATAATTTTCCCTGAACTACCCAATGTTATGCCTTTTCCTGAT
This sequence comes from Colius striatus, assembly GCF_028858725.1. NCBI lineage: Eukaryota > Metazoa > Chordata > Aves > Coliiformes > Coliidae > Colius > Colius striatus. Next base: position 111,515,040 of record NC_084760.1, read on the forward strand.
GCCAGTGGCTTTGAGTGAGGGCCCTGATCTTCCAAATACTTTGATTGTTCTTAAGTTCCCCAATTCTGTAAACCTGTCAAGCATACAATCAGGTATCCTGCCAGCAGCTCTGTGGCAGTCAGTGGGCCTTGGCAAAATTGGTCTCTGCTTGTTCAAAAACTGTGAATCAATCCAGCTTAGCGGTCAGTGAAGTATAAAACTGAGGAGTAGATACAGAAAAGGCTGGTGGAATGCAGACATGGCAAGAAATGCATGGATTTGCCATGTGAACTCAATTTCCAGACTCAAGGTGTGAATCTGTGATATTTGGCAGCCTTCCCTTCCAGCAGATGGCCAAGCATCCTGCATGTCCCCACGAAATAAAATTGTGCACACTTTTGGTTAATATTTCTGTCTACACAGATGCTTAAAATATTCCCCGAAGATGGAATTTGTAATCTTTGTTTTTACTAATTCTGTTTAATTTTCTTTAGACTTATACTTTTTTTTTTTGGTCAATTTAATGAACAGAATTATTTTGATTTTTCTGTGGGGAAGGTTGGAGAGCACCTTCTCCAGCGTTAAGCAGAAGAGAATCTTAAAATTTAAGGATCAGAACACCAGGGCATCTTCATTGCAGAAAGAGATAAATCTCTGCCATAAGGAGTGGAAAAAGAAAACCATTTAACTGTGACTGTAACAGTTAGGATGACCACCTGTATAAATAGTGTGAGTGTCCAGCTTTTGTGATGAAACTATATTTGGCCTTTTTCTTTTCTTCTTTTTTTTAATGGAAAGGCATTTTGTTACTGAATTTCTTTGTGCAGGGGATTGGACTAGATCATCTCTAAAGGTCCCTTCCAAATCCTAACATTCTATGATTTTATACCACTAAAGTAGAAATAACCAGCTTTCGATTTCTCTGTGCTTCAAAATAAGCTACTGAAATATGAAACTGGAAGAAATCGACCCATAATTGCACAGCATATTAAATGACTGTTTTATTTCTCTCCACACATGGTAGCTATAAATAAAACAAAAGTCTCTGAAAATCTGCCTGAGAGCTTTAAATCTGAGGAATATTGGATTGTTGTGTATCCACAGTAGTCCAACTAAGTTGGTAGACACTGGCTTGGCTCCCGGACCAAAGCTCCTGGGGCTGTCTGGCAACAGCACTAAGCCATAAACACCAGATGCAGTATATCTAACAAAATTAAACATCAGCAGGTTTTTTTTACAGTTGGCATTTCTGAAATCCAGAGTTCATTTAAATAGTGCCAGTGGTTTATCTTTGCACCTGAATCACAATTGCTGTGTTTCTGAATGTGCTGGTGTGGAATCTCTCACATGCATTTTTTTTCTCTGGCATGCCTGTGTTGCTGTCCCTTGTGCAGCCATAAGTGTGCATGCCACAGCAATCACTCTCCTCCTTGGTTGCTCCTTAATACCTGTCTGGTGTGTTAGCTGTAAAACATGTAAAATGTGCTGGTGAGCTGAGGTATGTGCAGGCAAGCAGAGCACAGGCTTGCTTTCTCCTCATGTCCTCAAAATGAAGTGACAGATTGGGAGTTGTAACAAATTGCAAATGCCACGAAGACTGTAATGTGTGTGTTTGAAAGGATTACGTTATTAGCTGCGACAGTGTCTGCCAGAGCAATTTCACAGCTGTGCTCCTGGCTTGCAATACCCCAGGACAATCTTTTCTCTCTGTCACTTGTACACTAGTCCCTGGTGCTCACTTAACACCTACAAGATATTTGTCTGGTAAACATTTATTGTTACCGATCAGCCCTATCCCAGGCTCCTATGTCAGGTATTACGTATCGCTGCAGTCATTCCATGCATTAAATGTACCTTAGCTATTTTAGTCTTAAGCATAAAGAGGAGGGGAAGAAGAAGGGAGGGGACTGTTACTTGCTTATGTGGATTGATTTTTCTTCTTGCTGTATTTGGCATTTAGTTAGAACCACTCACTAGCTGTAAATAACTTTTACCATTTGTGTGGCAAAAGTACTCGAGATTTTTGTGATGCACAAGGAGGTTACTATGAATGGATAGAATTTGAGCTGGATTCTTACTGCTGTGAAGATCTTTGACATGGCCTTAAAAGAACTCTGTGACCTGGCCAGTGCAGAGGCCCCTTACTTTCAAAAGGTGGATTTGAAATATCAAGTGAGCGCTGTTGTAACACTGCAAACAGGCTGAGTACCTTTTTTTGTTTGTCTCGTGACAAGCTTTGTCAGCAAAATTATGTTCTTCCTTTACTTCCAGAACTTGTTGGGGATAAATTCTGCCCCAGTCATACCTACAAGTGTGAGCATGACTTGAGACTTACTCAGGCTTGAGACTTGTTCCCTCGGGACATACTCGGGGACCTGGTGGGGGCTCTTAATAGTTCTCAGCAAAGCGTGTTGCCTTCATGTGGTTGGAATAGCTGCACTGTTCTCCGTGCAGAAATGTGCACTGAGAATCCTGCTTTGGCTTTAGGGTCACTTTGCAGACCTCCCCAACTTGCAGGTAATGTATGTGGGAGCATCTTTATGGCAGAGGTTCTAGTGGCTTCAGTCTTAGTCTTATCTTTGCTTGTGTAGGTAGGCAAGGTGATCTTTCCTGTGGTAACTTTAGCTGTCTAAATATTAGTTGTGCAATCCAAACTAGTTAGAAATGCTTCACCTCTATGGTGGGTTGCCCCAGAAGGCTATTTATGGGAAGGAGTTATGTGCTTGCTGCATGTGTCTGTCCTATACTGATTGCTGGTAGACTGTAGTTGTTTTTCTAAATCAAAGTGCCCAGCTGTTTGAAAGTTGAACACTTGACAAAGATCTAACCATTCCTAGAGTTTGTTGTGTGTGTGTCTCCCACAGATGGTAGGGCTGTTTGTGTTCCCTGAGCATCACATCAACTGCTTTACCTCAGTACTCAGCGTAACTCTTGCAAAATGCTTCCTGGATGTGCGCCCTGAGAGAGACGGTGCTTTTTATTGCAGAATCCAAAGATGGCACAACATTTAAAAGTTTGCCTCCCAAGTGGCATGTGTCAGCATGATCATAAACCCATGCAAAGGCAGGAGTTATTTTGCTATTACATGCTGCTGACATTTCCCTCTAGTAGCTGTTTTGCACATCCTTTGCAATTAGTTCAAGCCCAAGCCCTGAGTGAGTGATGGATTACATTGGTAATTTGATCATTTAAAAAGCCACAAGGCAGAAAGGACTCTTGTGTAGTTAACAAACTAATTGCAAGGTGAGTTTTTTGATTTTGAGTTTCTGAATTCCCATTTGGACAGTTACATAAATACTTAACTTCAGAAGTGTAAGTATGCAAGAACTTAAGTGGGAGGAGCAGCAGTGCCCGAAATTGAGTGCAGATATTCACATTCTTTGATACATATTTGGGTGCCTAAATCTGAATTTCAAAGCAAGAGCATGTTCTCTTTCTGATTTGAAGCTTTGCTGAATGTAAAGGGTTGTGTTGTGTTGTCAGGTCAACATCAGTGGGTTTCCTTTGTTCTTCATGTCCAGGCTGACACTTCCCCTTTGTGACTGTGAGAAAGGCAGGGAGATTTGTGGAATGTCCAGTCAAAGATTAAGACATAGTAGCAGAATTTTGCTTCAGGACCTTTAGCTTCAAACATCATGGGTTATGCTTTTGGGGATATCAGTGCAACACCACTGCAACCCACATATCTCTCTGGGATGTAGTTTTGACTCTATGTTTATTTTTCTTCCATAATCTGTTAGCTTTGGGCTCTTTGCTGTGTTTCCAAACAAAACAATGTTGGCTCAAGTTCTCATCAAATAGTAAGAAGAAGGGGTGTACTGACCTCCCAAAGTTCCAACGGGCACTTAATTCTTTCTTTATTACATTTTGAGTTATTTAAGGCAGCAGTTTCTTATTTGTGAGTACATGGCTTTTTGTCCCATTGTACCTCAGTCTCAGCTGTGATACTTAATAGCTGTTGTCGTAGTATCAGCGATCATGTTGAACTCTTCAGTCTGCCGTCTTTGAAATGTAAAATTTCTGTTTGCCATTTGAAGATGAGGCTTTCTCCTCTAACCAGAAGCCATAAAGTGATGGTTAAGACTGGAGAAAGTCTAAAGAGATTTTTTTTTTTGCTATAAGCATATTGCTTAAAATCAAGGGATTCCTTTCCTACATGCTCCATTGTTCCCATTCATGGTGGATGAGACAGGATTTGAAGGATCAAATCCAATGATGCTTGCCCTGTTCTTCGCTGAAGCGCTTTATTACGGAACTCAATTAAGAGCAATTTTTTCTCTCAGACTCTGTCTACAAGGTCTTGCCTGCCTTTATGAAATACTGAATTTTTAGCTGCAGGATTTATTACAGCAATATTTTAAAATATACAATGCTGGTGCAGCAACTCTGATTGGAAGTGCAGCAACATCACTTTGCAGGTGTTGTTTTTGAACTGCAGCATCCACATCAAAAGGCAAGTACAGACCGCGTTTATATGGGTTTAAAGGACAGCCAGAGGTACCCATGAGAAAAGCTAGAGTCTGCTGTGAAGTGCCACTGCACTGTGATTTCTTTCTTTAATTTGAACTTAGAATAGCTTGAGCTACGTTTTTTTGCCTCTCATGTCACTGAGTTGCAACGATTTTGTTGAGAGGGAAGTCCCGTGGTGAGGTGCTGTAGGCTTTGTGTTAAGTGTCACTTACTGTGTACTTTGCCTTCATGATCAATAAGAAGTAATTAAAATGGAAGGTGGAAATCAACAAAGTAAATTTCTATTTGACTAGTTGATTTCTATTCAGCTAGTTGCTTTTGCTTTTAAAATATCATGAATATTCCCTAGGTCTTGTCTTCCCTAAAATCCTCTGTGTAAATCAGTGAGTCCCTGGAGAGAGCTTCATCCTCCTGTCCCAAAGCCAGGACAACCATGTCCAAAACACACCTCTCCAATGACAGACACTACTCAGCCTGCCAGAGCAAACCTGTGCTGATGCTCAACTGTCTGCATACTTATGAAATGTTGCCTAAGTTACGCTTTTTGTGATGAGTCCTTCTCATCCTACCCACTATGCACATGCAGCTACCAAACTGCTTCTTTCTGCAGCATCCTGTCCATTTCTGTTTTATATGTTCTGTCATCTGCTCTTCTGTAAGTAAAACAAATGTAACTGAACAGATCTGAGTCCATTTACGCCAGACACTTATCATAGCTGGTCTTCTCTGATTTCCTTGAGAGAAAATGTGTCAGGCAGAAGTGGGGAAAAAAAATTAGGAGATGGATATGCTGGAAGAGTTTTTGGTGTACATTGCAAATTGCCCACTGTAGTACCAGACACATCTCATTGAGCATGTCTAAAGAACATGTCCTTCCCTTGAACATGAAATGTGGTGACTTGCTGTACTAGGACTCAGGATTGGTTTTGGTGTCCTGCAAGGATAATGAGGAGTTTACCAGCCCAGATTAACAGATGACTTCGGAGACGTGAGTATGATTAAGTTCATAAACACATATTATGAAATCATGGGCAGCGTTCTAACAGGAATGTATTATCCCTGAAGGAAAATATGCCTGAGTAAAGAAATCAGAAAGAAATTGAAGCCAAATGCAGAATGGAAGGAAATTTCTCTAAGGCTGGAGTCTATCCACATTTTTCTCTGAGTAGTCCTTTGAAGAATTAGATGAGGAGTTATTTCTGCTCACTTTATTATCCCCCGGTCTCCAAATTTGGTATCACTTTCCTAAAACACATGAACATATATCATGTGCATATGTAACATAACATTCCCTAAGAGACTTATTCCTGCTTTATAGTCACTGCAGGTGAATCTCTTTATAAAAAAAGAAGCAGCTAATTGAGACAGAGGGAGTGTAAGTCAGTATTTGCTCCTGTGCTGAAAGTGAATTTCTGAGTATGTTATATTTTAAAGAAGATGTTTTTCTACAAAGCTGTAAGACCAAAGAACCCTGGAGGTGAATTCAAGCAGTCCTCATAACTGAGACTTCTCTAATAATCTTTATCAGATGTGGAAGGCCTTTAACATCAGGTCTGGGTTAGCTGCTTGAGTTGGCCAGTGTGCCTTAAAGCTGTCAGTGCCTTCAATTTGACATTCAGCCTTGCCTCAAAGAATTCAAGTTTAAGAGTGACTGAAAAAAATTGCTAGACAGTCCTTTCTTTGCATTCTATCCTGGCAGAAGGTGATGTGTTGAAATTATTCCTGAATCCTGCTGACCCTCACTTGTGGGAATGTCTGTTGGCAGCAGACATGGCAGAGAAGAGCTTACAGATTGCCCCAGCTCGCATGAGCGACTGGGTCTAGGATCTGGCAGCTGTAGATTAGAGGTACACAAAGCTGCCTTAAAGCTGTCTCATGCCAAGGGTGTATTCTGCACTGCCAGGAGGGAGAACTGCAGTCTCAGAACCTGGACTGATGGAGCTTTCTTCCAGCCATTATGTCCCCAAATGTCATTGTGGTTAAGAGGAGAATTGATCCACTGACTAACTTATCATTCTCCAGTTTCCATTCTGTTCTCGATGTTCCTGTACACTGCAAGAGTGAACTTCTGCTAGAAAAATGTTTTAGAACATCTTTTTGTTGTATGCCTTTTGAAAGAGAGAGAAGTGCCAAGTTAAACTAAACTTCAGAATGTAACATTATACAGGAGAGAAGGCTCACCAGTTAGAGTTTCCAATGCAGCGGGTGAAAGGATATAATTCCTTGGGACTGGCTTATTTTTGCTAAGAACAGATGACTGTTGTAGCCATGTTTTCAGTCCTGTGCACGATCATGTTTTTACAGCACTAGGCACTGTTGAAGTGGATTAAAGATGTGGTTTATATTTGTTCAGGTAAAGAAGAGCTTTAACCTTTCAGATGAAACAAGCTGTATGACTTCACTAGGCATGTCTGCAGTGAGCTTTGTAACTCCTGATGCAATGAAAGCTTGTTCTTGTCTAGTCTTGATTTAACATATGCTTAAGAGCTTTGCTGAGTCTAGGCTGAGAAATACTTTTACATAGGAATGCTGCAGAAAGGATAATGACCACAAGAGTCTGGGAGCAAAGGCGTCATCCTGCTCCTTTTGAGCCTTAACTTGTCTGGCTTTGACATAAGCAGAATGTCAACATATAGACTTCAGTCAGAAGTAGAGTTTTTCATCCAGTAGATATGTTTACTTGTTTTTTGCCCCTTGCCACCTGCTCCTCTTTGTCTACATGTAAGCTCTTTTCTAGTCCAGGTTGCTTCAGATAAATTGTCATTTTAAAATCTGCTAACTACACCCGATTTTTCAGTCAGAACTTTCATCAAATTGAAGTGCTATTTAGTTCGTAAGTGTTGGCTGATATTTAGGCTTTTGAGCTGATTAATTTCACATACTGCTTTCTGGAAACTGTAATACTCTATTGCACAGGCAAATATTGTCCCTGTCTAGCTGCTTTGGGAATCACAAGTAGAGATGCATTAAAAAGAGCTGGGTTTGAGTGCCTGCACCTTTTGAAATGGGGTTTCACTAAAGCACTGAGGCCTCTAAAATCATTGCTGAATTTAGACTACTTATTGATCATGAACATAGTTCCACTTTGTAGTGGTGGAATAAAGAGACTAAGATGCTATGCAGATGCAGCTCAATACTTACAGAAGATACCTGAGACAGCACAAGTATGTTATGCCTCTACCTTCAGGTGTACAGGAGGCATTCCTTACCTGCTATCAGTCTTTATGCTTTTGCAGTAATCCTTTATGCACACCACCAGCATACTCAGAGTGCCTTTGTTTCTGGTGGACCAAGGTTGAAGTCATGGAGGAGTTCACCTGATGGTAACAAGCTTATGTTAAGAGCACAAGCTTGTGTTAGGAGCACAAGATCCTTCAGCAGTTAGTGCGTGGCTTTGGCATGTCTGTGACCTGCAACTGATACAGACCACATTGCTGGCAAATGTTATGTAGATAAAAAAAATCCCAGGACCATGGCACATCATGTCAGGTCAACCCCTGACCGTCCCCTTATGCCATGCCAGGGCATGTTGTAGATGCACCCAAAAAACACAGTCCTAATCCAGTTGTACTACTTATGGATGCTGATAGTAGAGAGCACACTGAGACATAGACATAGAACCAATTTAGACTAGACACCAGCAAAAAAGTCCATGGGTAACTCAAGCTGCTGACTTCAATCTGCTTGTTTGTCCAGGTGTGGATTTGCAGAAACCCACCCCATAGCATTATGTCCATACCAACATTGCCAAGCCACTTTCAAAGGTTACTTTCTCTGTGGAAGTGGTGAGAGACTTCCTTGACCTCCTAGTGAGAGGCTGAGAATCAACACCAGTGAGTTTATTTTTGCTTTTTGGTTGGAGTTTATTCTCACTCTTTGTAGCCTCATGGAAGTTTTCTGGTAAATGTTATGTATTGGTGGCCTGAAAAATGAAGTCTGAACAATCTGGGGTTTAAAACACAGAAGACAAAGCAGTTGCTTAGAATTTCACTCCATGAGAAAGATAACAGGTATTTCTCTCTCATCATGGAACTTGTAAGAGCAGATAGGAAAACAGAGGTTGACAAATAGTTTAATGCAGAAATTGCTCAACGTGTTTTTTCTAAGCTTGAATCCAGAAAAACTGTTCTGCTTGTTGTTTCCACTGTATCTACAGACAGGGTGAAACATCTACAGTTTTGAGAGAAAGCTAGTAAATTTGGCAGATTACCAAACTCTACTAAGGCACGTGTCTCCATTGTTTGGGATCCCCAAACACTTCTATATGTGATCCTTGGAAGCATCGTTTTTTTCAGCATCTAGACACAATCATGTACAAAGATTGTGTAGGAAATTCACACAGTTTTCCCTTTTGATTTTACAGTTTGACCTTGAAAATCTCTCAAAACAGAGGACAGCAGAATTGTTAGTGCCATAGAAATACAATGTTTTCCAGAGTCAGCAATGCAGATTGGCACAGTTTAATGAGTTGTAAAGGAATGATGCCAGGTCATACCAGCATGGAGGGAGGGTGTAACTGCAACTTCTAATTCTGAAGTACTTTATTGTCTTTGCTTGTATATTGCAGCAAGGATCCAGTAAGACTCTACTTCTATGATCTGTGTAAATAGGACCAGACAGAAGTATGCAGCTTGTTAAATTTATAGAAACACAGTTTCTCATGTAGTATGTGGAGTTAATATATCAGTCTTGACTTTGAGACAACCTGATATATATAACATCTGTAAGACATCTCTGTCTTGTCTTTTTTTCCAGGTATCTTTCAGGAAGTGCCTTATTATATAGACCTGTCCTACACCAAGCCAGAGGAAGCGCAACTGTTCATTCTAAGGTAAAGCTGCCATCCTGCTGAGAGCAAGAGACGTTCAGTTGATGGGAGCCACATTTTTGACTGGTTGATTTCAACTTATCTCCAGTGTGCCTCACAGATTTTTTTTTTGGGTATGTCCATGAACTTCCTCAGTAAGAGGAAGTAATTTATGCAACTGGAATCTGAATAAGCTTTTGGTCACCAGCTATGGTTACTACTTCTATCTGTTCTGCATCGCTTCAGACATTAATAGTCAATGCAACAAGGAATCCAAAGAGTATTCACTCTTGTTGTGACAATGTAATTTTGTGGTTAATGTGCAGGACAAGAAGCTTTGTGTTCCACACACAGGATTAAATTAAGTTATTTTGTGGGGTAAGGAGGGGATGAGATTGCATTTATGACAAGTTGAAAACTTCATCTTGAAATACAAGTGGATACATAGTCTAGGTGCCTTTTCAACTCAGTCCAATAAAACAGAGTTTCTCTCCCGTCTGACATTTTTAGCAGAAATTATTAAATAATATTGTTTGTTTTTAAACAATCCTCTGACACTTCACTCTTACTGCTCTACAAACTGTGTGTAGCTGTGGGCTTGTTGATTTGTGCAGCTGAATATTTCACTGCCAGAGTTCAAGAACTCTTACAGAATGCTCTGACCAGTATCAAAACTAGATACCTGCACTAGAAATTCAGAGTACCTGACTTAAAAAAATCTACTGCTGCATTTGGCCTGAAGGGTTTTCACTTCAAACTATGTGATTTTGCTCAGTTCTTTTAAGTTGAGTATTCACCTTTCAGGTGAGAGAGCACTGGAACAGGCTGCCCAGATGGGTTGCAGAGTCTCCTTCTCTGGAGATGTTCAAAACCCACCTGGATGAGTTCCTGTGTGACCTACTCCAGGTGGTCTTGCTCTGGCAGGGGGGTTGGATTAGACCATCTTTTGAGTTCCCTTCTAACCTTTGAAATTCTGTGGTTCTGTGATTTATTTATTTATTTATTTAGTTGTTGGGCTCATCCCATAGTGATCTTGGCCCTCTTCTAAAGAGTGGCTATAATTTGTGTCCCTCTGCAGTGACAGCTGTGTAAAGATTAATTTCATATTCTTGTCAGGAGCTCAATTACTTTGTTGGCCAGTGCTTTTAGAAGTGTGCTGTCAGTCCAGCTGCTTCCTTTCAATTGGATATCTTGAGGTTTTTTTCAGTGCTGGTCCTATTTGTTTTATTTCTGCACATGGGGTAGCATATCAGCATAGATAGCAACCTCAAGAATAGCTATTTCTTCTGCCTTATTCTAACCTCAATCACTCTCCAGTGTGAATACTTGATTGCAAAGACATTGTTTGGCTTTGCAATCTCTCTATTTGATTGCTTCCTCTGCTTGCTGAGGCTATTAGAAACCTACTGTTTCTCTAGGCATCTCCCTCCTGATACCCTTAAGGGATTTTATATTGTCTTTCTTCTGGCAATTCATTTTTTTCAATATCTCTCATTTTTATTGTCAAAATGTGTTCCATTGTATTAAAATCATGTGAACTGGATTTATGGTGCCTGAAATATTGTTTTGGCCCTGAAACTCACCCCTTGCTGTACCACTGGAAGTTATTGCAACTTTTCTGTATCTTTAAAGAGCCCATTGAACTCAGGCAGGTGTGTATATTGTTTTTCTAGGAGAAGAATATTTACTTAATCCCCATATAGAGAAGTAGAGAGTGAAATCCTAGATCCATTCAAATCACTGGGGTTTTCCCTGGGCTCCAGTTGAGCCCCGTGCCTTAAAGGTCAGGTTTGTGATATGTAGTCATCCTTCAGCAAGGGGAGCACAGAACACAAAAAACAAGACTCTTCTTTCCCTCCTGTATTCCAGGGTGAGAGGCTGAACTGAGAGACAGCTTCCTACAGCAGGAGGTGGAAGACTTGGAGGACCAAGTTTCCTCCCTGGTGCTTGCACTGATCTCCTGAAAGATACTTAACAGCTTTTAGCTTTTTTATATACTATTAACTCTTGTCTGGCTATGAAAGAATAAAGTTCAGAAGTACAGTACTACTTGGATGCATAGTTTTTCTGGTGTATTGCAAATGTCTCCAAGGTTCTGGAGGTGCATGTCTGTCTGGGATATGCTAAGCCCATGCAGCAACCGATAAGATTAAGCTGCAGGTTTATTCAGGTGCTTAAATGTGTAGCCTGCATGAGGCCTTAATTTATTCTCTGTGAATTGTGGTGATGTGTCCCAGTGGAAGTTATCTGCTTTGGTGACAAGCCTGGCTTATTCTCCCAGTAGAGAGGTTTGCTGAAATAAAGTGTATTAAAGCGGTTTCCCCCTATTCCCATCCCCAGCCGAAGAGCCGTTTAAACGGCAAAAACTGTCAAGGGTGCTTATTCAGAGAAGCAACGTTGGAAGCTGGAGATAAGAGCATTTATCTTCACGTCAAAACTACTCAGTGTCTTTGATGGACTCCCAACACGCTTTAACAAGGAGCTTAAGCTGGAGTTCCTGGAATGCAGGGAGTCCAGGGGGTGGTGTTTATCCTGCCGAAACATGGCATACATCAAATCAATTACATGGTGTGAGTGTATTTCCCCTTGTCACCAGCCACCATTGCAAGCTTGAAGAAAATATGTTCTCCTAGGCATTAGAGGAGCCTCCTCCCTTTAGATGCTGATTTAACATGAAATGTATATTAAAGGGGGGAGAAAGGGGTGTCTCGTATGTTCTGCAGCAGATTGCCACATTGATCTTGTCATTTAGGCAGACATAGTTGGACCTGAGGCTATGTGTCTATGGGATGTGCTGTGTTTCTGTCATGAATTGTCAGCCTCAGAGAAGCATGTGAGAAAGAGAGACACCATAAAATGCAATGATAAAGGGACTAAAAAGCCATTTAAGAGCAATCAAAGCAGTTGCCATTTTGGATTGTGCTCACCTTCAACAGCTAGAATTGTGCTCTGCCCGTGCCAGTTAAGCGATGATGGGAAGAGGCAAGATATAAGGGAAGGACCAGTGTTTCTATTGAGGCTGCTCCCATCCATGCTGCTTGGCAGGAGTGAAGCTGTTTTGCATGGCTAATGGTACCTGTGGGTCCGAAGGAGCCCTCAGCCTGCCCTATGCCTGCCCTTGTTCCACTTGTACTGTGTCTTGCCAAACTCTCAGTGGTCTCACTGGTCCTATCTCTGAGCCAGCTCCTCCATAAGGATTTCTCCTCTGAGCTTGCACCCTGAAATCGTGATTTGGGTATTGCTGATGGCTGTTGGGAGCTGACAGGATCACACAGGTTCTGCAAGGACATATCCCTGGATCAGAAACTTGCCTGGAATAGTTCCGTCCATCAGCAATGTGTCTTAAAAACCTGTTTTTGATTAAATTGACTGCTCTGAGAGGCATTGTGCTGCTGGTGAGGGCCACAGCGAGATAGAGTGGCTTCCACCAGAAGGTTCAATCAGATATGCTGGCAAACTCATCCTAATGATGAGTTTGCAGGCTTTGTGCACCCCTCTGCCTAGGTGTTTGTACCATGCTGTCTGGAACGATGTCGGTGTCTTGGGATACCGGTGTTTCTCTGGAGCAGAGCAAAGACACTAGAGAGCGCCATGTATTTACAGATTTTGACCTGGGAAGCACAGTCTGAGGAAGCGAGTGCTCCCTTAGGGGAAGACGTGGGAGAGAACTGCTCTGGGGGCCCAGCCTGGGCTTGCTGCTCTGTGCTGGCCAGGAAGATTGATCTCTGGAGAGGTGGTTTCTCTGTAGATCTGTATAGCTGCAAAAGCAATGTGGCTTTGTGTTTTCTTTTGCGAGTTCTGTGTCTTCGGAGAAGAAAAGACAGTGTTGGTGTCCAGAGGAAATCCCTTCAGGCTCATTGCTAGTAGAGGAGATACATTTGAACCAGCAGACCTTCCCAGATTTCTGTGCAAACTTTCTGTCACATCCTCTTGAACACAGGAAGAAAGAGAAGATACCAGGAGGGGCTGATGCAGTAATCTCTCCAATCTTCAAAAAATTCTCAGGGCAGACTAAGGTGAAATGCCTCAGGAGGTGCCTTTGTGGCAGCTTTGCAGGAGGATTGCTATTGTTTTTGAACCCACACTTTCCAGTCCTCATGAAGAAAATATTTAGTTTTCATTACTTCAATACCTAAACAATACCTAAATATTTTAGTATATTTGAATGCCTGAGTCATTTCTTTAAGAACAGGCTGGAATGGGATTGTTTTGCTGTCTTCTTCCCACTCGCCCTGATGGCATAGGTTCCATGGCCCCCTTTATGTGCTCTCTACCCTCCTCTTCCTCATGGGAGGGTGGGAAGCTCATTTCCAGCTCATGACCCATGGGAAACGGTGCTGGAAAATAACTGTCGTTACTCTTATACCACACACTGTCCTGTATCTGCTCCCATCACCCAAGGCCTCCTGAAGATCCTCCCTACCCTAACTTTGCAGGAAAGCAATCTATATGGCATCATGCTCCTGTTAATCACCCATCATGAGATGGTGATGACTAAGCTTTCATTATAATGAGCCGGCTTTTTACTTTTTCCTTCCATGTGAAATACTTTCTGCACAAAAAATGAGCCTTCACCAAAACCTGACTTATCTTTCAGAAGATGCCCATCTCCATGTATTCAGAAGTAGTTCAAAGAAAAACTTGAGGTTTTTTATGAGTGGAAGTGATATGTAGATATTTCAGTATTTTAAGTTTGCTATTTTTCTCCTTTTCTTGAGCTACTAATATAAAGCCTTGCAATTATTTTTGTCCTCTCTTTTTTTAACTGTTTTGTGGATGTTTCATTATTTTGCCATTTCTGAAAACATAGCACGTTAGGAAAGCTCAAAAATAATAAAAGATAAAATCGTAGAAAAGGAATAAAGGTATCAGTGAAAAGATGTGTAGGAAGAAATGTTTTTGTTGCAGTTGCCAACAGGAAGAAAAAGAATCAAAATTGTTAATGGTGTCTATGTGCAGAAGTTTAATCAAAGAAGAAAATAATATTTGGGCACATCTGAATAGATACATTTTTTCCCAGTCCTATTTTTGACCTTCCTCAGTTCTCCTTTGTGTTACTGTTAGTCCCCTCTGCCCCTTAAGCTGTGTCAGAGGCATCTGGAAATAGCAGATAAGAAGGAGCCTTGGGGCAGTGTAGCTTGGGAATGGAGGCTACAGGCTGGAGGGCAGAAGGCATCTGTGTGAGACCTATCCAAGATGAGGAGCTGCTATGTGCTCAGAGGAGTTCCATTTTCAGGGGAAAGCCATTCAAGGAGGAGCCTGTGCCTGTGTGATTTGGGAGCTATCTCCTCTCCATGCAAAGGGGAAGTCACCTATCCAGCACAGATCTAGGCTAGTATGTCCCAGGAAGATGGTGTGCCTGGCAGGAGGCAGAGGATAACTTGCCAGGATAACTGTCAACATTTTATCTTTATGTTTGGAGAATGTTGGGTCTATGCAAGTCCCTGAGCAGAGGGAAGAAAATGCTGGGCCTCTTGAAATGAAGAAAAGTGATCCCTACTGTAGAAAAATGGGGCAAAGCACTTGGGCCCAGAAATTCATGAGTTCAGTGGAGATATTAAAAATAGCTTTGAAGGTTGCTTCCCATTTGTTAGTGCAGTTGTGGAGACACTGATGAAAAGCATCAACTGGCCCTCTGAAAGCTCAGTCTCCTGCTCCCTGTGGTATCTGTGCAATATCAGCAAATAATTTCTAATTAGACAGAAACACCCTCAGACTTCACACTCAGCACCTATTGAACTGTTCACTGGATGCCCCTTTGCACTTACACGTAGTAGGTAAGAGTGCAGATATGAACTGCACGTACACATAGCAGATGTGAATTATGTTAGTCTGATCTCTTACACTCTCTGTCCATTCTTTACCTTAAAAAGCTTTGGTAAATGGTGAGCAGTTTTGATCTAATTTGACCAAGAAGGAAAGTTCAGATAAACTATTTTTTTCCTTGAAAAATCAGTGTCAGAGAGGCACATAGGAGTGTAGTTGCTAAGGAAGGGCAGCTCCATGTCTGGTCTGAGAAGGTAGTTTCTGGGACCCTGCAGCTTCCAGCTTCCTTACCTGAGGAGTAGTAGTAGCAATAAAGATAAAAGGAAGGAGATGGAAGGTTTTGTGGTGGCAATATTGCTGAACTGCAAATATTCTACAAATGTAATAGCTGAGAGAGTAAGGAACATAGTATATAAACCTCCAGAAAACCAGATTTCATGGCTTGATGCTCAGAGAACAATGTGTTTACTGGGAATGTTGGATTAAAACTGGATTTCTCCATCACTGACTGTGATCAGCGTGTGCTGTGTTGTAAGTGGGCAGGGGACTTTTTCCTGCAGTAAATTAAGGAGTGCAGTGTTATGAATAGTTGCCTTACTCAAGATGGCAGTACTCCAAGCCTCGAGGTAATTTATATCTCAGGTAGGCATGCTGTAGTTTAACAAGGCTAAATATGGAGAAATGAGAGCCTGATGTGGGACCACATGCTTTGTAAGCAACAACAGGATTTATGAAGGGCAGTTCAATATTTTTCATATTGTAGGAACAAGCAGAAGCAGATTTTTTTTAATTGGATTTTGGGACAAAGCACAGCTGGTACAAAGCTTTAGCAGGAATTCAAATGCTGCTGTTTATTAATGCAGCAAGTGATCATTTACAAGTCTTGTTTTTCTCTTGGTTGTTTAGTACTCTGACAGCCATAGACCTATGTAGCATTTTGCAAACATAAGATTTTTACAGAAAACGAGCTGCTTGTTCTTACAGCCCCTCTGGAAATTGGGTATCTTACCAAGCCTCTGGTATGTACTTGGCAAGGCAGGAGAACTTAGCCATAATTTACTAGAGATAATCTTGCATCTTCCTTGGCAAAGGACAAGTGGGAAGCAAGAGACTGGAGAGTGTGTAAATATCCTTCAGGTCAGTGTAAAAATAGCAAGCTGGAAAAAAGTCACACACATGAATTAACCATTTTTTTTTCTCTCTGCTTAGAAAACTGGGAAAAAGTGTGTTTGACAAATGAGTTATCTCATCAGCTCCTTAGCAAAAGAAAACCTTTTTGAGAAAAAAAAAGAGAGAACCATTCTTTCCCAGTTACGTTGTAGTTCTTATTTTAACGTTTTGGGAATAATGGTCATCTGGGGATTTGTTTTTCAAGTGTAGGGGGTTTTGTGTGTGAATGTTTTTGTTGTCTTTTCTTTTCTTTATATTTTTTGGTGTTCAGAGGGGAAAGAGGCAGCACGTAGAGACACTAATGGGTTGCTTCTTCCATACCTCTAGATTGCTGGTGGAAAAAGAAAATCCGGTGATTGTCCTTAGTGCACATGGGCTTCGTAGTATTTGGCACAAGGCAGCACACAAGATGAAAGTGTGTCTCTTGACAGCCAGCTTCGTACTGGCAGCCTTTACTCCAGGCAACAAATTAATCCACTCAACTGTGTTCTGCATAATTGTTGATACTGTCTTAATTGGTACCATACGTTTCTCTGTGTTGACATGTCCATCATGTTAATGTCTAGGGACTGTTGTTTCCTGCCAGCTCCGGAACAGCACAGACTGCTCCATCCTAACTGAACTCCTATCTAAAATGCCTTAGTAAGAAATCTGACTTTATAGCAACAGGAAAGTGTAGAGCCATGTTGGGGCATGACTCAAGATTCATTGGGGATAGGGAAGGAACTTTTGATTTCAGTAGCATTTGGAGATGAGCCAGCTATTCCAGGGCTCTCTAAAGGCAATTCAGTCCAGCTAAACTCAAGTCTGAAGGCAAAGGAGCTCTTCTGTTCCTGGGAAATCTGTGGCAAGCGCAGGCAGACATTTTCTAAGTGTGTCACAGTGGGACATCCAGGGCAAGGCAGCTGCAGAGCTAATTGACCCCAGTGCACTGGTGGCTTTATGGATTGAGATTAGCATTTTGAATTTCACCCATTAATGAACTGGCAGCCAAGGCAGAGCCTGGAGTGCAAGTGCAGTCTGCACTCCCGTAGCCTGTCTGTATGCTGTGGTAAGAGGGGCAGGAAGATGCCAGGGAGGTAGAGCTGGATGCAGCCCAAGCTGATATTACCATGCCTGGGCATAGATAGTGTCAGCTCCTAAGGGGAAATAGCCATCTCATCACCAGGCAAAGGCAGCACTTATCCTTCCCTCACTGAAAAGGCAGGATGGAAGCGATAGGAAGCACAGCTGGATGCAGTTGCCTCTGAACAGTCAGTCTCTAAAAATCTCAAATTAGGCACTGAAAGAAAATGGTACTTCTGACCATCTCTATGGCCACTTCCACATCTAAATAGGTACTACTATTCCTTTATTTCACCAAGGAGTTGCATAGTTAGTCATTAAAGCTTGCAAGCAGTCAGGATCTATAGAATAGGCATCTCACTGAGGGCTGTGTGGAAAATAGTGGCTCTGTTCAAGAAATGCTGGAACCATGCACAGTGTGTAAGGCATGAGCCAGCACACTGATGGGGATCAAATGTTGAAGAACTTTTTATTCAGTTAGTACCCCCTCTGCTAAGCATTGAGTTATCTGGAATGGAAAAAAAATGGCACGTGATTATGAAAAGTGAGGCTCTAGCATAAGCTAAATGTTCAGAGAGAGCAAATAATGTTTGCACAGGTGACCTCAATCTGGACACCTCTGGGTGCTAGGTTACTAGATTTTGCTTCTGCAATGAAATTGTTTACTGTATTATTCATTGCCTGTGCACATACACACATGTTCTCTCGTTCCCCTCTCTACTCCTACAGTTAATTGATATGAGCTGTACTTATTTACATCATTTGATGTGCCATCATCTCTTGAGCTGTTGGCTGGTTGGCAAAAATATTTATGTTGAGATGAGACAAAGGTTTCTTCCCTATTCTTTTGTGAAGCCATCAGTGAATATTTAGGCTACAGCCAGTGTGTGGTTGAAAAGCTCATTTAAGAGAGCAGCAAAACACATGCAAACATGTTTTATGGAGGATTTAAATTCTAAAGTTGACATTTTGGGTCTGGAGAAAAGTTGGGGGGGAACAAGGAGGAACTTTTGCATGGACATTTTTTTTCAAATATAGCTAGAAAATATAAGTCTGTTGAGCCATAGTGTTTTATTTAAGAGTCTTGGTGTTCTCAGAAACCCAGGTTTTACATGTGGAGTGCAGTGGCAGTATTGGTAATCAATATGCTAAGAGAAATGTCATTCTTTTGAAAGCTGTGGGCTGCCTTGCCTTTTGTGGTTTCCAGGAATTGGTATTGGGAAGTAAAAAAAAGCTGCTTCAGCAAATTGACATGAGAGACAGATGAAATAGCTGAACTAAAGGAAAATATTTAAGCAAAAAAGGAAAGTGAGACCTTCAAGCTGCTTCTGGCATCTCTCTGTACACCTTTGGTGTGCCAAAGCACATTTGCAGTGCTGAGAGTGTCCTGTCTGATGCAAATTCAAGCTCAGAATCTTGCAGTCCCACAGCTTCTGTCCCAAGTCCTTTCTGCTCTCTGAGCTCAAAGGATTTGGGTAACGGCTGGATGACTTTTTTCTTTCCTAAGCATCTTGAGGAGCCTTCTAACAGTCACTGCAGGTAGTTGCAGCTGAGAAATGCAACATTTCCAAGTAGTGCAGAGACATGTAGGCTTCATGCCTGATTACAGTCACTAAACTGTACTAATGAAAGAAACAGCCTAAGAAGTGATTTGAGACTTCACACAGAAATCAAGTGGACTCAGCAGCTTATCTCCTGCCTGGGGGCTTCCCCTGCTCCTGGGAGCAGGGCAGGATTTGGCCTCAGCTTTGTTGCCGCTTGTGCAGAGCAACCCCTTCTCTCCATTAGGCTTGCAAAGTTAATGCAAGTCCTCCTCTGATACTAGCGTGGCTGGCAACAGGGAAGCAAGTGGGAGCTGTGATCTCATGGCCATGATCATGGGTGTCTCCTGGGGGAGAGCCCAGCAGGTGCATTCCATGAGACCTGTGCTGTCAGGTGCTGCCTAAATGGCATTTAAGCATCACTTACTGCCGACTTACTCTAGCAGCCGATGAGATTGTGGGATAAAGCAGTTCAAAACAGGGATCAAACTTGGGATCCTTGAGCTGCTGTTAGCAGCAACAAGGTGTTTCTGAAGGAAGAAAAACAACTGTGTTTGTTATTAAGACATCTCCTCCTCTGATAACTAAAATGGATCCGAGGGAGGGGAGGAGCTGGGGAGCCTTTCAATTTTCTGCATTTTGTGTGCTTCAACCTGTGAAGAAATTGTCTCAGCTAGGCTTTCTAGAGAGCTCTGAAATACTTCTCTGTAGCAACAACTTTGTAAAGAATCCTTAAAGACGTGATTAAGTGGGTTTTGTCAGAACTTGAAGTAGAGATTACATCATCTTGTAGTATATGTATATGTAATCAGGTCAAAGCAGTCCTCCGTTTCATAATGTGTATCACCACGAGAAAGACTTGAACGCTGCATCTGCTGATCAGATGCATAGTGCAAGGCTGCCTCGTTCCCCTACTGCTTTAATTGCATGTGGTAGCAGGTTTTTAGGACAGGAAGTTTATCTTTTTTCGGACTGAAACTTTATGGAGGCTGAGTAAGGAACTGGGATTTGGATATCATGTCTAATGTAGTTACTTGAGCATTTTGAACGATCACTTAGAGACCTCAAATGACAACAAACTGGGCTGCCTAATGCTTCCAAATGAAAAGTTGCTTTTCACAAGTATTCTCTTTTAAGGTATATTTCTAGATGTTGGGGTTTTTTTATTGTTCAGTTTAACCAAAATGCCATTGTTTTCTCCATTCCTTCTATATTTTTGGCAGTTTTTTGGGGAAAGAAAAGGTCACAAACAGATTTGTCTCAAATGCTACAAGGGCTTTTGGTTGCTTCTGGTTTTGACCAAATCTAAACCTTGCATATTACCAAGAGATGTCACTTCTGGAAGCAGAGATGCTTTTCTGGGGCTAATGCCAGCTGAGGGAAGAATGGTGGTGTTTCCTTATCGCTTCTCATAGGCTTCAGTGGTGGGTGATGGGTCTGCCAGTGACCTGAGAGCCTTCAACTATACCTGTCAGCTCCCACCTTGCCCCCTCCATAAACACCTTCAGCCAGTCCACCCCTGCTTAGTTTGTGAGGGAAACAGTGTCTGGCCAAGCCAGAACCCTTGTAAATCGCATATTAAAAATGTTTTACAAGCCCGTGCACTAAATGGGAAACAGGCACACAGGGTGCATTGTTCACATATGGGCTGTAACTGAAGCCAGAAACAGCAGGAAAAGGGGAGTGAGGACATGTAAAAAGCCCAAGGGAAACAGTCTCTGTTGGGCAACTACATCACCACAGGCCCCTTCACAGGTCACTGGCTGGCTGCTGTAGCTGCATTCACCTCTCAGAAGCCTTTCTTAATTCAAACACATGTAAAAATGCCCTAAAAGCGCTGAGAAGCCAGACAAATTCAAATTTCTACTCCCTGAGCAAATAGGCTGCTGCTGGTAGTGAAGGGGAAAGGATCATCTTCCCCTGGTGCCTTGGGGCAGGGAAAAGTCCAGGCAGAGAGGAGCAGAAGTTTCTTTCTGGAGGGGCAGCAGGGCACCTGGTGGATAACATGGGCTGTTTGTCAGGGAGCAACAAATCAGTGCGATCTCCAGAGCCAAGGAGAAAATGTCCTGAAGACTCACTCCAGCAGTACGGTTTTGGACTTTAAGCCTGGGGCTGGCTCTGTCAGTGGCAGGGGGCTGTGGTCCCTCTGCGACCAGAGACCTCACAACCTGCAATCTGAGCAGTCCTGGGCCTCCAGATATTTGTCCTTTCATCTTGGCCCAGCTAAACTTTGTCTGCTTGTTTGTGTTTTTTTTTTTCCCCAAGCATGCAGACAAGACTAGAGACTTGTTAAATGGGGAGAAATAACCTTATATTTAACATAATTATAGTATTTATATTTGAAGGAACAACTTGAAATAGTTGTAATGTTTAGCTGTAAAAATGACTTTAATATTTCAGATGGGCTTTTATCCATCCACATGAGTCTTTCTTTTTTCCCTCAGGATAAACTTGAACTTCATAAGCACTGATGATACCAAAAGATACAATTAAATAAATGCATCTGCAGGAATTAAAGGCATTAGAATGCTGCCAAGCTTTGTGCAGGGCTTACCTCTCTTACCTCTTCCATGCTGCATCTAGGCTGTCTTCCAAAACTTTTGACACCTCATGTAGCTTTCTTGACCTCACTGAAGCTGCATCCCAGTGTACAGTGCTCTCAGACGTAGCCATGAGAGTTGAATGAGTGATCCTCATGTCAGAAGCTGCGCTTAGCTTGGGCAATAACATCTGAGAAGACGAGGAGGTACAACATGAATGCAAGTTACGATTTTCAGAGCTCATTTGAATGTCGTGCTGAAAGGCAGAGCAGAATAAGGGAGGGCTGGGCTGCCTTTGATTTTTCTTTTTATTTTTTTGGGTCAGCTGGTGGTGGTGCTGACTGCCTGTGATCTTGCTGCTGAAGGATATTGTTGGCAAGCAATGATTCTTCTGCTGTTCTGGTAGCTAACAGCTGAGGGCTGCACTTCCCACCACTCTTTACTAAGAGCTGTGCTGAGAGAGATGTTTGAGAGCTGTAATCTGCAGTTGTTGGAGATTCTCAGTAGTGACAGCTTGGGATCTCAGCTCAGAATTTTTTTGTCAACTTTGTTTTCTGAAGGGTGTCTTTTTTGGTTATTTGAGGGGTATTTAAGCCCACATGTCCCCCAGATGAATAGAGATCAGCAGGAGCACCCTGCATGACCAGGCTGGGCACATTGGACTGTGAAGAGTGATTTCTAGGCAGCACTGCTAAGCTGTTTTATGCTCTGACATCAAACTTGCTCTCAAGTGTCTGCCTGGGTCTGGGAGGTTAGTCAGAAAGCTGACTTCTTGGAGCTAAGCCCACCCTATTTCCTCCCACATCCCCTTCAGGACTCAGCTGTTAGAGGCTGGAGTGCATGCAAGAGGCAGGTCTTGTCTGGAAAGGATCTGCAAAGCAAACGGAAACAGTCCATCCAAGTTGATATGACTCCCTTGCCTCAATGCTGGCAAAAGTGACCCTAACAGTGGCCACAGAGGAGCCTCCTTTCTTTTAGCTCACTCTTGTTGCTTCTGTGACAGGGAACTGTCACTGTCTTCTGGTCTTTGCATTGTGAGCGCCAACTGTTGGTCTATTCTGTAGATGTCTAGATTTGACAAGATGAAACTGGTCATTACAGTAACTTGATCCTCCATTCAAGCCAATTCCTAGGTCCAGTCACGTATTTCTTAGGCGTCACTTGGCTGGAGGCTGGGTGAGCCAGTACAATGGATTTAGTATCTGTGACAGTCAGTCGATGTGGATATGCTAGTACAGGATACAGGCAAGAAAAGAAATAGTGAGAAACATCTTTTCCAAAAGTGCCCTTTTGTGTTAACCAAGGGATGACAGGATAAAGAGGCTGGTAGGAGTCTCTGCATGTCCCTGCTTCAACCCCTGCTCAACACAGGTCCAACTGGATCAAGTTGCTCAGAGACATATCTAATTGGTTTGAATATCTCCAGAACAAGGATCCCAAAACTTCTCTGCACCTCATCCCAATGTTTGACCACCCTCACGTTGAAAACATTTTTTTTCTAGTATCTACATGGACTTTTCCATCTTCCATCATGTGCATGTTTGTCCCTTCTCCTTCCTCTGTGCACCTCTAAGAGGAGCCTGGCCAGTGTGAGTGAACTAGGTACTTGGCTGGTTTCTCAAAAGCAAGATGAGACAAGTGAATAGCTCTGTAGAGCCAGCCTGTGCTCTGTGCATGAGAGTGAGGTCCTGCTGATGCTGATGGTACTTTGCGTTGGAGAGGTAATTATTAGTTTTGTTATCTGGACTTTAAATGCTCTTTGTGGTGTACTAAGCAACTGCTGTTTAACAATGCAAAGCATTCTGTCTCTGGGTTAAAGAGTACCTCTGGATTCTGTCTTTTATTCAATTTGTTCTGCTGTGTGTGCACAACATTCCTTTTTACTTAGCCAGCCAGCCTCCTAGGCTTTTAAGAAAGTCAGGCCATAAAAATATTTGCGTTCTTCTATAGCACTTCATGTGCACACAATCAAACAAGCATGGCACTCGCTGAGAAGTGGTGGGACATGGTTTCCACAGGAGGGTGCCATGGAATTAAGAGCTTCTTTGCAGGTGCCCCAGAAAGAGGCAATGTGTTAGAACTACATATCCATCTAAATCACAGCAGCAGACTGTTAATGTTGTTTTACTTGTAGGAAAAGCTGCCCTTTCTTTTAAAGACAGATATGGTGTTCATTCAAGATGTGTTTGACAGTTTAAGTCCCATATGTAGCCAGGAGATTATAGTTAAATGCCTTCTAGTGTGTTTGTGTGTGTATGTGTATAGAGATATAGATATGCATAGGATAGTAGATGCTCATTCAGTGCTTCAGGCTGTTACACTATCATCTAAGAGATGTTCATCGGAGAGATGTCTTCTGTCCTGAGTCAGTCCTGATCCTTCACCTACTCCCCTGCATGCTGCTTACATCAGCTCTGTTGATGATGCAGAATCTAGCCTTTGGGGCTTATCTTACTGAGCAAAGGTTTGCTGCTTCTATAGGCACATGCATTGTTCCTTGTTCTTTGCACCCTGGTTTCAGAGCAATCGTGGCAGCTAAGGGAAGAGTGAGCTCAATGGGTGCAACAAGGCTACAGCAATATAACCCAGGGCATGTGCTTCAGTCCTGCAGCACTGTGAGTGCTTGCTGGTGCAGGGCTTTGCTGGAGCTTACTGGATTCAGGTGTCCCAGTTCCACTGAAATTCAGTGGGATCCTGGCTCCAAGTGCTCTATGTGTCATGTTGTTACAAGTGAGACTTAAGTACCTACAGGGATTTTCCAGAATGCCTGGGGACCTCACTCCTGTTAGTGTCAGCGTAATGTAGCAGTCTTGGTATGTTTGAAAATCCCACTAGACATTTACTGCAACTCTGCTCAACCAATCCCCTCAGCCAGGATCCTTTTCCTTTTGGCTGTACTGATGATAAAGGTAACAGAGATGCAGGAATAGGCCTCAAAACTTCTGAACTGATACATAGTTGTTCTGAAAGACAGTAAATCCTTTCCAGATGTTAAGAAAAGTTGCTTAGCTGTCTTACTCTGAGGCAAAACCTTGGACTGAGTTTATATCAGTTTATCTATTTTTATACATATCTATATGTATATTGCTATAGCACAGTGCACATTACACTCTGATGTACCCAGTGATAGTCAAGTTTCTGTAAAAGTCACAATGTGCTGCCCTGTTATGCTGAATGGATGCATGAATTTGATTTTATTTATCCTTTCACATATGTATGTGTGTATAAATACAAAAATACATCTCTATAGACTCTTACCCATAAGTCCTGTATATTCTCATCTGTCATTTCTGTATCTACTGTACGTATGATCTGTCTATCTGCACAGTGTAGTTCTATGTAAGTCTGATATATAGCCTGGCAAAGTGTTTGTGGCTTTTATAGAAATATTTCCTTGGGTTTTGTTTTGACACAGCTACATGAAGCGACTTTCCAAGATGCCCCTCCAAGGAATGCAGTAAAGAGGATGGTAGCTGCAGAGAGGGGCACACCTCTGACCTGCTCTTAACTGCCCTGAGACATCCCCCTGAAGCTAACATCTGTGTTAAATGACTTCCTGCTGATCACATTATGGCGGTAAATAGTAAATGAATCTGATGTTGAACACTTACAGTCTTACCTTTCTTGATAACTCTGTGTTAATATTACATTAATTATTCCTGACTTACAATGCTGTTGAATGTTGATAAAGGCTGAATTGCTACTTGAAATGCTGATCCTGACAGTCCTGTGACAGGCAGTAAAATGTGATTTCCAAGTCTTAAGGGAAAAGAGGGAATACATTACTACTTCTGATTAGAGGACTTCAGAAGGAACATATTCTGGTCACATCTCATGGAGCACTCGCCTGAATCCCTCTCACTTTCAATAGCTGATGCCTTTGCACAAGACATAAAAGGAATATACACTTCACATTTTGTATTTAAAATTTTATGGTGATTGCTGATGTAGAATCAGTTCAGCATGTAGGAACAGTTCCCACCAGGAACGATGCTGTGTGTACGTGGAGCAGTGGGCTTTTCCTTTGCATGTGGGAACGGATGTATGAGACTAAAGCTTGTGGAGCAAACACAGAGAGACTGATTCTTGATGGTAGCACCTTCCCTGCATTTTTTTTACTCCAAACTCTGTCATGGCCCATTTCTGTTCATCTCCTGTTTATCTCAGGTATCCTTTGTATAGCACTGCTATTTTCTTGATATAAATAACATAGGAACAGCATAGAAAAGTTGAAGACTGACAGGACTGGGAAATCACAGTGATTAATTTCCCAGTGAAATATTGGAAGAAAAAAGGTTTGGGACAAAAATTAGAAAAGCAGCTGAGTACCTTAGGAAGCCTCAGCCATAAATTACTGACAGAAACTCTGTGGTGACTTCAGGTACTGCCTCTTTCAGCTGAGCAGATGCTCTGATGAACACCTATCAAAGAGCTGTATTAATGCAGGGTCCCATCAGCTCTGTTCAGCTGTTGTCCTCTGAAATCCCCTTCCACTAGGTGCTGCATGAGAAAATAAGCAGCTGGGATGTTTCTCAGTACCTCTGCTCCACTCCAAAGCCTGATGACCTATGTGGCAGGGAGAGGATGGAGGAAGGGAGGGTTTTTGGGAGTAGAGGGAGTCTTTTTCTACTGTTCTTCATAAGCAACTACTCTGGCCTTCACTGTAGGAAAAATGTTTCCTCTCTCAGAGGGTGTTAGAGGTTTCTGTTTGTTTGTTTATTTTAAAAGAAAGCATCTGGCTTATGTATGCAAACATTAATGAGTCATTTAAAGTATACTCAGCAACTGCACTTGTGAGGCTGGGATCTTCCAGCTACAAGCAGAAATGTAATGGAAGGGAGCAGGCAGACCCTGAAGAACTCCTTTCCAAGCACAGGGAGGGGAGACATTTTTTACCTCCCTCTTCTTTCCCCCCTCACCACCACTCTCATGAGCATGTCCAATCCTCTAAAAGCTCTTGGTGAGGACTTTGAAATCTGAGTTAAAATGCATCTCTTTGAGGCTGCTGTGCCCTCCTGTAGAGAGCCCAGCGCATGCCAGTGGTTCTCTCCAAGAAAAGCAGTTTATTTCCAGCACAGCACAGAGCCACAAATAGACTTGCCAGTGGGGAGGGAGAAGTGTGGGTTGGTTTAGCTCTGTCCTTACCACAGTGTCAGCTGGCAGCTGGAACCAGTCAAGTCAATTCAAATTCATAAATATATGAGAAGTTAAAGCTCAAAGAAGACTCAGCTGCTTTCTCGGAGGTTTATGGGCAGCACAGCAGGCTGGGAAGCTCTGGCTGGAGCAGTGTTTGAAGGCCAGCACATGTGGGAATCCACCACAATGCTGGGATTATAGGAACTTCAGGAGTTTCTTTGCAGGAGGCAATTTCTTAGTATAGATTGAACATTTCAATCTTGAGCAGTGTAACACTCAGACAATTCCAGTTTTGGGATCAAGAACTCCTCCTGCTTTGGATTTGTTTCTGGAGAGGAGGCATAAGCTAAATCTTCTACTGGGAAAAGATACTCTTATATTGGGTTACACTTTCCACGTCTGTTATAGCAGTGGCAATATGATTATATTGCTGTGACTTTGCCAAGCATTTTGCTTCTGTAAATGAGCCCATATGCTCAAAGGGCATTGGAATAAAAGTACTGTGCCATATACAAATACTTGATTTTGTTCACTGCTTGGTTTTGTCTATTCCTGCTTCTCCAACCTTTACTATTAGAGAGGGGAACAAGAACTGAAGCAACTATGGCACCTGAGGCATGTTGAATGGAGAGAAGACTTGTATGATCCCAGCATCTAGAGAAATGGCCCCAGTCAGTCAGAAAGATACTCTCTCCTGATTCCTCCCTCTATCCCAGTGAACTCATTCACCTTTCCAATTGCTTTTTATGAAGGGCTGCTTAAGCATCCACAGAAACATTCATGGGAGGAAGAAAAGAGGCTTCCTCAGGCAGTGCTCAGCAGTAAAGGGTGGTTGAACAGACTTTCTTGGCTGCTGCTGCGGAGGAGGCTTTAGCATGCAAGTCTGGCATTTCTGTTGATGGAAGTAGTTGCACTTAAGTAAAAACTTATAAATTCTTATCTATTCTCACTTTAGAGCCTTTAGATGGATACAGCTTATTTCCTTTCTCCTTTGGCAACAGCTGTGCCTGTGTTGTGGGAAACAGCTTTACTGTGACTCAAACTGCATCTGCTCCAGAGGCATTTCATGCTGCACCAGTGTGCATAAACACAGCTACCACATGCAAACAGACCTCAGTGTCACTCTGTCTTTTGGCAGTGTCAGTTTTTTGCAGCCAGCTGGTTCCAGACTCCAGGATGCAAAGGAAAAGCATATTTCAATCTGTCAGGGCTCTTTCGAAGAAATGATGCAGCTGCATCCATCATCTGCCATGGTGAAGCTTGGATGCCTCCCAGAGACTGCCCTGGGTTTGTTCAACATCCCCCACAGGCTTTGGATGGAGGATGGCTTAGCTTTGTCCATGATGTTTTGTGCTTCTCAGTACTGCATGCTCTAGAGGGCTGTGTGACTGGAAGAGCTTGAACTGTACAAAAGTGTATATGAAGGAGAGAGGAGGCTCCTTCTCAATATGGATAATGAAGAGAGAACTAGGGTGCCTGAAATGGCCCAGTGCTGCAGGGAAGGGTTGTGGTGGTCCTCTATTTTTGTGTTGCTTGTGAGGCTGAAAAAGGACTGATGCCTGGTCTAGAGGCAGCAGAGATTCACCCCCAGAGCTAGAAATATGAGGGAGGAATAAAAGAGTGGATGAACAGGTGAATTTTTCTGCAGATGTCGGCTGCAGTTTGCTGAAAGGGCCATAAAGCATCTGATGAAGAGCCTGTCTGCAGAGGGTCTGTATTTCTACATGCAGGCTGGTGCCATAATTAATCTTTTGTGATTCTGACAGATGCCTGCAGAGGAGCAGAAACAAAAGATCGCAGTCTGACAGTGATTAATGCATAGTTAGTTGTCAGACTAAGAATTTTAGAAGTGGGTAAATAAGCTGTAGTCCAGGCTGTTGACTGTGTTTGAGAAAACTGCAGAGTATTACTGTGGAGGAAACTGTGGTCCAGGACTTGTTTACCACAGTCACTTTTTGTGTTTTGTTATTTGTCTGAAACTACCTTGTTCCCAGAACGGGATGAGAGGAAGGGAACTGGCCATGTGATTTCTGAAACAAAGCTCTGCCTCAAGCCTCAGTTAAGCTGAAAAAAATGGCAAAAGGCACAGCCAATCCCAGCCTGTGTTGCTCCGGCATCCTCATGAGGTATGAAGGTGTCTGGACAATGGCTACTGCCGTCATCAAAGACACTGCAACACCATAAAGCATCTGGGAAGGAGGACAATGTGGTTCTTGTTTTATATACTCGCTGCTGAGGAGGGTTTTAAGGTATCTGAAGGCTCTGCTGTGCTGTGTGGTCTGCTGGAGAATGCTTCGGCCTCGATCCAAGAAAGGCCTCATAGCTGCTGAAGGCCAGGCACTCCCCACTAGGTGCCAAGGCTGCTGCTATGTGCCCGGGGCAAAGGGCAAGGCCTGGCTCCCTGCAGGAGAACTGCCTGGGGGCAGACAATTCCTCACTGAGTGCCTTCCCCACCACAGTGCAGGCTTCTGTGTCTTCTCCCTCTTGCCGTATCTTGGGACTCGCTCTGTCTTCCTCCCTTGAGGCGACTGGGCGGGCTGTTGGGGAGCTCCTAGTGCCTTATAGGGTAGGTAGCATGCAGGATGGGAGCTACCTGGGGCAGCACGTGGAGTCAGGTGCTCCCAGGGAGAGCTTGACTCTTATGCTGCTGCAGAAAAAGGCATTTCTTGGGGGGTGATAGCAGTTAGCACCATGTTTCACATGCAAGCTGTGTCACAGTATGCTCCTAGTGCAGTTCCCAGGCCTGAGGCAGCCATGACAGACCCTGGCAGCACTCAAGTGTGAGCTGGAGTGAAGATGTTTAGACTGGAGCAGCTCTGGACACGTTTGGGAGCAGGTTAACAGCTGCCTACAGAGTCTGACAGCCGAAACAGAAGGCAACAGACAAGTTCAGACACCTCCATGGCTAGGCAGCAGCTGAACAGGAGTACAGAGCTGCCAGATTGCAGTTTTCAACCAAGGTACACAAATTCTGCCAAGACCTTGCTTAAGGTGCCTATGGTATTTGCAGGTTTTGTTTTCATTTTAATGGTGGCAGCCTTTAATCTCTGTGGCTCACGTTCTCCTTGTGTAAAATGAGATTACTGCTGCTTAACCCTGTTTTGCAAAGAGTGCTGCTATCTCTGGGTGAATGTTCTGTAGACAACCACAATATTTAACATACAGCATCTTGCTCTATTACTCTGCCTAATTCTCACATTGGTTTCCAAGCTTCTTAACGCCTGTACCTTGGGTCTGAGATGTTTGTCAGCGAGTCTTTGGAAGAGGGATTTGCGCAGGAGTAAATCTTCCACAGAGGTCTGGGGAAAGAGAATGGCTGTAAGCCATCGTTAACCTTAATTAGTATGACATGAGCAGGGTGGGGGCTGCAGACATCCCTTCACCTCGAGCATCCAATATGTGTGCAGAACCAGTGCTGAAGTATTACAGTCACATATGGCCAGCCAACGTTTGCTCATTTTGTCTTGGGCACCTGAATGGAAGTGCTTTAATCTTTTCATTTCTTGGTATGCCCAAGGAGGTTGTGGAGTCTCGCTCCTTGGAGGTCTTCAAGACCTGCCTGGACATGTTCCTGTGCAACCTGATCTAGATTGACCTGCTTTGGCAGGGGGGTTGGACTAGATAATCTCTAAAGGTCACTTCCAACCCTACCATTCTATGATTCTATGAAATGCTGTTGATAACCTGTGCCTGTCCCATGGAGGTGATGAGCATCATGGTCCAATCCTGCTCCCCTGCCTGCCTGCAGCAGGGGGCTTGTTGGGCCTCTCCTCCAGTCCCAGCTCCCAATTCCAATCCTAAAGTGTTTTATTCTGCTTGCTAAATGTTTTCTCTAGTACTCATGTTGTCATTCACTGTGATTAGTAGTGTCGCATTTGTTTTCCAGAATAATGCAAAGCAAACCAGCCTCCCCAAATTCCACTCCTCCCTGGTATGGCTCAGTGCCTACAGAGACATCCAGACTGCACCATTAAGGGGCTGCTCAAAACCTTCCAGGACTGAGCTCCAAGCCGTGAAAATATGGAGCCCTGTTCTTGGGCTGATGTAAACTGGTACAGCTCCATTGATGTTGATCCAGTTTATACAAGCTGACAATATGACTTAGAGTAAATGAATCATTCTGCTGAAATGTAGCCAGCTCTGAAGCATACCTGTCCCTTGGGGATGTTGAGAGATGAAAGTTGCTTCCACCCTTTTTGGCTAATAATCCACAAATGAGCCACAAATCTGGCATGGAAAAAAGTCTGCAGTGTAACACATGAGTCACTTTACCCACTATAAAATGTCACCAGTTCTGGAGAAAGATGCAGCAGCTGTTTAGCAGAGTGTATCCCAGGTGACAGAGATGGTTCTGTTGCTTACACAGCTCCATAAATGAATGCACTGCTTTCCAAAATAACAGCCTTTCCTTGAGCAGTTTCCAACACAACTGGTTCTGAACCACAGCAGAACTACAGTAAGCCCAATGATGTTGCAAGGAAAGTCCTGACAGCTCTGAGGGCTTATAGGAGCAAGCCCTGCAAAAAAGACAGCATGGTGTCACCAGTGGGGCCACAAGTGCATGGCTGTGCAACAGAAAGGAGACAGGCAAGTGCCAGGTAGAGCGGAGTTACCCCCAATATAGCTCCATCCCCTTAAAACCTCTTTCTGTCTTCTATGGGTTTACAAAATGTGACTGGAAAGCAAAGCTCACCTTTCCTTTTGCTTTCTTGCAGGAAAGGCAAGGAAAAGAAGAATGGCTCCATCTTGCAGTTGCAGAAGTGAGGCCAGAGGAGGTTAACCATAGAGGTTAAAGGCCAGATCTGAAACGTATTTAGGACAGCACAAAATGAGATGCTCCAGGACGAGTTTCCTCACAGGGGCCAGATCCAGCATTGGCTGTACAGCTTTCCCAGAGGGACTTGCTTTACTGCAGGAAGATGCTGTCCAGGACTGTAACATTTCTTACTAGAGCTAAGGTAACATTTTTCAGATTCCCCTGGATTGCAGGGTTTGTGACATCTGGTCATATCCATCTTTTGTCTTTCTTGTTTTTCTTTTTTAAAATTCCCTCTTTTCTCAGGAGAAGCCCAACTTGCAGATGCCAGGAGGATTTTCTCACAATTAGGGGTAGGGCTGCAGGACTACAGGCTCTAAACTCCCCACCAAAAGGGAGAAGGAGGTGGAGCAAGAGGGAAGCATGCTACTAGACACTGTGAGCCTGGGCTTTCCCCAGGGTTGTTTATGTACAAGATTACAGGGTTTTTTCCAAAGTGAAATGCATCAGCAGCCATGCTTGCTGATGGGGCAGGAGCAAGCACTGCCAGTACTGCAAGGCTGTGCCCTAGAAAGAGCTGATTTAAAAGTGGAGTTTATTAACTCCAGATTTTTACAGTGTATCTGGCACACCAACAATAGGGTCTGAACACAAAGAATGGCTTGCAGATATAAATCAGGGGAAGGCATCGCCAAAGGCTCCTGCTTGCCTGAGTCACACACAGCCACTGTGCCAAGTGCCAGCTGCAAAAGGCAGGGAGCCCACAGCTGGGGCACAGGCACTGAGCTCAGGGGGCATTACTGAGTGCTTGATTAGTAAAACCACTAAGAATGGCAATTGCTTTGCTGACTGCAGAGCACAGGTGTCTTAAAACAGTGAGCTTGTACCCTTATAGACAAAGAGAGGTTGGGCCTGCTGGTCAGTTAACAGGGAAAGGAAGAGATGAGTGATAGTTCATGTGGTAGCTCCGTTGAGGAGGGAAAATAGCTAAAGGATTTAGCCCTGATGAAGGCAATGGGGCATTAGTTACCACTTTCTCAACCATCATAACCCTCTGCTCACTTCAAGATATTTAGACTAGATGAAAAGGATGGGAAGGTACCTCCTCCTGCTGCTTGATGCTGTCCCTCAGCTGGAAATAACCATCCCTGTAGGTATGCCAGTGGGGTGAAAATGTGCTTGTACCCTTTGTCTGCACTGGCACAGCATCAGCCTTCCTGCAGGGAAGGGCCTGAGTCTGAGCCTCACCTCGTGTTGCTGCTGCAGGCTTGCACTCTGCCTGGCTGTGGGAGCTTAAAGCTCTTCTAGCTATGCTTGGAAGAGAGCTCTTCATTTTGTGCTATATCCGTAAGAAAGATTTTAGAGCAAGTTGGCTACAGAAATAACAGCTGATAGGATGGGGAAAACAGCAAACAGGTTTGCAAGCAACTGTCTTGCTGTGATAGAATGTCTTTCACCCTTGAACTCCTGTGCAAATGCTGCTTGAGCTCATTAGCTTGTGCAGGGTTTCTAGACCTTAAATGTATAATTGTTTTTTCCTGTCAGGGAAAAGACCATATCTGGGGCCTGATGTTAGATCAGCATTGAAGCTGGAACTTTGGAAACAAAGGTTTTTCACCCAGAAATGATGCTTTAAGCTAGTCCCTCACCCTTGCACTCAGGTAAGGGCTCTAAGATTCTAGCACTAAACAATTTTGTTTCTTTTGCTGCTAAACACAATAGGACTCAAGTGAATGTTTTTTGCCATTCAAGTTTGTCATGAACTTGCCGCTCTTCATGTCTTTGTTAATAACTGATCATCTTGAACCTTCCTATTTTGCTTGGAGTATCAACTTTTCATGGGGATGCTTTCCTGTTTGCCCCCACCCTGTAGGTCATGATGTTAATCTTTGATTAAGACCTTGTTGGTATTTCTACAGAGTAAATACAGTTATCAGATATATTCAAAACTTAAAATTCATGTGAGACCAGCTTGTGTGGGTGCAAGGATGTATATAGTAGAGAGAGGCAGAATAAAAGTTTAGTTATTTTTCTTTTCTTTTTGTGGAGCAGGACAAACCTCCTCAAAAAATGAAGGCTTTCCCACATGTTTTCTATAACTGGCCAAATAAAATATTATGTTTTAAAGCATTCAGGGTCAGAGAAATAACTTAGGTTCTGGACTTAGCGTTTTTTTCTTCTTCATAGTAGCTTATGCTGCATAATAATCTTTAAAACTATGCATGTGGGAGCCCAGATCCTGACCCTCATTGCATCTGCTCTGCACTGCTGCAAAAAATGCAGAGCAGGCAGAAAGGTAGCTTAGCTGGATTGCTGGAGATTACCCTGACCCAGTTTGTCAGCTGTGGTGCAAGAGACTGGGTGCTGTGGCCAAAGTACAGCAGAAAGAACAGAATTTCTTGTGATACTTGTCTATTTGGGGATATGTTGAGTAGGATTGTGAATATCCCCTTGTTATCGGCTCAAGTGTGAGGTGATCCTTAACTACTCTCTGCAGGGCCCTGGTGCTTGGCAGCAGCCAAAACTATGCCTGTGACTGTTTTCTGGGCATATGTGTCACTGCCTTATGAGAAATGTGTTACATGAAACACAGCTTTTCACAGTTTTTTTTTCATGTGTGTTTTTCGTACTGCAAACTTCAGAGAGTGTTTCATTACTTGATAGTGATCTAGAGCAAGCACAGCAGCTGAAGTATTCCTGCTCTAGTCATCCCAGTGACCGAGCCTGGGTACAACCACATGCAGGTCTGTCATGAAGCCATCTCCTGTAAATGTTTCCTGGAGTGTGTTTTCTTTTCTTTTCAAAAGCATGGGCATTTGCTGTATTGGAAGGCCACCCTGATGTCTAATTGCTGGTGGCTACAAGCAATGGAAACTTCTTCTGTGTTTAAATGGAGAAAATCAAACTGGAGTGGGCTGGAGCTACTCACAGAGCATGCTGTGTTTGAATAACCCAGTCTTTTTCTTCAAAGACTCTGAATAGATTGATTTATACAGCTTTTGTCACTGTTTAAAATTTGTATCTTGTTTTAATAATAATTCATTCTTGGCTAAGTTATTTAAGAAAAAGGAGTCTGCATTGAGTTTGTTCATGATTATCCACCTCTGCAATTCCAGTTTTCCCTATTCTCCATTTTCTCACAAATCAACAATACTCTGAGCTTTCCTCAGTGGCATGGGTTCTAAAACAGAACAAGGAGGAAATTTCAGTTCTCATTACAGTGTAATATTAAAAAGCATACTTTTTCCTTCTGTAGCAATGGAGAAAAGATTGAAAATGAGAGCTGAATATAATCCCCAGGCTCAGGGACCAGGACACAATGAATAAAGAACACAAAATTCCTTGAGATATTTTGTTTGCTTGGATTTTTCTGTTTTTAAACCAGAAATAAATAGGACTTCAGATGCCTCACTTGCACATTTATGCTTAGCAATGGGCAATGCTAGGATCCTGTTGAATACTACAGGACAGCTGCTCAAAAGTTGTTCAGTGTTTTCCATCATCATTAGTCCTTCAACCGACACAAGGTCCTTCTACTCCAGTCCACTTTCTCTTTGATTTCATTGGCTGAAGCCTGGAGAACTCAGCTGTGTGGGGGAACTTCCTTCGAGTTCGCTTGTGTTACTTGTGCTTGTTTGACCCAGAGGAGCTTGCAGGATAGGCACCTAATGATTTTGACAGGCATTTTCTTCCAAGACAGGTGGCCATCCTGTCTCCTCCAGGACCTGATTGCTGCAGGATATGAACAGATTTTCTTGATGCACCCTTCCAAAACTGGGAAATGGATGTCCACATTTGATAAAATACTATCCTGCTTTGAGGACTGCTGGTGGTGGTGAACCTCCTTGCCCTGCTGGCAGACTTCCTGGCAGTTCATGCATGGTGCTACTGCCTGATTGCCCACCTGACTTGTTCAAAGGGAGCAACCCTGATTTAGGCAGACCTGCTTGAGCAGGGGCATTGGACTAGATGATCTTTAGAGGTCCCTTCCAACTCCAACCTTTCTGTGTGTCTACTAGCTCTGCTTCTCTACCTGCTGTTTATAGTGAAGACAAGTGTGTAAGCTCATTAATCAGCCTCCAGCCACACTGCCCTGATTCCATTTATAGAGTCTTGACTCTCTATTCCTTTTCACAGCCTCCAC
Organism: Colius striatus; assembly: GCF_028858725.1. Classification (NCBI taxonomy): domain Eukaryota; kingdom Metazoa; phylum Chordata; class Aves; order Coliiformes; family Coliidae; genus Colius; species Colius striatus. The sequence goes on from NC_084760.1 coordinate 111,550,414, forward strand.
CTTAGTCACTACACCGTTCTTGATATCTGGGCTTTGTTTTTATTTAAGCTTGGAATTGATAAAGCATGAGAAATGAGGAAAATTCAGAAAGGCAGACCAACATCCACAAGCAAAGTGTATGTGGGGTACCTTTAATGTTAGACTACTTGGCCTAAAATGTATAAGCAGAAGGCTGACAGAAAAGCTATTGCATTAAATGAAATAGAGACAAATTACTCTAGAAAGTTAGAAGGTACAGCACAAACAAGCAGGAGCTCTTTCATCCTCTTGGGATTTCCTGTGTTCTGCCAGCAGCTGAGATAGCTTTCCTGGCCTTAACACCAGTCAATCCAGTGCTGATCCTTGGCTACCAGCCTTTCAGGGAGTACCACAGGCACAGGAGGAAGGAAAGTGACATCAAATCTAAGTCTCCACAGACTTAATTTAGTTGCCTGAAGGTATGGAGAGGCACTTAGTGGCCTTTCAAAAGTTTTTCAGGAGACTGGAGGGAGAGAGGAGGAAAATTCTTATCTCAGGGATTGAGGCTGAAGAGCCTGACCCACCTTGAAGCCTTGGAAAACCCCACCAGGCACCTCTCTCTGTGTTGAGGCTCTTAAATATCTTGGAAAATCTACTGCAGAGTAGTCATTACTTCTGTTGCATAGTTTCTGACCACCCAAGGCTGGGAACAGAGTCTCAGCAGAGTTCCTTCTTGCTATGCAAAACTTCTCCCATACCACTGTGGTGTGAGGGATGTACAGATCCCAGGGAAGGCAAATTACTCCTCCAGCAGCCTTTTCCTAGTTGACACTGATTCACAATAGGGCTGCCAACAGCAGCTGGAGAGTCCTGATCATGGAAAACAATATGTCAGTTGCCTGAGTTGGTGTTGATTCTTGAATCCTTTGTCTGCAACCTAATGTGTTGCAGCATTGCTTAGAGATGAGATTGTATTACTGCTGCTTTTGTTTTACTCTTGCTGGTTTGGAGCATGGGGTCTGTCTGGCCAGGTCCAGAAAGAGCTGAGAAAATGGACTGGCTTGCAGTACTGTTGGACCTGCACAGACCTTTAAGTCACTTGTATTTATGTAAGTGTTTCTGTCTCTTTCTACATCTGAATTTTAAACATCCATTATAAGGCAATACTGCTTTTAGTGGCAAGCCAAGTTTTTCTTCTAAAACACATGTTCCCTAAAGCCTTAATGCTTTATTTCCTTTGTTCTGATTTATTGCTGTTGCCTTACCACATGTGCTAGGCACAGAGGAGAAAAAGTACCAAAACCAGCAAAACAGCCCTCGCTACCCCCTCCTCAAACCACATACGTCAGGATTAACACATGAAATCTATTATATCAACAGAATCAACAACGAATTAACTTACCTCTAATTTCCTCCAAGCAGATATGCCGATGAAGAGTGAGTGTAGGTTAATTATATGAAGATTATGGTAAACCAAATGAGAGCTGCTGTGGGGAACTGGATATTGGGAATATTGGGGTAGTCACTAAAGCTGGAGAATGATAGGAAGATGAAAACAGAGAAGTTGTTGACTGCTTTCTAAGTAATGATTCAGTGGGTATCAATTTTTATGTGCCTTTTATCAATACCTAAAATGACCTTATTTGTCTTCCACGAGATAAAGAGTGCATTTTGGTATCTCAAGGTAAGCATCACCAGCTGAAGCATGCAATTGCTGATCCCTTGGGGGAAAAAAAACTTTCAGAAACTGGGTGTTACTATGAAGTTTGTGGAGATCTTTGAGATAGTCAAATTCTATCAAAATTTGCACTCTTGGAGATTGTTCTGCCTTGACAATAGCAGAAGGCTAAATAATTCAAAATGGTATTTATATTAAAGATAGCTACATGTTTTCCTCCTCAGATGTGAAGCAATAATGCAGAAGTTGAGCTGTGGACATGAGTCAGATGGACCGCATCAGAGAAAAACTGTTTTGGTACTATGGAGTGTTTGGGGCACTCAGCTCCTGTACCCTCAGACACACCTGGGAAATGCCTGAGTCCATACCCATAACTGGTTTTGGTTTAATTCTGCAAAAATGTACCTAATCATATTGATGTTTACAGTTCATTGAACATGTATCAGCTGTCTGGTGTCTTGGCCATGTCTTTGACAGAAGGTCTCTGTCACCTTTAAGACCATAGTGGAAGCCATGACTGACCTGCTGCATTATCTAGAAGGTTTTCCAAAGTATACTTTGTGCAAAATCCCCACTGGCTACTCTCACAGCTGTGTTTGGCTATGCTTACGTACCAAGAGCAGAGCTGCTGGCTGCTTCAGGCAGTACCCATGAACCATGTCAAAGTGGCTGCCACCAGAATTGCCCAGAATTTGAGGATTTTGTGAGGTGGTGATTGCCACTGAGTTCGAAGACATTGGGATGAAGCCTCTGTTAGTAGACAGGCTGTATACTCTCAGTGACAGTGCTAGTGGGGTAAGCTGGGATATGCTTTCCTCAGAGATCACCACAGGCTTTAGAAAAAACAAAGTGGTGAAACACATTGTGTCCCAATGCTCTATGAACATAAAGGTCAAATAAAATGAAGCAATCACAAGGGAAGGGATGTCCTTAGAGAGGGCAACACAATACTCACCTTCTTAATATTTTCCTCCTTTCTGTAAACCACCTGGATGGTGGCTCACCGCTCTGTTGGGTATGTTCACATCTTTGAGCTGATGTATCACAAGCTGATTTCCTTTACTTGTGTTTTCCCTGTGAGGCAGGCTATTGAAGCTCGCTATATTCAAGCCTGTTAAGTGTGTTAGTTAACAAAGGAGAGCATTCAAAGGCCTGCTCAGAGGCGTATTTCTCTCCCCCCCCCCCCCTTTTTAAATGGAAACCAGCTTTCCTAGCATAACGTTTTTCAGAATTTACTCCCTTGAAACCAGTATGAGGCAACAGCAGTGTTTGCAGCTAGTTGCAACATCTCATCTTGCTAGATGGAGGCACATCATGTTACAAGTGGTGCTGCTGGCAAAACCTCTGCGAAGGAAACCTACTGAGACCTGTCTAGCTGGGGGTTGTTAACTCATCTGAGGTGAGCTAGAGGCCCAATTTCACTTGGTTTCTTTGAAGAATGAGCTGTACATACTCGAGCCAAGTTCAATGAACTGAAGCCTCAATAAACCTAGACCTGAATTTGAGAGAATTTGAGCCAAAGGTTGGTTTCAATCAAAACTAATTCAGTCTTTGACCCTGAACCAACAAAGCTTTCTGATTTTGAAAATCTTTTGAGAATCCAGTTGAGCCAGGAAGTCAGAGACAGTGATGTCCTAGAAGCTCGGTGCTGGTCTGTAAGTCTCACTTAAATCCTAAAGGCAAGATCAAATCCTAATATAAAAGATTTCATCACTCCTTTGATGAAACTTGTTGGACAAATACTGTAAAATATGTGTCACTGAGCATCTTTATAATCATAATAATCAAAGGACTTTAGATTCTTTGCAGGTTCAAGCAAACAGTGCCTAAAGCAGTTTACTTAGTACCAGTATCCAATAAATAATTTGTGTTAGGATGGCTTGTTGAGGTTCTTAGAAGCTTTCTAAAGGGCAAACTCTGTTTTGTTCTGGGAGGGAAAATGCTCATGAGAAGAACTTTTTCAGAAACACTTAAGAGCATTGAGCTTTTTTTTTGTTTTGTTAGAAAACAGGAAATGAATTTTAGCTCTGCAGTTAACTTGATTCCTTAAGTGACTTGCTTTCTATGATCACTTGTGGGTTTTGGAATGCTACAGAAATTATCTGAGGGCATTTTCAGCACTTCAAAATTAAAATCAAATTGTTGAAGTTGTGCCAGCATTTAAATGAGAATTTTCTTTAAACAAACACTTGAAGACTTTCAATATTTTTTAATCACAAGAGCATTCTTAACCCAAACACCTTTGCTTTGTGTTTTTTTTTTCCTCAAGTATCCAGTTTGCACTGCTAAAACCAGATGTGCCTGAGGATGTAATCAAATTCAAGATCTTTTTAGCCAAAAACTAGATGAGCAAGGAGTGCTAGTTTTTCACACAGTAGAAAGATGTAAGTGGGTGTAACTGCAAATACCATCTCTCCCTCTGTGCTTGCAGAAGTGTCTGTGCAGCACTGCCAGTGCAGACTTCCGCTGTGTTTAGAAGGGTCAGGTGTGGGGTTGACCATCTGGGGCCTATGCAACTCATGGCTGCGAGCGGGGACTAGCAGAGGCAGGAGATGCCTGTAAAATTTGCTGCTGTGCAGATGCACCGATATTGAGCTTTCCACACAGTAGAGATGAAAGAGCCACAGGAGCTGCAGCAGATTAATGAGGGAGGATTAGCACGGCCCTTACGTTTTTGGTTTTGATGAGTTTATACATGGTTCAGGAGATATTGCAGTCAGTCTGGGTAACAGAGGCAGCAACTAAAAGTAAGTACTGGAGCTTCCACACAGAGGTCTTCAAACACTCAGGATGTGTCTGGCTCTCACTCTTTTTCCAATGCAATGGGGTTTATCTTATCCTGAGGTGTTTCATAGCCTCTGAGGCACAGGTTGGGCTTGAGCTGCAAATCATAGCAGCCAGAAGCTGCCCTGTATCCTGCTGTAGAAACCTGGAAATCCAGGGACTGGAATTTCTGTCAAAGTCCATCTAGGCTTGTACCTCACCCCTAACAGAGGTCAGCAGCAGCCACTTAAAAGAACAGTTTAAAACCAGAATATTTGTGTGACAAAGTCATTCTTTGATGCTCTCTGCTAACTCTGGGTTTTTTAGGAGCAAAGGATTTCCATGGCACCCTGACTCTGTCCTTCTCTAAAAAGACCCCAGGCCCAGTTCCAAGTTTAGGCTCTGAGTGCCAACCCTGCTTGCTCATCCATGGCCTAAGCTTTCTAGCAGTGATGTGTGAAAGCCTGCCCCTGAGTGCATGGGCTCCTCTTGGAGAACAATTGCTTTGCCTGGGTGAACTTTAAATACCTTGCTCTAGCCCTAGGCAGGTGTTTGGTTACAATTGCTGGGTGGTAGCTGGCTGTGAGAATGAAGAATTAAATCAATGTCTGTAAAAGCAGTGGTTGGGTTTGTTTTGCATCAATTCGAAGGTGGAGTTTGGAGAAGGAAAACACCTTCAGGTAAAGAAAGCTAGTCTAGTTGATGCCAGCTGAGGATGTGATCCATTATTATTAACCTCTTTGATAGCCCAGGAGGACTGAACAGGATGTTTCTCCTTTGGAGGCCAGAAGTAGAACTGCTTGAGGAACATGTATCCGGCTTTGACAGTCTCTGTCTGTGAAGGAGCCTGAAAACAGTTCCCCTCAGCAACACAAATTAATTGCTCTTATCAACTAACTGCAGACCTTGTGCATTGGCAGAAAACTAAAACTCTTCCTAATGACCCCAGTGACACATGCTTCTCAATCAGCTGCAGGTCAGGAAGCCAATACTGTATGTGTGCTTTCAGAAAGGATATGGAGCAGAAAGCATCCCCTGTAGGGATCAGGCTGGGGTTTTTATCTTTTGGGTACTATTGGTTACACTTGCTCCATCACCAAATTCTTTTAACAAGTGCTGTCATTTCTTTGCTGCAATGGACATGAGTAAGTAGAAGTGACCGTGCAGCACGTGATCCCAAGACTTTGATGTGTTTCTCCAATAGATTGGATTTTCTGGCATGCATTTGGAGATTAACCACATTACAGAAGGTTCTCTACAAGATAAATTGCCTATAAAAAATGTTCCAATGTTCCCAACTTTCATAGCCTTTTCCTGCAGCAATAAGTAAACTCTTTAAATAGCTAGTAGCAAGGGAAATGTTTTAAGAGACCTTTCCATATCTGTAACCTTAACAGTTACAACACTGTGACCTAGAGAAGCTACAAGCCATGAAGAGTCACATAAAATGTTTTCAGCCCTATGGTCCTAGCAGTCCTTCAAACCAGGACACCAGAACTCTTCTCCAGTAGCTGTGAAGGTAACTCTGTTACCTTCTGCTGGCTTCTGTTGAACTATCTGGGCCTGGCTAGGGCTGGAACTGCAGAGATGTGAGTGGGAATAGGATCTCCCAGAGGCTTATGCTGGCTTGGAAAAGGATGTAGAGCATGTCCAAATAAGAAGAGTCTGGAGGGAGTTTGTGATGGTCTGTTATTTCATTATTAGCCAGGAGATGTGAAGTATCCTCTTTCAGATAAGCACATTTCATGCTTTGCCTGAGACAGCAATTGCTTCTTGTAAGACTTAGCGTTTCTGGTAATTTAATGAGTTAGCCTTACAAATTAACTGCATCAGTAATCAGAATGCCCTTTTACAAGTTCCACAAGCATGTTTTAGACTCCTGATGAAGCCAGTAGCATGCTGGACTTTTATAAGGAGAAAGACTTCCAAAAGAATGCAAGTTATTTCTGGCATGTTGTATTCTCAACATGTCAAGGAAACATGGATTATTTTTACACAAACAGGCAAATCAAAATGGTTCCTTAGCAAGCTCCCATGAGTATTCTTGGGCCCTGAAAAAGAAAAAAAAGTAACCAACCCAAAAACCAGAAGAAACATCATTGCTTCTGAATTAGCTTTCTTAGATGAATCGAGTTGTCTCACATTCAGAAATTCATTTGCACCAATTTGGACCTCTGAGGAATGACAGAGAGAGCGAGCAAAGGATAAAACAAGGGAAAAACAATGACTAGGAATTAGCTTGGGTATTTGATCTTTGAGTAGACTTTTTTTCTTTTCCTTACTGTGAATTTATCATCAAACATAGACAGTGACAAACTGCAGGCGTTTTTGGAAGTTCTTTGTAATAGCTGTTAACTGAAAGGTGATGTGTTAGTGTTGAGAGGAAAAGGATCTCTGGAGCTGAACAGGCCTGTGTGGAAAGAACATGCCAACATCTTGCTGAAAAGCACAAAGCAGTGCAGCAGCAAGATTCCTGGATTGTCCTAAACTCTCTTGATATTGCAGCACACAGATCAGGCTATAGGCTTTGCAAATGTTGGAGGATGTTTTGGAACTCTCTATTAAGGATTACAAATGCTGACGGCAGTTTCTAGGCAAAGGCAATTACATATCACAGCTATAGCCTCAGCTCAGTGTTTTATGTTTGAGCTGGTGTTACTGTGTAGGTTCTGATACATTAAATTACCTCAGACAAAACCAAGTTATGACACTCACCAAAGCTGAGTCCTGTGATTAAGGGTAAAAACGTACAGCCTGGTCTCCGCATTTTTTCATTTCAGTACAGAAAAGTACATTCCCACACAGTGAAGGGTCTTCTTAACAGAAAAGAGATGTAAAGCTTGCATCAACATTGATAATTAACCTGCATCTTCATCCACAGTTACTTCTCTGTGTAATATTTTTACTGGTTCAATACTCATGTTGAAATTCAGGAGCAGCACTCACTGTTTGGGCTTGGTGGAGATGTAGCGACCTATGTCAAGGTTCATTTTGGCTCAGTATGATTAATGCTTACATAGATCAATGTCAGTAATTATCAATAAGTATACTTTTACTTAGTGTGAGAGTAGTTATTTTACAAATACTTTATCCCAGGAAATAGAAAAGGGAAGAGGGCTTTTTTGTGCTGTCAAAACCCTCTAGCAGCTGAGTGCTTTTACAGATATATTGTTGACTAGTGCAATAGAGAGCAGTGTTTCTGTGTGGTGTTCCACTGTATCTGCATGAAATGAAAGTTAACACTGCCTTCACTTTTGGTGGGGGGGTTTGTAACCTTACACTCAAAATTTGTCCTGTTTCCTCTGACAAGAAGCAGCTTTGAATGTAGTGCCAGCACAACAGCAGAGTGAAGCTGAGGCAAGTACCTCTATTACAACTAATAGGTGATACTGTTATTTTCTGGTTTTCATCTGAATCTCTACTCCTGATAATTTGAGCTAAATCCTAAGTTTTGGATTTTTTTTTTTAAGCAGAACATCCAGCAAGTTAAAACTCAGCAGCACAAGGAAGTCTAAGATGGGATGTGCTTCAGCTTTTTCCTGCTGAGCAACTGTTTACGAATTGCTGCTAAAAAATGTCAGAGAGGATGGTCTTTGCTGTGCTGTCACATGAGCTGATACAGTGCAGGACCTGCTTAGCATTCTTGAAGGGAAATTATCCAGTGCTGCAACTCACAATTTATAATTGGTTGCATATTAATATCCAAAAAAGGCAATAAAATCTACTGTGTGTTTAAAAGAAAAAAAAAGTAAGTAGGAGTATTATAAGCTGAGCCGTGAAAATCTGGAAGACTCCTTGGCTAGAGCAGAGCTGTGTGCAGTGCTGTTTCTCCCTTAATTATAAATCATCTCCTTCCTTCAAAGAAGGATTTTGTTCAGTGTTTGTGTTAATTTTAATCTCACAAACGTGATACGCTCTTGGAACCTCTCCCTCATGTCGTAATAGCAAGACATGCTGCCTCTTTTGTCCCTGCCCTTTGGGAAACGCACAGCTACTGCTGCTTGTCACTGCAGCCCTGGGCTTGTTGCTATCCATATATCTCCCTTTAAAGGAAAAGAAAACAGAACAAACCCCAACAGCAGCATTTTTTCCCCCCAGAGTTCCCTTTTATTTGTAGTGTTTAAGCTAGACTATGTAAGTGCTTCATGAAAATCAGGGGTTTAAAATGTATAGTGCTGCATTGTAGTGGAAAGCTTGTTATTCAGCACACTAATTATTTCTGAGTCACAGTATTTATGAAATGTCATGTAATAACTGTCTCACCACAACACAAAGTAAATAGTGCAAAATCAGGCATTTTATGATTGTGACATTTTTGTATATAAACATATCCCTGAGTCTCTTGGGGAGTGTGCTACGGGGAATTCAATAATATTTTTATGACTTCTAAAAAATGACATTGTATTTCATGATCTGCAATACTCCATACGCATACTCCATGTTGCACGTGATATTACAGCCTCAGTGGCTTGTAATTACAAGTGTCAGCTGCAAAGAGAAAATGTACAAAGGCTGGTTTGTGAGATGGAGGGGACAACGTGGTAAAACCTTACAGTGCACATATCAATGCCCTTGGGACAAGCTGTAATTTGTGCAGCTGGGCCATGCTGGGACACCAGAATTCACCCTAAGCTGTTTTCATTTGAAGATGAGTTACAAAGCCCTTGCTGACAGAGGCTTTCTGGCCAGTGCTTGCCACAAGAGGATAAATTTGGGTTTTTGTTGAGCCTTGTGGAAACGACCCATTAGCTTGAGAGTAGACAGGAGGCCTTCAGTGTATGAGTGACAAACTGAGAGTGAGTACAGAGATGTAGGAGGATGAGATGCTGCAGCAATTGGGCATTTGAGTAGTCCCACGTGGTCCCTGAGAACAATAGGTGGATACTTACCAGAATATGTGATTTCATAAGATATTGTACATAAAATCAAGCCTTTTGTGCACCTTTGCAAGCTTGATTGGTGTTAGAAAAGTCATGGGTCATGTGTATGAATGCTGGCAGAAGTGTCTCAGTATAATTATCCAACACCTTTCTGGAAAGGGGCAAGTGGTGATGAAGCAGCCTTGGCTGATATGCAGCTGGTATTAGCAGCCTCCTGGAGACCTGGCAGCATGTCAGAACTTCCAGCCTGCTCAAATCCTGCACATGGGTACAGGATGGGGACCTGAAGCCGTGGTGGACCTGCCTAGGTCCTGCTTAGTGTAAGTTTACAACTCTTGGCAGACTCGGGTGACACATCCTTTCATGTTTCACCTGTGAGCATTACAAAATTCCAAGGAGTGTGATCTACCTTACATTTTGCTGAAAGTGGTGAGATGATTTTCCTTCTCCATAGCAGGATATAGTTTTCTTCATTTCAGAAACAGAGCCAGTCTTCAGGCTATTTAACCATAAATCTGGTTTATTTTTTTCTGTGAGCTTTTATGCTTATTATGAGTCTCAAAGCCTTGCAGAATTATGATTTCCTTGAACTAAAGCTGCATGGAAAGTGAAATTTTGTTAACAAAATGAGGGTGAAATAATGATTTTTACCATTCCAGGTGCATGGCTACTTTGACTTCTTTTTTGTTCCAAGTGCAAGAAATGTACCAACAACTGGTGCTGAGAGAGGTAGGAGGCTTTCACATATCTTTAAGACTCCATATTGTATATCTTTTATGACTTCTCTATAAATAAAAACAGCTATTGAGAATGCCTCTGGCTATTATATCCAAGGATAAATGTTTGAGGTACGTGAGAGATGCTAGGGGAATCGTTAAGCCTCCAGGAGAAAAAAAAATGCCCTGAGATCCATTTCCTGATTCAGTAGTGATGTCCTCATATCATATAAAATGTAATATGATTATCCATGGCTCTAATAAAATCTTGCTTTTTCTACCAAGCTTTCATCTATAAAAATCAAATTTGTCTAGCACTGGTCTGCATTTTGGAAGGGGTAGGGGTTTTTTTGGATATGGATATGATAGTAATCTTTTATGGTATGTTAATACAGGAGAACAATAATTTGTTGCATTTTATTCACACAGAACCAATCATCTGGGATATTTGCATAGTAATTGTCATTGTCCTTCATTGTCACAGGACATTAGCTAATGAATTTAAGCTGTACTTGGCTCTTGCTCCAATAAGAAAAGCACATTGGAGATCTTGTAGCCTTGGCATTTTGTAAAACCTTTCAGTGGATTTTATTTTAGTCTTACTGAGGTGATGCTGCCATAGATTGAGGGATGCATCATGATTTTGCAGAAAGCAATGAGGTCAACATTGTCTGATGTAGTGGGTCAAGCAAGCTGAAGTGCATCTACAGTTATTAAAGTTGTCAGATGCCAGAGCCTCTTTGTTTGGTTCCTTAACTTCTCAGGCCTACTTTTGTGACTGTTCCAGGTTCATCTTTTGGGTTGGAAGATTTGCTAAACTTGGTTCAGCTATTCTAAGATTCATGCTAGGGAAAATAAGTAGTATGGGCAATGCTTTAAATAGGCAATAGAAGCCATAACTGTAAGTTGAGCAGCTTTACCACCTTTGCAGTTTGCCTTCTTGACTGGAAGGCTGGCAAAAGAAAATCCTGTGATGAAAGAAGTGCTCACACTGTCCTGAGAAAATCCACTCACATTCTGGCTATTTGCAGAAAATGATCATGTGCAAATGCATGGCAGAATTTGTTTAGTGATTGTTCCTTCCCCAGCAAAATGATTTTACCTTCTGGAAAGGGAACTGCACTAGAAATCACAAAACATACGTTGCAAGTCTTTTATTTCCTATTGACTGGTAGTGTACCTTGGTCCATCACAATGTGCCTGAGTATTTTAATATGAATTTAAAAGGTGGGTAAGCATTGCTATCCTCTTGCTACAGACAGAACTAAGAGGCTGCATAGGGTAACCTTTGGCAGAGCTGGGAAGGAATACCACTTTCAGACCTTTAATCAGATTGGTTCTCTACATGTGTCAGTAGTATGCTTGGCTGGGACTCCACTGCTCTTCCCACAGACCAGAAGGAATATAGGAAGCCTCTTCCTGCAGCTCCATCTTCCCTCAGTTGTCCTAGGCCAGCTCTTGGGGAGCTGTTGCTGTTGCACTGGGCACCCACATCTGCAGGCCCTCAGGCACTGCAGAGTGGAGCTTCTGAGCCACAGCTCAGAGAAGCAGCAGGATTGCGCTGTGGGGTACCAGCTGCTGCAGCCTCAAAGGAGGCACTCTGGCTGCCAAGCCATACTGTACCACAGCAGCTCCAGAGCTACACTGTCCTTTTCCCCATCTGTGTCACAGCTGGGAAATGACACATCATTCCTACTGCTTCATGGGTTTTGCCTACTCCCAGGAAAGACACAACCCATGAGTTCAGTTGGATTGCTGCCACCTTTGGGCTGCCAGAATGATGTGCAGAACAGCAGGAGCCAGAAACAAAATCTAAACCACTGTGCTGAGCATCTTAGTCGTATGAGAAAAAGGACCTGAAACTTCTGGGCCTTACTTTGTATCTGAACTTTGAGCTCATGGATGTTTTGGGTTTGGGAGAAGAATGGATGGTGTGTGATACACATTTGCTACCTGCAGAGACTCTCAGGAGAGCGGTTGTGTAATTCTGCATCTGTTCAGGGATTATTGTTTCTGCACAAGCTGCAACAACACAGCATTCAAGGGATAGCTGTGGCAAAACAGTGATCAAGTTTTGTTGTGTCATGTAGAGAGAGATGGCGCCAGACAGCTGGCAGCCCAGGCTATTTCACCTGCAAAGTGGAGTGAGAAATGAGTTGGGACTGCCACTCAACAACAGAGGCAACATTTGCTCCCTTACCTCTTTTCATCTCCATAACCAGAGTGTGAGGTTTCCATGGCTTGTGGACCCCCATTTGATTGTACTGTCTGCCTACTCAGGCAAGTGCTTTAATAGACAGGGCAGGAAGTGTTCTGAATGCGATAGCCAAAAATGTGATGCTTTGGTGTAAAATGAGCATTGCTTGCAGCAGAGTAAGTAACTAGAAAACTTTGATGCTGTGAGGTATGCAGAGGGCAGGTGCCAGAGAGCAGCAATCACCCATTTTTCTAAACCACAACACTAACAGCCCTACTGACAGAGGTTGATTCGCACTAGAAGTAAATTCAATATGCATGAAAGGACTCTTGTTCTTCTTTAGCAGCGAGCATAAAGAAAGACTGTCAGACAAACTAATCTCTCTCTGGTAGTTTTCTTTTCAACATCATTGAACTGTCATTTCTCCTGGGCTTTGCCAAAATGTTTGATATATCTGTTGTTTCCCAAAACAGATGGATTTTGCTAGCTTGGATGATACAGGAATTTTTGCCAGTGAGAGAGAGGCTGAGATTCCTTTACCAGCCTCTTGCTGTTATTGTGTAGGTCCTTTGCTGAGCTCCAGAGATCTTGTTAGAGAAGATTTCTTGGTGACTGATTAAGTTGCATCTCTGAGTGCAGCTGTGGAATCAGTCCCAGCACTTGCTTTGGGACCCACATTTACTGGGGTATTGGGATCTTGCTTTTTCTGGAGATACACATTTACAGTCCCAGATCTTTAATTTCAAAACTAGTGATTCAAGATGGCCCTCAGCACCACTGTGTCACCTGGCTGCAGTTACCAAGTAGCCCAAAGTACAGATTTGCTTTTTTTTTTTAATCATCCCTCTACAGAGCTGGCAAAGCATTCACTCCTTCTGGGCATGTGTGAACAGTCAGTAAGATTCCTAAAACTATTCAGAGGAAAAAAAAAACCCTCTGAATGTCCCTTCCCAAGCCTGTGGATGAAAGATAAGCTCCATTGAGGAACCTTCTTAGCTGAGGACTTGCTGAGGAGTCTGCCATAGGGACACATAGTCAGTAAGGCTGCATGTCCTCCACAAGCTCTTGCAGGAGAATTTAGCAAAAAAAATGAGATTCTGAAGTAAGGAAAACTGGAGAAGCCCAAACACCACCATGATCTAGCAAAACAAGTCCCACATCCCATCTCTAGTGAGGTCTAATGTGGAGGTTTTTTTCCCATTTGTGCTTCAGACATCCACTCCCTAAGTTATCCTGGATATCGATACCACTGCAGAATTTAGGTTATTACCTTTGGTGTTTAATGTACCCTTTTTTCCCTTGGGGAAAGTGGGTTTGGAGTCCTCAGGGCAGCCAGTGAGCCTGTACAGATCTGGAAAGGGATGAAGAATGGTGGTCCCATTCTGTAGCTTGGCGTGATTGGCTCTGTGTGTAAGTGAAAGCACCACACGAATTAGTCAGCAGTTGCTATATTTTTTTCTCCTCCTAGTGTAGGGCTGCCAACATATAAAGTAGGCTGAGTTTTGGGCTGTAAGAATTAATTAATGCTTTGTTAGAAGCATTTAATGACTGAGCAGCAGCAGGATTTCAGTCCACACTCCTTGCATATACACAAAAATGCTCTCTTTACCATCATACCAGGACCACCTGCAAGAGGTATGTTTTCTGCATGATGGATGTTCTGTGGAGGACTCAGTAAGAAAACTCACACCATTTTATATGAGTGAAGTTGAACACAGTGTTGCCCCATGCAGAATTTTGAGAGCTAACAGTCCCCGTGTTCTCTGACAATGTGAATTTAATATGTACAGTTCAAAACCATTACAGGGAGATTAGGGATAACTTAAGGTAATGCACTCAGCTAAAAATAACTTGCAACACCATTTAAATCCATGTGGGTTAATCTGGACATACTGAGGAGCAGTTTCTGAGCCTGGAATTATCTAACTTGGCTATAATTATTTTGTTTCATTTCCAGATTAACTGGAGATATTTATCTAAACTGACTGGCTGCTGAGATTTTAAAAGCAGGAGCTGAAAACTTTGCAGTGAGTTTTACAACACAATTAATTGCTTGTCCTTTCAAGACCGAATGTCTCCACACCATCTCACACCTGCCCACACCACAACCAAAGACTGCAAACACTTGTCCACTTGTATGTCTTGCATATGTGAGGGGCCTGTTTTCATTAGCTATAACTTTGCTAACTATAAATGTTCTGCAGGATGAAAGCCACACCACATATACATATTCCTGTTCTGCACTTTGAGATTCTTTTCATCAAGTTCTAATATCCTATCATATGATGTTTGGGATTCTGGTTGCACAAGTTGTTAGATACAAATTTCCTTGTAGTCTGGTCAGAGCACCAGTTTGCATAATAGATTGTCGTATCACATCTGCAAGGTAATTGTTTCTAGACAGGCTTCCAAGAAGGCTTCAGATTTGATCTATGATGGTCTGTGTATTGCTAATGTCTGTACTCCAAGGAAATGTACCTCTGTGACTGATGTACTGCATGGATGACTGATGATGTAGATCCAAAGCTAACTAAGCGTTCTCTTTAAAGGCGACATATGATATTATATTTGGGCAAAGAGGAATTTCCTGCATAATCTTTGGAGACAGCTGTATTACATTTTATGATCCCTCTGGCATTTATGCAGAGTAACAGAAATACAGTTAAAAGGCTTTACATTTTTCCAGTTCAGGGTTCTGACTGCATGTCCAGCTACTCATTTTCTAATAAACAGGATCTCAGCAGAAAAAAAAACGTATGGGCTGTACAGCTTTCACTCCCTGACCTTCCCACCTTTTCAATTTGCAGTTTACTAAATGCTTCCATGAAGCATCTACAACTGATTAACCAGAGATTTGACATACCCTTATCATGTTGAATTGGAGGTGTGTGTATGGCAGCAAGGAAGCAAGTCTTCCTCTGAACTTGGTCCATCTCTTATTTTCTTCCATAACTCTCTTCTAAGAGAGGTCTTTCTATTTCTAATCTTTCTCTGTGGAAGAACAAGTCTTGCTTTCTCACTTACGCTGCTATACCTATCTGAGATGCTCTTTCCAAATCCTAGACATATGTTGCTCCCTGTCTTTCGTCTGAAGTTTGGCCCTTTTACTTTCAGCTGTCTCCACAGGGTGCTGGTGTTAGCCTGTGTAACAAGCAGTTAGGTTATGAAAAAAGTATGTATTAAAAAAGGCCACGTTTGAAGTTGAAAAGACTGTAAGAAATGAAAAAAATGACAGTGAAAAAAGTGAACAGTTCCAGAGAATCGAAGAAAGTCCTTGTTTATGAGGGGCATCTTAAATTAAATGAACAGCTATATTATCTGGTAAGGAATAGAATCATAGGATAATTTAGGTTGGAAAAGACCTGCATTATCAGCAAGTCCAGCTGGTAACCCAACACTGTGAAGGTCACCACTAAGCCATGTTCCTAAGTGCTATATCTACAGCACTTTTTAAAAAAACTCCAGAGATGATGACGACTCCTCTTCCCTGGGCAGCCTGTTCCAATGACTGACGACCCATCTGGTGAGGAAATTTTTCCTAAACTCCAATCTAAACCTCACCTGGCACAACCTGAGCCCATTTTCTCTTATCGTAACACCTGTTTCTTGAGAGAAGAGACCCCACCTCACCACAGCCTCCTGTCAGATACTTGCAGAGAGTGATCCCGTCTCCCCTTAGTGTCTTCTTCTCCAGACTAAACACTCCCAGTTTCCCTCAGCTGCTCCTCTTCAGACTTGTGCTCCAGATCCTTCCCCAGCTTTGTTGTCCTCCTTTGGACACGCTCTAGTACCTCAATGTCCTTGTAGTGAAAGGCCCAAAACTGAACACAGCACTTGAGGTGCAGCCTCACCAGTGATGAGTACA
This sequence comes from Colius striatus, assembly GCF_028858725.1. Lineage (NCBI taxonomy): Eukaryota > Metazoa > Chordata > Aves > Coliiformes > Coliidae > Colius > Colius striatus. The sequence goes on from NC_084760.1 coordinate 111,566,471, forward strand.
GGGGGACAATTACTTCCCTAGTCCTGCTGGGCACACTAAGTGCTGTTTATTTTAAAAAGCGAGGGACAAAGGCATTCTTTGCCTCATTAGTGCTGCAGGATGTCCTATACAAGCATAATTATGCTTTGCAAAAAGCCCAGGGAGACCACACAGGAAGGATATTGAAGAACTAGAAAAGGTACAGGAGACACTAAGTGTGATAAAGGATCGAAAGTTGTTATTTATGGACAAAGTACAGGCTGCTTTTTTTTTTTTTTTAAAGAGAGAAATTAGGGCTGCTAAGAGATGTACACAATTCTCAAGGATATCAAAAGGTTAATGACAAAACTCATTCAAACTATTGCAAGCTGACTTACAGAAGAATTGATAATAAACTTGGAGAAAGCGCTGCTAATGCAGAGTTTTATGATACAGACTAGGGAAACACTGTCTGTAGCATGTGGGTCTCCACAGTCAATACCCCATCTTTTGTGTCTCCTCCACAGGCTCAACTCCAGTGCTGCTTCTGCATTTCAGGAATGTGGCTCCTGTCCTTGACCTCGTCTGCAGATAAATACAACCTGCCCCTTACTGCTGAGTGGTTTAGGAAGAATTTCAGCCAGACAAGAGAGGGGGAGATAAAGGAAAGACAGGTGAGGATGTTTTTCATCTGCTCTTTTTGAATCAGCTGGCTAGACTTTGCCTGCAAGACTTTGGGCAGCGGGGTTAAGTAGGGCAGGGCAGGGATACCTAGGAGAGTAAAGGGGCTGTGACAAGAGGCTGCCACTGGGGGAATGGGTGTTTTGGGTGTCCCTCTTGGCACAGAGCCCAGAGGGGAGACACCCGTTGTCTGGCTGGAGCACAGCAGGGTCTCATCACATACAGTTGTGGGCTCCAGGCACAGTAGGAGAACAGGAGAATAAAGAACCCATCAAAAAAGAGGTGATAGTGAGTTAACCCAGCTCCTGTCTGCAGATTACCCTTGGGAGCAGAGCTCATGCACGCCGGCTCTCTGGTGAGGGTTTCCTAATTTAACAGGGCAGGTGCCTGTACCCAGCTCAGCACCTTGGGCTGAGACCTGACCCAGGCTAGGAACACAGTGCAGGTAAGCTGCTCAGGAGGGAAGTACCAGGCTGGCTTGCCTGCTTCAGCCCATGCCAGGGTATAAACAAAATATGAGCCCACCAGAGGGTGTCTTAATATCTACTTCTTTTGCTGATAAGGCAAGATCAAATTGTGATGATTTTTTTTTAGGCTTTCAGTGCAGCTGGGAGTATTGCTGAAATTATATGCTATATGATAGTAACTCAGCTATCTAATTCTGTAATGTGGGAGTTGCCTTTTCTCAGCTGCCAGTCTCAAAGTCAAGCTTTCATTGCACAAATAAAATGAGATATTCCACCATCCTCCCTCCCCACAATTGTTCCGATATCTACCAGGGGGAACATTCAAAACATTTTTTCCTGCAATACAGAATGGCTGTTGGGTGTCATCAGATCATGTGAAAAGACAGCTGAGTGGAATTTTTCTAGCAACAAACGAGATAAAAAAACCAAAAGATTTTGTTGCTACATACATTTTTAATGATTTGTTATGTATCTATGTTTTTATTATTGTTAGGATGTGAAGAAACCAAGAAGAGCAGACAAGCATGCTGCTGTAGAATTTAGTGAACGTTACTTCTTACAGACCTGAACTTTATGGTGTCACACATCAGTTAGTGACATGTATTGGAGACCAAGAGGATGGTGCTTTATGCAGATGAACTGAGGTCAGTGCAAATTCTCCACTACCTTCATTAACATGGGATTGAACTTTTGATGAAATCTAGAAATACAAGAAAGTCTAAAACAAAGCAGGTGAGGATAACCTCACATGCATAGCCCACCGCCTCAAAAAACTAAACACTCTTGCAAGTTTGACATAATCTAATTAGTTATTTCCTCAGTGACATTTCTGTAGGCTCATACACAGAAGGACAGGGAAACTGAGATTTATAATGATAGCTATTTCTAGCAAAGGTCATTTCTTTATTGGTGAACAACTTGTCCTTAGTCATGCTGATGACGAGGCGTTGAAGGATAAGGGAGAGGCTGTATAGCTTTAAAGCTTAACAGGGAATAACATAAATAGGGCAAAGATCATCTTTCTACTTGGACCTGGAGTCTTGCAGTCTACCACCATCAGGCCAAAGCCAGGGAGCAGGAGTCAAAATCCAGAGGACAATAAATACTGAGATTCCTGTGGAGATTGTGAGGGAGGATGGATATTTCAGTGTCACCATAGCAAGAGAAATGGGGAGCCACAGAGTGCGAGCAGTATTTTTGGATAGTAAGGGTGTCCTTGGTGGAACCAGCTGCTTATAAAGAACCGGGTCAGGTTGCTCTGGGGACCCCCTGCTTGGTCCCAACAGCTTCCTGATTTGAGCAGCTCTCAGCGTCCAGTTCCATGCCATTGCCAGAATGACACAGATGAGGCCATGCTCAAGCATACAGAAATACACTTCTCAGCTGTCCTTCCTTAGACAAAAAAAAGCAGCATTTTTTTACAGGAATGTGGTTTAAATAGATTGTTTCATACATATTATCTTAAATAAAACAGCATCTGCCTGTTTACCACGTGACTGTCATTTCCTGCTTGCAGAAGAGGAGGTCTTTGACACTGTACATAAAATTATGCATCATTTTTTTCATAATCAGGATGATTCTTCTGGGAGTCGTGTGAGAGTTGTTCAATCAGCTGTCGAACCTAGAAGAGAGTATCGGGCACTTTGGTGTAACTCCTGTGTGACCTACTCTAGGTGGTCTTGCTCTGGCAGGGGAGTTGGACTAGATGATCTTTCAAGGTTCTTTCCAACCCTTAAGATTCTGTGATTCACCATCAAGCTTGTAATACTGGATTAAGTAAAAATGTGACTGTTTCCTTGGATTTTGGCTAAGATCCTGAGCTGTGCTCTACCGCTGAGCTATGAGTTCTGCTCAGTTGCACAAATCAGGCTTAACGGCTGGCTTTCCACCTTTTCTAAAGGTTGGACCAGATGATCTTTCGAGGTCTTGTACAACCTGCGCTGTTCTACTATTCTAGATCTTTTCAGCGTGGCAATGAAGTCAACACAAGGGTTCCTCGCTGATCCCTCAAGAGTGCTCTGACCAGGAGAAGGGGGTATGGAGTTTTTCACCCACACCCTTGCTAATCCCTTTTTGCCAATTATTGGCTATGAGCTGCCAACAGAAGTCACAAGAGCTTTTGAGTTGGGCTGGTTTAGGACTCAGTCCAGTAACCTGAGAATGCTGTGGTGGTCCCTAGCTTCCAATCTCCAGCTGGAGATCTTGCCTTTTTTTTTTTCCCTAGAATAATTGCTTACACCCTTTGAAATTTCCTGAAGCTTTCCCCAACATTGCAAGAGCTGAGGATTGCTGCTCTTAGAAACTAAAAGAATTATCCTGATCTGTAGGACAATTGCCTGTGTTAGAGTTCTCCCCACACAACAAAGGAAAAAGCAGCCTTATGCTGTGTACTTCTTAGGCCTGGTGTAACTTGAATCCGAAAGCTATGAAGGAAATGGAAAATGTTAATAAATAATGATGTTTGAAACACAAGTCACTGAACAAACCACCAGACCTTCTGCGTTTATTCCACAGGACAGAAAATGTCTCAGTTTGAGGAAAATAAAACCTTGGCCAAAGATATGTCTCAGGAATAAGCCTGGATGCTGCATGGTATTCAGAAGATAAATCAGAGATACTTACAGATTAACTCTGGGTAATATATACAGAATAAAGGCAACTTTTGAAATAAAATCAGTACAGCCAGACTACTTGACATTTCCCTGGTATGAGGAACCAAGGATCTCCTCAGGGCCACTGGAATTTTAAATTACCTTGTTTGATCCACTTTACAGCTGCCAGATTTCCATCTGGTATTTTCCAAGTCAGGACTGAGCATATGTGTGCTCCAGACTGCGCATTCTCAGTCTGATGTGTTCTGGAAATCCTGGCCTCATTTCCCAAATCCTAAGCAGGTGATCTGCACTTAAAAAAAAAAAACCAGTAATGTCTCCTCAAGTGTGTTGGAATTACTCAGTGCACACAGACCAGCTGCAAAACCGGGACACAAATCCTACACAAATGTGCAAAACCTTCAGATTGGAACTTCAAAAATATTCAGGAGAAAAAAAACCTCACAACATTTCCAAGAAAATCTGTATCAGTAGTACAACTGTCTTTCACATTCCAGTGCAACATTTTAAGAAGGAAAATTGCTGCCTCTTCCAGGACAGCTCCAAATAGGTAGGAAACATATGCCCTCTGGCAGCTCAGATAAGTAAATTTGTCTTGAGAGAAGGCAAAGGAATGAAGACTAACACATTATAAGCAAAGAGCTGACCTTTTAATAGCCCAAATATTCACGCTCTCCAAAGTAACTTAGTTCAAGCTTAGGCCTGTGGCCATCCACACAGTCATTCCTTCTCTCCCTTCACTTCAGCCACAGAATGCTGCCAGCCTCTGCCATATGCCACCACGGAGAGATGGTTTCTCATGGGAAAGAAGACAGGGATGCAACTCCCTGAGGCTCTAATTTCAGCTCTTTGCTGCACTCTCTCTTATTTCCCTGTTCTTCCACTCGAGAGCTGGCTTAGTTTGTTATTTGCCTGGCTGACAGGTTTCAGATTAGCTGCCATAGCATCTCACACAGCATTACCTCGATTCCAGAATCCACTTGTTGCAAACTGCACTTTGAGATCCGAGACTTAACACCCCTGTATGGGTGGATCGAAAGGCTTCAGGAGGCAAGTGGGAAAAAAGCTATGTGGCATTTTTCTCTCTAAACCAGTAGCAACTGCCAGTTCATTTTAGATTCATGCTGGAACCAAGGACTCAATTCTGGCTCGTGACACCCACTTCGCACGGTGTTGAGCCAGTGTGGCTGTGGAAATTCCTCCCCCCGCCCCCCTCATCGCTCCTTTTGCCCCTGCTGCACAGAACATCCAAACCCCGAGGTCTGGGTGAAGTTCACAGAGCACCTCATCAAATTCAATCAGCAATGAAATATCACCCTGCCAGCCTTATTTCGTATTTCGTTTCCATCAACTTCCCCACCCCCCGACAAGAACTCCAGAGCACCGCCAGGATCAGGGCCTGTGCTGCGGGGTTTGGGTCAGACTTGGCGCTGGACCGACACCTCCTCGGGCCCATCCCTCGCGCTGGGTTTTCCTGCCCTCCTGCCGCCCCGATCCGCCTCCCGTGGCTGCTCCCTCCCTCCAGCCGCCCCACGCCCACCTGACAGGCGGCGTCTGGGGCTCCCGTCTCGGCTGCCTTCCCCCCGGTCCCGTCCCGTCCCTCTCCCGGGCTCCCACCGCGCCCCCCTGGGCCCGGGCGCGGCCCTTCCCGGGGGCGCGGGCGGCGGCAGGTCTCGAGGACAGCCGCAGGGCCACGCCCCTCCCCTGACAGCCCGCTCCTCGCGCCACGCCCACTCCGCGGCTGTAGGAAGCGCCGCAGCCAATCGGAGGGCGCCTTCGTGGTGACTGGCGGCCGCGCTTACCTATCGAGTAGCTCCTCCTTGGGTGAAACCCCGCCTTCTGGGCCGCTGGGACCAGTCACAAAAGAGACTGAGTTGGGGGCGGGACAAGGGAGCCTGAGAGCTCTGTCTGCCCTCACTGCCTCCCTCTCTCCGCTGCGCGAGGATCGCCCCTTTCGGCCGCAGGTGATTGACGCGGGCCGCCGGCCAATGGGCTGCGGAGGCCGCTCGGCGCGGCCAATGGCGCGGCGGGGGCGGGGGGAGCGGCGGGCTGGGCTGAGGCGAGGCGAGGCGCAGCGCAGCGCCGGCAGGAGGGCGATGGTGGTGGCGTGAGGCGCGGCGGGACCTGGGCTCGCAGCCCGGCCGGCGGGGCGAGGAGAGGAGAAGCAGCGTGTGCCCGAGGCTCGCCATGAGGCTGCAGGAGGACGGGGGCAAGCGCGGGGCGCTGCCGCCGGCGGGGCTGCCGCGGTAATGGGCAGCGGCAGCGCTGCCTCTCGCCTGCCGTGTGGTGCCAGCGCGCGCGCCCGCCCGGCGGACCGCCCGCGAGGAGCCGGGGGCAGGTGAGTGCCGCGGCACGCTCCCCCGCGCTGCCCTGCTGCTCTTCCCCTCACGCTCCCCGACCCGCCTCCCCCGCCTCTGCCCCTCGTCTCGCTCCCCGCCGCTGGCGTTTTAATTTTTAAACCCTAACGGCTCCTCGCCAACGGCTGTGGGGAGGTTGGTGGAGGGGAGGGGGGAAGCGCTGAGGTGACAGGGACTGGCGAGGCGGAGGGGGGCTCTCCGCGGTCCGGGGCTCCCTGCGGATGGTCCCCTCCAGGAGGACATTCCTGCACCCCGGGTTGCCTCCTTGCCAGCTTTGATGCCGTCCTACCCTGCCTTATCGCCGGGTGTGGACACCTTTTGCTTCCCCGTGTTTCTAGTGAAGGGGCTTGTTCCTCCGCGGGCAGCAGAGATGTCGCTTTCCTTTGGAAGGAGCAGACCCCTCTGGGTTTCTCCTTCTCTCTCTTTTCACCTCCCTGATGTGCGCTTCTCAGTTGAGAAGGCATTTCCATTTCAATATCATGCATCGCGGAAGATGGGGAATCCTGGGCAGCCAGGGTTCAGGAAATGCCCCTTCCTCATTCATCCTCCTCTTCACCCTGGCACAGGAATTTAAGTAGTAACACTCCTTTCTTGGCTATGTCTTTTCCTTGGAAAGAGAAATGGGAGCGAGAGGTGTGTGTGAGAGAGAAAACAACTGTTACACCTTTTGTCATGAAGACAAAGAACTTGTCTTCGTCTCCCGGTGTTTCTCCCTCTGGGTGCATATTGGCAGCACCTCAACCACTTTGCATTGCTTCCCGGAGATGCTTCATAAGGATTCCGTGTGGCCCTGACCTATCCTTTTTTGTTGTTGTTGCCAATAACGATGGTGCTGATAAAGGGACGTGTTGATATGTTTCCAAACAGACTCGTGGTTTGCATTCCTGAAATTGCTGCAGCATTCTGATTTATTTAATTAATTGGACAGGGGGGATGACAACAGGAAGGGGGTATGTTTTTGTGGTTTACTGTAGTTGTTTGAGAGGTACAAGATCATGTGCAATTGCAGTACTGTAGCAGGAAGCATATTAACAAATGCTTTCTACCCCTGTCTTATTTATCTTCCAGTTCTGCAGTCTCCACATCATCTGCCATGTGAGGAATGATGATTCCATGAGAGAACTTCCTTCCAATTACCTGTCTGCTCCTGTTGCATACTGCTCCTGGCCAGTGATGAGCCATTCGGCTAGACCTGGATTTACCGTGAAGAAGGGAGAGGCAGAATATGAATTGTAGACATCCCATCAACTTCTCTGCACACTATTTTTAGTGTGTCTGTATATAAATCTTCTAGCATTGAGCACACATACTCTTAAACCAACGTTGGTATTCACAGAGTTGCCGCTGTGTAAAAGGACTGGTATTTCTCACCATAATGGCTTCAGTTTGGAAAAGACTGCAGCGTGTTGGGAAACATGCATCCAAGTTCCAGTTTGTGGCTTCTTACCAGGAGTTGATGGTTGAGTGCACCAAAAAATGGTAAGAAGCAGCTCATGTTGCTACACAAGTGGTGGAGTAAGTTGCTGGTGCTGAAATAGGAAGGATGTTGCTCATTTTGCATTGTTTGGTGTGTGTACATTGGTCCTGCCTTCCCCTTGCTTTCCCCTTGCATGGGATGCTTGTTTTCCTTGATGAGTGCTTGCTTTGCTGTGTACTTATCTTGGACCTGTTGGTTTTGTTCTGTACTCTGATTTTCTTAGATGACGTTATCATCATGCAGAGGACGGTGCATTTATTAGTTGGGTGTCTGTGACTTAGCCGAGTGGTTTTGATTGATGAGTTTGGTTTGGGTTTGGATTTTTTAGATATTTCCCAAGAGCCATTTTCCAACTTGCAGCTCAACTCTTGGTGCTGTTATTTGCTGACGGTGTGGTTAGCTCACTGAGGCATTTGAGATCAGTCCAGAAGATGATGGTATTTTAATCTCAGATCGATACCCATTTCAATTTTGACTGTTTTACCTGAGGATGTCTCGTCTCTCCATCTTTACCTTGCTCCTTTCACCTTTTAGTGGGAAGCAGCAAGCAACAAATCCTTGGTTATTATCTTAAGGTATCTGTTCAGTCAGACAACAGTTTTGTGCGTTGGTGGTCCAGCTGGATGGCTTTGGAGCTGACTAGACAGCAGTTAACAGTTAATAGTATGGGTCTGGAGCTGACTAGGCAGCAGTTAACAGTTAATGGTATGGATCTGGTGCATCTTTCTTCCTGTGCAAAAGGACCTTAAATAAATCTGCTAGAGAAGAATAGAAGCAGCTTTTAAATAGGCAAAGGTCTCCATTATACAAATAACTTAAGTGCTGTTTTATGTTTTTTGAATATTGACGTTACTGACACAATTCTTCACATTAGCATGAGCCTTTAGCGTCAGGGGATGAAGAAAGTATTTTCCAGACCTTGTGGACTGAGATGTTCAAATTGCCTCGTAATGAACTGCAGCCTCCTTTCTAATACTTGGCCTTTCTTCTTGTTGGCAAGTTTGGTACTTGGCTGCTTTCACTGGTTATGAGTAATTGCCTCTACAAATTTAAGTTCAATCTCTTAGAGCTGGAAATCTCTGTCAAATTACACTGGATGTCTGTTTGGTGCTCTGTCTTAAAGGAGTACTGTTAGGTTAATTTTTTTTTTTAATAAGTTATCTTCTTGCCTCAAGTGTTTTGAAAGATTAAGAAACAGAATGATTTTGGAAGTTGAACTGGCTTTCAGAGAATAAACTGCAAATAAAAACATTTAAAAAGTCATGATTATCTCATGCAATCTACTGTCTAGTTGAGGCGAAATAGTTTTCCACCTTAATTTTGTTTTATCAGGTTTATTGCAGCAGTTGTGTTCATTACTTTTTATGTTTTGTTTGCATAAACTAGCTTATTTTGGCTTTCATTTTCACTTTGGTTCAGTCCTTGCTTGAGAATTTGCAGAATGCTTCAGCACTAAAGTATGAATTCTGCAGGGGAATGCTTGAATTGGATCTGCAGCTAACTTTCATTTGATTTGAGGAAAAAGTCATGCACAAAAGTTCTCTTGTGACCAATCACGTTATTTTAGAAACAATTAGCTTACTGTTGAATCATAACCTAGAGTGCCCACCTAGCAGCATGCCTGTGTGTGAAGCAGCAGAAACAGCCTTTCAAAACTTCAGATACACAACTTAGTTTTTTAAAAATGAGTTGTCTTTCTTGAGCTTTCATTTTCTTGAAATTAACCACCACAGGCAGTGATGTTGCCTGTATTTGTGATGTAGCAACAGTATGGTGGTGAAATGTGGATGAATTCTAGGAAAAATAACAATAGTGAAAACACATCCCTCACACAGCCACTTGATTGTAGACTTTTCTGTTCTGCTTCCTCTTGTTTGGAGAACCTCTATTTCTGTCATAAGTGGAACTCCTATATGAAACAAAAGGGTAAGTGCGGATGTATTTTGAGAACCTCCAGTTACAAGTTTGGAGAAGATGGCAGTTTGTGCATGCTGACAGAATCATTGCTTCCTCTGTTTCTAAAGCTTCTTTTTGAGTTCAGCCCATGTGAGAACGGAACAGAAGAAATGAACTCCATATGCTGTTCTTGCTGAAAGCACTCGGTATATATGAAGTGTCAGCGCTGTAGTCTGTAGTTTGTTTGATCGCAGTGTAGTAAGCAGTAAGTTATTTTAATGTACTGGCATTTTAACAATGCAGTGTTTTCTGGAGGAAAAGAATGCTCCATTCATATTTTAAAATAAGTGACAATGCAGTCATAAACACACTTGAACTGAGATGTGTCTGTGAGCGAGGTCTGTACGTGACCAAAGCAGGCTGAGTGCCTGTCATTGAGATGCTGTCTTCTGCTAAGTTTAAATTTGTCTAACTCCTCAGAAAATAACTTCTGTTTTAGAATATACTTGTAAAAAATTGTGTACTGTTTGTGACGTTGAGTGTATTTCTGGTTGGTTTCATACTTCTTGTCTTCTCCAGATTTATATTGATTTGATTATTTTTTTTTTTTAACTTAGTGTTCTAAATAGCTCCTGCTCTTTTTTCCTGGAGTTGTGCTGAGTGTGTGGGAAGTCTCTACCGCTCTGGTATTGCTGCTTCAGTCTTTTAAGGGATTATCCCTAGGTACAGCAGCATTTGTCTAGCATAGACTGAAACTCCTTTCCCATGTTTTTTCTGTTCTCTGTAATTGATGATTAAAAACAGCCACTCTCAGATGGTTGCTTGTCATTGGTGGCGCATTTAGGGTAGAGAGGTTGTGATGGAGTGTCCAGTGTTGTCACTGTTTTGTGAGATAAACCTTATATTCAGGTAATTAACAGGACTGAGTTGCTTCTGTGGCATTCTGGCTGCTCCCGCTGACCCAGATCTAATTATTGTGGCTGCTTGGTACCTTTGAAAAATTGAGCAGTTGGTTCATTTAGAGCCTATTCGTTTAAAATAAATAAATAAATGTAGTCTTGGTCTTTAATATGGATTAGTGACTCCTGCTACTGTGAAAACGTCATGCTTTGCATTAATCGTGTAAGCACTTGATTTTTTTTCCCTGAAAGGCGGTTGCTTGGCAGTGCTGGAGTGTGTCATCCTCCACTTACCTGTGAAATAAGCTGGGGCAGCACAGAATTTTCCACCTGATCTTACCAGTGAGCTACTGGAAGGACTCTGTGTCAGAGCAGAGAGTTAATTTAGTCCTTATTCTCAGTACAGAGCCTTTGAATGAGACCAGGAGTCAGCCTCATGTGTTTTGCTTATGCTTGTATGAAGGAAAAAGAACTATTTGCTGTTCCATGCTGTCAGAGCCGACTGTTGCTGTATGGGACAGGAGTGTGCTGGACATTGCTGGCAGATGCAGTGCTGGGACTTGTGCAGGGGACCTGGTTTAGTTGCCTGAACACTGGTTCCTAGCATTGTTTGAGATGCCTTTGAGTATCTTGCCAGGCCCAGCTGTCAGTCTGGAGAAGCTCAGGTCTCCCGTTGATCCTGTGTCAAGCCTGCCAGCCTGGGGCTTCTCAGCTGCTTGTGGCCTCCTTCTGGCAACTGAGTCAAGACTTGTCTGAGGCACAGGCTCAGCAGAAGAGCCTCCCAGGAGGAAAAGACTTCTTTGGATTAGGGTTCAGTTCTAGTTCTTGGACTTAAAGCTGCAGTAGCTGTTTTACTGAGCTGCTGAAGCGTCTAACACTGAACGGATGAGCTCTCTAGGATGAGTCTTATGTTTCGTTATTTTTGTATGATATCGCACAAGTCAAGGACTCAGTAACAGCTTCAAGTGTATTGATTTCCACAGAAAATGTTCTAGCTTACAGAGTTGAAGTTGCCAAGTTCCTAATATGTCATCGTCCATTAGATGTTTTTGTGGGCAAGAAAGCTGCTCACTTGAATGTAGATGCTGGGAAAGAGTAAAGAGAAGAAGGAGGCTTTTCTACAGGATTTGCCATTTAGCAGTTGCTTTAGAGATAAAGATACGGATTTTTTTGCAATGACTGTAATACCTGTCATCTCCTATATTAACTGCTTAGCATTTAAATCCTGCTTTAAACTGCAGGGAGCCACGACGTTCTAAAAGGGTTAACCTTTTCTTGTGTAGTGCCTTTAACTGAAATCAGGTTTCATTTCCATAAGGCAAGTTGCCTGTTTTCATAACAATTAGGTTCCATCTGAAGTAGGCTCTGTATTTTCAAATATACACATTTCTCTCTTGTAAATGAAGTAGTGCTTCATCTTGTTTTTTTCCTTTTCTGAAAGGCTTTTGCCATCTGTTTTTCTCTTCTATTGTAGTTTCATAACTGGATGCTGCAGGAATTTTAAGATTTGGCATGCCTTTGGCATGGGAGAAAAATGAGCTTTTTGAGATTCCACGCTCCACACCAGTCTGCTTGCCTTCTGGTTGCTGCTTTCCAGCAATCTCTTCAGTGCTGAAGGCCGCAGAAAGAAGTGGAGTTAACTGGTTGCTGTAGAAATCTTTGGGGTTTCTTCAGTCCATACAGGGTCAGGCTGTCAGATTGCATAGTTCATTTCCTTTTCGTGGTTGTTAAGAGGGGTTTTGGTTAGAATCTAAGTGCTTTTAATTATTGAGGATGATCACATTGAAACTTGTGACAGATACAGTTACAGGTCAATTCAGAGTCTCTTGGAGTAGTTATGCTGTGAGCCATGCTTTTTGTGGTGGGCCTGCTCTTCTGAGTTTTGCATCTGATTTGTATTTGTGTGTTAGCCGTGCAGCTACACTGTAAGTATAGCTTGTGTTCTTCTACTTTTCAGCTGTTTTTCTCCTTCTCCATTAAATTACACTCTGTCCTCACACTCTTCACTGAGATCTCTTATTCCTTACCAACTAAGGTCCATCTGCAAATACACTTCCAAAATTTTATTCTCTGGTCCAGTTTAGACTGAGGACTTTCTGAGGGCTTCAATTTTTTTTCAAACAATTATTCTTTCCAAATAATTATCACCAGTTGCCTTACAGGTCAGTCTCGTCTCTTTCTTCCTGCCACTTAAAACATGCTTTCTGTCCACATGCAAAAGCAATTCTCCTCTGCCACTTTGCATCTCTAATTGTATCCAAAGGAAAACCCTTGATTTCTGAAATAAAGTTCTGCTCCTTTGTCCCCTGTGTTGTCTACCTGTCCTGACTCCTTAACACTACCTGCTTTCCTTCCCTGCCTTACCAAGCTATCCTCCTGGCCCCTTTTATAGCCTTATGTCTGTTCCATGAACCACAAGTTAGGGGTTTCTCATTGAAATTGTTGGTTGCATATTGTGCTGTGATAGGAGAGATACGAGTGTGTGTGAAATCTTTCTTGCTGCTGACTTTTCCAGATCACTGATGCTGTGTACTTACACCTGTTCTCTGTTTGCAGCAACTCTTTGAGAGTATTTAAAAGAACTTATTCTTAAAAGAGCTCATTCTCTTACTCATTCTACTCGTTGGTAGAAGCAGCCACAAAGTTTAGTATCTGTAAGGTGGAAAGATTTAGGTTTCTCATAAATACCTGTTCTGTGTTTTATTTGTCTTTGAGAGACAGAATTCTTTCCAGCAATTTCTTGACATAATTTACTGTTCTAGCAGTAAAAAAAAAAATATTGTCTAAAGCAGAGAAGATTTGGTTATATCCAAGTGTAGCTAAATCCACCTTGATGGTCTGTCGTTCATTCAGTTAAAGGGATGAGGGTGTCTCCTTGAATAAATAAAATACACTAACTTTTGTTCTAACATAGCTTTCATTATTTTTGAGAGAGAAACTGTGTGTAACTTCCTCACAGAGCTTTGCAAATAAATAAAACCTGGCCCGGTTCCTGCAGGCAGTGTTGCACACATGCAGTAAACTACGTGTACTGTTCCTTTGAACCCAGTGGACTTGAGCTGGAATAGAGATTTTTTTTTTTGGTAGGATTGGATCCCTGTGAATACTCTTTTCAGCTCTTTGTGTTTTGAGGTTAAATAAAATGAAATATTATGACATTGTGTAGGCCTCATATGAGCTGAGTCTTCAGTCTCTCAGATTGCTCAGGCTGTATAGTGCCAGTCTGTTGCTTCAATTAGTTTTTAATTGGTTGTAGAGAGCTGAAGTCCCTTTCACAGTTTAGTGTGAATAAGGAGAGGAGGAGGAGGAGGCTGGTAAGGTTGACTAAATTGGAGGAAGCTCTTTTTATAAAACAAACCCTTCAGTTATGGTAGTAAAAGCATTCTGCTTGGGTGGCTGTCTGAGAATAAGGGGGCTGGGGAGATGTTTGTTTACTTCTAAAAGCTTTCCCAGTTTACTCTGAGGGGAGTGTGTGAAGTGTGTGTTTGTTTCCTTTGCCCCTCTCTCTCCTATTCCTCCTTGGAGTAGAAGCTGGCCCTGGCAGGCTGTTTGCTGCCTTGCCATGGGACGCTCCTAAGCTGCTCTCTGCACCAAGCCTGTGTGTGTCCTGGAGTGGACTCTGAAACACAGGAACTGTGTAGCTGAACTTTTGTTCCTTGTTTTAAGATCTGCACACAGCAATAGAGTAAATAAAGCTGTCCTTGTTTTCTTCCTCTTGTTGTCTTTATTTGAAAACTATATTTCTGCAGCATATAGTTTCTGTAAGTGCACCGGAGTGTCTCAGCTAGAAGCTGTATGTTTTGGCAGTTGAGGTGTAGGGTAGTTGTGGCTTTTGGCAGCTGGAGAGGCATTGCAGGGACTTGGGACCTGTGGGTTAAAGTTAAGCATGGGCTAAAATTAGCAGAACCATAACCAACATTGCTGTTGTCTAAGGCTCTGACTCAGGAGGCTGTTTGGAATCAAGAATTGAGCTGAGATGTCACTGTCCCTTAGCAGTATCCTTCCTCTGCCCCGAAGCAATGGTAGGATGGCAATCAGGCTGCCTGGTGTGTTAGTGTTAACTCCTGTCAACTTCAGGTTTGTAAGGTGGTTGTTAAGTGCAGCAGTTGAGTGTGCGTGCCTCCTTTATGCTGTCCTCATGCAGTGAGGAGGAAATCCAGCCAGAGGGGTGAGATGAGCCCCAGCTGCAGCCAAGAGCATCTTGAAGTGCTTCAGCTAAATCACCCAAATCCTGAGTCAGTGCCCTGTGCTGTCACTGTAGGACTTCCAAATGCACAAGCTTTTGAGATGAATCAGAAGTGCAGGCCCTTCTGAACTACAGTTTCCAGCTGCCTGCAAACCTGTAAAGATGAGCAGTGCAGCAGTGATTCTTGTTTGCTTGTTGAGATTCTCTTTGTAGTGGAGAGTTGTTACTGGGAGTTCTTTTTATTTTTTTTTTCCTTCTATTTTATTATTTAAGGAGACTTTCTTGAGGATTACTCCAAAGCTATGGCCAGGCTCTGCAGCTGCTTAACTGTCTGCAGCTGCTGAGTGACCATCTCTGTGGCTCTGTGTATTTATTTTAGCACAAACTGGTTTCAGGTTTTATTTCATGTGCACACTCAGTCTCCTTCAGTCATTTTGTGGGCTTTGTTTTAGGTGAGTTGCTGTATCAGAGCCTAACAGCACCCTGGCAGATCTGATCTTTCTTTTCTAACAGTTCTGTTTTGAAAAATGACTTTGGTGCTGACCAAGCATCACAAGGGCAAAATAATTTGTAGTTCTAGAGACAACTGAATTAAAACAAATGGAGGTATTTTAAGACAGTGTCATATCACAGCAGTTTTGACTCCCATCTTACCATAACCCGTGTTACTACCACTTGTTTCCTTGGTGACACCTCTGCAAGTACCTGTAATGACCAATCACCCTTCATGTTCACTGCCACTTCTTTCTTTATGTAATGTTTGTTTCCTTGCTTCTCTCTGAGGGGTCAGGATCTAGTCCTGCCAGATAGGTGGCATTGGCTGTTGTGGTGGATGTGTGTGTTCTGAAGGGTGTGCAGCTTTGCTGGAAGCATATATTCATCTCCACCTGTTGGGACAAGCCTCATCACCTTTCCTGTAGGCCAGGCAGACCAAAGACATTCCCTAAGCCAGCTCTGAGCTTTTCATTAGGTATGTTACTGCCTGATACCCTAAGATGATAGCTGTCTTGAACCTTCCTGAGGGCTAATACTAAGGCACTGATGCCTGTGCTTTTAAACCTAGTGTCATAAACTGACTTTCCCTTCCCAGCTGTGCTTGGGAAGGGTATTTGTGTAGCCAGTACTGTTAATATCAAAAGCCATATTAAATGAAGTAATTGGAGAATCTGGACCATTGAATACAGTTGGCAGCACACTGTACACTGCCACTCAGCATGCACTGTGAACTTCCTTTACTTTCAGTGACTGCTCATTAAGTAAACTCTGAATCCCTTTGTTTATGGCAGTACATAGGAGGAGATTTAAAAGAAAAGAGCTGTCAAAACAGCTTAATTCTCATTTCCAGCAAAGATCTAACTTGGCAGCCTGTAAATTTTGAAACCAACCTGTTGCTGATCTATTTGTGGTTTATTAGCATAGGGCTTAACCTTGACAGCTACTGGTAACACCTGACATGTTTACAGCTTTGGCCATGTTGGCAGATGGGTGAGTCTGTCTGACTGTTCTTAACTGCTTAGCTATATTTTTCTTCTGGTTATACCTATCATCTCTTGGAAAACTGACTTAGTGGTTTGTCTCTTCCTGTAAGTAACCTGAGAAATAGTTGAGTAAAGCTATGAAAAATTTCCAGAGAACAAGATCTTTGAACTCATTTTTCTCATCAAGTGCAGATCTTAGCTGAATAGAATACTCTGTGTAAGTGTCTCTTAAGTCAAGAGGATGAATATTCATAAAACTTTCCCATTCTTAACATTTTCTTCCAAAGATAAAGGAATGCAAGGGGAAGTCCTGACCCATTTTTTGCCACTTCCTCTCCTACCACAAAAAGCAACAGAATGTAGCACACTGTTCCTTGGTTTGAGGTATACTTGGGATGGTTCCTGTTTACTGTTAGCACTTTTTTAAAAGATCCTTTTTAAAAATACCTATGACAATGGTGTTTTCACTGTCCTTTCTGGTGATTTGTGCTTACAGAAGAGGGAATTTTATGGTGGAAGCTTTACTTTTGGTTTTTCATTTTCCTGCTACCATTGTGTACTCTTGTCCCTTTAGAGGACTGCTCTGAGCTCCAATGCCTGCATACCTTTCTAGAACACCAAGACACAGACAATCTTAAAACAGTAAAAGAATTATTTTCTTTCCCATTAATCCTTTTTTTTTTTTCATCTAGTAAATTGGATTTTTTGTCATTTTGAACTGAAAGATGGTCCAAAGTAATTTTAACATCCAGACTTCTCACAGTGACTGATGTAACAGGGGACTTTTTGACAGAGGATTGAGATAGTCTGTGATTCCCCTATACTACTAGAATTATAAACATCTAGCGGTTGAGACATGATGCCTCTTTTAGTCCATGGCTGTGTGACTGTTTGGAGCCAGGCAGGGCAACTCTTCTTCCCTGTGCCACATTTATTTTCCCTCTTTTCTGGTATAAATGCTATGCCAATTGAAAGTTAGCAGCTACATGACAAGGGAGTGCCAAAATATGGTAATACAGAGAGCTTGGCAAAGGAGGGTGTGAGGGGACTGCTCCTGACATGTAATCTGCTACATGTGACAGCCACAGCCTGCTGCATCTCCACACCAACACTCCTGTCAGCTCTGTCACTTTTCAAGAGAGCTGGGACAGCCCTTTTCACTGGGCACTCAACACAGTTGTGGTTGATGGGGTTGTGCTGTCAGTGATTTTGACAAGTTAGCTTGCTGTGGTGTTGCTTTTGAACCTTGGGCTGCTTCTTTATTTTTACCTTTGCTTCATAGGGAAAAGTTCTCACGTGATATGACAATATGTCTGAATTTTCTGTCTAGCCAGCAAATTCAGCATTGCATTGGAAAATTTCATCAGACTGTTTCAACCAAAACTTACAGAGGTGGAAACCTCCAGCTATTATTTTCATGGGCTTTATGACAAGGGATGTCTGGATAGAAAAAAGGAGTCTTGGTCAGGACCCCTGGCTGCAGGTAAAATGCCAGTAACCCTATCCTTTATTAGGCACTGGAGAATCTGCATGGGCGAAAGCTGCTGGCAGCCTGACTGTTTTCAGGAGAAAGGAGAAGAAACTTCTTTGCTGTGAGGCTGAGGGAGTCCTGGCACAGGCTGCCCAGGGAGAATGTGGAGTCTCCTCCTCCTCTGGACGTTTCTAAACTCTCTTGGACATGTTCCTGTGTGATCTGATGGAGGGGAAACCTGCTTTAGCAGAGGACTGGACTGGATGATTTCTAGCGATCTCTTCCAACCCCTACCACACTGTGACTCTGATTCCCTCTGCCTGGAAAGATGGGTTTGTTTCAGTTTGTGCTTCCCCACAGCCATTTGAGAGTGTATTTTTGGAGCAGAGAGCTTCTAGATACATTGCTGTGTATCTCTCCTCTCCATCTGTTACTGTAACTACCTCCTGCTCTCACTGCCTCGGGAGAAGCTGTGTCACAAGGGAAAATAGCAGTCAACCCAGGCCTATTAGCTGTACTCTGCTTGATGTTCATCATACCCATCATCAGTAACTCCAGTACCACTGATAGCGTGGCTAATGATGATGTAGTACCACTGCAGCAGCACAGTCTCTTGTCTCCTTTTCTATTACTGTACCAGGGAACAGGAATATAGATTTTTATTTTTTCTTTTTTCCTTGTGGATTCAGTTTTGTGGTCTGGAGTGGACCCTAACAAAGTGTTTACAGTGCACCAAGTGTGCTTCCTCCTGGGGAAAAAAGATGCTGACTTCAGTAAATTCATTTATTTCAGACAAATTTGTTCTTAGGGAAGTAGAGCATGTGCTGTGGGGGGAATAATACTGCTGCTTCTTTTAGCAACAGCTGTTAAAAGGAGAGGACTTGCTTGGTTTGCAATTAATGATAAGGTCAACAAACTGTAATTAAAAAACGCAAAATAATCTTGAGGTACTCTTGACTATAGGAAGACTGCAATTTACCCTACCTTGTTTATGCCCACCTCCTTGTGAGAGCTGTTTATAGCTTTTGTGATTGACAAAATGCCATTAAGGCCCAGAGAAGCAGAAGCCTGCTGCCTCAATGGCCTCATAGCATAGATTTTCTGCCCTCCTTCTGCACTGTGCCATTGGTGAGCACAGAAGACTCAAGTTTGTCTCAGGTCTTCTCTTACAGGGCTAGTTTCTTCTTTGCTGCCTTAGGAAGCCTTTAAAAATGGTTGCTCTTACAGCTTTTTATGTGGAATGTTTGCATGTTGTGTTTCAGCATTGTGCAGGGATGGGCAGGATGAGCTGTGGAGGTGACCTGAGCTGATGGGGAAGCAGAGGGTGCGATGAACAGAAAGTGAGACTTTTCTCCATGTTTGAATGTCTTCTGGTCTGCTTGTAGAAGGTACATAAGGCAGATCCTGCTGGATTTAGAGATGCAAAACCAATGACCTAAATTTGAGCAACCCGTGTGTGAGGCAAAAATAATTATTTCACAGAACAGCCGCAGAGCTTTCTTGTATTTCTGCTGATGTCACCTCTTTGGTTAGCACGGGTTCTATTGTTGAGGTCTTAACTTCTTACACTGAGGAACCTTCGCAACAAAGATTTCAAAAGCAGCAGGGAGACATTTCTGGAAGTTGATAAAGCACACCAGAGAAGCCTCACCTCTGCATAGTATGTACAGAAATATATAGTTCAAGATGCAATGTGCATGTCTAAAACCAACGTAGATTGTTGAACCGTCTCTAGAGGAAGGAAAGCCTGGATGCTAATGAACAGCAGAAGGGGTGGCTGTCAGTAGTAAGGGACAAAGTTTGTCCACTCTTGAGTACTCTGGGATACTCCCAGGTGTGCTGGGGGCACATAGGCTGGGCACAAATCTCACTTTCCTTACAACCTCAAGCCATCTTGCTGGTAAATGAAGTAGCTTTGACATAGTTAATTATTTTGTGTTACTGAATTACTCAATGTTGCAGTAAACCCCAGGCCTTTCTTCTCCTATTGAATACAGTTCCTTTCAGCTGTAAACAGGTTTTTGTGTTTTACTCAGATATTTGCTGACCCCAGCCGTGTAAAATTCTTATAACAGAATGTGCCTACTTTAAAATGGGAACTTACTGTGTCACATTGAGCTTTCAGACTTGATTTTGCTGAACAAGCAATATGCACATAGATATATTTGTACCTTGTCTATATGCAGCAGCTCTGCCCTTTTACTGTGCCTTTGCAATCTGTGTCATACAGCACCTATTCTTCCCTTGTAGGCAGGAGGCAGCAGTACAGATGCATGTTATCTAGAGACATTTTCCCAGAAATAGCTACACAGGCAGTTTAAGCAAATGAAGTGAAGTGCATTTCTATTTCTACGTGTACCAGAACAATTACTCCAGTTTAGTGTAGCTTCTCTAATTGAAGTAGTTTTGTTGTCACAAAAACTGTCTTGAGCAAGCCTTGTTCATGAAAAATGTTACTGTGCCTCTGCTTGTTCTAAGGGAAAAGTAATCCATTGGTACTGGCAAATCTAAGTCTGAGCCCTAAGCCCTACAATGCAGGTCACAGAGCAGCACAAGTGCTGGCTTCAGGATGGCCTACTCAGCCATCACTGATGGCAATGAAACCAAAATGAGGCATTGCTCAAACACAGATCTTAATGCTTCCCTTGCATAATTCATAGTAGTCACAATTCTTTCAGAAAGCATTTTAGAAGGGAGATTACATCTTCATGAATTCTAATTATGATTTCACCTTACTTTGAGTGACTATGGTAGTAAAAATCACACTGTTAAAGAAGAAGTCTAAATTTGAGATGTTCCAGGGATTTTGCACTGAATGAAAACAAACTGCATTATTTAAATCTTTCTACATTTAAGACGCAAGTAGAAAAAGTCTGGGTATTAGTATCATGTGGTGTAAAAAAAAATTGAATGCATTTGAAAGGCATGCTTTAACAGTATTTTATATTCACAGGAAGATTTATAGCTTTGTAAATAAAACTACAGTATGTGTCTGGCCTTGATGTAATTTTAATCAGTTTAAATCGATGTGCTGATTTCTTCAACCTGATGCATCCTTATATTGTCACAGTGTTGTATTTTCTTCACTCTACCTGTGTTAAGTGGTTTTCCATATTGGTGTCACATGCTGGTTTCTGGGTGGTTGATGTGAGAAGGGAAAGAGTAATGCAGCATACCCAAAAAAAGTACTTATGAGCTCTTGCCATTTGGTACATTTATAAACAGTTATGGGAGGATAAGGATTTACTTACAATTTAGGCTTTTGGAGCTGGTTATTGTGTCAAAGCATGATGTCTCTATTTGAACCTAGGAAGCTGATTTTGTATACATGTGGCTGTGAGAGTTCAATTTTTTTCCTATCCCAAGGCAAATACAGCAAAGAAATCACACAGTATTCTCCTCTCTCTCTTTTCTCTCTCTCTCGCTACTCAGATATAGCCAGAAACTGCAGAGTAATTTTTGAGAGTACTGAAAGTAGAAAAGCTTGTGAAACTACGTAGGTTTTCAGTTACTAACAGTAATAGTAAAAGTTATTTTTGTTCCTTACATAAAGAATTCTGTTTGTCAGTTGGGCACCTTCATTTGTTCAGAGCACATTGGATAAATTCTGTGCTTTTTTTTTTTTTCCCATGTAGGTATTTTTTGATTTGGAGGGGGAAAAATAGTCCTCTTTGCTTCTCATTCTACTTACAGAATGTGGTCTAATGGTGGAGAAACAACAGAAGTTAGAAAATCCTGGTTCCTCACTAGGCTTGCTTTCAGCTTCCCTTGTAACTGTAGACAAATCATCTTTTCTTTCACTCCCTAA
Organism: Colius striatus; assembly: GCF_028858725.1. Classification (NCBI taxonomy): domain Eukaryota; kingdom Metazoa; phylum Chordata; class Aves; order Coliiformes; family Coliidae; genus Colius; species Colius striatus. Next base: position 111,587,761 of record NC_084760.1, read on the forward strand.
TTTGTGTGCACAAATCATCTTCCATCGACTTTGCTACAGTTTTATGTTCACAATTTCTTTGAAGTAGGATTTATGTCTCCTTGTTAAAGGCCAAAAGGTAGCAGGTCTCCTTTCGGTACTGGTGTAAAACAACTAAAAAGATACTTTGCTGCCTGGAAATAAATATCAAGGGCTGACAATTTCTCTGCAGTCGCACAGTTCCATTATTAATTCTGTCTTAGAAAACATCTGTGTGGTAGAGAAAAATGAGCACCATTTTATATCTCTGGAACTGAAACACAGAGAAATTGTGCAGAAGGTGCAAGAAACCCTCACTGTACTGATAGGAATTGTATAAGTGCAGATTTCTGATATTACAAGACTGTGTAACTGAGGAGGAAACTTCAAGTTATACCCTACCAACGTAGAATGATGCCCCTTTTTCTTTCCTCAATATGAATCATGGTAATAATGAGGTCACTTACAAGTGTGTTTGGTCATATGGGGTCAGAGTGGAAACTCTTGCAAAGAGTAGTATTGAAGTAGAGCAGGACCTGTGAAGCAGAGTACATGAGGAAAATGGGAAAGGTAATTCTGGAGGGGAGGTGACCACAGGATCACTGATCTACACTTATCAGTGCAGGAACTTAAGCATGTTTTGGTGTTTTGGTGTTTTGTTTAGGGTTTTTTTGTTGGGAGTATATGTGTATTTTTATACTTATTTCCTTTGAATGATGTGTAATTAAGAGTATGTGTAATGAGTAAATGCTGGATTGAGGGGAAGGAAGTAATTTGTACTAGGCATCATCCTTTTAGATTGATGCTTCTAAAATATTTTTATCCAGTGGTGGTGATATTATTATTGTAATTTTGACAATAACCTTAAGAACCAAGCTCCTCTTCAGCAGCAGTGATGGATGCCTGAAGTGTGTAATTGCACTTGAAAGCCTACATGTTGATTACTCCAGTGCGAAAAGTTCAGGGGACTTCCACTGCTTTGTGTCAGATTCACTTGCAAATGGTTGTGACAGTCTGTGTTCAAACTGAAGTGCTTTGAAAGAGGTGTTTGTGTACAACCTATAGTAGGAAATGAAGGAAGAGAACTTGTTAAGCTCTGTGAAGACTTACGGGAATAAAGCTGATAGGATGGAACTCAGTTACAACTCCAATAAAACCATGGTTGCACGGCAGGATATAGGCTTATCATTACTGAGATATAATCAGAGCTCTTGGAATATTCTGTTTAAGCTTGTTGACTTAAATATATACATATACTGTCTGGATTAGAACTGATGATCCTTTTATTTTTTTTTTCCTTCCCCTCTACATTGCTGCAGAATGTATTCTGTGATTTATTTTCTACCTGGATTTTGGGTGATAGCTCTTTCTTTCATATCACATCCACAAAGTCAGTCCCCAAATCTAATGCTGTGAAGACAGAATGTGACTTGAGAGGGAAGTAAGATTTCATTTCCAACTCTTAAAAAATGCCAAGAATTCTATGCAGTATGTTTGTTGCTGTTATTTTCCTCGTTTGCTGATCCAGTATATCTGTACTGTGATTTACAGTGTGAGGAAAAAGAGGGTAACACATGAGACATTTGAAATATTTAAGATGCTAAACTGCAAGAACCACGCTGGATTGGGTCAGAGACAGGCTGAACTCTTGACTCCCTTTCTCAGCAAACCTCCATCACCCATTTCAGAACTGCCAGTCTAGTTCATGGCTGCTTCTTGAAAACCTGGATTCTACAGAATTCAAGCACATCAAAGTTGGAAGAAAAATGTTGGTACTTGTTGTATCTCTGGCACTGTTATTTATGTGATGAAGCTGGCCCTGTGTCTTTACTACCTCATAGATATTTTATCTTTGATTGTTTGAACCTTTTTTTCCCCCTGCTCTGGGTATTCCAGGTGTAAGGTCCCTGAGTGCAGGTGTTCCTTATCCATGTCTTAGGAGAGGTAAGAGAGGGAAGGGAGAATATGACTGAGAAGAAGGAGCCTGCATCTGTCTTCAAATCCTCAGGTTGTTTGGATGTGGAGCGGTTAATTTTTGTTAGGTAAAGCGGGAAGTGTCCAATGTAAGAGCTTGTCTACACTTTGTCCTTCCTAACCCAATTTCTGCTCTGCCACCTTGTGCCATCCTGTTGAGGGACATACTTCATTTGTGAGAAAGCTGTCAGCCTTTTGGGAATAAGGGCTGAGAAAGTTGATCTGTTTATCTTGGTTTGCCCCAGGGAAAGCTGGTGATGTGCACCTGCATGTGCTGCTGCGGATGAGCTGCATGTGTCAAATGTGGTTTGTACCCTGGATTTACTATGTGTTTTTGTGGAAAGGTCTCACAACTTGGAGGCTGGATGTCACAGAGGCAGAGTGCTTGCAGGAGCTGTTGTGCTGCCTGTGTGTGAGTGGAAGCAGATCAGGTTCTGGCATATACAGCTGCCATGGGGATTCCTGCCCAGCCCCTTCTGGGGAACTTAAAGGTTTCCTTGTGGTGTTCCAATGAAGTGAGGTGACATTACAAAAGCCAAATGTCTGGCTGTAGTTTACATTTTGACTTCATAATTTTCTCCAAAACGCTTATTTTCATTGACTTTGAATTCTGAGGGTTGCAGGGACCCAACGCATCTTTGATTATGAACTGCATTGAAATGGATGAGTAAATTCACACCTCATTTGGTACTCTATTGCTTGTCTGGCTGCAGAACAAACCCAAACCCTGTATATGTTAAAACTAAGCACTAGGTTTTGAGCCAGAGTACTGAGAAATAGAGCCCAGACTCTCTTACAATGAAAGGGGTTAAAGGCTTTAGCCTGGCAGGTCACCTGTCTGCCTTCCTTGAGGTCAGGTCCAACCTAAGTTGCACTTGCTCGGACAGACAGCTTTGGGGAAGAAAAGCAGTTAAGGCATCGCTACTGTGCAGGGTAATGTGTTAAACAGCACGAGCCAGATATGCCAGTGCTCATCTGTCAGAGCCCAAGAGAAAAGGTTAAATTAACTGATCGAGCTGAGATAAGCATTTTCTGTAAGGTCTTGTCTATGCTCAGAGACTGCAAAAGTTAAGGAGAGCTGATTTAAAGCATCAAGTGCATAAATAAAGCTGTGATGAACTCTCCTGTGAATGCACTCATTCAGGAGATTTGCTCTTCACTGCAGTAGCCCAATGATCTTAATTTTCCCGAGTGTTCCTCCATGGGCCTGCCCATCGTTTCCAAGTGCTTATGCTGCTGGAGCATGGGCATGCACATATGTGTGCAATACTGGCTCTGCCAAGGCCAGTGCTCCATCTGAATGCTCCAGAAGTAAATATGTAAAAATTTTGCAGACTTCAACTCTTGAGCCTTGTTTGTTTTAAAGATGAAGAGTGCATTTTATATTGAATACGCTGAAATATGTGGAAAATCTTATTTTGCAGAATCCAAGGAGTTTGTGTGCCCACACATCTCTATTGTCTGTGTTGATGACTCTGCACATAACTGGTTTTCCCCCTCAGTGCTCTGTTTGAACTCTGTACAGCTAAAATTGATTTCCATTCCCTTGATGGTTAGTTTACAGAGCGGATTTTGTTTATTAGACTTATTTGACCTTAACTAGGCAAATGCATTAAAGCTCCAGTTGGAAATGTAATAATTTAGTAACATGTTTTCATTTCATTTACTGTAATACTCTTCTAAAAGCTTGAAATTACAGTTTTTCTTCCTATTTATCCTCATTTAGTGCCAGATACTGCAGCACTTAATCTGGTAGGGGTTTTTTGCCTTTCACTGTAAGGATGCTGTTCTTCACTTGGCACAACTGGGTGTTGCAGTAAGTTTGAGAGGCTTTGTCATGAGTGGGTGGCTCTCAGCACTTTGCAAGATTAAGAGTGTATTTTGCTCCAGGAACCAACCTAGCCTCCCCTTTTATTCACTTTTCTTCTTCCAAGGAGAACTGCTTTTCACACTAGACATGTTTGTATTTACAGATTTTTTTTTTTAAATTAGAGGAAAATTGAAATCTAGGGCGAGACAAAATTACTTCATCTTTCAAGCTATGTGCTCCTTGGGATATAGGGCTCTGTCTCTTTATCCCTTTGCCTCATTTAATGGTACAAGACTGGAATCCAGCCTGCAAGACATAAAATCCACTTAATAAAAAAAACTGGACAGCATCCAGAAGTCTCTTCTGTGACTGCAGATGTTATTTTACAACTACCCTGTGCTAAGATCCGTTAGCTAACTATAGGAGCCATTAGGCTAAAACACAATCAGGCACTTCACTATAGGATGGAGAGGATATGGGTTCTATCTATTTTAAGTCAATATAAAATGCCAATTGTGACAGCACGGTAGCCAGTGTAGTGACCTGGTTTATTCTCTAGTTACAAACCTGATGTTTATCAGGTAGCAAAAGCCCTTCAAATTAAGACTTTTAAACAGTTGCTATTGGTGGTATCTATATGTCTTTGGGAACATTAGCAAGGCAAAGGCAGCATTCATTTTTAACAATATCTCAAAAAATTCTGGGGATGCAAAGCACCTGTATGCCTGGAGGAGCTTCCTTATGTTAGATGTTCATAACCAGCTGTAAGCTTTTCAAAGGAGAGTAGGTAAAGCAGACTGTACTAAAAAAAACTAAAGGACCACTACTCTTAGTTTCTTGTGTAAGGATGCTGAGCCAAAGGGCTGACCTGGATTCAAAGGCTCTGTTTGTAGGAGTGTCTGGCTTGAGTGAAAGCTAGATCAGGTTGTAACAGAAAAATACCATATAGGAAGGTTATTTAAAAAAAACATAAAAGGCACGAAAAACCTGGCTGCCTGAAGGATGTAATTTCTTTGTGCATTTTCAGCATCAGCATAAATTCAGCTGTACTGTAGGTTCTGTATGTTTGCCTTTTTTAATTGAAAACCATGCTTTGGAACAGTCATATTAAATATGCCATTAGTTTCCAGCTTAGCGGATCTTGAAATAATTAGTTACAATCTAGTTCAGATTGCTGTTGGGCATTTTACAAAAAGCAGTTATTAGCAAAATCTGTTTAGGTCCTTAGTTGTTGGTTTTTAGGGTTTTTTGACCTTGAAGGAGAAGTGCTTTATCAATAGTACTTACAAATTGGGAAACCTGGTATTTTCAAAATAAATCCCAAGTTTTTAAAGCTGTAAGAGATTTTTTTTTGCATTTCAAAATCAAAATAGAGGTCTCTCACTTAGGAGTCTTTTTGTTTGTTTACCATGTTCAGCCCCTAGTGTTGGCCAGAGATTTTTCCTGGTCTCTTGAGTATCCGAGTTGCATATTTTCTTAGCCAGCACTCTCTGCTGGATATGAGCATGGGGTGTGGCTTTGAGGGCATTAATTACAAGGCTTGGTCAGTTTAACTTCCTAAAAATGTTACAAATTTTTGGACTTTGGGTGTATGATTTTAGAGGAAGAATTAGTGATCTATAAATAGAAATAAACGGTATTGCTGATTATAAAAGTTAATCTCAAAAGAAGTGTTAACTTCTGTTTCAGGAGGCAGCTTGGAAGCAATGTAACAACTTAATTAAACAGATTGAGCAGGAAGAGGAGGAGTTGTTCTAATTTTGCAGTCTCCAGAACAATTATTTAGCTGTAAATACTGATGAAATAATTTCACTTCCTATGGCCATACCTCCATCTTAAAGCAGCTGTCAAAGCCACCGACATGAAATGGGACGTCTCATGGGAAATGGTAGTAGCAGTTTCTAATGGCTTATATCAGTTCATTGGAAACCATATGCAAACATTTTGTAGCTGGGTAATTAATGTTTTTTGGTTTTTAACATGCAAAAAAACCCCCAAACTCTAACTTTGCAAACTATCCACATATAGCTTACTACAGCAAAATTCATCATGTTGGCTTACTCTCATGTTTTTACATTTTGAAGGTCTTATTAAGATTGGAGAGGAGGAAATCTGTAGAGGCTTTAGGGCTTTTTGTTTTGCTTAGGGTGTGACTTTGTTTGGGACTCAAGTTTAAATGCAAGGTTCCCATGTTTCTCTGGTATTTCCATGCTTCAGAGATTTCCAGTAGCTGGTATGTTACTGCAGTTGGTTAAAACCTTCTAGTTTTGTGGCTCTGAAGGGTGGCAGAAAGGTGTGTTATTTTCCCCCATGCCTCAGATAAATTGAGAAGGGGAGGAACGTTCTTCCTGCTAACTGGATGCTTTGCTGTGAGCAGTTGATTCGTAGTCCTGTGATTGCTCATATACCCAAAGTGGTGCCAGAATCAGAGCTGAGAAAGCAGTTTGTGATCTCATCTTTCAATGCCTTCCTTCCCTGAAAGTATTACTTATTGCTACCATAGGTGTTACAGCTATGACTGAGAGTACCTGACAGAATTTGCTAAGTCAGATCTTCTGGGCAGAGACAGGACAAAGAAACTATCATAGCATGTCATTTTTTTCACTTCCTTCCCCCCTCCCCCCTTTTTTTTTCTTTTTTACAAAAGCAAAAAGAAGCTGCTGACAGATGAAGCTTTAATTGGAGAGCTCATTGTGCACGGGCCAGGAGTGCCCATGTCTCGGAATAAATGTGAATTAATTTAGGGCTTGGTGAAGTCATAGAACACTAAGTATGAGTTCATATACCAACCCTTACATGCTGCTCCCTGTGTGGTCATAACATAGATCTGCCCCATAACTTAATATCTATTTGTGTTGTGCCACCCAGTGTTAGGCTACTATCTTCTTTGCAGTATAAATCTAGAGTTTACACTTTCTTTACAGCTTGAAGCATATATTCCAGTTTTTCAAACTTTCCAATATTGAAGAAACAGACTATGTGTGCTAGCAGTCATTTCTCTTTGTCTTACAAAGACAGCAGCCTGTTTAATACAAATCAGTAGTCACTGTATAAGCATCTCAGTCCCATTGTCTGGGCAATTCAGATAGGTAATAGGAGCTTTCTCGTTAGACCCTAAAATGGCTTTAAGAAACAAAAACAAACAAGAAAACCCAGATGCTGTTGCTTTAGAAGATGCACAGCACTAGCTTCAGCCCATGCTGAACTGTCATTTTCTTCACGATAAGTCCACAGATTGCAAGGAGAGGGGGGAGATGAAGGCATTAACACAGTGTTGCTTCTGAAACTTGCTTTTTCTGAATTGTAATGTGGATGTTGAAATCTCTGAAAAAAGTCAAAACTGTAGTTGTTTTGTTTGTATATGAATGTGAAAGTTGCCCAGGCAGTAATAGCAAAGATCATCCTCTTCTTTAATTGCTTGTAATAGGCTATACAGAATGTATTCTAGAAAAATTGGAGGAAGAAGATTCTGTTGTGAATAGTTCCGTTTCTTAACACTGTGGTTTTGGTGAAAGATGCACACTTTTCTTCTTCTGTTCTACAGGAACTGCAAGAAAATGTGGGGTATTTTTTTCCTCTTCTGTTTCCAGATTGAAAACCAGAAGGACCTTCTGTTCAAGTGCTGTTTAGGATAAGAAAAGGATTCAAAATGGAATAGAATCTGTTTTGTTATTGTGGTCTCATTCAAACTGACAATGGTGTGTCAAGAAGTCTCTTGCATATATTTAGTACAGAAATACATTGTTTAGTGTGGGCATGTGTTTTTTATGGGCTGAAATTACATGTCAGGCAGCATGTGTCAGTCAGAGTTTTATGTTAGTTAGACTTTTTTCACTTTTTAGCATGAGAATGCATATAACTTTTTTGGCATTTGTAACCTTTCAAAATAAGAAAGGGTAACACAGTAGCTGAACGTTTTCTCAGTAATGCACATTAATGTGTGGAGATGGATAGCTTTGGTCTATAGACAGAGGTGTAGGCAAGTCGTGAAGCATAACCAAAATTGAAGGGAGGATTGATGCTGCTCAGTGACAGTCATAAAATTTTCTACAGGCTTTAGAGTCAGTGAGGACAGGAGCTGGAATTTGAATTCAAAACGCCTGATTTATTTGCTCTAGTTTGCTAGAACTTGTTTCCTTGGTTCTTATTACAAATTTCTATTGTTTTACATCACAGTGAACATAGACATTCATGAAGAGAAGGACAGGTAACGCCAATCACTTGTGTCTCCTGAAGGAAGAGGCTGGGGGTGTGGTGGTCTGCATTCAGTACTCGGGTTTCATAGCAGATGGTCTTAGCACTTGACCATCTTAAACTAGCACTGTTACGCACTGTTATGTGTGGTCTGAAAATGACTTTGATTTCCATCTAGTTTGGTTTTATTCACTTGGCAGTTGTGAGGCCTCTACAGCTCTGCAGGGAAGAGGGTCAGAACAGCAAGTTCACTGTGGGTCAGGTCTGCGTGGTGCCGGCTCTTGCCACGCGCTGCTGGGGAGGAGCAGCCTATTAACTCTAAATTAGAAGCATTTTGTAAAAAACCTTGCTTCATTATTGTTGAAATATAGAAAGCTACATTTATGTTTATTTTCTGAAAAAGAATATATAAAAGGAAAATCAAGCATCTGAGAATTATCTGACTCATGGTGGTAGCCTCCTGTGAACTTTCCAGTCTAAAGCAATGTGCTTCCCTGTTTCCATTTAAGGTTTGTCTGAATGGCTCCGTTAGCCTGAGCTCCCCTATGCTCCTCCCTGCTAGTCTGCCTCAGCCGCACTTAGAGTCCTGGACTGTGCTTAGTGGTGCTCTGAACTTATTTGACTGGAGAGGCTGGTATTACAAGCAAGCTTTTAGGTGGCCTTAAGCAGCTCTTGTTTTCTGTAGGTGTTGTTTGTTATATTGGGAAGCATTTCCAAGCTCTGAGCTGGTAGGATGTGTAGTGTCAAAGTTTGGGCTAAGTATTGCTGCATTAAATATTTGCTGAAGGGATGTGTCTATGATTATGGGAGAGTGAGATAAGAGATCCACCTGGTCCAGTACTTCTGATCCCTCCTTGGGACAAGCAAATTGGATCAGGCAAAGAAAGCTACATGGAGAGCAACTGGATATGACATTAAAGTCAGGGACTAGTGAAGGTATCCTCCTATTATTGCCAGAAGGACATTAAAGAACACATTTTCTGAAGACTAGGGCCACTTTGAGTATTCTGTAATATAAAAGTCTGTTACAAAAAGCCCTAAGAAAAGATTTTTGTTAGATATTCCCAGCGAGTTTGTTTTGCTCAAGATTCTTTGCTGTAATAACTCCATGAAAAATGAAGCTGGATCTGTCCTTGTCACTTTTTCTGAATAATGGATGAACTTGGGCTTTGTTTAATCCAGCTCATTCTGCAGACTTCGTTTTGTGTTTGATTTAAGAAACCAAAGTCATCAGCAGTACATACTACACATTCCATGCTCAGCCTCACAAATTAAGAGTGCAGTCAGACCTACTGAATCTGCATAGCATCTTACTCAGTGTCTCTGTCCATTTTTTGTTTAAACTAAGCAAAGCTAGACTAGAGCTTTGTTTGAACATCAAAGTATTATCTTGAGACGTAAGTCGTGTAGAAGTCAGTCTGTTTAGCTGCAAATGTATTTTAAAACCCCCTAAAATTCAGTTCACAAGGAAAATCCTTGGCTTTTGACATCTTATGTAGTCTTGAAAAAATATGTAGAGACCTCTGGTGGGAAGAAAGGAAGGAGGAATTTTTTGTGTTAAGCATAGAAAGTGAAGGTACAGAAGGGGAGGGATCTCAGCTATGATGTCCTCTTGCTGTGCCTTTTTTAATGATTTCTCTTTCGAAATTTCCAAGCCTTGCTGAGGTTATTTGATGGTTGCCATGAGGGAGGAACAAGCTTGGCCTTATTTTAGGGGCTGGGTGCATATTCTGCAATGAGTTACGTTGGGAGATTATAATTTTCATTCAGTCTGAGGTGGTACTGCTGTGAGATGGTTCAGAAGTCTGTTCACAGCCCTTATGTGGGAGTCGGCAGTGAAGTGGGAGCAGACAGGCTGGGCCAGGTGAGCACGTCAGCCACCCTACCTTTAATTTGTTGGTGGATGTATCTTAGCGTCACGTACAATTATGTTGAACGATGTCTGTGTAAGGAGTGTTTTGAATACTCTTAACTTCCAGCATGGAAGTTGAAGGTGGCAGAAAAACCCTGAAAAATCCCTTCCTGGAATGCAAAGCTTCATCTCATAATGTACTTCATTGTTCTAATTAGCTCAGAGGGGTTTTACCTGCAAGGTGTCTCCCTTTCTTCTAATGTTTCCAGCTGTTGCAGTCAGTGCTCTGCCTTCACTCAGCAAGAAGGCTCATTTGGCAAATGCACCAACACATGACATCATTTTTAGCAGTCTCTAGGCCTGTTTAAAGCATCGGTGGAGTTGTAGGCAGCTGTGGAATTTAATTGATCGTGACCAACAGGAAATTCTGAAGGAGAAAAACTTAGTACAAGGCTCAGAAAAGGCCTTTGCTTGATTAGCTCCTTATCTTAACGGTAATACATAGCATAGCGTAGGTCCCTGGGCAGAGGACTGCACTACAAAGAGAGCCTTTCAAAGTAATTATCTGTAAAATGAGGAAAAGTAATGTTCATCCCAAATTGATGGTAATATAGAGCTGATCACATTTGTTTTTAAGAAACCATTAGAGAGCCTTGATAGCGTTCCAGCAGTCGTGTAAAAAGCGCTGTGCTAGTGGGGAGGGAGGAGTAGTTCCTAAGGAAAGCCTTGCATGTCATGCTGGTATGCACAAAGCAGAGGGGACAAAAGGTTATTTGGAAAAAAAAGTACAATTCTTATCAGAAGTACTTTGACACGAGTCCTCAAGTAATTATTTTTATCCTTCAATAGGTGCATCTGCATGCTATTGTGCTAACACTGCTGCTCTTCTTGTTAATTATACTCTTTTAAGCTTGCTTCACTAGAGTAATCTAGCAGCCTGTAATAATTAATGCAGTTCAAATGAAACACAGTAAGAATAAAACATGTTTAATTGAAAGGGAAAAAAAGGGCAAAATCCAACACTTGGGGGCAATTTGATGCCAAAACAAACATGCAGACTGTACTGTGTCTGGGTGTATACAGAAAAGCTACTATGTGTGTTACAGGCATCTGAAGATTCTTGAATATTATTAAATGTAGTGATACCCTGTTATGAACAAAAACTGCTACCTATTTCTTCTCCTTTCACAAAAAGTTGTTATTGGTCATGCCACTGGCTTCAGTGGCCATAAGGAAGGTTATGTTTATTTACAGTTATGTTCAACAACGCATTCTAAACGTGTCTCTGACATTGGTTATTTTTGGTTATCAAATGGGAAATTTTGTGGAAAAGTAGGTCCTACTTAATGGTACCTGCCTCTGCTAAAAGTTTACAAAATAGGAGCTAGCAGGAGTCTGGTATCTTTTATGTCCTTTTCTCACAAATGATATTTGGAGAGTTCTGTAATCAAAATCTTGTGCCAAATATTTCCTGGAATCGTCAATGAAACCCTAGAAGACCTTGAATCTTGCACAACCTCCTTTTCAATCAGTGAAATTTATGGTATATAAGGTGATGATCAGATGACATATTTTTTCCCCAGTCTGTGGAATGTTTTTATTACTTCAATAATTATGGGTATGGCAAAGTCCTGTTCCGGTATTTTATTTTCTTAAAAAAAAAAAATCAATTGTTTCAATGGGAGAATTGAAGATACCAGAATCATGGCTTCCATCTGACAGGAAATGCAGGCATGCCTTTGAATTATAGATGTTTTATTAATCTCTATTTCATATCTCAGTTACTTAGTATTCAGGGCACTGATGGAGCTCTTTCTCTGAGCCACAGACTTTGAAATGTCATCTTCCCTGCTTCTTTGCTGAGTAAATTTTTCTTGTAAATTTTTTTTTCTTGTAAAATGTGTTTTTTAAAACACATTTTTTACTATAAATTGTCTTTTCACCAGACAGTTTCTTGTAAACCACAGAAAACCAAGTAAATAGCAAATAAAAACTTACGGTAGGCTTTGTAAAACATTATCTTTGGGATCCAAGGTGGATCCTTCAGTACTTCAGTACTGGGTCCCTGCCTAGTGAGATTACAATGTCTGTGAGATTACAATGTCCGATGCCCCGGTGCTGCTGCTTTCCTTTGGCTCCCCCTCCAGGGAGTTGCTACTGCTTTGGCAGCACTGCATAGAATCATAGAATCATTTTGATTGGAAAAGACCTTTATGATCATCAAGTCCAATCACTAACCTCACACTGCCAAGCCCATCACTAACCCATGTCCCTCAGCACCTCAGCTACACAGCTTTTCAGTATCTCCAGGGATGGGGACTCCACCACTTCCCTGGGCAGCCTGGGACAGTGTCTAACAACCCTCTCAGGCAAAAAGTTCTTTCTCATCTCCAGTCTAGACCTCCCCTGCCACAACTTGAAGCCATTTCCTTGTATGCTGACATGGTGTGGAACGCGAAGTACCTGTAAGGCAATTGTGGTAGATTGTGGGACAGTATTAAATACTCTCACTGAAGGGGAGATGGTGTTGAAATACATTGATTGAAGCAATTACTGAACGTGGAGATGTAGCTGTTCAGTTAAAACCCAGCTCTTTCACCCACTCCATTTCACCCTCATCATTTTAGGCTTAGTGCTGTGTTATCTTGCTTGAAATATACTGGCTTTGCTGAATAAGTGACTGACTAAAAACCATTGGCCTTAAATAAATGACAAATGTTGTTCATGCAGCACAGGAAATTAATGTTAAAGGGGTTTTTTTATGACTGACCATTAGTGTTTGTTCAATTTACCCCATTGTGAATTTTGTGTTTGGAATGATCTGAGAGCACAAAGTAAACTTATGAAGGATACTAAAGCTGATCTTCAGCCTCAGAAGTGATTTGATTTGCTTTTTGTTGGTGGTTAATGAGAAGCCAGGTTTATGGTGTCAAGGACGGGAGAGGTCTGAAGTAGGAAATATCACTTAAATGCTTTAAATGAGCAAACTGCATTATGTGGTTTTGGCTGTTTCCTAGCACCGGGACATCACTAATAACTTTGAATGTAAATTTGCCAATTAAAATATGAGCAGGACTTCTTCTTCTAGAAGTATATTGGCATAAAAGAACAATGATTGTGGAGTAGAAGATTGCTCTTGGCTTCTTTTGTAAATCAGTTCTGTGAAGATATTTTTAAATCGATGTATTTGTGACTTTATTGAAGAAAATCCCTTAGAAAAACTGTGATATTTTCTGTTTTGTTTCAGTTAAACATGTGCTATACTCTGTGAGGAAACTTTCTTCAGGATATTTTCTTCCCTTCCTTTCTTTCCCTATTCCATTTTTTGTCTCCCATATTGTGATGACCTTCCTTGTTCTGCTTTTGCAAAGCACCTTTGGATGTGCACTTCTCTCCTGATGGAGAGGAGCTGAAGGAGCAAAGTGTACTCAAGTACTTAACAAAATAAATATACTGGTGAAAGAGCGTAGGGGAAGAAATGCTGCTCATGCTTTCCTATCAGCATGGTTTGGTCTTCTCAGCCTGAATTGAACCTCTTGTTCGTGTATTGTTTTTATATTCCTGGCAGAGGGAGTTCTTCAAAACTGGGAAATAAATTCAGGCTTGGTGACAATTGTGGGGTGTGATGCAGACACAGCTCCCTCTGGAGAAGTGCATTGAAGCACCAGCTGTCTCTGACATCCTGTGTAAAGCTAAGCAAGCACACGGTTTAAAATGAAAGAATTGGAATTGAATGTAAGGTCAATCACCCACCTGGGACACACACATACACACGCACCAGTATCACAGGAGACGACTGTTGTGTTTTACTGGTCATCTCTGATTCTTATCTCTTTTCCTTTCTGTCCATACTTGGAAGGATCTCTGCACTGAGGCTTGTCAACCCTTGACAATTGTTTTATGCTACTTAGTTTTTGAGAATAACTGTTACCTGCATATATCCTTTTCTTCACTCTTTTCTTTTTTTGAGGCATGTGGTGTTAGCTGCAGGTCTCTTCTAGAGTACCCCATAATGAAAAAGTATCTGTGTTGCAGGCATGTAGGTGTCGATTGATCCCTACTTTGAATTAACTCCCTTTGACAGTGGCATTCCTCCTGTTTCCTTGCTTTGCTGAGTTGTTTCTCTTGGCTTATTAGTTTGCACATGTGTATAACTGTTCTTGGCCATCTCCATCAGGGCTGGCCTCCTGGTTTAGACGTTAACCCCACGTGGAGCTGCTTCACTTTTCCAACTTGTGGCATATTTCCCTTTAGGGGAGATGACTCTGTGCTGTTGTAAGAACAAATCACTTCTGATGTCAAGATAAATAAGACATGATCAAAACAGTTCTGGAGGGACAAAGCAGTGTCACTGTTAACTGAGCTGGAGCTGCAGAAAAGGAAGGGACCTGTGTAAGATCCTTCTTGGCCTCCTTTGTGGGATCTCAGTACACTTGAGTGCTCTTCTGATGAAAAGAAACTCTAATGCTTTACCCATTATAATCTGCAGGCTTTATCCTGCCTTTTCCTAACGAAGCTCCTGTTTGTGTGACTCCTGGGACAGAGGGTCCTGCTTTTGGAGGGAAGCTTGTCTGCAGTGTAGCCACTGTAGTACTGCAGAAATGCATCTTCTTTTAATTTTTTTTCTTTAAATTTTCCTTCCTTCTCACACCTTCTCCTGCTTTGGGCATTTTTTGCTTTTTATGCTCAGAGGCAAGTTTAGGATTGAATGAGTCAAGGTTAAATTAAATTTGGCTCACAAGCCAGTTTCTAAAATGAGAATAAGTGAGCTTTAAAGTGCAAAGTGAAATAGCTCTGGAAAAAGATTGTTTATTTTAGGTATGGGTTTGGATTGCTTTGCTTCAAGGAAATTGCTTGGGAGTGTTGTGGTTTTTTTCCCTAGTGTCACACACACAGCTCCCATCAAAGTGACTGGAAGGGTGTGCGAACAGATGAGAACCTCAGGCACCCAACACAAGTGAGCTTTCGAAGCACAACACGATGACCTCATTACCAAGCAAGATTTTGCAGAAGAAACTGTAAGCAGAGCCAACTTACAGTTTAGGTCACCTAAACAAGCCATATGAGTGAATTTACACAGTTTAAAATGCAGTAGGTTATTTCACTTTGAATTTATACCGACCTGGCAATCGTGGAATATGTTAAAGGAGTAAAGTGCAATGCAGAATAGCAAATAAAAACTTGTGTCCTTATTTGCTCTGCAGAATCTGCCCTTAACTCTGCTTCTCAGGAGAACTTTAGTTCTGCCAGAGTTTCAATGTAAATTGTAGGTGATGTATTGGTTTTATTGTACCCTGCAGAAACGATGAATAGCTGAATGGGAAGGGATATAATGTGGTGTCCTGCACTTCAGTGCTTAAAATAACTATTAAAACAGTTGAGTTTTCATTTGAAAAGTCAGTTATTAAGTTATTCTCCCTGTGAAATACTAGGATAGCACTGGGGTTTTTCTAAATTCAAAATACTTGTGTGAGTTTTTTTGGGTGCATCTTTTAATAATGATTTGAGCACATTATATTTGGACTTCTTCTCAGTAACAAGGTTTCTCCTTCCCCCACAAAGATTTGATTTATTTTTTTTAATGGGTTTTGCTGTCGGTTTTAGAAACATGAGGATTCTCATACTGGTGTCTAAAAAATCTGAGTAGCAGGGTTTTTTTACAGGCAGTGTGGCAGGTTTAGTACTTCTAGCTGGAGATGTGGACACCATTCAAAATCGTTTGTGGGTACATTTGCAGTCAGGCCTGTTGATGGAATTTGGATCATCAGACAGAAAACAAAGCCAGAATGGAAGCTCAGGAGTCTCCGGAAGAGGGATCATGGGTCTGGAAGTGAGACCAGAAGTGTGGTCATACAATGGGAAGTGTATCATGGGCTAAAAAAAAAAAAACCCAACCTGGAAGTTAGGTCAGTATCAAAAATCACTCAGACAACTGTAAAACTAATAAGGTAGAAGTTTCCATCTACATTCATTATGAAAACCAAGTAAATAATTGCCTGGGGAGTTGCACTGCATTTCTGCGTGTTTGTTCTGAGTAAAAGTTAAGGAAGTGCTGTTTTATCTACCTATGTTGTCCAAGGAGAGTTTGAGGAATAATACAGGATGTGTTTCTCTTGTTTGAGGTATTCAAGTAGAAAAAATAATCCTTTGGTGGTGAAAAAAGTGAAATTGCCTGTTTTCTACTTAGCAGTACCTTTTCAATATGTCTGCATAAAAATTCAAACCAGAGTTTGCACTGATGTTTATTTTGGATACTGGATTGTTTCCAAGGTGTTTTAAAGAGTCTATGTTCTCTTCTGTATCTGATGGAATCGTTTCTGCTCAGGTGTGCTGCTGGCTCTGGGAAGGTGCCTACAGGCAAGGAGAATGGGAAAAGAACAATGACAGTGTGCAGATTGGAAGGCAGCCTTTTTCTATAAATAACATCATTTTTCCTGTTAAATAGCTGATGCTGAGAGTGGTTTTTAGATGAACTATTTTTAAGAGATAATGTATCAACTAGGATGCCATGATGTATTGCAAGAGTTTTAATATAAACTGTTTACATATTGATCTTTTTGTAAATTAAGCTCTTTCTTCCTTGTCTTCAACAGGCAGCCAGACAAACTAGTGGTGGTTTGGACAAGAAGAAGCCGAAGAAAATCCTCTAAGGTTAGTTGGTTTCTTAATAAGTTTCAACTGCAGTGGCAAGCAGGGTCAGCTGTTTGAGGGACTGGTTTCTTCAATGTGGGGAGCAGCCAAGTAAATGAGAAATATTTTAATTGTTTTCTTTTTAACTCAGTTGATCCATGAAGTTCATAATAAGCTGCTATTTGTATCAATGCTAATTTATGGAAACACTTAACTATTTCCAGCTTCAGTTATTTGTCAGAATTATATCATCATCAGTTCAGTTTCAGTTATTAATTGCTCATCTTAACTAGAAAGGAGAATCTGTTTTATTACTAACAGTGTATTAAACATAAACTTAAAAAAGTAATAAGAGACTCTGACATCCCTGCAACAGGAATATAAAGTCTTAACAAGACTATTTCACAACTTGAAAATACTACAAATCAAAAAGAATAAAAGCAGGCTCTTCCAATCCTGTAGTATGTGTTTGAATTGAATTTTAACATTTTAATTCCACAAACACTGTGAAGGAAGCCTTTGAATTTGTATTTTATGGCTAATGACTTAGAACTTGCCTTTTTTCAGGCTACCAAGCGAAGTCTGTCCAGTATTTGGGCATTCATAAACTTGGCACGGGGTTGGGGATTTTGATGGGAGCTTCACTTTACTTTTCTTCTTTCAGTAAGATATCTGAAAACCTTACGAGATTATTGTCTCTTTGTTAAACGGTGCTCAGTTTCTCTAGATGGCTGAATTTTACTGCTCTGACAGTAGGCTTCAGTTAGACTCTATGGAGCCTCCTTTGGGTTTGAGGTGAAGGGAAAGATGAGACAGTCTGAATGTGTGGCTTGCTGTACATACAAAATGAAGCTTAAAAATAAACCACAGTGCTCTCCATTTACACTGAGATTGAAACAAATGGCAAACATTTCTAAACCTTTACAGTGTCTAATGTGACAATGTCTTGTTATGGTATTGTACTATTGACTAATAAGAGTAAAAACTTTAGTCAATCCTAGCAGTCAGTTGTTGCCCAAGGAGGTGGGGAGCCTAAGTTATGCATAAAGCAAGCAAACAAAGGCCTTTGAGCACTGGTCATGTTGTAGAATTTCTTTTGTTGCCTTATGTCCTCTGGTAGAGGGCTGTCCCCCATCTGTCTAAAAGCTTGAGAAGAGCAGCACAAACGAGCTGGGAAAAAGTGTCCTAACCACTGAGCAAGGTTGCAGGGAGCACGAGTGTAACTCAGAATAATACTTCCATGAACTCTGGAACAGTGAAGAGAGGACACTCATGACAGAAGATACCTTGAAATAATGATAATATTGAAGAACTTCAGTGTTTAGAAAATGTCATACCCGACTGAAGAGAGACTTTTGGAAGGATTTGTTGGTTCTTTTTTACTGGTACTCTTCTCCTTCTCACTTATTTTTTTTCTGGTTGTCATGCATATTTGCTGTAGTTTTGGACTGGTCACTGACTGAAAGTGACTGCACAACTGAATTTCTACTGCTTTGTGTGCATCTTAAATTCTGCTTTAAGGTATGAAAACTCAAAGGTGTTACTTGGTGAGTCAACAAGGTTGACAAGTCTGGCATCTTTTCCAAATAACTGCTCCTGTTCCATGTTCATACTCTTCAGCAAAGCCAGTCAGATTGTTTCATTGAAGGATAAACTGGCTCAAGTTACCTTGATTTTGTAGCATGACATATACCTAGGCAGTAACTGCTGATGTAGGGTATCTGTTGTGGCTTACCTTATGATAGTGTTTCTATTTTGCTTTCATTTCTGTAGAACCTAGAGAGGAAAGATAATATACAACAGTAAATTCAATATTTACACACGCATTGTAACCTTAAAAAGCTTAGTGAAAGGTGAGGTATTTGGCCATGAATGACTCGTTTGTTGAGATTCATAGTATGTTCAGAAACAGAAGCCCTAAGAAAAATCCAGTAGGGCTTTGTGAAGTAATGGATTTCTACTTGTGATGTTATGGGCACAATGCCATAGGCTCTAATGGCAACATTTCACTGATGGAAGAGGATTGTCTGATACTTGCTTAGCTTTTGAGGCTTGAAGTTTTTTTAGATGGGCGGTAAAGTTGTGTTTTCTCTTTTGGTCATCAGGGAGGAGAAACAACTCTTGGATAAACTGTCAGATTTACCTGAGACTTGAAGTCTTTTGTTAACTAATTGATTCATGCTTAGTAAGATCTCACAAAGGTACTTTGAAAGAGACTGAGTGGCCCTCAGGCTTGGGCAAAGGACAGAGTTCATTTTAAGGCTGAGGTAGTGATATGATTTGAGTTGTTCAGGTCTAAGGCTGTAGATCAATATATGTTCTTGATCTTAGTCCTACTGCCAGTAAAATACTTTATTCAACATATTTATTTCATCAAATTGCTTTCTTGGAAACAAGTCAAATGAATATTTCCTCTTAGTTTATGTTTGATGGACACTGGTCTCAGTAAGTACAAAGCATTAATAATTTTCTGTGTTTTTCAGCATCTTTGAGAAGGAAGAGGAGAGAGCTGAGGTCTTACCTTACTATAAAGTTGTAAAGACTTCTTCAGACGTTATGTTTTCTTTTCTGAGCTTTTCAGATTGTTAGGCGTAATGAGATATATCCCTGTGCTGGTTCACATACAGAATTGTGAGGGTTAGAAGATAGGTCTAGAGGTCATCCAGTTCAACCCCTCTGCTTAAGCAGGACTACCTAAAGGTGGTTGCCCAGGACTCTCCAGACAGCTTTTTAAGATCTCCAAGGTAGGAGACTCCCCAGGGTCTCAGGGCAACTTGTTCCAGTGCTTGGTCACTGCTATGGTGAAAAAGTATTTCCTGATGTTTAGGAGGAACTTTCTGTTTCACTTTGTGCCCACCACGTCTGGTCCCGTCACTGGGCACCACTGAGGAAAGTTTGTCTTCTTTGCACCATCCCTTCAGGTATTTATATACATTGACGAACTACCACTAAGCCTTCTCTCTTCTGGGCCCAATAGTCTCAGCTCTCTGAGCTTTTCCTTCCAAGAGAGGTGATCCAGTCCTACAAACACTTTCATGGCCCTTTGCTGGACTCTTTCCATATGGGAGATATATCATCCAAAAATGTGGTGCAAATTGCAAGATGGTATGATGGAGCTATTGACAGATATGGACAAATGCTGAAACAAGCCCGTTTAACTAATGTAATCTTGAGGTACTGTTGAGCTGAAAGCTGAGCTCTTCGTGTCCTTTGAAGCTCATATTTTTGCAGCTTTGTATGATTTTGATAGGGTTTCCGGCCCACATGATTGCTTTCCAAATAAAACTACAGTGAACCCTCAATTAGAAGGAATAGTGAGAGATATTAGGTGCAGGAGTCTGAATATTTTGGTTGTTATTGTGGGGAAACATAGGATGGGAGCTGTAGAGGTGTTTATTTATAGCAAGTTTTAAAGTGTTGCAAATGAAAAGCGATAACCATTTAGACCATTTAAATGGCGATCTGGTGGATACAAGAGCATAAATATATCCAGCAGTTACTGACCTTAATGCAGATTTAAGTTACAGCTCTATTCTGGGATCCTCTCTTCCTGGGTGAGCCTGATTTTGGTGCTTTTCAATTGGTGTGTCAAGATAAGATGTCTCTGTGTTGACTGTCTTCATTGGATGTGCCAGGAGTTTACGGAAAATGGTGATTTTTCTGTATTGCTATTTGGCAGAATTACCAAGCAATCCCAGATCCAAAATGAACTCTCAGCTTGAGGAGGGAGGAGGAAGTCAGCTATCTGCTAGTGCAACTGTTGTCTGTCTTCAAAATGATGTTTATGGGGCTTGCCACAACTCTTCAAGCCTCATTCAGATGGTTATCACCGTCCTTAGTTTACAGAAGGTGGAGCTTGCAGTAGTGCACTGACTTAATTCTTCCTCTTCAATACCCTGTCACACTGGCATGTTGCTCCCAGGTTTTCAGGGCCTGGGCTTCTAGATTTGACTTTGTTCTAGTGTAGAACAAGGGAGATGTGTTGTAAATATGTTTACCTTCATTTCATGGAGATGCTCGTGCATTTCCAAGCTTTGAACTAAGAAATTTCAGTTCGAAAAGAGATGTTGCAATAATGTCAAGGAGGTACTTTCTGCTGTTCTTGTGAACACATACAGGCATATGGTTGAATTATACACCACTGAAGAATCAAAATTGCACTTGCTTCTGAGAGCCCGACAAAATTATTCTTCAAAGATCCTTTTTGTATCAAAGCTGCAAGAAGGTGCCTTGCCTGTGATTTCAGCACTTCTGCTGAAAACTGTTTAAACACAGAGAAGGAGTAATGTTGAGAACAGGGAAAGGACTTGAACGTGAAGAGCAGAACCAAGAGGAGCAGAGGAACAGGGAGTATAAAGGATCTATATGTAGGGAGTTAAGACAGACAACACAGCACACAAAAGCAGCCCTCCCAGCCTTTTTCCAAGGATATGCCATCAATAAGGCAGCAGTAATGTCACCAGTTTTGCTGTCCTTGGCAATCTCTTGCCTTTTCCGGCTACTTCATTGCCCAGTGCCAGCCTTTTCTGTCACTGCCACATTCTTCACTGACTGGAGATATAAAAGTGTGTTATGACTCTGACATGCAAATTACTGCCTGGGACCAGGATGGTTCAGAGAAGCACTGCTGGGGCTTCTTGGCTTTGTTAGTCAAGTAACAAAATCATATGGGGTTGCGAGTGTAAGTGGTCAAAATTTGGATGAGTCATTCTAATGGTCGATGTGTACTATTTTAGGCATATGATAGAGCCTTTAATAAGACAACTGCTAAGCAGACAGTGGTTAAAGAGAACGTGAAGACCAAGTGGTGAACAAAAATGCGTAATCGATAAAGAAGTTGGCGAGTGTTTGCTAAAGAAGATGTAGAACAAGAATAGAAAAGACTGCCTTGATGTTAGGTGGCTAAATGCCATTTTGGGGAGTTCAGTTTTGTCCCATCTCCATCTACAAAGTTCCTAGACTAGATAGAGTAGTAAAGCTAAAATTGTTGTGTCTTTCCATTTTGTGTGTGTCTTGGGGCATGGGGACTGATTTGCAGCAGGTTTGAGTAGCCATCATTTCAACTGAAGTGAAAAAAGTCTGTTTTGGGGGACAAAACAAAAGGTTGTTTCATGCTTAATCCCTATAAAGTCAGGTCATTGCTGATTTAATCAGACCATGCCAAATTAGTGGAAACAGGCTATTCTTTTGCTGCTTGTAAATTTGGAGCATAATACCCTTCTTTTTTCCAGGGATCCCATAAAGTTAAATTCTGGTGACATTCTGAGGTGCAGTGATGGATGTTTCAGAAAACTATGAGAAAAGTAACTCTGCATTCACTTCTATTTTTTTTTCTTTAAATAAGAAGCTCAATAGATAAGGCCAGGAATTGCATGATGAGAAGGGGAAGAGGCTCTTTATCTGAGCATCATCTGTTGTGAGCAGTGGACAAGGCAAGGTTTGGTGAAAGAAATAGCATGAATCATCTATTTAAGGAATATGTCATGAATGTGTATGTGTGAATTTAAGCTTGAACAGCTAGCCCAGTGCTAGAAAATGTGTTTTCTAGTAGAGATGAGTTTTTGCTCATTTTCTAAGCTCAGCAGCCTTTGTGTAGTGCTTTAGCAATAATACATGGATGCATAATTACAGTTGTAACACATGTGCATACTGATGAATAGAAGACATTTGTGGGAAGACTTGTGGGAATCTGCTAGTTTTCTCATCTGTTCTCAAGGGACACTGACAGCAACGGGTTGAATGAAGGCTGCCTGATGTTTACAAGACTTTTAAGTTTCTTCTTTGCATATGCTGGGTTTTTTGGACCACATCCCAGGGTGGGAGTGCAGCAGGAGTGTTGTTCTGGTGCCCAGCTTCTTTAGCTGGAGGGTCAAGCACAGTGATTTCAAGATAATCATGAAGATGCACACTGTAGTCTGGAGGCCAGTCTTTAATTTGTCTCCTGCCTTTGTGATACTGAGCTGTGGTATAGACTAAGACATCCAGAAACTGCCAGTTGACATTTCCTTTGGTGTGGGGGAAATGGCAGCTTTTCCTAATCCATTCCTTTTCCAGCGGGTCTGTTAGCAGCTGGATCCTACTGATCTCTGGCCATCACCAGATGATGGATGAGTTTGGTGGGTCTCATCTCATGGAGCAAATCTGAGCCATTCTTGGTCTTCACAATCCATGCTGTGGGGTGAAGGCAGCAGATGAAAGATCTCAATGTTTAGTGACAGCTGCTCTTTGAGTTATTCATTACTTTTTTCCCCTCATCCTGTCACAGTGTTCTGTCTGGGTAACACTGAAGAAGACAGATTATCTCTACAAGCTGAGCTGCCCTAAGCACTGTTGGAGCCAGTCAAGCTCCTGCTTGGTTCTTGTGGCCTGTCACAGAGACAAGTAGCAGAGCTGGTCTGATCATAGGCAGTTGGCAAAAATCTTATCAGGGAAAGAAAAGCAGCAGCTTGCTGGCTCACAATGAAGCCACTCCTGGGGCTGCAGGTTAGGAATAATGCTAGGTCTGACTTGTGCTTTTAAGAAATAGTATTGAGAACTTGGCTAGAGGAACAGATTTGGTGCATAAATAGAAACTGTTCAGTACTTTGCAGATGGCTTAAAATACTATGGTCAGCTCCATGGTCAGAGGCAGGATGAGATGAGACAGTAATGAAGGGAGAAAGCAGATGGATAACATGAAGCAACTGGAAGGGTAGGCTCTTGAAATAATGTAGTATTTTGTTTTTGAAGGGTCAGGACAGAGATTTTTGTAGAGACAACAAAAAATGTAAGCAGCAGTAAACAGAGATGGTCATGATAGGAATGTCACATGTGCCATATCATGAAATCTCCTGTTTACAGGGGCTGGGGAAGTGACTCCTGTAATGTACCCTAGTTGCCTACATCTGTCTTATCATGATGAAGTGATGAACAGCTGATTGTGGTATTTATTAACTTCATGTTTGGAACCAAAGTTCCTGATTTGAGGCCGTTTTCGACTTTTTTCTTTAAATTCTAACTTAAAATATTGTTCTGTTTACATTCTATAATAAAGACAACTGTAAGGGAAGGTTTATACTAAGTCTCTCTCATGTTTTATTGTTCCCTATCCAAGAACTGCCTAAACAATTCTGATGTAGGTTTGGTAGGGGTTTTTACTTTTGCTACTTCTGCCTTACTCCGGTAGTATTTTTTAGATTGAAGGAGAGTACTTAAAAAATAAGCATTTATAAAATTACTTGGTTTGTTCCAAGATTCACAGAAATGTATTTGTGTTTTGGAGTGCAAGTTTGCCTGTGGAGTGAGAGGCAGTTTTATATGGTCAAGGTCAGCCCCTGGCAGGTAATTATTAGGAAGGGTGGTGTACAAAAGGCAGCCCTGGAGTGAGCTCATCTCATCTTCTTTTGTTCAATCAACATATTGCCATATGTTGAACTAGACAGAGCTTCTTTATAGTCTTCTGTAATGTTTCACTGTTTGGTGCAAGAGTTTCAGCAATGCTGGGAAATGTTACTTTTACAATTAAACCCACTCTCTGCTCTCCTGCAGAAACTACTGAAAAGCAAGACTTGAGTTTGTCTACCCTGTGCATGAGGTGAGAGGTGTGTGACTGCTGCTTAATACAACCAGAAAGTGGACACTCATCTAGAATGATAATAGCTTAAGTAGTACTAAATGCTGAGAACTTGCACAGACATCAGAGTACTCTTTTTGTGTTTTGAAATTATTGACTACTGGAGACTGTTCGACAGAGTCAGTGTTTTCAGAAGTGTTTCACTGGTTTTGAGTACCATTTGTAAGCCCTTTGGTGTGTTGTATGTGCATTACAATATGGAGCACTGAACATTTTAATTATTTGGCCCTGTAAGTTTCAGATCTCAATCTATTTTTAAAGATTCTTCCCTTCTCATTGGAACCAGAGGCCAAAGCTGCAGAGGTATCAAGTCTGTCTTTCTAGTTCAAGCACAGCAGAGCAGTTGTGATTTTCACAACATTGTGTATGGTAGATGGCAAAGCAGGCTGTCTGGATTGTAACTGCTGCTGTTTTAGAGAGAAAACTGGGGAAAGAACTCATAACTAGGCAGTGTAAAGTTTCTGTATGAGCCTGTAGGCTCACATCCACATCCTTTCTTACACAGCCCCCTTCTAACAGTCATCAGTTTTGTGCCAGAGCAATGCTGTAGGTTGGACAATGTCATTCACAGCCCTACTCTATTTATAGGGTATTTCAACCAGCCCTCCTGTAGCTCTTGTTTCCTGATTTACAAGAGGTTTCACACTAGGTCATATCCTTACATTTTCCATGGGCAGAAAAGGGGAGCAGTTGCTTTTCTCCTTGAATTGCAACAGTGTATTTCTGCTTCTCATACCTTGAATTTACATGTCAGGCAAGGTTGGGGGGCTGTGGATGAGCAGCTTAGCTGCTTCTGTTGCCTAGTCTCCACTAGCAATCTCCTATTGTCTCTGAAGACTAGTAGGAGATAAGGAAAATGTGGGACTAGAAGGCACAACGCAATGGGAAATGTAGTTAGAGGTGAAGATTAGGATGGAAACATACTGCACAGGTGCAGCACCTCACCTTGTCTGAGCTTTGACAGTAATCTCCTGTCTGGAAGTGTGGGCAATTCTGCTGAGCAGAGGTAGCCCGATTCAGCTCATGTATCAAAGTCAAGGCTTATAATTTTGGAGTTGAAAAGGTTTTTTGATACAGGCCAGATGTAACTTCAAGAAACTGCAGCCCAGAGGTCCTTGACATGAGAAATGCTGTGTTAGAATAACACTCTCCATGTTAATTTTAAATTACCTTTGTTTAGCGCTCCCTCTTTGTTTTCTCCTCTTTGCTCCCCCTTTTTCTTTTTCTCCTTTCCAACAACCCAGACGTAGTTTTGATGTTATCTTTTTTCTGTCATGCTGTTTGTGTGGTACAGTGTTTATTTTTCAAAGCCAAAGGAGGATTTAATAACATTCAGCTGATCAGAGAACAGCTTTGCTTTAAAAGCTCATTAGCTGGGGCCTGTCTCCTGGTTGTTGCTTTCAGTGACGTGCCTGTCACAATGGCAGAAAATCACATATATCTATGTGTGTGTTTACTGTTTCTCTAACTCTCCTGGTGGGAGGCAATGCTGATAAAGGGCTTGAAGGAAAGCTTTGCGTGCACCAGTGAATGTTTATTCTCTAGTTTGCTTTATAAATGGAATAAGTGATTCTCAGCTGAGCAGGCTGTCTGTGCTTGGACGTTGGACGTCACAAGTTTGATATAATTGTCAGTAGTGGCCAAACCCAGCAGGAAAGCACAGGTTCCAGACATGCTGTGAGCTCTTATTAGTTTTGTGAAAATTGGTATCTGGAAAGGGAATGGAGTGCACCTATGGAGGAGAAGTTGATTCATCTTTGTAAGATGCTACATGAGGACAGGCTGGCTGGCAGATGAGCACGTGCTTGGCTCTGGATCACTGCCTTGTGCTGGCTGAATATCTCCACCAAACAAGCTGAGAACGATGCAGGAGACTGTGGGATCCTGTGGCAGTCAGGCTCGTGATAGAGCTCAAGTGACAGTGGTAGGGTTGACAACTACTGTGGTGTGTCTTGCTGCTCACAAAACCATCTTTTCTTATAAAATACACTTGCAGAGTAAAGCTACAACAGTTTGCTTAGTTACTCAGAAACTCATCCAGGCCTCTTTAGAATGAAATTAAGCTGAAATTCATGGAGTTAAAAATAGTAAAAATAGCACTTTTTCAAAGTTCCTTTTAAAAAAAATTCTCTCTTCAGATGTGCCAAGTCATGTTATTAAAGTTTACTCTGTAAGCACAAAGCATCAAAATTTACTGCAATTTCTAATCTAATTAGATGTCTTTGGGAGCTGGGGTTTTAGGCAGAACACCAAAGATGGAAAAACCTGTGATAAAACCACAGGAGAGCGAGCAGTGTTTGTCAAGAAAATAAAAATAATGGGATGGAAATGAGTGTGCTGTGGTCATGTGGCTGTGGAGACAGGTAGGACTGTCTTCTGTGGTGGCTGCACAGGCTGGATTCTTCCAGCAGCTTCTCTGTTCTTCAGCTTCACATCTTTTCCCAGCTGCCTCTCTGTCCTTCCTCTGCTTGTCCTTGCTGCTTTAGCAGTTATTGTCACTTGCAGTTTATCTGCAGTCCTTTGTGAGGACTGAGAGATTAGAGGAAGAGTGAGTCCATCAGAGGTACCTGTGATGCTGCAGGCTCTGGTGAAAGCCCATCTGAAATGCCAGAGGGCCCATGAAGCAGCTGGTATGTGTGGTGAGGCTGTCAGATATGAACGTGGCATCTGGAATTAGATACTGCTCACAGTACACAGCAGCAGTTACTTCCTCTATGTGATTGAAAGGGGCTGTTTCACCACCCTTGTCTTTCCGGGTGTAACAAAGCTGTATTTAAAGTTGCCCAGGCTACCTTAGAGTACCTGGGAACCTGAGGCACGAGTCCTACTAATCTTATTAAAACAATAAATTAATCTAATAGGCAGTCTAATCTGAAGTTCTGAGGGTAGGAAGAAGTATGAAACTACAATGAATGATTGTCATGGTTTAGTGAGGAGCTGCTTTTGCTTGGTAACAGGGGGAGGGGGTTGTAGTGAAGACCCAGTAAAGAGTTTTTGGACTCTTCCCCGGCTCTTGGGTTCACACCCACCTCCGGCCCAGCTGGGCCAATCTGGCGCCTCTGCCATCACTATTTAGGGACGGGAATTTGAAGTGCTGGCAGGAGGTGTAAGAGTGATACAGGATGGAGGCGGCTACGCGGACCCCACAGTCAGAGAAGGAGGAAGGAAGGAGAAGGACCAGACCAGGGACCCCTCTGCAAGCTGTGGTGAGAATGCAGCTGTACCCCTGCAACCCATGGAGGGCCATGGCAGGACTGAGAGCCACCAGCAACTCCATGTGAGTGTGCCTGGCCAGGCGAGAGACTGTGTGAGCAGGTGGCCATGATGCAGGCTGTGCTGGAGCCTCTGGGCCGCAGAGCAGCCCCACACGAGAGGCAGAGAGGAGCTGCAGCCTTTGGGATGAACAGACATTGGGACTGCCTGTGCAGAGCTGGTGGGTGTGTGAGGGAAGGACTGGTGCGGGGCCCGCCTGCCCCGAGTAGAGGCAAACGGCAGAAGCTATCAGGAATAGACTGAAACCCCCACTCCCTGCCCCCCGGAGCCGTTCAGCGAGGGAGGAGGTAAAGACACCGGGATCAGGGCTCTGAGCCCGGGAAGAGGGGAGGGGTGGGGAGAAGGTGGTCTTAAAGGACTGGTTGTACTCTTCATCGTGGTGCCGTTCTGTGTTGGTTATGTTTTGGGGTTTTATGGTTATGCTTTAGTTGGTGTTGCATTAAATTATTTTCTATTTTCTTCCCCAAGCCGAGTAGCCTGATCTGTTTTGTCTGGAACCTTGAGTGGCAATTAAGCCCTCCCTACCCTTTGGCAATTCTCAGGTCTTTGGTACTTGAGGCTAATCGTGGTCTTTTGTTGTCTGATGGGCCTAAACCATGGCAATGATGCTTTAGAATTAAAAGAAACAAAACCTCGGTTAATTAGCTCCAGATAGTTAATAGACTGTACATTCTTTCCTGATACAACTTCCACAGATTTCTAGTAACATCCTTGCTCCTCAGCAGTCACTTGTGCATCAGCATCCCTCCCTCACTTGTTTTACAGCACCACAAAATGGATTCAGCCTGGAAAAAAGCATATTTATTCCAAAACAGAAATGCTCACATATGGCATTTTTCAGGACTACCTGTTAAAATGTAAATAAAGACCACACATCAATCCAAACTCAAAGGTGGTCAAGTTCTCTATTTCATTCTAGGTACCCCAGCATATTAATTCATAAGAACATCAATGTTTGATTAGTATTCAATCTGGATTATAAATAATTATTTTAACTTCTTAAATAAAACTGGCCTTTTGCTCTTCTTACCTGTAAATGTGATTAAGCCTGCACTATGTGCTGTACTCATGTGTTCTTTAAATAAAAGCATTCTTTCATCTTGACAAAATAAAGCTCAGCTTGCTACAGAAGCTCTGCCCTTACAGCTTAGTTTTTTGCAAGGCTCTTGAGTGTCCTGACCCATGCTATGTCTGTAAAAAACAGTTTAGGGCCTTGTGAGGAAGAGCTTTAGTTCAGAGGGGAACAAAAAAAGCCTGCTAGTGGTTTCATTTTCCTTACTGTCATTCTTAATTATGTCCTTCATAGCATCCAGTAGAGCTACAAGTTTAAGAACACAGTCTTTTTGGAGTGGGTGACTTGTTACTTCTTACCTACATGCCCTAGGTCCTGCGGGAGTGAATTTAGCAGTTTTATAAGGACTTTAAAGATAACTGTTTTCTTTTCTTCCCTTAGGCTCATAGCTGGCAGCCTGGAATCAAGAACCCATACCGTGGGGTGGTGGTATGGCCTGTTCCTGAAAATGTTGAAATTACTGTGACGCTCTTTAAGGTATGGTTTGGTTTTGTTTTTAAAGCATCATCTTTCCTATTTTATAAACAGCATATGAAAAATTGTGTTTGGAAACGTCATACTGTAATCACAAGGCCTAATCTTGTTGGGTTTAAGTCGTTAACTGCACAGCCTTATGTCCCTAGCTTACAGCCAGGAGAGAAGGATGATCTGTTCCCTGCCAAAGCTTGCTTTTGTAGTTTAGTTAACACACTGAAGTATCCTATTGAGCTGCTTACAGCGAGTCATTGGCATAGAATTTAGTACATGTGTAACTGTGCACGTAGTACACGTGTAAGGGCTTGGCATGGGTTATAGTCTGGTTGGTTTTCTTTAAATACTGTAAGCCAGAAGTTGTCAAAACATAGTCATTTCTAGACTTCCTTGTGTAGCTGCAGTGCAATAAACTATTTCTTATGCTGCTGACTAGGAAACAGAATCTAGTTCTTAATTTCACAGTGTTTAGTATGCCACGCAAACATCGTGGTACTTAATGTGATTGCAATTGTAGGAGTGGATGTGGAGTATTTGAGTAGTACAGAGAATTAGAAGATTTTATGGGGGATTTTGTTTAGAAACTGTATTTGTTCTATTTAAAAAGAAGCCTGTTTGTGTGTCTGTAAAACAGGATGATAAATTGATGGTTATGCTAGAACTTATTTCCCGAATACCATTGGGCAAAGCCCATAAACAATGCCTGTGTGACAGTGTAGGAGGCTGGCCAGCAGGCTGAAGATTTCTGGGATTTTAATTCCATTAGTTCGTTCTTTATTTTGGTGTCTCCAGCTACACATGAGTTGTTCTTATTTATAATTGCTCCCTTTAAAGCTTGGGGCAACAGTAACAGACTTTTTTCTAATTGGTAATACTTCTATTTCTTTGTCCTGGGGATGTCCCTCAGTAACTGCTTAGAAGTGGCTTCTGGTTAGCCTTAGAATGTGAATTTGTTACTTGGTTCATTAAGTCTAAAAAGGAAGGTTCTCTTTTTTTTTTTTTCATCCTTGGGCTTATTAACGAACAGAAACTTCCCAGGTTGCTAATGATGCTAAACTATCATAAATCTGTGTCTCTTTAGCAGACACATAGGCATCAACTGAGGTTCGAAAGTTCACTAGCAAAAATTGTTTGCCTTTACATACTTCAAGAGCCTTTACTTGGATTAAGAAGTTGAACACTGTTATGTGACTACAATATGTGTCTATAATCTGAGTAGGGTTATGTAATGCAGTAAATGTTACTGAATATTTTTAATGTTTAAAGTGAAGCAGAAATGTACACAATTCTTGATTATGTGTCTGATAAACTTAGTTTCTCCTCCTTCATATTACATGTTATTTTGGTTGCAGCTCTGCGATGCTGTGGCTTGGGAGTAAAAGTGTATCCCAGCCTTCTTCGGCCATCCTACACTATTTATTCCTACCTGCCCTGCTTCAGGATGCTGTCATGTAGCACAGCACAACAGCATTGTAGTTGTGCCACTGAGTAAGGGCTAGGACCATACATTGAGAGGAAAGAAGGGCCTCTGGAGCTGGTGTTAGGTATTACTACAAGCTTAATTTTACCGAGCACTGTGACTCTGCAGGCAGTTCTGTTCACTGGACTTCCTCCTCCCCCCAAAAATGAGCCTGCCTATCACAAGATAGCAGTGTGAGTAATGCCAGAGGCTATGCCTTCTAGGAACAGTACACACTGATGTCTGGGGGAACGAGCACTAGCTTTTGAAATTAAAATATTGAGATCATGCAAAGAAGCATCATACTGTCAGACAGCTCCTGATATAAATCTGCTCTAATAGATCCTCTGGAATCTTCAACAAGAGTGCCTCTAAGTGGCCAAGGCCAATTTTTTTCTCTATGAGGACATGCAGGTGTGGTAAAGAGCAGTGCTTTTTGAGCAAGCTGGATAATGCACCAGAAGCATTGCATCTGTGCACAACCAGCAGGATGAATGAGCTATGAGCAATATGTGTTTGCAGGCAGAATACAGTGTTCATGCAGTTCAGGCTCTGCCCAGTCCTCTGATGGCTCTGGCAGTTCAGTGCTAAAGCCTAATACATGGAGAGCTGGCACTTCTGTAGCTGGTACATTCTGGACAAAGACATTCAAAAAGAACTAGAGATTTTTTTGCACAGCAAATGCATTGACTGGTCAGCACTGGAGTAGTGGGAAGTATGTAATAGCACACTGGAGCAGCCTTTTTGGGAACTGACTTCCAAGTCAGGTATTTACATCCTTCCTTCCTGTGGAGAGAGGGAGACAAAACCACTGAAAACAGTAAAGCTTAAAAAAAGAGACCATTCATCTTGCAGTTGTGTAGCAGTCCCTCTAGGAGCCACTTCTCTGTGAAGGAGGGTGACTGCTGAGTGTCTGGCACTTTTGCAGTAAGTAAAATTCACGTGGCTGTATTGTTTACCAAACAGGAGTTGCCCTCTCTCATTACAGCCTGAGAAGCTATGGGAACCTGCTGGCTTCACTTCCACCCTGGCAGAGCCCGCTGATGGGAGCAGGTTGCTCCAATAGAGCTTTGTAGCAATCATGGATAACAAATTAGTGCAGCGTTGCTGTTCGAAAGAGAAGTGCAGGGGAGGGAAAGAGCAGACTCTGGAATAGACAGCGACGTGTTTTGGGAAATGATTCACACAGTAGTGGCTGTGCATTCGTAAGTGGCTGCTGAAATGTGTTGCTGGTAGGATTAGGAGATAAGTCAAGGTTTCAAGTGCTGATGAGAATGTTAAGAATATCCTCTCCAGCAGTCACCCATGGACACTTGAGAGCTGGCTAGCAAAGTGCTTGTGATCTGTAAACAGACGAGATACTTTACATTATCTGCACATCCCTATTTTGGGTGTTAGCTTGTTTCCAACAGTCTATTTGTAGTTCTTGGGCAAACAGAGCTAAGTATTGAAGAAATTATAAGCTCTATTTAGAAAACTTTCATTTCAAATAAATAAAAACTTTTTGTTTCATTCCACTTATTTCTGGGCTGCTGGTAGAATTTCATAGTACTCTAGAGTCATGTGGGGAAAAGCATCAAATGAATATATTGATTTAGCTTCCTTTGCATAGCTCTAGCTCCTGCCCATCCAGCCTGCTGAAGTGCTAATTACATAAAAAGTTCCATCTGTTCTGAAAGTTTGACTTCTTCCTTTGCCATGCTCTACAATGATGTTTGGTTATGCCTTGGGTTTTTGAAACAAAATGAGGAGTAAGAAACATTGTGAAACAATAAGCCCATTGTGCATTTTAAGTCTACAACTTGTAGTGCTTTTGTGGAAAGATCCACAAATGCCAGAAAAGCAAGCTAAAATCCCATTTTTCTTTGTTTCTGTGGTTGTGCTCCTGAAGTTCATTTTCAGAGTCTCTGCATTAGCAAGGTTTAACCATCATATATGAAAGATTGTATACTCTTCAGTGACTTTATGTAGAAACTCATCCCTGTATCAACTGAGAGAAAAATGAAATACTTGCCAATGTTTATTTAGCTTTGCTAAAACATCAGTTGCGCTATAAGGATTTGAATTGCAACACCATTATTTTCTAACTTAAAAGCAAAGTGAACTTTCCTAGCAAAAATGTTTGTTCTTCTGGAGTGAGCATGGACTTTGCCTCCCTGGATTACAAAAAACCACTTGTTTTGTCAGTAATAAATGTGGTTTATCACACGGATGTACTATTGTAAGAACAAGGAAGATTACCAGCTCTTCATTGCAAAGTTTTAGAACAACATTTTAGAAAATATAGCTTTCTAAGAATACAGATAAATTATGAGGAAAATAAGATAGTAAGAGAGATGGTTGTAACAGTTTTGTGTAGTCAGGTTTTGGTAGCGGGGGTCTTCTTTTAAAAAAAGAACTGCCAGAAGTTTCACTTGTGTCTGACAGGGCCAGTGCCAATCAGTTCTAAGATGGACCTGCTGCTTACCAAGGCCAAACGAATTAGTGATTGAGGTGTTGCCTCTGTGAATAACGTATTTGTGAAGGGGAAAAAGTTGCTGTGCAGATGCAAAACTGCAGCAGCAGCAAAAGTGAGAGTGTGAATGCAACATCTTGTCAGACACCAAGATCAGTGGAGAAGGAGAAGGAAATGCGCAGGCATTGGAAGAGATTCCGCAACAACCTCTGGTGAAGACTATGGTGAGGCAGGCTGTCCCTCTGCAGCCCATGGAGGTCAACAGTGGAGTAGAGATCCACTTGCAGCCCATGGAGGACCCCACTCTATTCTGATTGTTCATTAATAAATTAATCCATTTCTCCCTTAGTTGAGTCTGTTCTCCCTGTGACAGTAATTGCTGACTGATCTCCCTGTCCTTACCTTGACTGGTGAGCTTTTTATTATATTTCTCTCTCCCCAGTCCAGTTTAGGAAGGGAGAGTGATAGACTGACTGGGTGGGCACTTACAGCCAGCTAGAGCTAAACCACCAAAATGGTAAAAGGATGTTTGTGTGGTTAAAAGTAGTCTTTTCCCCACATACCTCAAAATACATCCCACATCAACTTTCTTGAAAGCGTGAGTCAATATGCTTTGATTACAGTGCAGTAATCAAATGCCATGCCCTATCACGAACACTGCAGCAGAGCCAATACATTGTCTCTGAGAAGGAGAAAAAACCGAACAAACAAAAACCCTCCTATAAAACTGTTTCCCAGAAGCAAAGAACAAATCCCAGTTCAGAACATGTTCCTATTTAGACTTGACTGCATACTAGGGAGCATATTCCCTAGGAGAGAAAGCCAGCATTTGTAGACCAGACAAGGTGTTGTGTGTCAGATATAAAAATAAGCATCTCAGGAAAGTGAGCACATTTGCACACTGAAAAACTAAATCTCTGGGGTTAGAGTGGAGACTAATTGTAAAAAAAAAAAATCTCTGTTGCCTTTCTAGCCCAGAGGCTTTGCAGGAACATGAGAGCTGCTGTGAGCTTAGTGTGGTAATGTACAGTTCTGCCAGTCTGTTCAGAGCTTTCTGCTGTCTGGAAGCTCAACAAAAGCTGACCAGAGTTGTATGTTATCTTCTAGACCAATCAGACCTCTGTAAGCAGCATTCAAAGCGACAAGAATTGGGTCAAATTTTGAGTCTTCTGCAGTTTCAAACAGCCAAGTACAAAAGCTGAGGACAGATGCTGGAGCACCCAGAGCATCTGCTATAGGTCACTGGTAGAGGAAGATCACAAATCTTGTCATCATTTGATATGATTCAGTATGACAGTACTAAGTAATTATTCCCCAGGAGGAAAGACTGAAGATTAAGGCTGATATGGAGTGATCTAATTGAAAGACAAGCTTCAGAAGTCACAAAAGCTTAGGGAGGAGACATGGGGAGGGAAGGGACTAACAGTCTGAAGATCTTCTCTGGCTGCTGATTAGAAGGAGCAGTCCCTTGTTGGCTGATACATCTTTCATTCCTTATTACAAGAGATCCAGAAATAGCTCTGAAGGTAGCCTAAACTTGTTGGAGAAGAGTTACCTTTTTTTATTCTTTAGAAACTACCTTATACAGTACAGAAAGAGTCTGGTTCTTGACAAAGCTCCTTGCAGAATGGACTGATGGTGGATCGACAGAACAGAAAAATGGCAGATGCATTCCTTGTTGCTCTTCCCTTGCTCAAGTCCAGTAGAGTTGTCTGGTTTTAGGTAGTTTTCTTAGAGGATGGATAGAATAGGTTCACAGAAAGAAGTGGTTTGGTGGGACTGCAGATAAAAATTTGTAGGACTGATCTTGTTGAGGGCCTACAAAAGTAATTAACACAGTTACTTGGAAAATGTGAGATGATGCATCAAAGCACTCTACTGATATTGGGAGTTGTAGAAATGATTGAGAGTCTTGCTGTAGGAGAAATCATAGGATAATGCTTTATCCTTAGCACAGTTCCCCACTATTGATTTCTCACTTGAGCCTTAATTTCGAACACTGAAGTCATCTTACCAGAAAAGAAAGGAAAAGAGTAGGAGAGAATAAAAAGAAAGCCCTAAAACTTAGTTGAAGATACTGAAAAGGAGTGTCATACTGAGAGGCAAATACATATGGAAAGAGAAGCAGGAAAATGAGGCCCATCTCTTGATATTAAGAATGGTGATTATTTTTCTGCGCAATAAAATGCGGAGGAGGAGGAATAAGAGGCCATTCAATCTATTTGCCTAGTTTTCAATCCAAGGCAAAGCAACAATCAATGTTTGCCAGAGTGCAGTCCCACATTTGTGGTACATGGGTAAAGAAAATGACCATTATCCAAATGGCTCTTGCCAATTCCGTTTGTGTTGCAGTGAGCTATGAGACAATTTCAGGCACTGAAAAATAACAGAGTCAATTTGTTCCTTGAGCTTTTTAGCTAATTTTCATTATCATTTGCTTTCAGGAAGGAGAATGGGAATGAGATCTGTTTATAACTCTTGTCTGTAGGTGTTCCAAGCTGCACATTTTTGGTTATTACTTATATGTGCTTGCAGGTGAGGTGATGTTTTGTGTGATGTGTTACCAGGGAGGGCTTTTGTACAGTAAAAATTCCAAGGGCTGCTATAACCATTACTCCTAGGGTTATTCTTCTTTGCAATAACATTTCTTTTGCTAAAGAGAAGTCAGACTGAATAGTCCTCAGATAGTAATTTGCTAAATTCATCATATGAATGGAGAACATGGGTTAGCCAATAAGGGAAGTATGTGTTGTGAATTTTTAATGGTATTTAGCTTCTACAAACATGAAATAAGCTGAAAAGATAGCCAGATTATAGAAACATCACTGTTTATGGAGACCACACATGGAAATGTTATCCCAAAGGCTGAAATTGTGATAGCAGTAGAAAACATGTTGTAGTTGTTATTGTACAAGCATCTGTTAATATTGATGATGTAATAAAGCTGTAGGTTAGCTAGAAATAGGACTATGCATGTTACTCCCTGGGTTTCTAAGCAAAGTGTTTTAGTGAGAAAAGCGAAGCTGCTTACCTGTCTGTTGTAACGTAACATTAGGGCTTATGTGTATAATCGTATTCAGGGTTTCTGTTTCTAGTGGTATTTTAAGACTAACAAGAAATGTGGCTTTAAATAAAAAATCTGGATTTGTCTTTAAATCAGAAATATCTTACACATATGCGAAGTGTCCATATCTTAGTGTATTTTATCCTCTCCCAACTTTTTGATAAGGTGGTTCACTACAGAAGCTCTTCAAGCTCTGAATTTTTGTATTTTTATTCTGAGTGGCTGGTAGGGAGCCAAAAGCATTCACAACTCACTTTCAAGTGCATACTAAACTGTTGAATATTAAGAAGCCTTTTCATGATACAGTATTATTTTGCTCTGTCAGATTATCAGAAATACTCATCAGAGCACCTGACTCTGTAGCCTTTGGAGGTGTCAATCAATTTTATTGCCATTGATATGAGAAGAGCTTTGTTTTCTTTCATAGATCGTCTTGCAGGAACAAAATGACATTTGTTTTGGTTTTTCCATGGGATAACATACCAGACTCAGACTTTGCAAGAAATTTTAGGTAAACCTGCAAGCTTGCAATTAATAGCTTTTGAGGGAGTTATGAAGAAAAATGAACAGGATGAAATATTTAATAGTTTAGTCTGTTATTATGGAGTAACTTATTAAAACATAAAGTGATTAATGATCCTATTAAATCTCATTATGTCATTTTATGCTGTATCAAAGGAAGCAATTAAACAAAAAGGTAATTGCCCCCGGTTAACTCTTGGAAATTATAAGTATTTAATAGCTAGATTACAGAAAACTGTATCTTTAAAATTTATGTAGGATACAGCAAACCAGCAGGTATCATGCCCTTTATTTACATAATGCAGAACTCCACAAACCTGATTGATGTGATGGATATATAACTGCATAATCTGATATTTACAAGTACATTAATTGGAACACAGAAGTACCTCAGTGTAATTTTTTTATATATCTACTTGCCCTTCTGTTGTCATGGCTAATGATACAGTATGTTTTTTACACTCCTTTGCATTATTTCTATTATTCTGCTTTTAAAAAAGTCTACAAGTATTTATTCGTGTCTCAAAAGAGGTGATCAGTTTTGACATGTTTCTAGTAACATCTTCTATTTTTTTCATTGAAACTACGTCCTGTTGTTGAAATAATGCAGTTTAAAATGTGTATTGCATACGATACTTGGGCTTGTAGCTGTTAAATATATAGCTAATGATGGTGCCAGTGGTATGTTGTGGTGTTAAATTTCCTCTATGAGCGTGTCTGTGCCCAATGAGACAACTCCTGCAAAGACAGCCAGCATTTCACAGGGGTTCTGCAGAGCCCTCAAGCTGCTTCTCGACTTCTGTAAGAAGCACTATGTTGAAGGAGAGAATATTTCTGAGAGGGTATCATCTTATTGTAGTTCATTCAAAGAGGAGGTTTATTTAAGAGCACACTTTCTAAGTTTTTTGTGTGCTGGAGAAAGAAGAAAAATCTTTCTTTTCACTGATTGTGCTGTAAACTCATTACTTACAAAACCTTTTGGTTTGTATATTTGATGAGAATTAGTTAAAAGAATCGTTTTTTTATACTGCAGTACTGTGTGTCTGACTTCAAGGTAAAGCTAAGTGAAACAAGGATAGTTAAAGCAAAGACTAAGGTAAGGTGAGTTGAAAAGATTGAATGTGAGACTTGTAGCATTCTGGGAAGAAAGATAATACTAATGGAGATAACGTAGAAGCAGCATATCTCTATCCATTTTGTTAATTTACAGCAGCAAGATGAAACTGGTGCAGTGCTTAGTATCATGAGTATCATGAGCAGGATCCAAATAATAAGAAAACTGATGGTGCTGAAGGGTCTCTCATATGATGATGGTAAATGCTGATTACAGGGAAGTGACATTTGTCTCCAAGTGTTTATGGCATTAAGTGTCAGAGGCAAAGGGGTAACCGAGTAGTTTCCCCATAACTAGAAATAATAGGATAAAATTGAGGTATAGCAAAATCAGCCTTCATGTCTGAAGAAAGCCTAAAGCCACTTTCTCTTAGTGTTAGAAGCTGTTTTGCCAGAGAAGTTATTTTGTTGCAGTTGTTCAGAACTAGGATTGCAAGATAAAGTAATGATTTTTTTGAAGTGGACTCCTGGATAGAGACATGAGGGGAATGACTTAATGTTTCCACTGTTATCTTAATTTAAGGCAACAATACAGGCCACACAACCATATTGAAAGCTCATTAAATTGGAAACAAATGCCAAATATACAAACCTCCTTGTTATTCATCTTCCTGTTGGTGAAAATATTTTCTGATCCTCATATGTGATGGGATGGAAATGTTATGAAGTAAGGATAGGTATTTAAGAAATTTGTGGTTAAATGAGGTACTATGCCGAAGCTGTGACTTTGGATCTCTGCTGGTGCTGATGGAGTTTAGGCATGAGGAGATGGAGCTCCCAGTTCTGATGCCTGCTGTAGGTGTATGCCTTCTCATGCCAACTGGAAGCAGTGGCTTCCTCCACTGTTCTCTGCAAGGTGTTGATTTATTGTGTTTATTTGAGAAGTGGAACTTAACAATTAAAGAGACATTTTAATTTCATTGCTCTGGATTGAAAGGAAATAGAATTACGGGCCTTTGTCAGAATCAACCTCATGTTTGTAGGAGTCTATTAAATTATCAGTGGCAGTTTTACTCCAACTTGCTTGTCATCTTATTGACATCCTTTGAAGCCTGCATAGCAGCTAAAATATTTCCCTCTTCAGTAGGTGTAAAAATATTTCTATGAGTATATGAAAACCTTGGCTGAGTTGCAATTTCTTGCAGTGTGGATTATTTTTAGACTTAAGTTCTCTGGTTTATTTTTCTAGGATCCCCATGCTGAGGAGTTCGAAGACAAAGAATGGACGTTTGTCATAGAGAATGTAAGCTGGAATATTCTGATGGTTTTTTTTGTATGTCTGAGACTTAATCATTTAAAAGATTAAAGGGTGTCCAAATGCCAAAAAATACCTGAGTAAAATTTGAGCTGCTGAACCACAATAAAGCCTTGCTCTGTAGTAATAAAGGCTTACTAAAATACCCATTGTTATGTTACAATTAAAATACAGGAGGGGCGAATACTATACTACAGTGTTTAAATTCCTTCCCTGTAAGGATGAGCCTTCCTTGCATTATTTGCCTATGAGCAATGAAGTAAACAAGTTAGAGCTGGGTTATGACTCATTGTTTTATGGGTTATGACACATTATTTTTGTATGAGCAGGGGAGTGAACAAGTCAGAGTTGAGTTATGACATCTGTACATCCCAAACAGCAGCTCACCCTTCCTGGTTTTGAAAGCTGCTCTTCAGTGGAGATCACACTTTCATCACCTGTGTTTTATAGGTGAGGAAATTGAGGCAATGTGGAAAGATGGGACCAGCTACAGTCACCAAAGCAAAAAAGCATAAATGTCTTGACATGCCTTTTGCTCCCTGAGATCTCTGTGTGTGGGAGCAATCTTGTGCACCCAGTGAAAACCCAAAACATGGCTTCCGTGAATCTCTGAAGCTCCTAGAACTTCCCGGAGAGCTGAGCTCCTGAGGGCTGTACAAACAACACACTTTGCCAAACAGCAGGGCTTAATATTGCACAGAGCAAATGCTTTATGAAGTAGCTTTTTCCTTTCCTTTCTCTGTGTTGGGCTGCAGCTTCTGCTCTGGGGCTGTCTGGACTGAAAAATAGGGGAGCTGCTTTACCTGGAGTTTCCTTGAGGACAAAGCTTTGGTTTGGAAATACATTTAAAAGGACTATGCTATCAAGACAATGTGTTTATCTCTCGTTAATATAGTTTCATTATAGACTGTTTCTCAATAACATGATTTAGTTTTTATTTATGTTGTCTTGAAACAAAAAAGATAGTGCTTTTTTACTGAGTTGTAGTAATACCCTGTGGCATTGAATAATGAGGAAGCATTGGAATTTGCATGCATTTTTACCTAAAAAGGCTGGGTTTTCTTTCTTGTTGATACCAGAAGTGATTTGCATGTCCAACGCTAAGGTTTTTTCTGATTGCTGGTGACGCATATATAAAGGACTAAAAGCAAAGTGCTTAATTTGTACTTTTGTTTAAGAATGTCAAGTTTCTATTTTTATTTGAGAATTAGGAACATGAAATGTAGTTTAGATACCGTTTCCTGGAGTTTCCTTTTCTTTCTTACTTAGTTTATTTTAGACAGGGAAGTCTCCATCACCAATTGTCACTGTACAGGTCACTCTGGATAAAACAATGTCAGTGTATTTCTCAGCCAATCCCTCTGGGTATAGTTGTTTCCTGTGACGTTGCAGCACGTTTTTTTCAGAAGTTTACAGTGGGCATGTCCCGTTTTATAACACATTGCTTCTTTTTCACCTGTCATCCTATGATATATAGAGATGGCAGTAGTACAGCTACTGCATGCTCTTCTTGCTCTCCGCCTCAAACCTTCTCTGAGCTGCAGTAATGTTTGTGAGATGGGAGGTTGTTTCAGTTGCTGTGGCCCAAAACATGTAGCCTCTGCCAAAACAGGTGGAAACAGTTCCACCCTATATCAAGGACCAATCTTTTGTTATGTGCAGACTTATTCTTTGCAACCTTAATTATGCCATTACTTCATTCCACAAGAGCTACTAAATAGTCACTGGTAGGTAGATATTTATTCTTTGATTAGAGTAATGAATATGACTCTTAGAGCAATAAAGTTGATAAATAGTTTTACTGAAAAAAAAAAAGAGAGCTAAAACAACTATAAAACTGATTGGTTTTAATCACCTCTCTTTTTTTTTCTTTAATGAAATGCTACAGAAAGCTGTAGGTAGTGCCAAAAAAATCTAGTCTTGAAGATGGAGAAACTTTTTTCCAAGAGTAACAGCTCCACTTAGTGGTGGATGAAAATATGTTCATCTGTTCGAGCAAATGGGGAAAGATTCAATGGCTAGCTAACACTTCAGAGCACAAACCACCTGCTTGTTCAAAATCTGAGAACTGGGGAGACAGGAGCTTGATCTCATCCCTCCTTAAATTGTCAACATTTACCCTTTTCAGATTGAATATATGGTTTTCCTGGTTTTAAAGAAATGTGTTTGTCATTGAACCTGACAAGTATGTGTCACAAGTGTAGGGACATTTATAGTCCTTTGTGGGATATTCCTTTGTGTCCAAGTATGTTCTCTGCCATCAGAGGTTGTAGGCTTTCCCTTCCTTCTCAGTTAGCAGCACTCAGAACATAAAGTACTCAAACCTGAAAAGTTTGTGGATGCTCTTTCATTATGAAGCAATCTGAAATCTGATATTTTACCTTTTAAAATTATTATTAAAAATCAATCTCCAAAATCATTTAATAATGCTTCAGTATGACTTAGCAGACAGAGATATTCAGGTGAAGTTTGAGGGCTCTATTGAGGGCAAACGTTGCTAAATGAAAAACCAGATTATTCTGAATTTTAGATTAAATTTTAGGTATTGGAGAGGTGATTTGTGCAAGATGACCATGCTGTAAATGAAAATGAAGGAGGATATTTGCTTCTTGAGGGTATTTTCTTTGTTGTTGGTTTTGGTTTGGAGGGGGTGTTGTTTGGGGTTTGGGTTTTTTTTGAGGGGGAGGAGTAGTTTTTAATCCTGCAAATACATGCACTTTGATACATCAGATTGTACGGGGCTTTTTCCTAACTGTGGTTTTTAATGTCTTAGCCACTCTGTAATTAGTATTCTAGTACATGATCCTTCATCATTTAATGTAAGTCTAATCCATAAATAATTTGATCATAGCATGGTTTCTTAATATTTAAATGACCATATTAATTTTCTCTCAGTTTCCTCTATGTCTTTATCTCCTTCACAGCTGTGTTCTTTATATATTTACTGCAAATTTATCTGGTTTTCTTCATGAGGCAGTTCTTTGAATTGTCTTGATTTTGTTGCTTTTCTGAGTAATCAAATCAGATCTTCAGATGGGCTGTTGCAAGTTGGAGAGCAAGAAATTCGTAGCCAAGAATAAGACCCATCTATGGAGGTAGTAGGCTTTCAAACCCTTAGGAATTGATGTTAGTTTATCTTGCATATTCAGTTTAGAGAATACCTTCCACTTAAATTTGTTCTAGCAAGTTACTTTTCTCTCTTATTATTCCTAAGAGTAATGTCATCATGTGCTGTTTTCACACGTGGTTCCTTTCACACTCTAAACTCCACTTTTCAGTGTTAATTTTTTCAGCATTAACCCTAATTTCTCTTATTAATTGCTTTCTTGGGGTTTCTGATGTACCAGCTCTCAGCAAAGCACTTCCATGTGGCGGTAGCCTCTAGATACTATGGAGAACTCTCACAAACAGTGTTGATGTCTCCGTCAGACTTTCTATGCTGTTTCCATGTTCTCTTGTTAAAGAACAGTTAATGTTTTTAAATACACCTTTGTCTTTTAACAGTAAAATAGTTTTCAAGTGAAGTGGCCTGTGCTGATGCAATCATTAAGTGTCACCTCAGAGGTGCCAGGAGCAGGGCAGCTGATGTTTTAGTTACAAGTTTTCAAATTTTAGTCAACGTGAAGACTGCATCTCTCTGAAGAGCTCAGCTGGCCTGAAGTTTAAGCTGTGTTAGTTCTCTCTGCATATTGTGTAGCTAATGGAAGAAAAAAGGGCCAGAATGGAAGAGCGGAGGTGTAAGTTGGTCCAAACATGTTGAAGCTTTCACTGACTGCGTACAAGAACTTTGCCTAAAATAAAGGTATCAGGTGTGATCCTTCTTAGCATGTTCAAAGCACAGAAAAGCACATAAGAACATCCATTGGGGATGGACTGTCACATTTGCCTGTTTCCTGGGAGTTTTCACAGAATCACTATAGGAGCTGGAATGGACCTCTAGATCATCCTGTCCAACACTCTGCTAAAACAGGTTCTCCTACATCAGGTCTAGCTCCTACATTCATAAATGACTTGAAAATTTCATAGGATGTTTTCAGAGGGTAAAAGAATATATGAAACAATTTTTCTGTCTTTTTCTACAAAAGGCTTTTTGATCCTAAATTTGTGTATCTAATAGCTAATACATGACGTATTAATATATACAAAGGTTTAGGGCAGACTTCTCCATCTTCTGTCCCATGCGTTATGTTTCAGCTTTGTATGTAGGTTATTCACAGGCCCCAGGGTTGTTGGGAGCAAGCCCTTTCCAAGTAGCATCAGTGTGATCAAGGCATTGGCAAGCATCGCTGGTACTAAGCATATTCCCCTTCTTAAGTCAAAGGCCTATTAAAACATGGTCTTTGCTAACGATAGAAACATCCCAAACCTCTGAATTTGGCAGATGTATTGAGAAGAATATCTCACTTGTCTTTGAAGCTTTTCTATTAGATTCATCTGTGCTGAGGCTGAGGCTATGTCGCCTGGCCTGTTGGCTCCCAGGAGCTTCATTCCAGGCCAATACTTGCCTAAACTATTTAAAATAATTTTTCAAGATGGGCTTCCTACAGTATCTCCGTGCAGCTTATTCTAGTGCTCTGTTGCCCTTGATGTTGGAATTGGCTTAAGCCTGGATCTCTGGTACACTTTAAGGCTGCCAATTAAAACTATGGAGAACAGATTCTGTTTTCTGCATGGCTGGAGGCTCCCTCCTTTCTTCTTGCCTCTGACTAATCAACCACAATAATGTGATAGTGCTTACACATGGGATTTCATTTCCTTTGATTGCATTGGCAGATCATTAGCATCCTCTTTCTAAGAACTCATTTGTGTGAAGGAAGTGTTCAGCATCCCCGATCCACTCACACTGCCCGATCCACTCACACTGCCTGTTGCTTTCAGGGATGACCAGTGTCTAACTCTGCCTGGTGAAGCATTGCCATGATTTTCTAGGCTCTTCTACTGAGACTTAGAAACTGAACCTGCAGAAGCATCTATCCTTTCTAGAGTCTTCCAAAATATTTTCTTTACCATTTTAGACCACTGTTTTCCAATAGTGCCTTTTTGAATATTAAGGCAGTGAATGGTGAAGAAACCCACGCCAACCTTTCAAGTTTGATGGTGATTTATGAGACACATCCATGCTTCCAATCTTTTTTTTTTAATACCTTAACCAATAAGAGTATTTTAAGTGCTTTCTCCAGGAAAAGATGTCCAACTGCTGAAATGAGAAAAAAGTAGTTTGGAGTTTGCTGTTCATGCCAGCTTACAGCCAACAGTTACAGAGAATAACAAGTTTAAGCTGAAAATTGAGATCTGACTTTTCCTTCTCTCAGCTGCTATTGTGTAACTTCAGGAATCCTACATTTGACATAATCTAGTCTATTAGTACAAGTGGATTGTTTTGTGGTTAGTGTCGACGTGTGTATGTCATCCCATCCCTCCCAAATTCTGTATCATGATCACTTAGGGTAATTTCTCATTTTGAATGCCCTGAAGTGTGTTATATCACTGAGGTTTGGAGAGATTATTTCTCCCTAGTGAAATGCCCATCTGCTATTTTTAAGCATGACAAC
This sequence comes from Colius striatus, assembly GCF_028858725.1. NCBI lineage: Eukaryota > Metazoa > Chordata > Aves > Coliiformes > Coliidae > Colius > Colius striatus. Next base: position 111,632,066 of record NC_084760.1, read on the forward strand.
ACAACTAAAGATGGTAAGGACTGTGAAACTAATGGGAATTAAATGACAAGTTGATGGGATGTAGAAATTAATTTTTTTCCTAGTCTTTAAAGGTGACCAATTTTAAATGTGATACAATAAAATGAGATATTAGCAAGAAGTTCCATTTTAATCCAATGTAGTTTTCCAAATGAAGCTTTTCAAGAAGTAGCTCAGTTGAAATTCAACAGTAATTATCCGAGAAATTTGGCAAAATACCAGACTTTTACACTGGGCACTGGGCATTTAAATAATTTACTGCAGCAGTGCTGTGACACTAACTTAACAAGAGTGAATTTGCTTTACATTAAAATAAAAGTCCAAGTCTAGATGTCAATTTTTCCCCTGTTTCTGGGAAAAAACGTTGGGAGGCAAATGCTAGTATGGCGTGGTGAATTGGAGTTCTGAGTACTGTCAATGCTGTTTGTAGAAAGAATGCAGGGAAGAAGACTGGCATACGGAATAAGATGATTCCTTATTTGCTGATCAGTTGCTATACCAGAATTTATTACAAAATCTTAACTGTATCTTGTAGTGCATCTTAGTGGCCTGTGGGAGCCTGAGTTTAAATTGGCTATTTGGTTTATTTAAGAAAAAGTAATAAAAAAGAGCTCTATCATTCATTTAGTATTCTCTGCTTGAAATAAATTTTTTGTTTAAAAGAAGAACCAACCAGGTTAGCTTTTTTCCCTGAATTAAATGTCTGCATTTAATACATTTAGAATAAGAAGCTCATAGTTCAGACATGCCTTCCTGGTCCTTTAATTCCCCTGTCATATTCTACTGTATGTGATTATGTGAACTGTGACTGTCTGTGTAAATTAGGCTGGGTATTCTGGTCTAGATATAGCTAAGAATTAAATGCTGCTTTGTCAGCCATCTCACTTTTGCCCTGCTTTAAATGCAATAGAGAATCAGAAGACTTGTTTTACTTTTAGTTTTTTGCTTATATTAAATATTTAGCACTTTGTTCTAGTTGAGAAATCTCTGAGATTAGGTTTTTGGAGCAAAACTTGTGGAAATCATCGTCTCGATTGGCTGCTCTGGCTCTGAAGGAGGCAGGGTAGGAAATATTTCTAGGAGGCCTGATCCTGTGTTTTTTTTCAGTAACACGTTGTTTCTTGTGTACACCACGATGTTGTTTCTGTGCAATTTTTACTAATAGTACAACAGTCAGAGGTAGGGTCTTGATTTTGGTAAGGAGTATGAGAGGGGCCTGTGCACAAAGCAAGTTTGCCATGATTTAGGGTAGATGGTTGGGAGTGGGTGAGTCTCCTGTCTGTCCACGTTCACCCTATGGGGGTCACTTGAAATGAGACCCTTAGGTTAGGCACCTTCTCTTAAAATTACAGAAAATAATGGGAGCGAATTGCATGCTTCAGTTCTGTAGAGAAATTTTACACCAAGTATCGTAGGACAAGTAAATAACCCCATGTATTTAGGGTAAGTGTTACATGAGTATTGTGGGGTTTATGGGTGTTTTCCTCTCACAGCATGAGAGAGGAGGCACCAGCAGGCCTGGTTTAAGGTAGACATTGTGAGGGCAAGTGCTGTGTAAGCTTTTCTGAACAGCTCTGTCAATTCATTTATATTCTGACCTGCGCAACCCCCTTATCCCCAAGCAGAGCCTGATAGTTGCTTCAGATAGTGTTCACTTACGCTGTACTGCTGCTTAGTCTGCAACCGATGTCTTCTGACCAAAACAAGGCTGTGCCCAGATCACCTGAAATTAGGGCCACCACTAATCCTTTTCATCATTAATATGTTATAATTTATTAAACTAGAACTGTAAGATGACAAAAATCTTATCTAAATGAGAATTTCCAATGAGTTGTTGAAAGAACTTTTAATATCAAATTAACTTTTTACACTTTTAATACCTTACTTATCTTGAATCAGTAAAACAGAATATGAAATGTGAGTCCAACTCTTCTCTACTGTGTTCTTTCAAAAACAGTTACGAAAAATGTCTTTTGTTATTTATCTCCCAGACGAAATGCAGTGCCCAAACTATCCTTTAAATACTATTTTATGTTTTTTTCTGATGCTGTGTTAATAACTGTACTAAGTAGATCTGTATCGAATAGAATTTGGCAGATGATAGGTCAGTTTTTAAAACTATATTATGGTGTTTCAGTTGAAAATTTACTGAAAAAGGAGACATTTTCTGATATTTATGCTACAATTGCACAAGAAGGTCTCACAAATGGAAGATGGAGGCAGGAGGCAGCTGGGTGTTGGGCAGAACAGCCTGGGTATTAGGCTCCAGCTTTATAAGCTCAGTAAGTGTGGTACACTGTAACATTTACAATGGAACGAGTTTGATGACATGTAATTTATATGGTTATTATTGATTCACAGTAGTAAGGTACAACTGTTTTCTAAATTGCTCGACCCATTTTGTTTATTTTTTTGAGGGGAGGTTATTTTCTGTTAGAAGAACATGTCTCCTATAGGTGAGTGTACTGTGCAAGACAGACAGCTGTTCAGAGTTGCTATCAGTGGTATTCCTTGCCAGCTGGAGGGAGGAAGCTGATAAACAAGGCAGACAGCTTTGGAAACGAACCTCTAATAGTACATTAGGCACGTTTAAAACCAGCAGTGTGTTTCAGCCACCCTTAGCATATGTTTATTCATAGAAAATCAGCAGTAAAATATACTTGCCAGCACACACAAGAGACAAGAGTCTGCATGAGGTCGTTTCTCTTTCAGACATCAAATACAGAAGAGTGTCTTGGTAATTGTTTTACAGTGGGGTTCTAATCATACTCTAGGCATAAGCTGAGCCGAGCAACTTGCCTTTTAATAGAAAAGTATTTGCTTTTAAGCTTGTTCAGCTTGCCACTTTGTTCTGGTTTTGTGTGTCCAAGTGTTTTTTACATTTACATACAGTCACGGAGATGTGTTTGCTCTCAGTGCAGTTCAGAATATCATTATGTAAAATGCCACTGTCTGGGCATTATGGTGGATAAATCTAATTTTTGACCTAGTAGCTGTACAGTGTTAAAACAGCATATGTGGTACAAAATATTCAGTGGGGAAAATGGAAAAAATGGCAATGCATTTAAAGAAAAAATATTTCTGACACAAGTCACCTTCAAAGGCCAATAAACTGGGAGTCCGACTGAATATGTTGGTTGATTTGACATAATACCTTGCAATTGCATGTGCTCGAGGTACAGAAATATGTGTCAAAAAGCGTTAAAATGTCCATTATTATGTAAAATGTAGCTCTGCAATAAGTAACTGGATAGGATTGAACATGCAAGCATTTGTAACTTAACACAGAGAGTATTATTTAAAAAGAATGGCCACCAGCAGAACAGTAGCCAGCTGACAGAAAAATAAGCATTCTGGCTTCCTGAAAACCTTTGTTATTAAGAAAACCATCTGGCAGTGTAATACTGTTATTGCCTTCAGCCTCTTATCTTTGATTGTTAGCTGTCTTAATTAATTTCCATTATATTAAACTCTATTGACCTCCATAACTTAATTGATGCCATTTCATTCAGATTCTTTCCCTCTCAGCATAGTCCTCATTCTATATTGATACTGCATTACATTGTTTCTTTCCCAGGAACTTTCTCCTTTCTTATTGTTTTGCGTTATGTGTATCAGGGCTACATCGCATCTTGAACCTTGACAGGCAGCATCAATGAACTTTTTTTGGTTTAATATAGGTATGGTGGTGACCTGAGGCTAGGCTAGAGAGATTGTGTGAATAAACATTGAATAAAGGCGTCGACTAAAGTGCCATAAAATGACATCTTGTAGCTGTTCAGTATTTTCTGTGGTTCCACATTCTAGCATAAATATAAGATTAAACTGAATTTGTGACAAATTCATGACCCAGACAAACTCGCAGCCCTGAGCATGAAGATTGCTATTCTGAGCACAGTGGTCTGTACTTAAGTAATGTTTCTTACATTTTCCCATGGCCTGGAAAAATAAAATGTAATAATATACCAAGCATGATTAATTTAAAACCTGAAGATGACACAGTTGTGTGGTACATTGTGCTTTTAAATTAATAATGCTATATCTGTTTCTGGTGTGTTTTCTGTACATCAGAACTGAGAACAAATGGAATTGTCCCTACTAGGAAGTGTAGCAGGTTGGCAGAATAGCAGGCTGGGCATGATGTATGTAAGTCTGTATAAGTTCATTGTAGCACTCTGTTTCACAGCCTGAAATGGGAAACTGCTGGGTCTGGGTCTGAGGATTTTGCCTGTTAAAAATAGTACTAGTTCTCTGAGATTTTCTTTAAAGATTCACAGTTTTTGCACATAGTTTCAATGATTGATACCATAAGAACACTTTGCTCAGCAATAGATAAGATGTGGGAAACTCTCAAAAGCTCTGCTCCCTAAAGCAAAAACAGTTCTATGAAATAGTCACTAGTTGTGGGAAGACACAGCACAAAAATAAAAAAAGCATGTACAATATTTACCAAATCAGAAATTAAGTTTCAAACTACATGAAGAATTACCTGTCTTAATTTTACCTATGAAGTAGATCCCTGTAATGGAAAGGAATGATATATGCTCTTTTTTTTCTGATGAAGAGTGAAAAGATACTTGGAATGAGAGGTTTGTTAGTGCTTTCCATGCTTAAGTGCTAAATTAATTCAGAAAATAATAGGAACACATCCTTGGGTTGTGGAGTTTTTTACAACCCTATTGTTCTGATATACTCTGTCCTTGAATATAACTTTCCTTGAAAATGAGAAGTAAAAGATGTCGCTAATGTTGCTGCATAAGGAACCACTGTCTGCAATGAAAAGCTAAGACCAAGGGAGACTATCGAGCAGTGTGGGGAGCAGGGAAGACAGGAGCAGAGGGAATGAGTTGTAGCTGGGCCAAAGTGGAATAAGAGCGAAGGAAATACTTTCACCAAAGTAGCTCCAGTAAGTTCCAAACACCTCAATGACAGAAGCACTGGGTGCTTGCTTCCAGGAGCAGCCCCAGAACAGAGTGTGATGTGTTGGAGGGAATTTTGGCTCTGTATTTGTCAATGAAAAGATAAAACAGAATATTTGGAAAATAACCCTAAAAATCTGTCAGCATATAATTAGTATAAAGTTTATATGCTTGCTGTTCCATGAATCACCTATATAACTCTTGCCCATAATTAGTTTCAATTCATATTATGTAACTTTAATTGTATATTATAACCAAAGAAATTTATTAGATGGAATTTGAGGTATTAAAATAAATAGACTGCATAAATAACTAGTATGGACAGTGTTGAGAGTATTACCTCAAAAGATACTTGACATCTATGGAACAATTTAAGTGTTGCATCTGGATTTGGTGTAGTAGTTCTGGCATTAATGCAGAATACTCCATCACAACCTCTGCATCTTTTCTTCCCTGTCTTCCTTTTGCTGCTTCATGGAAACTCTCTTGTTAATTTCTGCAACGCTTAGACACTGCAATACTTGGGGAAGTAGCATCTTTTCAGGTTGGGTCTTGATTTTTTTTTTTTTACCTCTAGTTCAGCCTTAGGAAGTTATGTCCAGGTTTCCTGTGAAGGGTCTGTGTTACAGAATCAGAATGTGTCTGACCTACTAGAGGGAGCAAGTGAAACATGGGCATGTGTAAGTCAACTATGGGCAAGAACATGGGGAATGTTAAGGACTGACTTCTTGCTGCATTACAAATTCCAATTGTCTTTGGTCCACCACACACGAGAGTTGCTTTGCAGTTGATGAAAATTCATCACTGGTCTTCACACATGTGCATTCTAACTACACTTCCTCAGAGCAGCTGTGGTAGGCGTCCCAAATTATGAGTGGTTGCCCAAGCTGGTGGCAGGTCATGTAGACAGACCATGTGAGGGAACATTGGTGCTAGATTTTGGGCAGATGGGAACAGTCTCAGAAGAACTTTGGCCTCATTTGCCTTGAGCATTTATTGACTGTGGATATTTCTTTGTTACTATCACTGGAAGAAATATGGTTGAAGTTACATCCTTAAAAAGCTGACATTTATGTTAGCATGGTCACGGGTGTTGAACTTTTTATACTTTGAAACCAAACCCTTTCAGAAATGAAGAGAATCGTGTCTATCTTCCTCAATTACGTTCAAATCACATTTTCTTGATATTTTCCTTGCAAGTGCAGGCTGGAAGGTGTTCTTTTAGGTGACAGTTGAGTTTCTGGAAGTCATGGTGTGGATAGCTATGACCTAGTGAGACATAACTGGGTAATCTTCATTTTCATCTCATCCCTACTCATGTGCAAAGTTTTTTTTTTCCTGCAGTAGCAAGGTTGCCACAGTTTTGGAAAGGCACCATTCATTGTCATTGGAAAAGATCTGCCTCAGTGCGATAGAAAGTGGTTTCTGGTGTGATTTTGGTTGGTTGATTTTTACCAGCCAGTCCAAGGAAAGCTGGAGTAGCGGGCCATGGTTTAGAGCTGAGAGTATATGGATTAGAGGAAAATAGTTAAATAGGTTTTCACTATGATTCTGTGGTCTGGAAAGGCCAACTGTTTGGGGCAGATTGAACTCTTGTGCCGAGGAACAATCTGTCAAGTTATCTTTACTTTAAATTGCTGAGTAATGCTGAAGATACTTATCATTACAGGGAAGAGCTCTCACATGTTTTTGTATGAGTATAAATTAACAAGTAGTCTATAAGATAGTTTGATTTGAAACTGGGTGTGGAGCCACAGGTAATTGTATATATTCTGCCTGTTTCCTGTGAACCACCCCTTGCAGAACTTTTCTTGTCCGATTGCTATTTGGGAGGCTTTTCAGACTTTAAGGTTGTTCTTAACTTGTCCTCTATCTAGTGCACAGTGATGAGTAGTTGAGCATGCAGTGGCCAAAACAACCCTGGAGGCTAGTGACCCATACAGCGATAGACAGGCATGTCCCCTTCATGCTGGTGCTGGCTGTTAGGCTAAGCCTTAGAATATAAAAGGAAGGAAATGAAATCGTGTGGGACCACCATCTCTCAGCATCTGATTTTTTCCTGAAAGCTTTAAATGATGCCAGAGTTTAATCCACCCTGTATAGTATATCCTGGTGAAACCCCTTGCAGAACACTTTGCATAATGCTGATAGTGTGCGACAACCACTTGATGGCACCCTTTGATTTGGTACATACCTCATTAGCCGTAGCACAGTGCACTGTGGCTGTAGTATTTGTAATGGAATAACACGTAAGAACTAAAGACTGCAAGGTATCTGGTTAATGTAGAGATGAAATGAATGAAACAGCAAGGCTAAGCTTTCCTGACCCTTCATGAGAGAATAGATGAAAAAAGGAAGAATAAGCTATTGTGCCGAAGGGAGATGATGAAATTCAAGATCCACGCACATAATCTCTGGCTCAGCCTCTGAAATGTTAATCCCTGGGTAGAATTATTTGAGCTGTAGATTGCAATTTATCATCAAAATGGCACTGTGTCAAACAATACTTCTTGTATGTGTGATGTTTAGAACTATCCAATTTTAATATAAAATAGTTCACAGAGCACTGTCTAACATTTAAGTAGCAACTCGTTAAGCTCAGGATGTTTTTGCTCATTTCTGTAGACCCATGGCAATCACATAGTTATATTCCATAGATAATTCACAGGGCCTTTTACTAGGCATATCGTGTGTTTTGGGTAGCGATCTGTTTTGATCTGAGCAGTGACAAGTGATGGAACTGCTTGATAGTAATTATAACATAAAATGATCTGGGATGTTTACTTTGAGGTGCTCAGTTAATTTTTACAACAAAGAAATCTGCCAAAAGTTTGCTGATGGCTTAAAAGTCCCCAGGATGCGAGATAAATGTTTGCCAACTTGTGTGAACAATTATTTTGAGGTTAGAAAAAATATTTTCTCATTATGTTTTACAAGCTGAAACGCCCTTCAGGTTTTTCTTTCCTTGCTTTTAAAGTATGCCAGTAGAGGGAGTAGAAAAATTACCATCCCAGCAAGGATAAAGTCTTATACACTAAAATCCAGCCCTTTCTCCTTTAGAAATCTTAGTCTTTCATCTGTAGACTGTTACTGAAGGTAAAAGATCCAGTGTCTTGAGAAAATGTAATGAGAAGATAAACACAGCTCAGTTTCCGAAAAGTAGGAACGTGTGAAATATTGTTATTAGAGAAGAGTATTTAAGTCCAAAGATATTTAGAAATATTAATTGCACTTTTTTTTCCCCCTGGTACTTATGGCTTGTTTGAAAACCACCACGTAATTTTATGGCTACAGCAAAACTCAACATGTTTTAGTGCATGCTAATAAATTAATTTCTCTGCTTTTATTTTTAAAAGTGGCCTCTATATAAATGTGTAAGGCTTTTGCAAATATTAAATGCTTTAAAATAAGGGCTATTGTTGCGTGTCTTGCATTTTTTTTCTTGGGAAAGGTGAGAGACTAAAGGATGAGAAGTGGAGTGTAAAAACCCTGCCAGCCTGGCAGATTCATAATCTGCAGAAGTTGTTTCAGAGAGCACTGAGATTTGAAGCAGGGTCTATTTGGTGATTTTCCTGTGTTTGAAAAGTCTCTTTTGGCATGGTGGCAATTAAAGTCTTCTGTAAAAATATGCTAGTATCAACAAAAGATTTTGAAAGTCTTTGGCGTGTTTGGTTAGCAGGTATATACCCAGCGTTTCAGAATCGTAGGCCTGACTGAGCAGTCATGATGGCTGTGAACTGAACTATGAAGGAGACATTTGTCTTGGAGTGGAACCTTTTGTGTTAATCCTTCCAACCTTTATATCGTAGCATTTCGTGATGGTATTTAGTCAGCGAATAACTTGTATTGTGCACTTGTGATCCCTCTCCATCAGAAATGAGCGACTGTGTGGAATAAGTATCAGTTTTAGATAAGAATTATTATTTTATTCTGTGTTTCTCCTGCACTGTGGCCTTTTTTCCCTCAGAGGCTGGTGCCTTAGTAGCACATGTAGTTTCTAGATTAATATTTATAAGTGGATACTCAGGAGATGAACCTGATTAAATTGAGTGTGCAGCTATTTATTTGTGCATGCAGTTGTTTTCTGTGCCCCCTAGATAAATATGTTATCAGAGTATATCTGAGCACAGATATTCATGTCTTAAAATTACACATACCAGTGCAGCTTCACCACTGTCTGCCCAGCCCAGGCACACTGGGCACAGATTATATAAGCAGAATCACTGGAGTTTTGCTGCTTTAGAAAAGGTATTTTTCTTCTCTGACTGCCTTTTGCATTTCTCTATGGTGTGAGTTGGTACATCAGATTGCTATTTCTGGTTTTTGCTGTTGTATCAGCCTTGGTATTTTAGCTGTTTGGGCTTGCATGCACTTTATTACTGATGTTCTGCCTCCTTGTTCGTTCTGTGTGTTACCCTGAAAATAGACATGATTTCAGAAATTGGGTGTTGGAGAAAATTACACAAAGACATATTTTGTGCTGTCATATCTATTTGTATTAGACAGTTAAAGGTTTTGCAACTTAAAACCCAGTTATCTCTTAGTGGAGTCCATGGCATTTTAGTTCAAAATATGCTCAAAGCTACGGCATGTTTACTGTAATCAGGAAAGCTACATTTCATTCTTTTACACTGCTATGAAAGATGAGACTTGTGTTTGATAAATAGGGACTTCAAATTTGCTTTGGTAGTGACCTTTCTACCAGGTATTTTGACCCTGAATTATGTATGAATTTGAAGATCAGATTTTGTCAACTTATTAAAACTGAACTCTTCAAGTATATGTTTGTTTAAACTTCCATTACATATGAGACATTTGATTAAGATTTTTGTGTCCTGTTTCGCAGTGTGGTGGTAATTAAAAAGTAAAATCTGTCTTTAAACCAGAAATGGTACAGAAGCAAGTCACAACAAATCTTGATAGTATTGTTTTGAGTTCTGGCTGGAAATGGTATGAACAAGTCTGTTACAGAACAGTTTTCAAATGTGTCCAGGGATATGTACATGAATTTCACTGTCAAGCTTTTAAAAATTATTTTCTTCTAAGTAAAATTTCAAATTGCTGTATATAAAAGGAACAAAAGGGAGGTTTAACCTCTCGTCTGTGATCTTTTTTAAAAGTAACTCTACTGTGTTTTAGAGCTGCAGATACCAGAAAAAAGAAAACAAGCCCACGTTTGTGTACAGTGCGTGTGGATTTTTTAACTGAAGCGAAGCTAATGGCTGTCAAGAAAACTTTGTTCTGAGCTTACTGTGATATCTGGCTTCTATATTTCTTTATAAGGAGTGTACTAAAAATAAATAGTGGTAATCAGTCTCTGTGTTCTCCTTTTAACTTCAAGTTTATCTTTTGAAGGAAACCCAGGTTTAAGTGCCCAACTCAATTTTGACTTGACAATACCAAACCTGAACAGATTTTTGTTGTGCACATTGTGAGCTCTGCATTCCCAAGTTAATTGAATGTAAAGTGTCACACAGAATTGTAGTATTTGCTGGTGAACCTGGACAGACAATAATAATTACTACATTGAAGCTTGTTTTCTCTGCAGTTGAAGCACAACAGTGTACCCTAGGTTCTGGTTAGGATAGATCTGGATTAATGCTGGTTTACAATTATTACTCACAGGGCATTATCATTTCAGATCTATGCATCTACTTTTAAGGTACGCCAATTACTGTAATTAATTAAAGTGCTGCAGATGCTGCTGGTTAAGCCAATTTGAAGAACAGAGCATGAATTTCCAGTTATGTGAGCTAGATAATGATAATGCCTTAACGTGGTAGTCGCTCTTGTGAGCCAATTACCGCTCTAGATAGCTGAAACAGGTCTGTGGTTCACTCTCTCTGCCTTCACCCGTTCTGAGAATGCTCGTCTCCTTTTTATGCCTTTTACTGCTGAGTAATCTTAGTTTTCCTCTGTGATTGTGGGGAGGTCCAACTGACAGCTTTTGCTCTTAATAAGCTTAGAGGTAATAATCCAAATCCTGTAGGTCACATGTACAATATATCTTTTAGTTTCACTTTTTCCTGTTGTAGTTTTTGCCAAAACATCAGGCTCCCTCTAATAGTATACGGGTGCTATTGCTAAGTACCTTGGACTGAAGCACTGCTTTCTGAAAATTGATTAATGCAGATGTCTCATGTTTTTATGTAACAATAGTTACAAGATTAAGCCTGCTTAGGTGTGTTTTGGATGTTGGGTTTTTTTCCATTTGTTTTTATTATGGAATATTTTCAAAGTGTGGATGGATCAGATATAAAGTTAATTAACATTGAGATTTCTTCAGTTCCACAACTTAGTTAAACTTCACTGACAAAAGTAGCAAGGAAAATATTTTCATTAGAGAGACTTTGTATTCATTAATTTATTCTTATTTTTTCTTTTAGATGGCAACATGATATGTTAATAAATACACTGTTATCAATGGCTTTGATTTTTGTACACATGTAAACTTGTTTCTGCATTTAGTTATGTTAACAGTACTTGTGCCTGTAAGGCTCAAGGGATATTCTTGATGTAGCTGGAATGTGGAAAATAACATATTTTAGAAGAACGTATAGAAACTGATTATTTGAAACATACTGATTTCGTAACACTTATTTTTGTGAATTACAATTTGTACTAGTCTAATAATATATGTAGTTATTATCAATGAATGGGAATTTGTATAATATGTGACAGACTTGCTGATTGACTTCCCAATGCCCAGTTTTAAATTTCAAGGTTAGATTAGAGAGACTGTGTGCCACAAAGTATTTTTGTATATTTTGGAGTCAACTATATCATTGTGTTAGATACATTTGATAATCTAATAACCTACTGTTAACCTCAGGAGTGATGACCCCTTAGGACCGTGGAGTGGCTGAACCTTCAGAAAATGAGTGCAGCCAAGTTCATATGCAAAATGGGAAGAGAGTGGAGTTTTCGTAGAATTGGAGAGAACAGGTTTTCATCCTGGATCTCTAAACATAAAGCCTTACGGATTTAGGAGGGCTCAGAGAGCTTGCTGTAGATATATGGAGAATGGGCCCTAGAGGGAAACAGGGGAACGTTGTTTTGTAGTAAATTGAAGCTCGGGCCCAGACAGCAGAGGAGGAGGAGGAAATTGGCTGCAGAGGAGATAGAGTCCATAATTTCTGAGGGGGAGTGAAGGAGAACAGAGTGCATTACTTAGATGTCTCTGGCCTCAATCCAGAGAGTGGAAATAAAGACAAGAAAGTGCACGTGAGCATTTATTGCTTTGTCAATGTTCTCATGTGACCTCAAGCAAAGAGGAAAAAAAATCTTTGGGGGAGGTGGGAGGAATTCTTAAAAAAAATCAAATCTGTTTCATTAATTCCCTATGTGCAAGGATGGGGAGCTAAATTCACACAGGCTGGAACAAGAAGACTAAATCTCCATCAAACACTGCCTGAAAATGCAACCACACAGGATGACTGAACCATTCTCATGCTGTTAAAGATGGGCTCCTTCCTCTGCTCCACACTTTGTGCTGCTGCCCGTTCAATGCATCCGTGCTGGTGCTCACCTAGCCTTTGGAAAGCTCATTCATCTCCCTGACCTGAAAATGTAGGGTTTTTTCCTGGATGAGTTTTATGCTGATTTGGAGACAATAACTGTGTTGTGAAAGAAGAGCCAGTGAAGCACCAGGGCTGGTGTAAAGCAGGAGTGTGTGGCTGGAAAAGTGGGATGCAGGCAGGAGATGAGTTAAAAGTCAGGCACTGTCTGATGAACTGCAGCTGATCAGGTAGGAGTTGTTATTTAATGCCTCTGCTCTGGATGAGGGCAATGAGAAGAAATGAGTGTTTCTGGAAGCCCTTGTGCTTCTCGTGCCCTGCAGGAGCTCACACCTTGCACCACAGCATGGTTGCTCCAGATGGGCAAGCTTCCCTTTGCAGGCCTTTTCTTGTCCTCTTACCTGCAGCATATCAGTGACCTTCCTCATATGTCTGCCAGGTAACAACCATGTCCTTTACATACTGGGAAGCAGAGACATGCTGCCCAGAGACCATGTAGTAGCCTGCTTGGATCAAAACAAGGTTTTTTGTCTTTTGCTGTCCTTTATCCAGCACTGTGGTATTTTAGGGGCACCTCAAGAAATCACCTTCTATGTGGAGCTCTAATGATGCTTTCTAAACCCAGCTTGCAGTGGGTTGGGTTTGGTTTGGGCTGTTTCTGACCTCATGACAGCTCTGTTTCCTTCATAATAAGCCAAAAACCTAAAGTTCATGCTTTGGTTTTGGTGACATTTAAGAGAGACACTGAATAGACTTATTTTTGGACACAGACATTAGTGGAGATTTTATTAAGGTGTGATACCATCAATCTTTGTTAGAGGTTTAGAAAATGGTGAAACTGCATTGCTTGGATGAGATTTGTGACTTTCAAGTTATCGTGGTCAGACCTCCTCCTAACCTGAGTAATACCTGTACTTACTGTTATACAGTAACACTAAAAATAAATCTGCTCTTGCAAAAGTATGCACAATACTCATGTGTGTGTGCATGTTTGTTTTCATGTGCTCTAAACCCTGAGATAGAATCTCCTGTTTTATAAGGGCTAATAATTTGTTCCCAGATTTAACAAGGTGCTTAATCATATGGCTTTCTTTAACTTGATCTAATTACCATCACTATGTCTAATGGACATGGAGGATTTATGGGCCTTATAGACAAGCATTTACACATACGCTATCTTGTGATAGTTGAAGTCAGTAACACCGGATCAGGGCCAAACTCTCAGTTGCAACTGGCTGTAAGTTTGCATAAGACTTCTCCAATACATCTTTGTTTTCATTATAGTTTTCATGTAACAGAAGAATCTTGTAATTATCATTTGCTACCTGCCCTGCTTAATTTTGCAGCCTCTTTTTAAAAATAAGTTTTGTAATACAAGTTATGTTTAAAGAAATCAAATTGTGGGGCAGAATTCAAAATTGCCTTTTTGTTATGAGAAATATGCAGTAATTATTGGTGTTTGTTAAAACTGCAGCAGATTGCTTTGGGACATAATACTTTTGTTGCCCAGTACTTGGTGTATCAAGTCCTTTGCAATTAAAAATCTGGAAAAACTTGTTTAAGAAAACGTTAGCCCAAGAACACGCATCTTTTGTCAGTATAATATGCAACCCTAAACACAAGTCTTTTTATCAACAGTACAGTGTTTCATATTTAATCAACATAAAATGAAGTGCTTCCCTCACATGAATGTAACACAGATCAAGTCTCAGCCAAAGCAAATAAAAGAATGAATGCTTTGTTAATCATCCATAACTAATTTCTGCATACACAGAAAAAAATGAAATCTGTTTTTGACAAGAGCTTTTTCATCGAAGCAGCAAGGGAGAATTGAACATGTAATGTGCATTAGTAATATTGAATAGCAATGGAGAGATCTGAGGTGTTTGCCTGGGACGACTTCTATTTCTTGATAGTAACAGCATTTAACAGAAACCTAAGATAAGAGAAGGGAGGGGTTTAAGTTCTTTGCTAAGATATAATACGACAAACCTGTGCTGAAGCAGACATGGATGGATTCTTGTATTCCTTGCCACATATTCATAAGTATTGCAGGTAACTGCCACATATCTCTGTGACAAACTCAGCTAACAGATAATACACAGTGAAGAATATGTTAAATGCATTGCTTCTTTGCACAGGCAATATGATTGTGTTGCTCTAGTGACAGTGTGGTTATGGTTGATGGGGCAGCTTCATTACAAGCCCCTGTTTTCAGGCTATTGCAGCTTTAAAAAAAAAAATCACCCATTAGACTGATTTTTTTTCTTCTGCTTGTCAGCCTTGAGGTGAATTTCGCTTTAAGTGCAAAGTTAGATGAAATCCATTTTGCAGTTTCCCTGATTGAAACAAGTTTGGAGGGATAGATGGGCTTTTAAAAAGTTGAAGTTTATGTTTATTGCAGAACTGCATTTTGGAGTGGAATGCTTTGTGTTTGTCCTTGCTGTTAAAATGTAGATGATGTTACTTGTAAAAGTGTGTCTATAAAACAAGGGGCTGCACCTGCATCATACTCAGTGTTCTCACTTGTGTGCGTGTGTAGGGTGTGACAGCTGAGATGTCTGACATGCGTGAGCATGTCCCTTTTGTAGCTTCACATAGAGCTTAATTTTCAGTTACCTCCCTTTTACCCTACTTATATACCTGTCCTTTGCTTCCTGCTTCCTCCTGCATGCGTCAGATTGAAATCGTTTGTCAGCAGTGTAGCATTGGCTATATCCATAGATACAGTTTGGGGTTTTTTTTCTTCCTTTGCTCTGTAGGGGGGAGTGCTGCACACAGGAACCATCACTTGCAGACAGCACTGCTCTTAGCTAACAGCCTGGAGTAGTGAGCTGCAGGTTTGGATCAAAGAAACAGGAAAAAAGTGGCATGGGCAAGAGAACCGTATGTTTGTATGAAGACAATTCTTTGAAGAGACAGCTCTTCCAGAGTGATTTTTGTGATTGGTATCAATGGCCACAGAGCTGTCAGTTACAGTGGTGGTCTTGCGTGAGAGGCAAGAAGAGAGAGGAGGGAGGGAGGAGCACCGGCAGATCCAGTAATTGCGCTCTCTGTAGTTTGGGGGATTTTTCCAACTGTGATGTGTCCTCTTAATGTTTTGTATTTTGGTGGCTTTGGCATGTGTTTTGAGTGAAGTTGTAAGCAAGAGGGAAGAGAATTAAAAAATCATGAATTCATTTTAATAATGGAGATACATTGGTGCTCCAATAATAACTGAAAAATTTACTTCAAATGATATCATGCTGGGTTTGTTTTGAAGTGCCCTTTTAGCCTAAACCTGAGATATTCTCAATATATTAAATAATTTGACCCAAGGGCTCTGATTCTGACAAGGAGAATGGTTGCTGTGTGAGCATCACTACTCAGCACACCAGCCATCAGACATTACAGATCATTCATCCATTCATTTCTGTGATTTTTAAGTTAAGGTCCAACTTTCAATACAGAAACAATTTAACATAAGACTGAGTATCTTAACTTGATATTGTTAAAAGGTTTTCAGTGTTATGAGCCTTGTAAATTTTATGTCAGTCAATATTGTCAATATTGTGCATTCACTCTATGGAAGTTGTCCTCAGATAATAAAGACTGATTGATGACGCAGTAGTATTTTACAAAACTCATTTGAATAGGTTTTATTTATACTAGATAATTAGTTGTCTAGACAATGTTACATGCCATCTTAAAATATAATGTTTTTCTAGAAAGGCAAATTAAAGTATTTAAGGTTGCTGGAGCAGTTAATCTTTTGACCTTATTTCTTCTTTAATGATTGTTACCTCAAACTTTCTTCCTTGTTGGAGATTACAAAGGATCTGAATAATGTGTTTGTTTGTGAGTCTGTTTAAATAATCCAGAGTTAATTCTAGGGTCTGTATCACGTGTCTTCCTGTGCTGCACAGGATTTGTTTTCGGAGGACAAGGCTTGAAGAGCGGCATGGCCTGATATACAAAGCTACAGAGCTTTCAATGGCTGTTCTTAATATTGAATTCACATTAAATATTCCCTTTTTGTGAATATTTTGTCAACTTTTTGTGTTCCAACTTTTGTCCATTACCCTTAGTCCTATCACTAGACACTACAGAAAAAAATGCTGTCCCATCCCCTTGACCTTTCAATATACACCTTTCGAATACTTGTAAGTATTGATGATGTTCCCCCTCTAACAGGCTAAATAGAAAATACAGTGTTTGTAAAACATGGCCTCCAAATTTTCTTGGGGAGTAGTTTGCACGGTGTAGATGAATTACCTCAATTTATAAGGTGTAATTTCACTTTCTAAACTTCCTGTCTGACATTAATCTTTGGAGATTTCCAGAGTCTTGTGAATGCAAAGGGTTAGCCTTTAAAGATGGATGGTTTGTTGTAACCCACAGCAGGTTGCTTGAGCACACTCCAGAGGTATGATTTTGGTCAGAAAGAACCTCTCACTACATACCTCAGTCTCTCAGGGTGAAATCTCATGTTCTAAAAGCAGACCATAAGAAGACAGTAGCTATAGTAGCATGTTGTATTTTCTCTTTGCTTACTGAACGTATTGTCTCTAGCAGTGCTAAGTAAGGAAGTATGTTGTGCTTCCAATATAATGATTCTTTAAACTACATATGCTATAAAGAACATCGTGTTGGTGGATTTTAGCCAATATGAGAAATAATTTGACACAAGGGCTCTACTACTGGCAAGGGCAAGGGTAACTTTCTGAGCAGCACAAACATTTATATAATGAAATGTAGCTGTTTCAACATTTATATATATTTTTATTTCCTTCTCAGTCCTCGTGTCTAGGGCTCAGGTTTTTTCTGGTATGTGCAGAATTTTTCAAACGTAAAATTCTCCATTGAAATGCATCATAATTCTTAATAATGTTCTGGATACCTTGAACCATTATTTGCTTTTAAACAAGTTTTCAGCACAGATCGTGCTGCCTGCATTCGGTCCTCCAAATCTCCCATCCGACTGTCTAAATTATTTTAACTGACATAGTTTCTAATTTACTCTCTCCAGTTGAGAGAGCTCCCCGTAGCTTGTCTATTTTAGCATTTAATTGCTGTATACTCTCACAAATTAAATTCTGTAGTGATCCATTTTGCTCTGCCAGTGAAGCAGTGATCTTTTCATCTAAGCAAGATGGCGCTTGCAACTCAGCTGGCGGGGCTGGCATCCAGGGTCGGGAAAGGGAGAACTTTCCCCTTCCCTCTCCTGCAGTCTGTGGTGACCGTCAGGGTGGTGGGGTTTGTGCCAGAGGACAGCTTTCCTTCAAATCATTCTCCATTTAATTCTGAAGCAAAAGGAAAACAAAATCTTCAAAACATTTTCTTCTCAATGAGTTTTTTCCAGCTAGAAAAATTGCCTAATTATTTTATGCCCAAGTGTGCAGCAGAATGCTCCTCTTAAAAATCTGTGTATCTTTGTGGGCTTTTTAGCATTCGCTTTTATAAAACATGAAGGGGCAGCCTCTAAAAATGTTATGCTGTATGTCTTTGTTTTCTGGGAGAAAGACAATCAAAACTCATTGTTTCTTTTGACAAAATAACAATATCCAATTAGGAAACTTGTCTTCCCCAGTTAGAGGTTTTTTGGATAATGTTCATACAGTGCATTACTTAATATATTTCAATTAAAGAAGGAGCATTTAGTTTCTGAATAATTAAGTAGTACAGTACTTAATGATCTAGTCTCTGCTGAATAGAAATATTTTAATGTGTTTTCTCAATATAACTATCAAAAGGAGGGCATTTGAGTCTCAGGGATTAAAGACTGCAGTGCAGCAGGGTTGAAGGTCTGTTATGCACAAGCTGAGTTCAGGTGTGGAGAGGTAAAATACATTCTGCTGTTTCTCCAGCCCAAATAACCCAGAGGAATATACTCTGTGAACAAAATCTAGCCAATATTTTGATTCTAGCTCTGGAAGTGTGAAGCCAGTTTAACAGAAAGCCACTCCTTAGTTGTTTGCACTTCTTGTGTTAACCTTGAAAAGAGTTACTGGGCAGTTGGTAATTACAGGAAACAAGGTCATTAAAAATAGATTTTTAAGGAAAGATAGCTGCATGAAATTTGTATTATAGCATTATTTGAATTGTCTTAATTTAAGAGTCTGAGTTCAGATCTTTCATATGGAGGTGTTAATCTCTTCATTCAGAAGAGAGTTGGACAGTGTTTAATAGAGTGACGTGACTGTCTTTCATCTGTGATCATCTTCCAAGTAAAAATGGGCTTTTGTTTTACATCTGTGGTAGATTATCTGGTCTTAATTCCTTTGTATTTTAGTCTTGTTTGCTCTGAAAGGTCTGCTTTAGCAGAGAAAGATGATGATTCTTGGAAAAGGCTGGTGATCTGTAGCATTGTTTCACCTTATTCTCATAGAAAGACATCAGGCTATGTGGATCCTTTCTTCTAGGCAGATCTTTGTGTAAGGGTGGCAGTAGTTTTTAGGATGTCTGACATCGTTCAGTCATGAATGTTGTGGAAGAAAATGATGCATGGTTGGATTATGGAGAAGATAGTCACTTGTGTGATGAGTCTGATCTTGTAGCTGTAACAGGAAATGCAGTTTCCTTGACTCCATTTGAACTGACTGCATTTTGGACAGTGTTAATTTTACATTTTCTACTCTACCTTTCCTTTTTCTATGCTTGTGAAAGTAACTTAAAATGCTGTAGAGAGACACTCTTGAGGACTGCTCCTTGAAAACACATCCTTAGCTATTAAAATCTCTGTTTGCAATGCATGCTTGTGTACATAGTACAGGTCTTCTGGCCTTGGCAGTGCTGAGTGCAGGGTGCTCCCGTGCAATGATTGCTCATCCCGACCCAGTCCTGCACTCCTTGCAGCTAGGTGGCTTCTGATTGACTTCACTTCATTTGTCTTTGGAGTAGGTTCCAGTTGATGAGCATGTTGCATTCACACATCCCTGCTAGCTCCTAAACCATGTGTACTGGTGCCATGTTAAGGGTCAGAAGTTGACTAGAAACAGACAGATCAGTCATGGCACCAGTGGACTCTATCTCTGCTGGTATCTGAGATGACAGTCTCAGTACAGAAACATATCATCTGCTTAGAAATTGGGAAGTACCTGAATTTGTTATTACTAATATTCTTCTGTAGTGAAAAGGAATGCAAGTTCTATTGATTTACATAATATTGCTTGCTCTACATATTTCTTTCTCTGAATTCAGAAATCAAAGTACTCCAGAATATTAGTAAGTCTTTTCTTCTTTTTTTTTTTTTTGCTAGCTTTGAGCTCCTCTTCTTAGTCCAGGCTTTAAATGGTTTGCTAGCTTTCTTAAAGTACCAGGATACTCAGGTATCAACCACTCAGCTGGCACAGTGCAGAACCACACGCCACATCCTGCTGCTTCTCCAGCTGTGAACAGCTGATAGAACTCAGTGCAGTGCACAGATAGAATTATTTCACCCGAAATACGGTGTATGCTGGAAGCATTTCAGGGACTAAGTGAAGTAGGAGGAGGAGACTGTCAAGGGGGATGGAGCTACTTGTGAGAGAATGGTATAAAAACATAGAATACAAAAGCAGAAATTCCACAACATGAGAGAGTGTTCTGGAGAAGTATTGCTGTGTTTGTGTGTGGTTTTTACTCTTCTTTAAGTAAATTACAGCAATCGCTTTGTAAACAATACACTTCATAAATAATATACAGGTTTTGCAGACCTTTTCACTGACCCAGCACAGCCATTATTGTGTTATGCAGAAAGATAGGTTTCAGTAGTTTCTGCTAACATAGCAACTAGGTTTTTTTAATCAGTTACTGGTGATTTCTAAAAATTCCTTTCTTACAGTATGCTGCTTCTCTAGCTCAAAAAAATCAAAAGAAAAAGATCGTTTCCATCTGTTATCTTACGAACCAAACAGTGCTGATTGTCAAACACAGTAGTATATTTGAGCTGGAAGACAACCTAATGGTTTAACCCCAGCCAGCAAATAAGCACCATGCAGCTGCTTGCTGCCTCCTTCCCCTCCCAGTGGCACGGGTAGGATAACCAGGAAAAATAAAAATAAAACTCATAACAACAGTTTAATAACTAAATGAAATATAACAACAAAAATATCTAGTAATTGTAATGAAAAGGAAGGTAACAAAAGGAGGGATAATAAAACCCAAGGAAAGACAAGTGCCCTATGCAATTGCTCACCACCCACTGACCAATGTCTGAGCAGCGATCTGCCCCTCCCCACCAACTCCCCTCAGTTTATATAGTTTATATACTGGGCATGATGTGGTATGGAATAGCCCTGTGGCTGGTTTGGATCAGCTGTCTTGGCCATGCCTCCTCTCAGCTTCTTGTACCCTTCCTCGTGGGCAAAGCCTGGGACTCTGAAGGATAAGCACTACTTAGCAACAACTAAAACATCAGGGTATTACCAACATTATTCTCACACTAAACGCAAACCACAGCCATGTACCAGCTACTAGGAAGAAAAATAACCCAAACTAAACCAGGACACCTAGAAGCATTTGTGTTTTACCAGTATTGTAGGTTATCTTCTATCTTTCTGTGCTGTATTTTGTCACCTCTCTTCATTTTGACATGGGTCGTTTCCCTCTTGTGATTTCAAAATTAACTTTTCTATGCACCCTTTCACAGAATGAGATTTGGCAGCTCTTGCAGTCATGTGTATGTAAAATTCCTGGAGGCATAAGTGAGCTTTATGCATTTTAAACTTAGATCATGCAGTCAAAACCAGAAAAGTTGAGCAATTAAAATATTTGCATTGAGATTCCTGTTTTACCTTCCACAAAACTCTGTATGCTCATACAGGACACAAGTAACACCATATCATTACTATTAACTGTCTGTTATTTATTTAGTACCTTACCAAAGTGTGATTCACTTTGAAATAACTCATTTAAGCCCACTGTTCAACTCTTCCTGTGTACCTCACTCCTAGGTATTTATTTCTTTTGGATTATTTTGTCTGCACTGATTTAAGAATTATTTGTTCTTCTGCAAGAAAATTTCTCTGTGCTTCAGGGATAACTCAGATTGTAATATATGAAGCATATAGGTTTTCTTGAAGATAATGTTACAACCTTTGTAAGAAGTGGTTATTAACATGTTCTGACATTTAAAGACAATTTCTTAGAAGTTGCTTGGGTGTCAGAGTAGAACACATAATCCATTGTGAAATCAGTCATGGACCTACGCACCTTGAGACTATTCAGGGGCAAAAAAAGAACTTTACTTCTATGGCCAAGCCTGTAACGCTTAAAGGAGACTTTGCTACGCTTCTAACATGCCTAATTTTCTAGAAGAGCAGAAGGACTTGTATGTTAAGGAAAATAAAACTTGAAATATCAAGGACTGTCTTTTGTTTGTTTGTTTTTTAATATAATAAACTTATAAATTTGGATTTGTATACGCTATCGGAACCTGAAAAGTCAACTCCTGCCTTTGACCCACAAAAAGATTATGAAATGAAGTCTTTTCTCAGGAAGATTGAACTTGATTGCCAAGTATGTCCAATTCTTCACAGCACCTCAGGATATTTAGTGCTAAGAGAATCTTTGTGCACATGACTGGCTTTTTTCTCTTTGTACTGGCACACAGCTGCCTGCATTCTTGTCTCCCTCCTCCTCTACACCAGCTAACACCATCTGATGATCATCTTTGCAACTTCAGACTATCAAGATGACAGAGTGAATAAGAGACCTAAATCCAGAAGAGACAAAGTTCTTCCAGCAAATTGAAAGATGATCATTTATACAAGAACTAGATATTAAGTGAAAATTTCATATAATTGCAAAATTATCCTGCCTTAACATCCAAATCCAGCTTTTGGATGCTTGTGAGTTTAATGCTGTTCTTCTCGTCACTTTAAGTTCACCATTGAACTGGTCTTTGGGTTAACTTACCGTGTTTGCTTTTGCTTTTTTAGTAAAATCACCTTGATAAAGACAACATGCATCTGAATTATCAGATAAGATGGTGTATTTGTAACAAGAGAAAGTAGCTCTGCCCCTAGATACACCTTCTGTTTTTCAGAGTCACTGGAGCGTATTTGTGTTCCACAGGGACCTTGTGGGGGGTCTGTGTGTTGCTGTCATAGCATAGTGTGTAAGTAACAGGTAAACCAAGACTAAGAAGGGACCAGTAGCAACACAAGGAAATAATCTAGATGTTTGTTAAATTAGGGACATTTACAGCTGATGGGAAGTGATTTTCATAGTCAGATTGAGAGGAGCACATCAGAATACAGGCATGGTATGGCTGATCAGCGGTTCATCTGGAGGGCTACAAGCAAGTACCCACATCCATGATTTGTTCTGAGATCTGTTTCATGCTGAGTGTAGATATATTTGGTCATTTGAGGGTGTTTTAATTGTTGAAAGGGGGTTGAGGATGTGATGACAGACATTCATCTTCTTTAAAAAGGGAAGGAAAAAACAAAACACCTGTTTTGTTTTTTAAATGTAGGAAAACCTACTGGTATAATTTGGGAATAATGAAAGAATGAAGAGGCTTTCTGTGCATTTGCATTATGTTACCAACTTAATTTCAATAACTGTGATACTGTAATACAGATTTTAAAATGAGACAAAATGTAATTGTTTTTTGTCTGCAAGCTTAAGCTCATCTCACCTGATTCAAAGAGTCAAGTCCAAAGTGTGACAAATGTTTCCCGGTCGTTATAGCCCACCAGTGGAATATTTTGGTTTGGCTTGACTGCCAGTGAGGGCATATTCCAATTAGAGTCATACCACTAGTAGAATAGCCTAGGTTGGAAGGGACCTGAAAGCTCATCTGGTCCAACCTTTCATGGGGAAGAGAGCCTAGATGAGATTGTCTAGCACTCCATCCAGTTGGATCTCTACCACATCCTTGGGGAGGTTATTCCAGTAATTGATTGTTCTCACTGTAAAAAATGTCTGTCTTATTGAGATAAGGAAAATATTTTGTGCAATTTGTACCCGTTGCCCCCTTGTCTTCTCCATGTGGCTCCAAGTTACTTCTTCATTTCTGGTTGTTCCTGTTCTGTTTGGCAGAGAGCCACGCATATGTGCATTAGCAAGTAGTTTTTTACCATGCCAGTTGCATAAGTCCTTCCACACCACATTATGTACGCCAGCCTTCTCTATGGATACTTAACAAAAAACATCTAAAAGCAGTTAAAGCACTTTTTTTCCTATTCAGCTTGACCACCATTTTTACACCATAGTGTGAATTTATACCGTAGCAGGACCATTGAAAATTTAGCTTTATGAAACAAGTTACTGTTAAGGTGGAAACTGCTTATATACATTTACCTGGAGAACATGGAGAAAAGCAGTGCCAGGTATTTCAGATTACTTTTTGAACAGACGCTGCAGTACATCTTGCGTTCAGTATAATGAGTTGTAATGTTTAGTTATTCTACAGGTACGATACAATTACAGATTATTGTTCTTCGTATCATGTAATAATTGAAAGTCCCTGATCACACTTTCCATTTTACACATTGTCAGAACCTTGGACCTTAATCTCGCTCTTTGATTGACAGTCGCAGGCAGGCAAAGAGCACTCACATTGTTTGTGATAGTCGCATCTGTTCAACTTGATTCAGTTGAGAGTATTTGCATATTCTTAAGTATTTCTTCTGAGAGGGCCTAAATCCTTCTCAAGTGTTTGATGCATTTTTGAAATTCATTCATAAGGTATCTACATGCACTAATAGTTCTGTATAATATTGCTGTGCATAATCTGACAGATAAGGCTAGTTTTTTAAACAAGGTATTCTTTGGGGATGACATATTACATTCTGACTTATTCTACTGGGTGGAAATGTCAAGTAGTTTGAAAAGGGATGCTTGAATGTTTTGATTGAATTAGTATTCTTTATTCAACCCAAATTGTCAGCTGCAGTAAAATGTAGTCTTATTGTGAGAAAATTTTCCAAAAGAATTAGCAACAGTGCTTTTTTGTTTCATTTTTGTTACTGGAGCTTTATTACGTATAATCGTTCCTTTGCTGATGATGCTGATATTAGATGGAACAAGAGAGTAGATTCTTAGATGGATTTTAGATTAATTTCTCTGTGTTGTTAAACTGTGAGCATCACCTTTACCTTGAAATACAACTTGGGCTTTTGTATTTCTCTTTTCCCTGTTTTTTATTTTCTCCTTGCAAAATGTTAATGAATATTTTTGGAAACACTGTCAACCTTAACTTCAGAAACCTGTCACTCTTGATAGTACATGTAGAACATGGGAGAAGTAGCATTACTTTGAAAATATTTAGGCATTATATGTTAGGGTGGAACACAATATTTAAAAATAATAACTTGATGACTTCATATCATTGCAAAAATAAACATGTGCAGAATTGAAACTCATGTCTTCTATAGATTGGAAGTCCTAGTTTAGGACTATCCGAGTTTGGACGAAACTAGTCTGGTTTGTCGTCAGAAGGAATGGAGTTCTATTCCCATTTACTTGAATGGGTGTTTGCTAGGGTCACTACTAGGAGCTCAAGCTGTTGAAGACCTAGGACCTAGGGAAGACCACTGATCACAGTGAATAACCTTTTTTGTTTTCCATTGCATTAAGCAAGTGTTAAAAGAGCCATCATTAGTGGCTGACCTAGTATAAGAAATTTGGTATCTATCTCTAGAAAGGAATGTAGCAATCTCCGTTGCCTGTGTACTTGAAAAAAAGAGTGATGTAGATTTACTAAGTGTATTATTTTGTGCACACACAGGTTTAACAGTGCCCTTTATGATAGTTTTGTTTTCCCTTTTCTTTCAGGAATCTCCCTCTGGACGCAGAAAAGCTCTTGCCACCAGCAGCATCAACATGAAGCAATATGCAAGCCCCATGCCTACACAGACAGATGTCAAGTTAAAATTCAAGCCTTTGTCTAAGAAAGTGGTATCTGCCACACTACAGTTCTCTTTATCTTGTATTTTCCTGAGGGAAGGAAAAGCCACGTAAGTTGTTGTTTGTTTGGACTGGGTTTTTTTTTAACCAAATAGCCTGCTTTGTGTTGCTTTTTAAAGAATTCTTTGGGTAAAGAGCTCTTTCTGCATAGAATGGCAGAATTTGAGAGTATCCTTCAGCATACCGATCATTCCTGCCATACTTAGTTTCTTAGCTGAGTAAAAGTCTGTTCTTACTCTGATTTTAGTCTGGTGTTCTTCAGAGACAAACTGACTTGTCCTCTGTCATTACAGACATTTTAAATAGCATCAGCTTAAAAATATCTACAGGCCTGAAATCTTCAGGAGTGTATGCTTGTGTAGATGTATGTGTTCATTCAACAATACCCTTAGCAGACAGCAAGGGAAATGTGGGAAGGAAGATGGGTCCTTTGTCACCATCCTCATTTGCCTTTCTTTCTTACACCTAGAACGTGTGAATATGAGAATGTCTGAACAAAAAGAGGTAGATGGGAAAACTACTGCTATAGTGGGGTTTTTTACCTCTTTTAAAATGTCTTTTTCCCTCTAAAAGGCTAATGTTTACTTCTAACTTTCAGTATTCTGAATGCACTTGGAGATATTGTCCACTGCAGTATAAGCGCCCCATAACTGTTGCATGAACAAGATCTGTGTGCTAACTGCTCCCAGCTTTTTGTCTTCAGTGCATGAAAGAGCCTGTCCATTAATGGAGCTATAGGGTACTAGATTCTTTTCCTCCATACTTAAAGAGTAGATTTAATCAGTAGATGAAACCTTGAGGATTCTGCATGAACAAAAATATTGTTGTGACTTCCTGATAGTTACTTATTTTATATTTATTGTTACTACTAATATTTTTTGTAGAAGTACTTATCCTATGTAGCTGCAGCTCCTGTAATGCTGATTACTTTGAACGCTCACAGTAGGAAATGATTGCCCCAAAGAGTTTCTGGTTTTAACATGTTAAATCATTGAGTTTAATCCCATGTTCTAAGTGCTTCTGCATTTATGTGCAGATTTGAGGCATGATCAGTATATCATTTTGTAGTGGTTTTGTGTGGCCAGGTTTTGGTAGCTAGGGGACTACAGGAGTATTTTATTTGAACAAACTTATTCCTATAAGTGATACCTTTGAAATAATTCATGTCACTTTCTTGACATTGTTAGGTACAAAATTTGTACATTTGTTTTTACCATGACCAACTTCAAAGAAGACAGAATAATTCTGTTTAGAAGGGACCTGTAGAGTTATCTAGTCTAGCTTCCTACTTAAAGCCAGTTGAGCTTTATCCCACTGGAACTTGAAAACCCCCAGGAATGGAGACTGCACAGCCTCTCTGGGCAATTCATCCCTCTGCTTGTTGATGACTGCTCCAATGTTTTTCTCAGATCAGAATCTCTGATTCCAAACATTGCCCACTGTCTTCTCCTACCACCTTGCACAACTGGCTTCTCAGCATTGCTGGCAGGCTACTGTTAGGTCCTTCTGAAGCCATCTCTTCTCCAGGCTCAACAAGTCCATTTTTCTCAGCCTCTTTTCATAGGGCAAGTGCTTCAGCCCCTAACCATTTCAATGACTCTCTACTGACCTTGCTCCAGTTAATCAGCACCGTTTCCTGTACTGTGGGACTCAAGACACTAGACTTTTCTGGGACCTAAAGTACCTTAGATGCAGTTCAATAACTCCAAGCAAACAAGGATCATGACTTCCCTCATTATACTGTTGTGGTCCTGTTTTAATGTTTCTCAGGATGCTTTTACCTCCTTTAGCTGCCAGGGCATGGTGTTAGCTCTCCTTGAGATTGCCCAACACCAAGATCGCCAGACTGTTTTCAGCAGAGGTGCTCCCTTGCCAGACAATCACCATTTTGTTTTATTCTAATGAGCCAAAACAAATTTGATTAATCCAAATAAACCTATTGAAATGGTTTTAAGAGACTGCTGTTACTTCAACAATGACATTATGTACTTCAGTAATCTTGGTGGGATTTTATCAAACAAACCCAGAACCTCAATTTCTCTGAAACTTTGCCTGCTGTCGTCTTTTCATCAAACATATGTTTGATATGAAAGGTACTGCTATGTGAAAGATATCTATGTGTGATACAGTCAAATAAGTATTGATATGTCATTTTAAAAATCTTGTTAATGAATTCAGGTCCTTAGAAAAGGGATTTTGATTCCTGTAACAGCATCAGGAGTTCTTAATGAATGTAGTGATAAGTGTCACATGCAGCATATAGACGGAATGTTTGATCAAGTGTTTTCACTTTAACCAAAGATGACCAGGTAAGTGTTTGCAAGCATTTCTGGACTGGTTTGAAATTTTAAGGAACAATTAAATTGGTTCTTAATGCAAGGCAGCACAATTTTTATCCTTTAGAATTTTATTAACAGAAAACTTTCCCTTCAGAAATTAATATACGTGAGTTTATTCTTTTTGTTCTTTCACTATATTCAAGATCAGATCTGAGATCAGAGACCTCCCTGAAGAAAAGAAAGCATACAAATATTTAAAGGATTTTTAATAATGTGGTAGTATCAGATGTGGTATTAACAGACTGCATTTTAATGCCTGGTTTGAAATTTGTTGTTTAGGGATGAAGATA
This sequence comes from Colius striatus, assembly GCF_028858725.1. NCBI lineage: Eukaryota > Metazoa > Chordata > Aves > Coliiformes > Coliidae > Colius > Colius striatus. Next base: position 111,660,025 of record NC_084760.1, read on the forward strand.
TGCAAAGCCTGGCTAGTTTGATGAGTATGAAACAAGCTGATATTGGAAATCTAGATGATTTTGAGGAAGACAATGAAGACGATGAAGAAAACAGAGTGAATCAAGAGGAAAAGGCTGCAAAAATTACAGGTTGGTTTTGCCACAAGGCTGGTAAAGTGAAGTTCCTTTGCTAGTTGCCAGCTGTATTCTGAGGATTCTATCCTTATGCTATATTTATATTTAAGAAAATTCCATTCAAAACAAAATTTAGAATTGAAAATGAACCCATCCATAACTCAGCAGTTTTTAGGAGCATCAATTAAGCAGGTAGCAGTTTAGGGAAACAAAGAACCAGTGTGAACAGAGTAATAAAAAGATGACAGGAAGGGCTCAGTGAGCAAGAAGACAAGAAGATGAGCTGAAGTGAAATCACAGTTTGTGAGAATCGCTGCGAAATGAGTTGTGCTATGGGTAGATGTTGAGGTTCTACTCAATAACATGGTAATTCCAGGCTGCAAACTTCTGCCTTTTGGCTGGGAGTGTCTCATGGAAAGGAAATCAGGAGGCTGTTAAAGGACATTAATGGAATTTGATAGTAAGGTTCTTTGAAGTGTGATAGTATAACACTTTTGTATTGCTGCTGAAAATGCTTAGTGTGTTCAGGATAGCAGAACTAATCGATGCAAGTCAGATCAGGAAGTGATAACGTGAAATTGTTGGTAGAGATCATTCTGCAGTACTGCTCCAGATGGATTCTGTAGGAACTCTTAGTGTAAAAGAATCAGGAAAGACAAATTTAACTTCTGGTGCCAGCCTCCATGACTGCCAGCGCTCTTTAAAAATGTCTGTTGAAATAAAGGGATCCTTTAAGGTGGGGAAGAGTATCCCAAGCAGAGAAGTGAATTGCTAAATCTGTTCTTGAAAATCCATAGCAACGTTGGCTCAGTGTTATGGAAAGTTGCTTTTATCGCGTCATTTTTGAGCTTTCATTGCAGTCGAAAGGTTCAGCCTGAAGCAGTTATTATTTAGTTACATTTAGTGTTGTGAAAGGATGCAAATATGTTTTCTCAGTGCTTTGTCTATTCAGTTAAATATTTTGTACCCTGACCAAATCTTTGCTTGTGCTGAGTATGTCTGGCTCAGAGCAGATTAGAAAGACTAGAGTTAAATACTTGAGAGACAGAGATAATATAGTATTGGTCAGGGAGCAGAGCTATACCAGCCTGGTTACCCTAAAATCAGTCTGCAAGGTCATCTTCTCCTTTCCCAGTGTAAACCAGGATAGTTCAAGTGTAGGTCAGAAGTCCAGTCAAAACCTGACCTGTTCACCAGTCCATCCAATAATTGCAGAGAAGAGAAAGGCACATAAAGGAGAGGCTATGTAGTGTTCATATAAACCATTGTGCAGAAGCCTTTTATTAAGGTATGACTAGATACTGCACCCAGGACTGCTCTGGAAAACCCATGTGCAGAAGCAGATCTTATTCCTCATCTTTATTGGTTTTGCCACATCTAACATCTAAAAAATTCATGAACAAGCAAAAAACTCTTATAGATTGGACTAGTCTGTCTGGCTATGCAGTGAACACCCCTGGAGATAGATGTGGAAGGGTGAGCTGTCTGATGAGCCACACAAGGTCCCAACTCAGGTTGTTTTAGAGGCATTTTGTCTTTTCCATCTGTTATTGTAAAGTCCAAAATTATCTGTTCTAAGCAAAAATTACAATACCTCCTTGAAAGGCAGAAGCAAGAAATACTTCTGATCTACACTATATCTCATTCTTCAGCTTGTTCTCATAGTGGTTTCTAACAAAACAAGATGAGAGGGTGGAGTTCAGTTTTCTTGAAGGTGCATCAGTAAGAGAACTTTAGAGGGGAAAGGTCAGTCTTGGACTCTTTATTCTTGTGTTGACTACATCGTCTGAATTGCTTCATTAGCCTGGCTGACTTTTCCCACGTTAGACAAGGAGAGGGATGTTGAAGGGGAATCAGTGTACATAGTTTCTCAAGCAAATGGGAGAACATAAAGCATAGAGCAGTATGTAAACAATAAATAAAATATTAAGGATCTATTTCAACATGTGTTCCAGACATGATTTCGTTAGCAGTTGGAGTGACTCCTGTAATAAATATAATTAATGGGGAAAACTAATAAAACACAAGGAGAAGAGCTGAGGAACCAAGGGAGAAAGAGATAGGAATCATTCTAGAAAGACAGGAAGAAATACAGAAAGAGGGAAGTGGGACAGAACTGATGGACTGAAGTCCTGTTTCTAAAATTTCTTTCAAAAAGAATTGTGTTCACAGAATGCCATAAAATTAATTGAGGAAGTTACACAGCCCTTTTGAAAGCTTGCTGCTACCAACATTTTCTCATCTGCTGCCGTGTGAGGGTGTTGGCAGCCGCGCCAGCTGGAATGCCTTCACTGACTCACAGTCCCCCGCGGCAAATCGTTTTGCCTTCGTTTGCGCCTGTTTTCCCAACTGTAAAATGGGGAAGACTGGCTATAACTACTTCAGGGGAAACGATGGGAATATTACATGGTTAGTGTTTGCAAGCGAGCTTCGGAAAAGTAAAGTGCAAGTGGTAAAGCAGAAGGGATTATTATCCTGCTTTTGACTTAAGGTCTTCTCACAGAAACGTCAGATGACTTGATGACTGAAATGTTGTCATTCTCAAGCCATGGCTGCAAGAGGTGCAGCAAATTTTCAGCACAGACGCTGTTCCTTTTTGCAGTGTTCAAAAGTTAACTTTTTTTATTGGGCCTAAAGTTATGGGTTTTTATAGATGAACAAATACGTCCGCTGCTAGGAGAAAAAGAGAGGTCTGCTGAATAGGGCTCTAGATGGTGCAGGTGAGTTAGGAAATGTTGCTTTTCTTCCTTGATGTGTTGCCTAACTTTGGGTAAGTATTTGTGCCTCTGTTTCTTCAGCTGTGAAATGAGTGGCGCAATACTGACCTACCTCAAAAGCACTGTGGAATATGGGGTGGCCAACGTGGGAGCTGTTGCCATATAACTGACTTTAGGATCAGACTGAAAGATGGTTTCCATTCAAAGCACTACTTTCATTACTTATTAAAAATCTTTCTCCATCTCAGGCTTTTCCCTCTTCCTAGTAATTCTTCTTCAATTTTTTTACATGTGCAAAAGCTCTGCCTCTACCTAACTGTTCTAGTTTGCTTGAATTTAAAAATGATATTTGTAGCCATGGAATAAGTTTCAAATATTTGATTTCTATTAATATCAATGGTTTTAAACCTCCCAGAATTATTCTGTCCTTAGCCTTCATCTGAAGGCAAGGCATCTCAACATACTTGTAGAAATGTGGCTCATAACTCACAAATTTAGGGTAGTAATAAATATGTTGTTTCTCTTAATGTTTTAATTAATACCTGAAGCCTCATGCTGGAGTTAATAGTTGCCTCCTGCTTCATCTGCACAGAAGCACAGTGACTGTCCTGGAGCACCACATGAACTCAGCAACATGCCCATGTGCTGCCTATTTCAGGAGCGTGAATCTCAACTTCTTTGAAGAACAGGCTTCTGGAGAGCAATATGTGTAACCCTTGTTGCCATATGCAAAATCATACCTCTCATGTAAAATTCTGATACCTTTACTTTTTTTTTCTTGTCAGCAGCATCAAGCTGCCAAAAAAAAAAAAAGGAGAGAAGAATGAAAAAAATCCAACCAACCCAAACCAATGATTTATGTGACATACTTGTAGAACAAGCTAATATACGTTTGTAGATAATGAGATGTATAAAAGATAATATAGGACATAAATCTCCAACCTACCATTTCCACACTCCAAAATATGACATAAACCATTTAATATTGTAATGAGAAACATTGTAGTGCATATGGGTGTTTAGGTTGGCAGATGAGACCAGGTGATTCAGACCACATCAAAGAATTCCCTCTTTTTAAAGCTCTGAACTTAATTTGTTATTTTCTGACAATAAAAACTGAATTGTAATTGTTTTGGGGTTTTTTTTCACATGCTGGCATAATAAATTATAAATCATGTCAACATCTCAGCCTGTTTCAAACTAGTAATTCGTTTGTACTAATGCTTTATAAGGTCAACTCTCTTTTATTTGAGTACAGCAAAATATTTTCCATTGTGTATCTTGAGTCTTAAAAATTCCCAGAAGATAGTATTTTATTGTTCAGATCTCTAAGGTGTAGATATGATTTTATATGGAGAAAGTTAAGAGTGAGTCTCCTTCTCTGGAGACATTCAAAACCCACCTGGACGAGTTCCTGTGTGACCTACTCTAGGTGGTCCTGCTCTGGAAGGGGGGTTGGACTAGATGATCTTTTGAGGTCCCTTCCAACTCTTGAGATTCTGTGATTCTGTAATTTGGAGACAGTTTTGGTGTTATTTTTTAGGACAATAGTCTTGTCTGTTGGAGCTAAAAATAAGGAAGTGAGGATGGTGAAATTCTGTGTAGATAGCTATAAATATAATCCCCTCTAAGTAGACTTTTGCTTTAAGGTCAAGAACAGTTAGGAGGTGTGGTCAAGAGGAATTCTGCTGTGACTTGGTTATTTTCAGCGTAGATTATGTCCAGCAAATATTGGCAGAATAAATAATTTCACTTGTCGATATACAGATTGACATATCTTTGCAAAGCAGTTTCAATTTGGAAAAGAAATTTTTAGCTATGTAACTTGGAGTATTTTCAGCTCTGCTTTTGGATTAAGGTTCTCTATTACTGTTTGTGAAGGCATGAAGTTAGGAGTCGTGTCTGTGTGTCAGCTGAGGAAGGTGTTGACCTGTGGAAAAGCATGAGTCCTCCCTGCTAGGAAGTGCTTAGTGCTGTGGGCACCAGCATGAGTTGGAACAGTAACAATGCTGACCAACTTTCACCTCATTCAGATATCTTGCTCCGTGTAACACATTCATAGAACCAAGATTACTATGTGAGAGAGTCAGTGACAAATGTTTGTGCTTTCCCAAATCAAAGCCATATGAGAAAAAGTCAAGTTTAGAACAGCAGCAAACGAAAGACCTTATGATGAAGTAACTTCTTGTGTATAGAAGTTGAAGTTTAAAGGAAATCCAAGAATGATTGGCAGGAGAACTGTGCAGTAAAGGCACCTATGTAGCTTTACCTTCACTGGTGACACCAGAAGACATGGTCTATTTATTTCACTGGGAAAAGACAGGAAATGGAAAAACCTGTCAGAGAGATGATGATATTCAACAAGCAGGATCATCTCTCCTGCACAGGTTTCTCCTGCCTGTGTATCATCTGGAAGAGGGAGGAAGGCTGTCCCATCTCCACAGAAACCTACTGCTTGAGGTCTTTTGGGGATGCTCCAGACTCAATCCCAGTTATTACAAAAACTGCATTTGTCAGATGCTGTGAGTGGAACTACTTTAGGGGACGATAAGAGAGGAATTTTTTCCCTTGAGACAGAAGCTAGTAAGACCTCCTTGGTTTTTGTTTCTTTCTTTCCTTCCAGAATTATGGAGGCATCAAAGTCTTGGCTAGAATTGAACATGAATACATTTTAAAAATTATTGCCTCCTGGCAATTCAGAGCTCTCCACTACAAATAGAAGGTGAAATAGGATTTTACCAAACAGCAGCGTGTTCCTTGCATAGCATTACAGGGGCCAGTTCAACAAATAGATACATTTAGCATGAGTTCTCATAGCACAATTCTGATCATATCTTTTAGAACTACTAGGTAAATTCACAGAATCACAAATTCAGCTTGTTGTATGTCAGAATTGAATGGCGATTGATTGTAAATGTTCAATAATCAGAGTGTGTGTCCATAAAATATATGAAATGCGTGTGTATTTGTTTCCTGTAGCCTGAAGGGTTTCGGAGAAAGTTATATTGTTCTGGGGTGGTTTTGTCTTGATAGACTATGATTTAAACTTCAGGCTTTCTTCATGAGCAGCAAAAGTCTTAAAATTAGATCTGATACATCTACATTTAAACTGATAGCATACTTATCCTCATAAAGCTACTGTTACTGACACCAGAATACTGCAAAGTTTCGTTTATGTCTGTTAACTGGGTTTCTTGTTAAATCAGCACTGAAGCATCTACACAGGTGCTTTGCTGTGGGTGTATCACTGTAAGGACTCGGTCTAAATATATTCTTTTAGTTAACTGTCCCTTCTCTTTTACCCTCTTTCTCCCTTGCTCTCTCTCTTTCTAATAACATTGTTCGTTCCACTTCTGATTCATTAAATGCCCTTTGCCTTACGTTTGTCTTGACTGGCTTCTATTTACAGAAATTGTAAACCAGTTGAATGCTCTGAGCAGCTTAGATGAAGATCAAGATGACTGCATAAAGCGAGCAAATATGCCTTCAGCTAAATCAGCCAGTTCCTCTGAAGGTCTATGAGCTTTCCTCCTTTCTTTCTGTTTCTAATTGTCTGTATTTATGGTGACCTGTTACCTTTTGACTCCTGCTTGTATTCAGCTGTCAGTTTTATCTCTGTGCCTTCCACCCAGCATGACTCTCAGTAATTTGTAGTGCATCCAACAGGTAACAACACGATAGAGAAAGAGCCTATCTCCCTTACAGCTCCGTTGTCATCTGATAATGAACAAGAAAGAAAAAAAAAAATTACAAAAAAACCCCCAAATAAAACCAGACCCTGAGCCTAAAACAGTAGTTGTGCAGTCAGCAACACATGACATCTCTAACGTGACAAAATGTCTCCTCTCTGTATGTGCACGTTACATCCAACAGTTAAAATTTCCTGATGAGAGTTAATATGTATGTGTGAACAACCAAAAAGAAATTGTTGTAGTTAGCTTGTTAGATGTTCTGCAACATTTATTTAATGAAGATAACAGAAGGCATTCTTAATAGTGCAAACCCACTACATCATTCCTGTTATGTAATGTTCTGATCAGCGAATAGAAATTTCATTCATTTCACTTTTTTTTTTCTCCTTTGTTGGTGTACTCAGTGAAGTGCATTAACTTAGTTACGCAGTTCGTGCCGTTCCCTGGTGTAATGTTTCAAGGGACTGTTGTTACAGGGGTTTTTTGAGCTTGACATGTGTTAGATGAACAGTTTTTACCTATACTAAAACAATATTCTACCTTGTTTGTAGAACTTATCAATAAGCTTAATTTTCTGGATGAAGAGGAGCAAGACCTGGCCAACTCCAGTACAAACCCTTTTGGTGATCCTGACACAGCAGAATTAAATCCTTTTGGAGACCCTGATGTAGAAGGTAATAATTTGTTTTACATAATTCATTGCTAATTGTAAATGCTTAATGAAACATGATTGTATTTTGCTGAAGTTCAATTGTTGCATGTAGTACTGAGGTAGCAATAGCAGTAGTACAGTTGCCACTGGAAAGTGAATTTATCCTTTGAGTCACGTCCTGATGTGTGTTTGCTACAGAGGGCTCCCAGCTGAGCATTGAACCAAAGACTTTTGGACCTATCAGGTGTGTTACTAGTTCTCACCTCATGTGGTATAAATGAGCAAGAGGTAGTCATCCCCTCTGTTCCATATGGGTGCTGGTTTATGGCAGAACTTTCCTCACTGTAGTCTTCACTGCATTGCAGCTATTCTTGGTTAGCACTAATCTTCATTATTATAATTTAATTGTATCCCTTACATTCTTCTTTTTTTGCTTTTATGGCTTCCTTAGTTCAGCCTTCTGGCATTGTGCCTTGCACCATGTAGTAAGTGTTAGTCCCCTTTCCAGACTGACGTGCCCATTCTTGTTTCGCTTGAGTGCAAAATATGATCTCTGTAAGTTTTTAATCTGATAGGACTTCAGCCATAAGGCCAGAATGGAGCACTACAGCAGCAGACATCTCTGCTGTCCTCAACTCCTTATCCAGGTATGCAAGCTTCCGTCTGCTGCCATGAAAAAAAAAAGGGGAGCACAACTTTCTTAGTTTGCAGCTGCTCAAAATGCCATTCCGTAGTTAATTCCCGAGTTTGAAGCTGTACTCAGCCTTTCATTTTCAAACATCCAAGACTTTTCTTCCCACAGAAAATACCAAGGAATGGTTGCCACCTTTGACCAAACCCCGGGAGCCATTCTTTGATGGCAGTGCAGTACCACTACACTGAGCAGAAGCAGCCCAGGGTATAGCCATGTCATGCCATTTCTAATGGCAGGTCTAATGAGGATGCATTTCTGAGCTGCAGCTTTCACTTATGGTTTCTGTCTTTCTCTGGACAAACTGCATGTTCACTCACAACACAACTTTTCTGCCTTTGGAGTCCACAGAGGCCAATGTAGGTAGTGATCAAAGTTCTGTCATGCTTTAGCTGTGGCATAGCCTCACAGCTTGTATTTCTCAAACAGCAATGTTGCTCTATCTTCTGTATGTGACCACTGAAGCCGTAACACCCCCATCTTGGGCCCCTTCTCCCCTCTATAAAGTTTTTGAGTGTTTCTGGAGCTGCAGAAGTGAGTTGTTTCAGCTTTGTAGATACCAATATATACGGATTAGATTCTGGTATCTGGATCTTTAGCTTTGTTTCCTGTCAGTTCCTCAGCTGTGAATTCCCTTAGGATCATGGAAGGAGGCAGAATAACCCGAGGTATAAAACACCTCACCCATCTAGTTGCCCATACACAACTTGCTCTAAGAGACTCCTTCTCTGTTCTAGAGCTCCCTTCTCTCTGAAGAAAACTGTACAGATCCTATCCTACCTAAACTGCTGTCTTCCAAACCAAGCTTTTCTTTCCTTTCCTTTCCAGAGGGAATCTGCTCTGGCAGAAAGCAGCAGGTGTTCCGACCACAATACAGCGATGAGTCAGTTCCTTCTCACCTCAGGGACAGGGAGATATAAACTGGTATTTTTTCTTAGCACTGGAGTAGCTTGATACCTAAGATATGTGGGACATGTTTTTTTTCAGTCAATTCAGTTCCATTCGGTGGCATCTAGCCTTTACTGCCATCTTCAGTCACAGTCATGGACATTTCTCCATTCCTCTGCATCTTTGTACTTGGTCCATCTCAGGGCTCAGACTGTTGGTTCCCCAAAGAAGTCCCATCTGCACAGCGATGGGCAGGAATGCCGAGAGTTATTGGGTGTGCGTGCACCAAATATTCCTCCCACACATTGTCACTGTCATGCAGCCGTCAACATACAACAGCATGACAGTGACTGTGATAAACAGGGTGTCACTAGGTTCTTCTTCTGTGTCATAAGGTGTTTTTATTTGGGAGGGATGGAGCTTCTCTCAGGTTCACGTGAGAGCAATATGTCTTCCTGGAGCATTGAACCAAGTAGGAAGATCTGAGGTGTTTCAGGCTATCAGACCAAGAGTGGGACATAATGGTGTGGCAATTTTAAAGCATTTACATTGAATAGTGGCTCCCCAGGGGTTCTTCTAATCACCTCAGACATCTCTGTGAAGTGTTGGCTCTTCCAGAGCTGTCATGTCCCTGTAATGGACAGTGATTGTGTTCATCATCCCTTACTTGACCATCTTGGCATTTTCCTCCATAAAAAGTTGAGGGGAAAAAATGATGCTGAGACAAATTAGATAAGACAGCTCTGATCTTCAGCAACAGCAGGAATCTGCTATGTATGCCTGTGGCTAATTGGATTGCTGTCTCTACATGGGGAGCACCTAAATTTACCATTTTGGGAACATTTCCCTTTGTTTGGATTACATTTTGAAGCTACACAACATTGCAGCTGTTCTCACCCTGTTGTGCTACTGCAGAAGGCTGCCCTGTTTGTTTCTCATTTGGCCACAGGTTCCCTCATGGTTTAGAACTTTTTTCTACTTTGAATCCTCAGTGAAACTTTTCGTTGCTACCGTCTCTTTTTAGGAAGCTCTTTGAGACCATGCCCGCTTATTAGCTTTTGTGTCCTTAAGTGAATGTGACCTTTTTGATGGCCACCCCAGGATTTTGGGAGCATGACAAGCATAAAGAGTCATATTACCTGTTTCACTTGTCTTGTGATCTGCTTAAATCAAGAGATTAACCTTTCCTTCATACTTTTTTCTATTCGCTTCATGTTAGCCTGCTTTATCTTTTTATCTGACAAGGCAAAATCTTAAATTCAAACTTTGTGAAAGTTCAGAGTCTTTCTGTAGAATTTACTACTTATTTTCACCAAGAAAAGAGCATATCTGGAGCCTTCTTTCCTGAGTACTTTGCCACCAGATGATAGAGGAGATATTCCAGGGATATTCCTATCAAGCTTGTAACCTGTGTGCTTAGTGGAAGACTCCTTAGAGTCACCCAGGGTGTGAATATGTATGTATTGACAGTCAGTCAAAGAGAAAGGATTACTTGCTGGTAGATATTTGTTTCCTAGACAGATATTTCTTGTGCCTGTTCACAAACCAACTACTTTCTATCTTCCTAATCCTATAATCACCTAACCCTGGGAATGCAGGGTGGAGAGAAGCTAAAGGCGTCAGTGCTCCTAGCATCTATGTGCACGCTGTGGATGTGATGTGTGGCAGAGGGTCATCAGCGAGCTGTCCCTGGATGCTGCTGTGGTTTAAAAAGTGTAACTGATTTTACACACACCTTGGAGTGAATGTGCATACAAACAACTCGCCTCAAAACAAAAAAAATCTTCTGCTGAGTTTCTTGGTTCACTGGTCAAATGGAGACAATTTGACAATTAGGTCAACTAGACATTAGCAATCTGCAAAATCATCAGTAATCTCTCTGAACAGGGTATCTCTACAGCTATATACTGCACAGTATGTAGATGAACATCTGAGGACTGCCTTTTTGATTGCCACATTACAACAGAACTCTGAAATCAGTTAAATGTGCAAAATATTTTACTCAGGGAAGTCAACACATAGAACAAGTGCAAGTAGAAAACAACAGCACACTTTCAGAGCTCCAGATATTTTTTGAGTGGGGAATGCAAATTTTGAAGTTGCCACTGACCAATACAAGTTTCCTACAGCACACCTGAGACATGGGGGTAACCATTTGTTGGCAATGCCTGCCCCTTTCTTTTAAAACAGTATTTACCAGTGTATTTCTTTACCTTGTGTGTAGACTTCTGAGCTCCCTGCAATTGAAGCAAGTACTACAATGCAATACTAAATCCCAGTAGCCTTCTAGGTTAGACCTAAGGACAGCAGTACAAGAACTCATATAGAGGGAAACGATTGCTCTGTCCCTCTTGTTTTTCTTAATATGTTACTGCTGTGAGTATTAATAGTAACAGAAAGTCATCAGTGGTTTATAGGGGTGCCAGTCATTTTGCTTTCTTAGAAGTACTGGGAAGTCTCATCTTTATTCTGTGCTGTTTGTTACACTGCTCACATCACCATCGTGACTGTGTGCCAGTACTGCAGTAAATGGCATAACTAAATATCTTTCACATATGGCCTGTTCTTTCATCCTCTGCCAAGTGGAAAGTGGTATGTGTAGTGTTTTGGTGAGGGTTTTGTTTAGTTTTAAGGGATGTGTCACAATATGTTTGTGTTACAAAAGGCAAGTGGGTTGAAGGGCAGGGTGATTTTTGGAGATCTTCTGGGAACTAGACAGCTGATTGTGCAGATAGGTAGTGCCAGAGTGATGACTATCACGAGCAGTCTTTCTCAGTGGAGCTAGGGCAAGTAATGTTTCAAGATTCTGGCACAAGAGCAGCCGATGCTTATGCTGCAGTAAGACTTCTGCCTCTCCTTTCATCACTCCTGCCCCTGTGGCTTTATTACTTAACCATGCAAAATTATTGTGTGGTTGACTCTTGGAGTGCCAAACTGCAAGCATATTTTTCTTTCTCTTATTTTAATATTAGTGTTGAGAACTGCAATTAAAATATAGTTCCAGTAGAGTCTGGAGTCCTGTGTTTTCAACTGTGATTTATGATTAGGGGGAAGCAGGGAAATCTCTGTCAGCTCCTCACTGTAAAATCAGCTTGAAGTGTGAAATAAGCCCCTTTTAAGCTGTTGTGTGTTAAGCCCCCCCCCCCCCCCCCCCCCCCCACCAAATGAACTTCCAAACATCATTATGTCCTTGAGAAAACATGTTTGTTACAGAGGTAACAGTGGCTGTGGCTTTAAGAGCAACGTTGTTGAGTCACCATCCTAGCGATTTAATTTGTTACAGAGGCTCATGAAGTGATGAGCAACACTTGACATAAAAGCTAGTCCTAAAGGTTTTCAGAGACCCCATGAGAGATAGCCTGATTGGGTTCAGGTGGGGAATTTTGTCAGCCCCCTTCTGTCTTTTGGGGATATTGAAGAAAATAGAAGGGGCAAAAAAAAAGAGGAGTATCCTGGATGACCAGAAGAGAAAGAGTGGCCAAGCTAAGTGGGTTCTAGTTGAGCCCCTCTGGAATTCTACCTATAAAGTGTCTTGGAAATGATATTTTTAGAAGCTCTTCTAATTTTAGCCTACGCAGGATTTTATGAAATCTTTTCATCACTAATAAACCAGAGGTCTCTGAGTGCTGATCTGCAGTGCTGTGTGTGTAAGGCCAAACCGGTAGTTAACTGTTGAGCCAATGAACAAGAATTTTGCCCTAGTTAGGGTTACAGCACTTGATCCATAGTGTTGAAATAGAAAGAATTGCAGAAACCATTTGCATTGCCCCTTAAAAATTATCAGATTTAAGCAAGCATTTAACTTGCCATTTCTAGGAGACAATTAAAAGCAAATTAAAAGGTATTTTCTTATTTTTAATAGATTTTTAAGACATTGTTTTCCTAAGTGTTTTTAATTTCAGGAAATATTAGTGACATTCCTTCTAGTAATATTTGTTTGAATACTGCTTAGATATGATAATGTGTATTTAGCAACAGATTAATGTCCAGGTGCAGTTGCAGAAGCAGATATTTGTAGTTGTGCACTCTCTTGATAAAATATTTTAAGATTTGAGCAAAGTTTAAAGTAGCAAAAGTAATTAAGCTGCACAATTTGAACAAGACATACATCAGTCATTTTTCTGCATTTCATTAGATTACTTCTGCTTTTTATATGAAACTATCTTTTGAGGGCAGATCTCAAAAGCGTTTCCGCTTGACCTGGTTCATCAAATCACTAAATGGTTGGGTAACATTTGAGTGGTATTCTGACTACCACAAGTTTCTACTCGTTCATATCTATGCAGTGAGGATGGGATTTGGCTCACCTGATTTTAGACATTTTACAGTTTCAACATACACCTGTAAGCTTTGATGGTTAAGGGATCTTGCTTAGCTGTAGATACTCACACTGAGGATGTCCACGGCAAGCAGGGTGAAAGTTTTGCTTGCCATGATCACCTGCACTGGACACTAGAGTGATATAAGTAAGTCAGTGTAGAACCTCATTTCCAGGTCTAGGTTAAAATAAATTGTAAAATACATTTAAAATGTCAGGATCTGCTCTGATGTGTTCGATCTATAACATTGTCAAGGGATTTCTTGCTTGATTTGATTGTGTTTTTAAGAATATCTGCCTTGAGTGATTTCCCTTGTCAGTTAAACTGTAGACCTTCAATGTTATTTTGCTGTGGCTTTCTCTGAAATATCTTTCTTAAAAAGATGAAGGCTTGTGAACAAATCACCACACAAAGTAGGGTGTGAGCTTAATACACATCACCTACTGTGCAGTAACTACCCTTTCTCCCAGGATAAGTGCCCAGTAGTTTATTCCCTTTTATTAAGGGATAAGCATGTTTTATTTATTCTGGGGTAGGAGTGAACACGTACACAACAGCTGACATATTGCAAATACACACCCTGATTTATCCTGCAATAGTTTGTCCATGTGTCCATCTCCTAAGACAGCTGAAATGTTGGTTTATGACGTTCAGGTGAGGCTTAACCAGTTTAAACTGTATCATAACTCTTTTTTTAAGATTTAGCCAAGATTACTTTTGCAACCTTGGTTGTTTTTTCACAGTTTTTTTACAGTTAGTCACAAGGAGTTTTACTAATTAGTTCTTTTTAGAACACATTTTGATAGTGTAATGAGTGATCCTTAAGCATAACTTCTTATGATCTCGCTTTACCTTTGCCTCATCCCATTTTATGATGTTGACTGGTTAACACTTCTCTCAGTCTCCTTTTGTGCTGCGGCTTTTGACTTGAAAAAATGTTAGCTGCATTCTGAAATCACAGTTAAATATAAGAACTTACAGTGTATATGAGAGATAGATGTAGTGCATCTATAGATGTAGGTGTAGTGCATACGATACTTCTTTAACACTAAGTTGGACCAGGTTGCTAAGGGAATGAGAAACTGCAAACCTTGCCTGGAATTAATGGAACTATTTAAAGTCATATTCTGAATAATCACCGTAGCTGTGTGTGTAGTCCTGTGTCCTGGTTAAAAGCTGAGGTGTTGTTTCTCCTAGCTGAACTCGACCTCAGATGGGTGATTTGTCGCCTGAGGATCCATGTTGGTCATAAGTTAAGATTCTGATAATTTTTTTCTGTTATTCCAGCCAAACCCCTTTGATTTATACTTTCTCACAATAGAGAAATGATCCATCACTTCAGAAACAGACCCATAGAAATAGTGTAGAAGACAATATGACAACATAGTCTTTGAGGTTCAAAATGTGAAGAACCATGAGGAGGAGCACTAGCTATGTGAGATTCTTCCCCAAATGAAATCTTTTCAGTTTCTGATAGATTTCAGTTGTTCTAAAGACTAAAGCCTTTCCTGCTCCAAACCTTTGTTCTGGTCTGGTAACTGGTGACTATTCCAATACATAGATACGCAAAGCTGCTTCCTGCATGTGGGGACCATATTCATGTCCAACTAGGAGTGGCTCTTTTTCAGTCATGCTATGTGGTGTAGGGCTTTCCATCACTTTAGGCTGTGCTAATGGCTGGAGATGAGGTGAACTGAGCATTTACTGGCAGAGTAGAAAACATTTCTGTTTTCTCCCAATTCACTAGGATTAGCAGCTTCAGTACATGATCCACCCAAAACCAAGTAGCAACAATGCTGTTTCTTTTGCTACCCCTTGTCTTTATTAGTTGTGTGACTAGTGATTTTGTCTTCCCAAATATTTGCTTAGTGCCAAAGTCGATTGGAACTCCATCTTCTTATTTTTTCAGCCTTGCTACAAATAACTTTCAGAGTTTTTCTTTTAAAGGTAAAAGGTGTACTTTGCTCAACTTAGTAACCATACATCCGAAAAATAAACACTTTTTGTCAAGAATAATGTGGGAATAGTTAATGAGAGTCTCTTTTTAATGACACTACAGTGCAGTTCTTATTTTCATAGGTTTTGAAAATACAATAGTGACCTGAGCTTCTGATAATTTGATGCTGCAGGAAGCATAAGGTTAACATTACTCTGTCTTTGGAAGAAATATTGTATCACTGTGTGGGAATTTGTATCATTCAATATCCAGCAGCCATTCTTTTTTGTTCAATGTTCTTTCTGTAGTATCTGTTCCTCTAAAGAACTGCATGCAACTCCAGCTTGCTAACAACTTTTTGTTGTACAGCTCAAATAATAGATGAGTAATTGGATTTTCTGTCTCTTTAGGGTTAATTTAAATTCATTTTTAGTGTGAGATCATTGCTACCAGGAGCAGTTAGCGGTGAAAATATTTATGTTTTGAAATGCAATGGCTGGTCATACCTAAGAAATAATTTTTAGTTCAGTCATTTTAAGAAATGAAAAGACCACTCACTTCTTATCACCATTTTTAGTATCCAGTAAAAGTAATTTTATTAGAAAATACAGGGTTCCTCTTGTTTTAATTAAAAGCTGAAATAAATAAGAATGTTTTGTTAGGATACAAGTTGACTAATAGCTTGGGAAAATGTTTAAAATCTTGTGCAATAAGAGAAGTGACAACTAACTAGGTTGAAGGAGCTTTATTAAGTGAGAAAATGAAACCTACTGAATGTACTCTAGATAAAATGACCTTTTGAAAGACCTATTTTTGAAGAAACAAAGTTACTCGAATTTTTACACTTTCTTTAATTAATCTTAGGCTAGGATTTATGTATGATGTATTGAGAGTTAAGCAGCAGAACTTTTCATAAGCTTTCAAAACATAACGATGAGATAAGATGGTTTCAGTTTTTTTCTGTGAAGTCTGTTTAATGATTTTTTTTTGTTATTGTTTGTTAGAACCGAACACTGAAATAGCTTCATCTTCAAAGCCAGAAGAAAGTTTCTATGCTGACAATTACAATCCCTTCAAGGATGAAGATGCCCCAGAGTACTTGAACCCATTTGATGAGCCAGATCCTGAGCCTGAGACATTTGTAACTGTAAGAGATTCTCCTCCACAACCTGCAAAAAGGAAAAACATCAGACCAGTGGATATGAGCAAATACCTCTATGCAGATACCTCTAAAGCCGAAGAGGAAGAGCTAGATGAGTAAGTATGATTCTTTGTCTTTCAGCAGCTTTGGAAGCATTAGTGGGATCTCTGGCTTAATCTTGAGGTGCATTGGGTTCAACCATGGTGATCCTTAATCACCTCCTTAGGACAGACTGATCGTTAGCAGTCAGCAGTAGGAAATATCATACCTCCAAGTCACGCTATTTAGCTGAACATGGTCAGTTTGGACACTTTTCTTTGCCTCATTAGTAGCAAATTATATGCTAGGGAACAAATCTATGTACCTTTTTGGCACTTTATGCTCTCTCTGACAATTGCAAATGAGCCAGAAATTAAGAAGCAGCAGAGCTTGGTCCTTCCTGTTTTTTCCTATCACTTTTGCTACAAGAAGTAATAATTTTTGTTATGATAACAGATATTCTGTTTTATATTGGTGCACTATTTAAAAAGGAAGAACACTTTGCAGTCTACATACCACCTTTTTGAGAGTCTCAGAAAACTGAATCTCTACATGGGAAAGATAACACCGTATGCACTTTCTTAGGTTGCTTCTTTTGTTGTGACCACATGTAAAACTTTTATCAACTGTGACTGACTGCCTTGTATTATACTATAGAAACTGAACAAGGAGTGAGAGCTTTTTGCAATAGCTGTGTAGCTTAGGAGGTTTGACAGTGTGTACTTATTCCTGTTTGTGGTCATTAGTCACCAACCACACCAGTCATGAGATAGTTTATAGTGATTACATGGGAGCATTTTGCAGACAGCAACTGTAATTAACATTTAGGTTTACAATATTTAATGAGATTTATCATAGTATCACACTTGCATTGCTTTTATATTTAATAGTAATACAGGTGTCCTATCATCATCTTAATGTTACTCCGTTTATAGCTGTGTTCTAGGAAATGCAGGGATTCCACGCACTCTTAGAAAAGCTCTGTGGTCATGGATTTGTTGTTGTTATTTGTTTTGGAGGGGGGAAGGACAGTGGGAAATGGTGTCTCTGCCAGCTCCATTCATCAGGGCACTGCTTGAACAAACAGCACTGTGTCTTCACAGTGTCTTTAGAGCACAGTGTGATTACACTGTTGCTCATCACTGATCACCAGAATCTGCAGGGAGAAAAAATGTGTACTTTACACCTGCAAAGGAATGGGAATAGAGGACAGCCAGGACTGGGGAGAGGAGTAGAAGGGAGAAATGCTACATGAATGGGCAAGTGAAGGATTTTCTCTGGTGTATATTTGTACTCACATTTCCACCCTCAGCAAATCTGTGTTAAATGAGCTTGCAGCAGTGTTGTAACAAGCAACCTTGTTTTTTCTGTGTACTGGACTGTAGATTCCTTTGTTTACAACAGCCATCTCCTTATTTTAATGACTCCATTTGCTTTATTCTCTTTTTTGTTCCCCAAGGATAAAAATATACTTGAAAATCCTCATAGGTGTATTCTACTTGAAAATGAATTTAATCTCTCATTTCAATATGAAAGCAACATCCCATGGAAAGATGGAAGGATAAGGAGTCAAAAAACAGTTTTTTACATTTTCACTTGAGCTTTTTATGTCCTGACCTCCATAGTAGCATCCTCCGCACATTTTACTCCCAGGAGCACCATGTCATTCAAAAAGAGACCAAGGGAGACCATTTGTTGAATGTTATTGGGTAGAAGTGTGGCAAGGAGAACATTTGAATCTTTATATGGAAATGCTCTGGAGAAATAAGTGTAATATTAAAATTCCAGTCTGGGAACACAAGACTTGTGATACTAACTCACATTTACAAGCACTGTTATGCCTTACCCCATGTCATTAACTTTCAGATTTTTAGTAGAAAGTTTCTGCTAAGGTATGATGTGATAAGCACCAAAGGAAAGCTTTTCATAGGTGGTGCCAGTGGGTAGTTTGTGTGCCCTAAATCATGAGTGTTTATGTCCTGATGGGTATTATTTCTTACCTAATGTGAATACTGAGGCTTTTGTCATCTACATATGTGGCTAATCTTCCAAATCCTGTTAAAATCTAGGCTTCAGTGTCAATTTGTGGCAGAGTTCCACAGAAAAGCCAGGATCCTGTATGAAATGTGTTTCCTTTCATTGACTGTAAATGTTACCTTTCCAATCCCATACACTATCTCTTCTGCTGTCTTATCAAACCAACAATTAGTAGGATTGGATTTCTCTGCCGTAAGCAGTTGCTCTGTTGTATTTGTCTAGCGTGTTCACCATTGCTTGTCACTTGTCTGAGTTTAATGTTGCTAACTTTTTCAATCTCTCTTCATACAGAAGTGTCTTCATCTCTCTAATCATTTTCACCGCACGTCTCTGGACCCTGTTATTTCTTCTACTATGTATCTATTTTAAGATGTGTTGACTTGGCCTGAGCAGTGTATTCAAGACAAGGCTGAACAACTGAGTCGTATCACGGCATTAGAAAACTTTGCATATTATTTTCAACCTCTCTCCTAACACCTTATCTTTTGATTTCTTTGGTTAGTTGGTTTGGATAGTTTTTAATCCCTTTCAACTACTGCTGGTCTAGTGCTTTCACCAGGGTTGATTTTGAACCTGATAGATGGAAGGCATGAGAAATACAAGGCTCCTGAAAGACATTTACTGTTGCTCAGGAAATGCAATGTATTTTCATTCTTACACGTTTTAGTGGAGTTCACCTAGTGCACTGCTTGACATTTTCCTCTTGTATTTTGTGTGACAATCCAATGGTGTGTCATGGAAACATGGACCCATCAGTTAGCATCAGAACCCTTGTCCCACTCCAGCAGATCCCTAGTTCTGATTCTGGACTTGGAGCTTACACAAAGTGCCCCAAGAGCTGAACTCTGACTCCAGTTTTGTAACAGACTCTCATTGTAATTTTGGAAAAGGTACTTAGCCTTGCTGCACCTCTCTGTGAAGCGTTTACCTTGTGTAATTGGCTTAATTGAAACATATTCCACTAGTGGTTGTGAAGATAATGTAAGATTTCACAACACACATAAGCAAAGCATAGTTCCAAGCATAAGCGTAATGAGGCATTGCGTGGGACAGAGGGACCTAGATGATCTAGTACATCTATTCTGCTGTAAAACTACACTCTCAAAACATACTACTTCTGGCTAAATTCTCATACCTAGTTAGAGATAAGGAACACGTTTTCCTTTTGTTAGTTTGGGTGTAAAATTCTGCTGTTGCCTTTTTGAATTTTTTATACATTAAAATCCAAACCGTTGGTGGCTCCCCGTTAAGAAGGGGCAGCACATCTTGCTAAGTTAGCTATTTGAAAATAGCAGAGCTCACAACTACTTAAAATATACTGCTTTCAACCTCAGTACTTCAGATTGGTAGTATTGCCTGATGGTTTTTAACCCTCCCACTCTGACAGCTTTGGTTTTCCTCCTCAATCAAACATTGGGTTTTTTTTCAGTTAACCAGTGATACTGATCAAAATAATTTTTAAATTGATCAGAATAAAACTCTTTCAGATATTATTTGGCTCTGTGGCTTCTTATCTCATTAATCATTGCATGGCTTAGAATAGTGCTGTCTGATTGGAAAGACTGTTGTGTTGCCATCTATTGAAGCTTCCTGGTGCACAAGAAGCCGCAAACCACCACACTGCCAGTGACAGCTTAATGCCAGGTAGTTTGTCAGGTTTGAGTATGTAATTTTGTGGTGGACAGTCTAGTATCTCTTTAGGCAAATCACATTGTATAGATCAATTAACTTCATAGAAATAGAAAGTATGAGAGCTGACCTCACAGAAAAGTGCTTTAATGTTTTTCAGCTTAGGTCTTTTCCAGCCAGACTTCTCCCATGCTTAGTTTCTTGTATAGCCGTGTGGAAGCTGTTAGACCAAACTCTGCTACATGTGTCAGACCCTCATGACTTCAAAATATATAGCCTCTCGGGGCAAGAACTGTTTTGTTTGGGCTTTTTCTGTATTAAACTTAGTTTTTCAAAAGTCTTTCTCAATAGTTATAAGACCAATTAAAAGGGATGCAGGGAGTAAGGTAGAAAGCTGTATGTGTGTGTGTGTGTTCTGCCCTAACTATGACCAAAATGTGAGGGTGTAGTCTGGCTTTCAAACAGGTTATCTAGATAAAAAAGAGCAGTCCCTTGTGTCCATATGTCACTTTCTTCTGGTGTATGCAGTAGGGTGCAGTTCTTCAAGATTGCACACACAGTGCCAACAATTCTGGAGCATAAAAATTCAAAAGGTGGCTCTTCCAAACTTTTTTAGTCTCATTGATAAGATGTTTGGTGGGTTTTTTTTCTCACACCAAATTATTTTTAGCCCCTTACACAATACACTGTTCAATTCCAAGTACACAGAAGTAAATTACTTTCCCGCCAAACATGCTGTGTCTGTTGGCTATTCAAAAGGCTAACTTGTTGAACTGAAGAAAACCCTGTGCCCTCCTTTAGAACACATTGTTCTTCAGCCTTTATCTCTTTTATCTTCATTTTCACCTCCCTTTGAACTTTCTGGTGTCTGAGGACAGCTGAGCTGGGCTGTCAGCTAAATTAGAGCTACTGACAGCTAGGTGCATTCTCCACTCCAGCCTGAATACCCTCCTTTTTCTACTGCCTCCCATGGAAAACACTCATCTGTTTCTATTTAACTTGTGATTTTGATGTAGCCTTTAGTTTTTATTGCACTGGTGGCTTTGTGTTTGATGGGCAGCAAAATGGGAGGACCTGAAAGTTGCCTTCCGTCAGCAGATGAGTTATTTTAATGTTAGTCTTTCCTTTCACCTCAGTGTATGGATTTAGATTTCTTTTTCTATAACAAGCAGCAGCAGATTCTCAGAAAGGTCTGGAGGTTTTATACCTGGCTTCAGTAAACTTTGCCTTTCAGAAACAGTCCTGTTTTCTCCAGTGTGAGTAATTAATTACTTGCTTTTTGTCAGTGAAGCAACAATGATGGTAAACTTAATTAAAATAAACTCTAAAATCAGTCTATGAGACTGAAATATGTATTTTCATTCTGAAGTGCCCAAAACTGAGAGAAATTTGGTGTTGTGTGAAACTGGATGAATAGTTGGGTTTTTGCTTGTGCCCAGATTTTACTATTGTAGTTGTTTAAAAACAGTGTGTACTAGCTTATGACTCTTATCCTCAGAGGAAATTCTGAAGTGGATGTAGCTAGGTAGGCCCTTGTCTGGTGCTGTATACATTATTGTTTCCATCTAGAGTTGAATTGAAGGGACTGAGGTTGTTTGTCGTGATTAGTTATACTTTATGTAACTATGCAGATAGGATCTTTGGGAATTGCAGTGACTTAGTTACATAAACATAGTTTGAGATATGTGATAAATATATTTTGCAGGGGAAGTATGGACTAGGAAGGAACATACCAGTTTCATAGTTAACTGTCCAGTTTTGGATTGCAAAATGTCATAAGTGAAAATTATCAATAAAATAATTTGGTGTAAAGAAGGTTCCCATAAATTCCTTAGCAGGATAGAAAATTACTGGTTCTTCTAAGTGCATGGTAGAGATTATTATTTGATATGCTGCTGATTGATATTCAGTGTATCAAACTACTAGATGAAATTTGGAAATACTGTGGAAGTTATTTACTTAGGATGGAACAAATGCAGAGCTGTAACGTGAACGCCTGAGTTAAGAATAATTCTTTGGGCTGCATCCGCTTGGTGGAAGATGTTTATTGTGTTTTTTAAATGAGGTTTAGTTATAAAAAGCACTTTCAAAATAGGTAGATGATGGCTACTGGTATCTGTAGAGAGATAAACACAAGTCAGCTGTCATTTTCTTAGACTGTTCTCTTACCCAAAAAGTGTTTGTGACATGATGTGGTACCTGTATGTTGCAGAGTTTAAAATACCCTCATTGTGGATTCTTTAACCTATGGAGGCCAAAGTTTTCAGACTTGGACAGCCAAGAGTGAGGCCTTTACAGCCATGTAAAAGTGGCTTGATTCTTAACTCTGTTCTAGTGAAATATTCTTAATTCTGCTCATTAGAATGTTAACCAGCCAGCAACTTCCCTCAGTTTTCTTTATATGAAGTGTGTCTGTAAATCAGATCACTCTTTGATAGAAGACTAAGTATAATTGAAGAGTTAGCTTTGTGCAATTGATAAAACTTCTGTAGTTTACAGGACTTCATAATAATTTATGGAAAATCTGACCTAATGCAGCTTTAACTGTTGTAATTCAGTTTCCAATTGTATGAAATAGTAATACTTAGAAGCCTGTAAAGGCAAAACAGATTCTTACATGGGATAATAAAAGCATTTTAGTCATTGACTTTTCTAAACAGGTCTGATTTTTGGTAATAGTTCCAAGGAGATAGCAAAGAAATATGTTTCCCTTCTTTTAATTAGATCAAATCCATTTTATGAACCAAAACCAAGCCCTGCTTTAATTAAAGTTACTCCGCTGCAAGAACCAGAAAAGAAGATGAAAAGGAAGGCTCCTGAACCACCGAACGTCTTGCCAAAGGCAGAGACAGGCATGAGTGAGAACACGTCAGCTATTCCTGCATCGAGAGAGCTTTCTTCTTCTCCTAAGGTAGGTTTTTTCACACCAAAATTCCGTCTTTGTTACTAACAGTACCTTTATGTGTGTTATAGACGTCCTATTTATTTCTGCAGACCATCTTAAAAGCTTTGCTTATACTTAATAAGATGTTGGCTCATCTCTATTCACTCGATGGTTTATAGGAAGAGAGCAACAGTAGGAGCTTGTGTTTTTTTCTTTAAGGATTTAATGACAACAGTAACAGCTACCTCAGTTTCAAAGAAAAGAGTCTTCTAGTAACAAATGTTACAGGACAGCTGGATATGCCATCGAGAAAGAAGAAAATCATGTTGAACAATACTTTGTCTTGATCTATTGTAATGCTGCTAAGCCTTGCCCTTGTTGAAGAGTCTGTCTCCTCATTTCTGCCATAAATCTGGGTTTTAAGAGCTTAGCACTGGATACTGTTTATTTGTATTGGGATTTGTATATGTCCAATTCCATAGGTATGTCAAGGTATTTAAAAAAAAAAAAGCCCAAACAAGTCTACTTTAAATCAGATTAACTGTTTATTAGGAATGTCCAGACTAAGCATACTTATATATGCACATACATCTGTGTTTATCAAGGGAAAAGAAGAGTTAATTTCTGCTGAAGAGGCCTGTGTGAGGTCTAGGTATGTTAGGATCACAACAGCTAACTGCTGTCGGTGTAAATGTCAACTCCAGTGTTTCACTAGCTAGCACCACTTGTGCTTCTTAAAGACAATGAGCATTTAATGGTAATGTTAATGGAGCTTTATTAAAAATGAAATTGGTACATGCTGTTTGTTTTGAAGAGTAGGAAGGTGAGGACAGAAGGCTTCTTTTCCAGCATATCTCATCCCTTTTATCCGTATTATCCTCTGTTCTGCCTTGTATTGAAGCTTCCGTACTTGAATCTGTACTTGAATTTAAGAACTGAATGAAACTACTTGTAATACCTACCATTCCATTGCTTAGTTACTCAGCCAGACTGCTGGCATATCCTTGTCTGCTCAGTCTCTGATCTTGCTGCCCTTTTTCCACTCAGAGTAAAGAGTATGACACCAGAAACCTAATCCGTGCCTGCTCACAGCAAAACAAAACAACACAGTAAGGCTACAAGCACAATTCATGAGTTGCTGTTAATATGCAAAACCGCAACCAGGGAAATATGAAATCAAAGCAGAAGTTTTATAATACTCTGAGATGGGGTTTGATGATGTTTGCTGGAATTTCTGTATAAAAAAATATTGCACATCATTTGGTTTCTGGTAAAGTCTGAGCAAAGTGGCCCAGCATTCCGGTACTACGAGGCAGAGAAGAGGCATCTATGGAGGAAATGTTATAAGGTCGCTTGATGGAGGTTGTGCCTCCTTGCTCATTATTTTGAGAGGTTTTTTTACAGGTCTGCATTCAAGAAAATGCATTTGTCTGCTTTGTTTCATGGCTTTATTGTGCAGAAATAACATAGTCATAGTTTTTGTCTACTGCAGACTTGAGTTTTAGATTGCCTGACAGCTGAAGTTGTTTGAGATACAGGACTGAACTCACTGAGGAGACTGTGTTGTTATGAACAGGGTCAGATAGTTCCAGTTCCTATGCAGAGTGTGAGTTTCTGAATGTTTTGGTGCCTGCCTGCTTGCAGCCCACCTCTCTGCCACTGATACTGAGGCACAGCTGAGGTTAGCTAAAGTCCAAGTACTGAAATTTTTATATTCATTAGGACTGTGAGGAAAGACGGGACCAATAGGGAAGGCGCCAAAGCAGATTCAGTGTCCTGGTTTATTATATTACAGCTAGAGTGGAATGTTTCACTGACTGGGTGTGTTAAAATATTGTATGGTCACTTGCAATTCAGAAAGCTTTCAGTAAGCACAGTCTTTTTCTGTGCTTGAGTTGCTTTGCGTTAATGTGATCTAATAACATTAGATCAAAAGCACTTCGAATGCTTTTTGAAATTTGGAAAAGTACTGGCATTTAAAAGAAAAGAAGAATAAACAATTTCTTCACACCACAGTACAAAATAATGCCCTGACAGGATTTGGACTGTTGACACAAATAACTTATTTGTTTATTACTCAACAATAGTGACAATGTTTAGCAATCCTGAAAAAACTCAAAAGGTATAGACACTATACAAACATGAACTCAACACATGCCCTAATGTGTAGGGGGAATAGTCCCATGGAGGTAAACTTAGGTAAAACAAGGTTAAGTAATGTACCTTACTCAGTGTTTTGTCCATGTTTGCTGTGCACAGAAAGCTTCTGCTACAATTTTGACCAGAACCTAAGTGTCCTGACATGTTCGATTTCCTGTCTCGGTTGTCTTTGTAAGGTGCAGAAATCCAAACCTTTAAACTTCACAAACACAGCCTTAATATCTAGAACTTTAGATTTTAAGGAAAAAGACTCCAAAAATATTCTTCAAGTCTTTAACAGAGTGTTAGGAGCTCATTTTTCCTTCATGTGCTAGTGAGGTTCATCATGTTTGCTGAACACAAAAATTACAAAAGCCATTACAAACATCCATACATCAGCAAATTTGTTAGATGGAAATTGCTCCTTAAAGGTTATTTGACAAGAGGTATTTCTACTCAAGATACAGTTTCCAAATACTTGAAATTTTAAAAAAAAACACTTAGGTGTTGAAAATTGTAATGAAGTTCATAGGAATTTAAGTACCAATTTAAAAGTAGGGCATGAAAGGTTGGCATTTTGCTAAGCTAGGGTATGACTGGACAACAAAATTGCTTCGTTCACTGTTCAGCTGCAGTGAGCCTTCCAGCATTGGCATCAATGGTATAGGAACATTTCTGCATATGTGCAATTGTATTTGCTGTTGAAACATCACCCTGAATCAGTATTTTACCTTTACCCAAGTAGTGGTGGAAGGTGTCTCTCTCTTGAGGGATATCTGAGTTCCCATGCATCCTTTTTTGTGTGTGTACGTGTATGTTTTCTTTATAACAGCAGTATCTGCAGTAGTGAAACAGAAGAGTTAAACAAGAATTTTTAGCAATCAGCAAACAGACTTAAGCTAATGCATCTATGTGAATGGCAAAAAGCCTTTCTTTTAAGGCAGTTGTGCAGTCTTTCAACAGCTGATTACTGTTTCTAGATTTTCCTGGAATTATAACTACAATTGTTTAAGCGCTCTTGTCTTTTTAAAACCAAAATTAGTTGTTTTGCATGCCTAGTGATAGTCTGCTCTCCTGTGCCACAAGCTAGCTGACTTAAGCTCTAATGAAACATTTATAGGAAACGTAATAAGAAATACAGAATCCTACTCTGCTGAAGATATGGGCTAAAGAGTATCTTCCTCTTGTTCTTAACTAAGGCATACTTCAGAGCTTGGACATTTAGTGCATTGTGCTTGATCTCTATGCCGACTTCTAGTGTTTCCCCCTTTCGCGACCTCACCTTGTGCTGGTTCCAATACTGTCTGTGAGTTAGTCAGTAGCAGGAACACAACACTGATATGGGAACACAACAAGACAGTCCCTTTCAGTGGCACCACAGTCCTCACTCAGCTGGGAAAAAGGTTGTTTTGCCTGTGTGGTTTTACTGTAGCAGTTGTCAGTGTTAATAATGTTCTTGTCAATGTTAATAATGCCCTTTGCAGCCTTGCTTGATTCCTTCCTTCTCTTTGCAGGTGGCTCTATGAATGTAAATTGGTGGAGGGTGGTGTCAGTTTTCATCTTATTATTCCCATGATTGGGGCCAACAGGAGTCAGTTTTTAGACATCAAGCATATAGACAAAACCAAACCCTTCCTGATGCTATCTGCTGCATTCTGCTGTTCTGACTGAAGTATTTTGTGCCCAATTTCTAGCAACAAGCCAGTTGAAGTGCTATCAAAGATTTAAATGCTGTTATATAGTCACACTACCTCTATGAGAGATTAACTTCCTTTAGAACCTGAGATTTCAAACCAGTTTAATCAATAATTTACCCACGTTCCTCTAGCGGGAGTTAAGGCACAGATCTGGAGGCTGAGATGAGCTCCTTCCAATCTCAGCCTCTTACTTCTCACTTTTCCATTGCCACATGCACAGCAGGAAGTGAGTCTTATCTAGATAGAAACACATCATCACATGCAGGCGTTTCTGCAGAGCTCATGACTTATGCAGCACCGTATATATCTATTGTTATGCAGGGAACTAGTCTGGATTGTATGCTGTTTGAGACAAGGGCCATTGGAAGGGCACTGCCTTCTCTGACAATTTAGCAATGAATACTGTCCAGGAGCAGTGAATATTATCCTTTCCTCTGTCTTGAATTCCTTATGTGGTGCTGAGCAAATTTCTTGAACGGGATTTTGAACTGTGGTGGGGTTTAATTTCCGAGCTTGATACAGCCATGATAACTTAGCAGAGCTGTTGGGTTGACTCAAGTTCCAAGAGCTCAAGTGCAGATGAAAAAGTGCTATTTAATGACATATAAAGTATTATAAAACAAGCAGTTCTCTGTAAGGTCAGATCCTAAGTGGCTCAGACTGTGGACTCAAAAGCAACAGCTTTTAATAACTTGAGGGTTTTTTGTGGACTTCACTTTTTCTTTACTTAAGTGGACTGCTACCTCACAAGGATGTCTGGAAGATTAAATGTTTAGTATTCTAGATTAAAATACCATGAAGATGAACACTGCAGAAAATCCCTTTGATGCAATTAATGATGCTGTGTTCAGTTCAAGGTCCAGGGAGTGTGCAGCAAATGAACTAAGGACAGACAACTAATAATTCAGAAAAACAGATATACTGGTAGTGCCATTCAGTGAGGTTGTCTGTTGAGTGCTCTCCATCAGGGAGAACTCTTGAGGAAGAAGTATGCTTCAAGATTATATCATAATGCAAATATACAAAAGGTACTAATTAACACTGAATATGTAACCATAATTTTATAATATTCCAACTTTTGAATGTTTGATTTGGCAACTTTAAGTGCTTCTGCTTAAGTGCTTGACTGTTTCTTCTTTAGATCCTTATAAGTAGTGGGGATGCAGATAACAGGTCTTCAGGGCTGCCCTAGAAAAATCTTTTTCATTGCAAATTAATATACATAATTTGCAAGATGATAAATGTTTGGCGGCTTCTGCCATTTTCATAATTCCTCTTCAAGCGCTTTGTGCATTATTGGTGCAATGTAGCTCCAACTGAAGTGGATAGAAACATTGTCAGTGCCTGCAGCGGTTCTGGGTTGCACTCCTTAGCACTTGTGCAAACTGTCTGTGCAAATATGATTTGGTCATTTAACTAGTGTTATGACATTCAGAGCCTCACTTTTCATATTTTTATGTTTAACTTATATTTAAAACTTATAATATTAGGATTTGTCATCATGAAATATTACCTCACTTCTTGTGGAAAAATCTGCTCTTCAGCTATGTAATGGCCGTATATTTATATGCTTTATTTAATCTCAGAAGTTTAAAACTGTGCACCATTCTAGGAACAGAAAGTCTGTCTTTGTTGGAACCTGGAAAAGCGAACAGGCAAAGACTATAGTGTATAAAGGGGAGTGTTGTTGCTCTGTGCTGTTAAAATAGCATCACAATTGCATGTAGGTAAACTGTAACAAAAACATACTTCTTTCATATTTTAGTTTTAAAATGACACTATTACTAGAATTTCTTAATATTTCCTATGGAAATATATGGGAGGATTTTTATAAACTTCTCTGTTCCCCTGAATGAAGTGTCCAACAATCTGTCTTACCAACAAGTGCAAGGCTGGTCAAATAAGACACATGTCCTGGTTCAGGAACTGTGTCAGGGCTGCTGAGATCAGAGGAGAGATGGCTTTTGGATGATGGAAATACCTACACTGCCATTTCTGAGCTGTAGCTTCCTACATTAGGAGGTGAATTGAATATTTGAAGTCCCAGAAGAGGGAGAGATGGGGAGAGTGACAGTGGGGAGAGTGTGCTGGGGCTCCATGTTGCCTTTGGAGCAGGTGTCACATTGCACATATTTCTGCTGGATCCAGAGGGGACAGATCTCCTCATGGAAGCGTCAAAGTTATTTGCTTGAAATCTGTTCTTTAAATATCCCTAAGGTGCATAAATGCAAGGAAGAACTTAGGAGCTGCTGGGAGCATTACAGTTCCTGTAGTGCTGCGGTTCCTAAATGTCAAGGCTTTCATGGCACTGTTTAGTTTCTGTCGCAGAGGAGAAGGCGGATTAGGTACAGACACTGACGGTCAGGCGAGGCGGCCGTGGCCTGCCAAAGTGTTTGAAAAACAACCGCATCAGGGTAGCTCAAAGTGAGATCTGGGCCAGCTTCTGGGATACGTAAGCTGAAAATCCTTATCCGTGAGGAAGGCTTTTTATTTTATTTCCTTTAAGTTATTTGCCTTCGCTCCTATGGCAGAAGGGAGCCAGGAGGAGGCAGGCAGGCGGTGTGGGGCTGCGGGCTCCTGGCGTAGGTACTGGAGGATAACCACCTCCCTGCCATTCATGTTAACCTTTTCAAAGGACGTGGAGGGCTTTGATTCGCATGCTTGGTTGGCTTCACAGACTATTACTCCTGTTTAGTTCAGGCTTTGCTCTTTAAAAGGTAGAAGAAAGAAGGAACACTTCTCTCCTAAGACCTTTTTTAAACTCCCATCAAAACAAAAATCCTCAAAATCTTCACAACAAAAACATAAAACCTGTCCTTTTTCTGTAGAGTTTTTATACCTTATTATCAGGCTTCTTAACAAGAGCCACACAAACAAAACTACTGGACAGCTTTGAAATTGAAAACTTGATTCTTTCCAGTGTTCTCTTGCACCTAATGAAAAGCTAAACACAATTTGAATAAGCTAACATTTTTGTAGCATTTAACTTTAGCTATTACCTTGTGGGGCTGGTTTAGATAGTTTAAGGTCCTTTTTCCATCATCTGCAGCCCTCAGCAAAGCTCTCCATGAAGGAAGGAGACTAACAATAGTCCTTTTCTCCACTTGCCTGAAGGGTGGGTTTGGTTCATCGTGGTTGGCAAGCACCTCAAATTGGAAGTAATCGTGCATGAATAAATATTCCTTTGCTTCTTTCATGATGAGTTATGGACATATTACCAAAATAATTATCTTCCCTTCATAAATCAGTCTGATAGTTAACTTTGGTTTGCTTACTAATTCACTGTTCCTGCTGATCTTTCTTTGGTTTGGGTCAGATGCTCAAGCATAGGAATAAATCTCAGGTCTGAGCCAGAATGCTTTTTTGTTGTTGTTATTGTTGCTGGGGAATTAAAAATAGTCTACAACCAAAATAGGCAGCTCCTGTGAACAAATCTACAATACAGTCATGGCCATAAAATGAGGTGTTCGTATCAGCCTTCTACAAGTATTTTTACACAGAATTTTGCCTCAGTTACTTAAAATAGCAATCACCATTACTTTTAGATGGGCTGGTTGATTAAATAGACTTCTGAGGCAAGGTATACTGAGAAGTAAGAGCCCGTAGAAATGGGGAAGCCATGTATGCCAGAAGCTAAGCCCTAGAGCACATGAAACAGTCAAATACCACATATGCACATTGTTCTCATACTCACTAACAGATACCAGTTACATGCAAATCTTTTTAAAGCAAGAGAATCAAGCCAGTTAGAAGGAAACTGTTGTATTCTTGAGTTGCTAGAAGAAATACGTTGCCAATTCATATTGCAACACAGCTATGAAGACTCGAAGCTGCATAACAAACCAAGTACTTCCGAGATAGTGCCGGCACGCTGGCTGCATGTTCTACAACAGCATTTTTTAGCCATGTTCAACAGTGTGCTTGCTATTGCTCCTCCATTTGTTGAATTCAGGATGACCTTTGCATGAATAAAGTCAAATAGGATTAAGGCAGGAATTTTCAACAATGGGAAAGAGCAACAGATGTAGCCGACTTTGAACGTGGGAGGATTGTTGATGCACAGTTGCCTAAAGGGAGTGTCTGTGTCGACCAAAAAAAAGGGGCGAAAAATCAACAATTTCCTAAAAAATTAACCACATAAAAGAAAAGAAAATAACTAGAAAACAATCCAAAGGAACTGAAGGATCCTGGGCTTTATTGAAGTCAAGCTGTGTGCATGTTTTTTCAACTCACTGCCTCCTTTTAAATATTTTTTTTCTGCTCTTTGAGAGGAACTATCTGTTCTCTGTGACTATGGCTATATGAGCTATCTGAAGGCTTTGTGTGGTGTAACATATTTTAGATTTGTGTGTTTTCAGTGTTATTTTCAGGTACATAACTGGGGAAAAGATGTTGTTTCTCTGAATTAGCCATTTGAATACAAGATCTAGATCTTACTAATATTGTTTTAAATTTGGTTTATCTTTTGGAGAAGCATCTAGATGGATGTCAAATGTGTACAGTGCAAGCACTCTATAGAAGAAAGACCTTTACAGTAAGGGGGGACAAAAAATGACTGAAAATATTTTTAAAGCCAGGACTCTTTCTGATATATCTTAAGTAGTTTTACACTTTATATACTTGTTAGATACATTGAATTTGTTTTCACCTCAATTTAAAAAAGAACATGCATCTGTGTTTTCTGGGTAGAATTTAAAGAAATAATTCTGTACCTTATAGAAGTATTGTTACCTTTTTAAAAATGTAGCCAATTCCCTGAAACTCACTTGGTTTCATTATTGACAAGAGCTATTTTGCAGTTTAGTAGATAAGTGTGTTAATCCTTAAATGATACTTCATAGTTTGTAGTAATGAATAATGCACAAATTTTAAATGTAGTTCATATATATATAATTCAGACAAATCAGCTTTGAAAAGCATGCATGGGAAAAGCTTTTAAAGTGTGAATGAAATCATGTGCTCTAGCTCAGTGAAAGGGCTTTAAAGGAGCTAGCTAGGAACTAAAGTAATTAAGGAAATCATATTGTAAACGTTATGAAAAATGTTGGTGAGCTTAATATATTAGAAGTTCAACTGTAGTATTTAAGAGCTTGATTAAACACCCACTGATTAAATGCCTACATTACAGTTTAAAGAGAGCTATACTGTTGAGAGGGCAATCTCTCTCTGTAGAATAAATCATTTGAATTCAGAGAATGTAGCGCAGTGAAACATCTTCTAATACAGCTTATCCTGCCTCCTCCTATACTGCTTCAGAGAGGAACTTGATGAGGTGAGCTGTGAGTTACCCACTAGCTGATGATACACCACTGTAAAATCAGTAGTTGTAACACTTGGAGAAGAAGACAAAAAGGAGTCTTTCAACAGATAATAAAACAAAAACCAATAACCCAACAAAAAGAGTTGTCATCTGGGATTGAATATCTTGAAGAGCATAACTCCAGATGCTGGAGGCTTCATTAGTAAGTTTTGTTATGTTAGTGAAGATGCTGTGATGCTGTGATATTGGGACTAGGAATAACTTCATATAAATGCCTGGTATCTTTAGCACCAAGAGCACATAACTGCCATTTGAATCGAGTGAGTTCATGCCTAGTGTGACTATAGAAAATAGCTTTTATTTCCTGTGGGCTCACTGTAGCGAGGGACATTAAGCTCACAGTGTGTACGTACCTGCTGGCACTGACTGTGCATGTGCAATTGTGTGAAAGGCTGTCACAGTCCCAACAGCAAAAACTTTCAAAGTATATTTTGAAATAAGAGTTAGGTGGTAAGTATTAGACACCTGACTTTTTGTAAACATTCATGAGACTTAGTGCAGAGTCCATGGAAGGCAGTAAGAGTTTAAAGTCCATTAGTTGCTCCTGAATTAAATTCCTAGTTAGTGAAATCTTTCCATCCCCAGTTTCCAACAGTATGAACTAGGGCAAATTAGAGCAGTTTCTAGTTCCTTAGTTGTCTTTTGTAACTTTGCAAGGCCATCCACTAGTAAGAGTGGTGTTTTTTCTGTGGTGGGCCAAGCAAAATCATTCTCCCTCACTTCATCACCACCTCTGAGACAGGGAACTGTAGCAATAGTGTTATATTTTTACATTATCCTTTTTTTGTTTCCAGTTAGCTGCCTTGTATTTTATGGTTCTGGAGTGTAATGAGAGTATTTTTTGTTTACAAAACAGATAGTCAGAATGTGTTTCTGTTTCAGGTGACCGTAGAGACACAGTGTATATATGTATGTTCTGTTTGTGTGTGTGTGTTTATATAGGTATATACAAATTATTACCAATTGTTACTATAATAAGTATTGTTTATTATATAGAAAGATCATAGAATCATAGAATGGTAGGGTTGGAAGGGACCTTTAGAGA
The DNA here is from genome assembly GCF_028858725.1 of Colius striatus. NCBI lineage: Eukaryota > Metazoa > Chordata > Aves > Coliiformes > Coliidae > Colius > Colius striatus. The sequence goes on from NC_084760.1 coordinate 111,692,965, forward strand.
TCATCTAGTCCAACCCCCCTGCAGAAGCAGGGTCACCTAGATCAGGTTGCATAGGAACGTGTCCAGGCGGCTCTTGAAGGCCTCCAAGGAAGGAGACTCCACAACCCCTCTGGGCAGCCTGTGCCAGGGCTCCCTCACCTCACAGTGAAATAGTTTTTTCTTATATTTAAGTGGAACTTTTTGTGTTCCAGCTTCATCCTATTACCCCTTGTCCTGTTACTATCTACTATAGAAAAAAGGGATGTCCCAACCTCCTGACACCCACCCTTTAGATATTTATAAATGTTAATAAGATCTCCCCTCAGTCTCCTCCAGACTAAACAGCCCCAGTTCCGACAGCCTTTCCTCATATGAAAGATGTTCCAGTCCCCCGATCATCTTGGTGGCTCTGCACTGGACTCTCTCCAGCACTTCCCTGTCCCTCTTGAGCTGAGGAGCCCAGAACTGGACACAGGACTCCAGATGAGGCCTCACCAGGGCAGAGTAGAGAGGGAGAAGAACCTCCCTTGACCTGCTGGCCACACTCTTCTTGATATACATATATACCTCTCTAGATAACAAATACACCTTTAGTATCTACATGCAAACTTTGTAAAAAGTGAATTCAGAGAGTAACGTGATACAGATGGCTCAGCACATCGTAACTAAAGTGTTTAGCCCTAGAATCTTCGTGACCTCTTTTCGTAAAGTAGCTCAAGTGCTCTGAAGAACCCCACAAAAAGCTTTGGTTTTATTACTTTAAAGTACTACTGAAGAATCAGTGTGTTTCTGAAGTGTCGATATAGCACTCTGTACTACTGGTAAGTAACCTGTCATGATTTTCATTGACAGCAATGACTCAGTAAATAATCTGACTCTATGCTTTGTTTTGAGACATGGGTGTGTAGGCCGCAACCCAGACAAGAGGCTTAAGTATAAAACTATAGCAAACCAAATAGTGTTTCAATGCTCAAATTCTTAGAACAGTAACTGCAACCCTTCTATTGTACTTAAAGTGCTAATGGAATATTACCATTTTATTTTAAAGGGGAAAAACACCTTTGAGGGGTTTCCCAGGGAAGGAATTTTTTCTGCAAATGCATTTAACCGGTTTTGCATTTATTTCTAGCAACAATATTAGGCTTTTACAAAAAAAAAAAATTTGGGTTTTGCATGCTAAAAATAGGTTTTATCTTAGCTCAATATATTTTTATATTTACACATTCATTATTGTTTTCAAATGTAGAACCAGAACGTGACATAGGTATGCGCAATAGGGAATAACCAGGAGATCATTCCTGTGAGATCTTCCAAGTTTCTCAAATCTTCATCCATTTCTGATCTCCTTGACCATAAAATTGCTTGGTTTAAAAATACAATCTTTTTTTCCTGCAAGTACTTAAAGGGTCTGGGAACCAATACAACACATAAAACATTAAGTAGTTTGCTTCAGAGCACTTTTATCCTTTTATGAAGAATGTTTCCTCCCTTTTTTGGAGGAAGCCAGTGTTGTGACTAGTTCCCAAACAATATGAAAGATATTGCTTCGGATTTTCAGTGCTGTGTGTTTGGTTTTGTGCACAGGTGACATGTAGTTTGTCTCACTTTCACTGTGTCTGAGACAGTTGCTCTGCCAATATTTCATGTCCAACACAGAAGAAGAAGAAAGAAAGTAAGACCATGCAATATGTTTACTTTCTGACGAGGTTTTAGCAATTTTGCATCCTTCTACTCCTGGATGTTATCCCTGCTGCTTTTGGCAAGAAGGATGGGCTCTGTGTGGAGCCGCAGCCAGGTGATGTGAGTATTGTTGGAAAAGGCATATCTGCTTGGGAACTATTTGGGAAATAGATTAGCATTTAAAAAAAAAAAAGTAGATAGGATTTCATTTTTATTGAGGAAAAATATGGAGTAAGAGGCAGATCAAATTCTACTGTCATCACATCTTCTGTTTTGCCCTTTTCAAGTTAGAGGAATCTTTTAAAAACTGGTTGGTGAGTTTGGCAATGAGTTGTAGTTTTAGATTCCGTAAAAATGTCTCTTTTGACCTCTTGTAGTTAAGTTAGTTGTGGCTGTCAGGGTTCTATAAATAGGAGATTAAAAAAATGACTGCAACATTACTTTTTAAGTATTTTCATATGGTAAAAAAAACCCAATTTGTGAGTGCAACTCATTGAGAAACTGAAGTATGACTGAAGTAGCGTGCGCGCTATGTATTTATCAACTCAGCATTCTCTCGATGGCTCTTCTATTTTGAGTGGTCCGTAAATTTTATTGTAACAGAAGGCAACACTGCTCTTTGAACTGTCTCCCTGTGCAACTTTAAAGGTAAGGTGGGTCTTAGTTGAGTGATGTCACTGTACTTGTTTCCTATTCATGTATTGATTGGGTCATGCTTCTGCTGCAAAGTGTTGCCTAGCAAGCTGCAAAACCCGTGTTTTTAAGATGATGAATATTACAGTTTAAATCACTTTCAGAACCTCATCTATCTGGGAACTAATAATACTAGAACAAACTTTGTAAATTCTGCTGGAAGCTTATTTAGAGCAGTGACAACAACATGTAAAATATTTTGGCTTTTATACATTTACCCAAGTTTAGAATTTACAGCTTGTTTGCCATGTTGCCAGAGCTCTCCTTTACGCACGCTTTCTCTTCCCTTTATTCTCCCCATTTCAAAGATTGTCATAATCATTTCATCTCTCATTATGCAATTAGGTGTGTTGCTACACATTTATTAGCAAACTTACTGTCAGAGCAGTAGTAATGCTCTAATTTACACTTCCCAAAGCATGGAAATTCCTGTGTAGGAATGAAGACTCTCTTCTTTTCCCTCCTCCACCTGTCCCGAGGTTCTTGTGCAGTGAAAAGTATTGCAGGAGACTGAGATGTGTGAATGATAACTACTCTGCACATTGCAACTCCTGAACATGATCAGACTTGTTAAAGATGATGTATGAGACTTGAGCCCAAGTTTTCTGCATTTGTGCTTGTTAAAATTTTTCCTCCTGTAGCTCTTTGGGGTTCTCTGATAAATCTCATCCCACATCTCAAGGGAAGAGCAATTGATACCTTCCCACACAGCACTTTCTATTAGCACTGGTTGGAAGACTGAAGTCTTCTGGTGCAGTCTTTCCACATAGATGTTTCCTAGTCCTATCTGCAGATGTGTATTTGGAATCAGGAACAGCTCACAGCAGTAGCCTGTTAATCATTGCATCATCTTGGGACTTATTGAGAACCTTTCTTTCAAGAGTGCTTAATTTTATTTAACCCAACCATGTAAATTAAGTCCAAAGGACACTTAAAATGTAACACTTCCTTCCATTTATAACCTGTCAGCCCAAAGGCAGAACGTCTCTGAAGGATTTTAATCCAGTGGACAGTAATGTATTAGAGATCCAATGATGTTGTCTGTCTTGTCACTGTGGAGTTAGTGACTGTTAATGCATGGATTAATGATTGGAGTAGTGTTGAAAGACAAGTGAATAATGAATCCATATCTCTGATACTGAACTACGAACTCTAAACAATCATCAGCCCCTATAGAGTTGTTCATTCAGGAAAGCCTATTGGGCTGTCATCTGTATACAATACTCATGAGTATTATGTGCATTCCATATATGCTAAAAACATGCTAAAAACCTTTCCAAGTTCTTCATGTTACTGTGTTGTAGCAGTGCTTTTTATCCTCTCTCAGCTGCTTGGAATATCTTTTCTATTTATTATGTGCAAAATTTGTTCCTTGAAGTAAAAATTAGCAGCTTGCCTCAAAGCTTTTAATATTACAGTATTTACCACGTCCTATTGTGCTTAAAAAAAAGGTGCTTCATTTTTATTTGGCTGACAATATATTGGTTTACTGTAGGGAATTTAAAACAGGGGGGAAAAATAATGCTGGTGAGCAAATTTAGTAGTTTCAAATGTTAAGCTTTAGTTTTTAAATGTTGACATTAATGTTATATTGTATTAAGGGAAGCAAAAAAAAAAAGAGCTATCTCTGTGAACAGTATACTTAAATATAAGTCAGAATTTTATGAAGTAGATCCTGGGGATCATTCAGGAGTTTTCCATATGTAAAAAATGAAGCACAGAAGAGCTGAATGCTGTGTATTGCTGTAACACCCCTGGAACATGGCTAACGCCCAATTACTGCGTGCTTAGACTTGGATGGTAATTACAATTGAGCTGTAAAATATTTTGACAGTTTCCAACTGTTGTGTGGTTATTAGCCAGGCATCGTAGGGCAATGAAGTACAGTGATTTGATTAGCTTTATATCATGATCTGCTTAAATAAGGACTTTCAAAATAAACATGTAGCGTAAAGTGTTAATCAGAAGCAGTGTTTAATTATTAGCAGCTTTTCTCGACTTCTGCAGGAGAGAATTCCTCCTTCCCGAAGATTTTGATTTCTTAAATGAGACTTGCCATACCTTTCTGCTTCAGCTTTTCCTTTACAAGCTTTTACATGTTGAGTGCTAAAAGCATAACCACACCAAATTTAATTTGTAGCATGAAAATTGTGTGTATTTTTCAAGAGGATAGATTTGCCAGTGTTAAAGCTAGAAAAGCTTGTGTAATTACGTATTATAAAACAAAAAGGATATTTTCATTTAACATGTGTTTCTCCTTTTAGCTGTACAAGTCTTAGCAATTAGCAAATTTGGATAGTGTAAGAATTCCTGGAAAAATATACATTAAGCCAAGTGGCACTTGAGTTGCTGCTACTTTTTCACATCTTTTTGTTTTGAAATTAAACTAATAAAGCAAAAATATTCAAACTACATGCAAATTAAGCTCCAGATTGTGCCAGTCTCGTTATGTTCATTAAGCTATTGAATCCTTGAGTAGTGGCTGTTATTCCATGGAGGCTATTCACAGAGTAAGGTACTATTCAATGAGGTAAAGATAGCAATCTGCCTTCACACTGCTTAAATCGGGCTTGTTTTGTTGGGTAACTAAAACAAGAATATTCAAGTCTGCCTTTCTTTAATTTTTCACTTGCTTTTTATAATTTAGTAACACTTTTGGAGGTTGTATGTTGTTGGTGAATGGTGTTTGTGAGTGAAGCATTGTGTTTCTGGTCTAGAGGAATTTTTCAGGCGTTATCACCATGTTGTTTTCTTCTTTTAAAAAAAGGGGAAAAAACCCCACATAAAATAGTTCTTATTTCCCTGTTCATCTTTGCTGTGACCAAGAGCTGTATGATTCAGTTACCAATGCTGCTTACATCTTAGTGTTTGCCTAAATACCTGATTTCATCCATCCATAATCAGGTGATTTCTTTTTCTGACTGTTGCCCGGGACTTGGCCTGAATTCTTGCCTTGCAGATGAAATAACCTTTGTAATGTATTGTAGATTTTCAAGTGACTTTGTGCCTTGGAATGGGAGAGAGTCTTCCTTTCTGCTAGTGTTCATGAGGAGCAGTTGAAGTGGTAGAGTTACACTTCAGTAGCCAGTCTCCCACGGGAGAGACCCCAAGAAAAAAGATACATTCTTATCTGAAGAGTTGTGTTAGTAGTTATTGAGCTTTCAGTGTATTCAGATAGCTGTATGCCAGGGAAAAAAGCAAAATATATTGTGCTTTGCAAAGAGAACTGATTAACACAGGTGCATGAGTTACTTACAAAACATTATCAGGACCTCCACCCTAGGCTTTATTTTTAAAATAGAAAGTATTCTTTTTAACTGGTGGATGACATGAAATGAGGGTGATATGAGGTGAGTGTTCAGTGTTGCTTAGTGGGAAATGGACTTTTCTCAGCTTGCTTCCTCTGCTGCTGGAGAGCAGAGGAGGGTTCTGTCAAGCTCCTGCTGGTTGGTGGCAGCAGCCTCTTGCAGTCGTGTCCTTTTCCCATAGAACTTGGACTTAAGAAACACAGAGAACTTAGATCTGAAACACGTCTTGAAAGATCACTTGGTCCTTCTACTTGTCCAAAGGCAAGTTCAGCGTTACAAAATGAAAGATTTCTTCAGCCTACTGTTGAAGACCTCCAATAATGAAGCATACATGGCTTTCCAAGGCAATCTGAGTGCTTCATTATACTGTCTTTGCTCCTTGCAATATCTGACCTGTTGCAATTAAAACCTGTAAATTACCTATTGTAATTAAAAGCCTGTTTTGGTAAACACCGGCCTGGAGGTCAAAGGGTTTTTGGTCTTCTTCATAGTTTTACTTAGCAAGGTTCCTTTCTTTTATCATTATTTCCTAACATAAATTATCTAAATTTGCTCCAGCTTTCCTTGTGGAGTTTTTTTGTTTGTTTTGGTTCGGTTTGGGTTTTTTCCCCTGCTCTTTCTTCAGGCTTAGCTTCCTTAAACTCTGCATCAGGGAAAATGGAACATAAAATCTGCTGCAGCTTCACTGATGCTGAGTGGAGTGGGAGAGGCGGTACATGTCTTGCAAGCTTCATTCCTGTCTGTACATCTCAGTATGGTGTTTGTCTTTTTCACAACAACCTGATGTTGTTGACTTATGTTCAGCTTGAATAGACTGTTTCTCCCCACATCCTTTTGTGAAGAACTGTTACCTAACCAGTTCTTCCTCATCCTGCATTTATGTAAATGATTACTCCTTCATATGTTGCAGTTGTACCTATTGAATTTCATCCTGTTTTCTTCAGATCTTTTCTCCTTTTTATATGTTAAGAGCTCTCGTGCATATGATGTCCATTCCAGCTTTATGTCTAGTCATATTATCCACCTGCTGAATTCAGACTTCCAGCACTGAACCCAAGAAATACTCTGGCAGAACCCCTTTTAATGCATAGTTCCAAGAATCATTTAAAACTAGGATATAGTTGGATATAGTTTTCCAACCTGTTAGGCACCTATGCCATGTGAAACTTAAGGCTCCAGTTTCTCTGCTTCCTTGTGAGACCAACTTGAGACACAAGTTCTTGAGACGAGCTTGAGACCTGAGCTTCTCCTCTCCCCTACCAACTTCATATAGAAGGAACTTGAACTGTTTTTCAGAATTTGTTGATGACAAATAAACGTTTGCTGCGTGTCTCCTTTTAACTTTTACATGCTAAGAAGCAACTTAATTACTTGTTCCACGACTTTTTCATTAGTTTGTCTGCATTCTTCACATTTGTCTTTTTTTTTTCCCCATATTTTAAAGACTGGAAGGGAATGTAGTTTTTTTCCTGCTCTTCTAATATCTCATCTGTCTTCAAGTTTTCAAACTGGCCATTAATTTCAGATGTTGTTTCATATTACATCTTCCAGTAGCCTAGGATTGCATTAAATGTGTTCTGCTGATATGAAATCTTCTGGCTTATCTAAGCTGTTTCCACACCTGCCTGAAATCTGACCTTTTTGTGTCTAATATTAGTAATGCTAGTCTCCAACTTGCATCTGACGTGTTGAATAAAGACAAAGAAAAAAAGATATTAAGCATTTCAGCTGTTTCCTCATCACCTATGGATGATGCTCCTCCTTACCACTGAATGGTACAGCACTGTTTTTATAAATCTTCATTTTGTCATTGTTTGTATAGATTGGGCTGCTGATGCAGTGGTTGATCGAAGCTAAAAGTTACTTGTTTCCATTAAATTCTTGTTGAACCATAGCTATCTGTATTTTATTTCTACCCTTAATGAAAAGATGTACTCCACCCTTCAGAGGTTCTGTGTCATTAATATCAGGCTTAAAAATACCGAGTGCTCTAAGCCCCTCCACACAGATTGTTTTCCTTTGTTAGTGCAATACCTGGCATCTATGTTCTGTTCTCAAGCATTTAAAACTAAGATTTCTCCTAGGCAAAGACTAGTGCTTCCATAAATCTGCCTATGGCTGTGCATTAGTATAAATGATGAAGAAGATTTACAAAACAGGTATCTATAAAGTTCTGTGGAGCAATGTCACCATAATGATCAGAAGGTTGCCTGAAAAAACAGATGTTGAAATGTTCAGAAGAGTGGGAGAACAACTTGTGTTTATTAAATAGCTCATGTCAAAAGACGTTCCTGCAAAAGCAACAAGAGTTCACTGTTTTTAGGAAGAATTGGCAGTGACTCTCATCTTTAGTTTGCCTTGTGCTTTCTTTTAGAAGAGATTCTTGTGACCCTTTCTGACAAGCTCTAACACTTCCATTGTTTGCTGCAGGCCTTTGAAATGTGGCAGAGATAGCCTTGGGCCCAGGGAGGTGCATTTTGCTAGTTCAGTTCACATTTAACAAAGTTAAAAGCTTTGAAAATTGCTATTCCTCATCTGTGGTTTAAGTTGCTTAATTCTGGCAACCTGCCCAAAACCCTGAACATTCCCGTCATGGCAGAAAGCCAGGGATTGTGAACTGGCAGCATCCTGGTAGCTCATCTGGGCTTCCAGCACAGATTACACGGGAGAGGAGACTTTAGCCCACATGCAACCGGGGCAGCTGAGGAAAGGAAGGTGGACGCAAGGAAATTGCTTGTCTTCTGAGAGCAGAAAAATGAGGCCCCCATCACTGCGTGTGACCTGTTCCTACTGTTACATTACAAATATATGTAACCATCAGAGAAATGAGCTCAGTGTTCGTTTCTGCTTAATAGTATGAATTATATACCTTTTCCTGTTGTTTTTTTTTTTCTTAATTGAAAACATATCTTTCAAGACAAAGATTATGCGACCTCAGGGAAGAGAAGCTGGACGAGCCTCAGTCAGTCCTTTTATGATAGTTGAATCTGAGAAGCAGCTCGCTATGACTTTTTTTTTTTCATGGCTGTACTGACCACCAGGTAAAATTACTTGCACATAAGTAACCAATTCATTATGTTGTCTCAGATTTGTTTCTCCTTTAGCAGCTCATTAACATGGTATTCTCCTTGCTATTAGCTAGTAAATTCAGGGCTTCTCAACCTGGTGAGGTAGCTACCCTCACTCCTGTGTGGTACCGTTACCCTCTGTTAAGAACATCCACAGGGGGGGTAGTCTTCTTGAAATAAACAGCCTTGTCTTGGTCTTAATTAATTCCCATGAGCAAACAGGCTGTGTCTCCTGATGCCCAAGTGAGGAAATTGTCCAGTAGTTGATGTGTTGTGGCTTGTGGTTCTGAGTGTTTAGAGTTCAGTTCCTGAATACTTGGGGTTTTTTATCCTTTAATCCCCAATGATGAAAACCAAACTAAACCCCTTAAAAGACTATGCTAAGAAAAAGTTACTTCATTACTAGACAAAGTAAAGGCTGAAAGGAGGCTCTAGCAGATGATCTTTTTCTAAAAAAATTACAAAATTAAGTATTTGACAGTTACAAATTGCCAGATTTAAGGTAGCTTCTGTTACTCTAACCTCTGCCATCTTTGTGCACTGAGTGCCTGTAGGTTGTATAGGTGTGCACATTGCAATTGTATCATTATGTAATGATTTTCTGCCAGACCACCTCCTCAGTACTATGAGCAAAAATAACCAGACCCTGTGATAGAAGAGATGAGTAACTGCAAAGCTGCCATTTTATTTTTTCATGGGAGTTGGAAGGTGTTTAATGGAGCAGTTTCTTTGTCACACTGAGTGAATTCCATACAGAGCCTGGACATAGAACTGGTGTGTGACACTGGTCATTCATAGCTTGAAGCTATGAATTATGTGTTCCTGTCTTTGAAATGACCACATCTTAGATTTCATTTTAACTTGTCTAAGTCTGGAAGTTGAGTTTTGATTATTCTGAGCACTGTTCACCTGCCTCTGGAGTTTCACTATTAGGAAAATACTAGTTATGAGTCTCTTCTGTGAGTATATTCATTCACCATTGTGGAACGCCCTAATACTGTGATGGCTATCATGCTGAAGATCACGGGCAAGTTGAAATGCTGTGTTTGATGCAGTATTTGCATCATACTGCTTAAATGAAGCTGAGTGCCATACACTGTGAGTTAAGAATAACATGCCTTGAGCATTGAGCTAGGCACAGTGTGAGAAGAAGTGAGTATTGGTGTTTAGAATAAAAAAATAGCATCATGTTTGTTTGTGGGGTTGGACAAGTAAGTTTTGTGGATGGAACTAACTCAAGCATGAGGGACTTGATAAAACTTACAGGCAAGGACCAGAAGTGACAGCATGTTGAAGGACAACCATTGTGTATACAATTCAGTCATGCACAGCGCAAACTGTGTAAGTTTAGGTGTGAGTCAGCAAGAGAGAGTGGCAAACAATAGGAAACTGTGACTGTTCAGGAGAGCGAATATAGTAATGGGGACTTGCAGTGTGTGTGCTTCTTAATCATAGAATTATAGAATCATAGAATGATAGGGATTGGAAGGTAGGTGTTACCTTCACCAGTACTCCCTTGGGTCCAAAGTCTCCAGTTAAACACAGCATCTTATAGCTTCTGACACGAGACTACGTTGTCTATCTCCAACTAATAAAGTGAAAACATATCAAAAGAACTAAACACACACTCTTCCCTCCTCCCCATTATTTCTAGAGGCAAATCAGGGGGGATTAAACCTTGCAAGAAATTGTTCTGTTCCCCAGCATCTCACTCCTCTCCACAGTGCTGCAAGCAATTGAGTGACTTTTGCAAAAGAGCATGATTTAGAAAACTGAGGAAGAGAGCAGAATACCCAAGTGGCTTTGATCTCTTGCCTTTTCTTCACAGGTTAAGAGGGTCTGCTGTTCTTGTTGACTACAAAGTTATGTTTATTCCACATCCTGGCATTTTACATGGAGTGTACATACTCAAACTGCTTTCCTTTCTTTTCCCAAGCCTGGTTGGAAAAGCTCTTTCCAGTCTCATGGTTACCAAAAGATACAACAGACTACTTGGAACCCCTTTAGAATGAAATCATTTCACCTACTTAACCAACAGCTAACTTTAGGCATGTCCCAAGAATTTCACCTTCCTCCTCACTTTGCTAGGTTTAAACATGAGAGCATCATGTCAGCTCAGGCAGATGTCTAAATGTGAAGGTTATGATTGAACATGGACTGGTGCAGTTGTGCCAAAATTAAACCTGTAAAATGATAAGCAATTAAGAGCTTATGCGTAAGCCTTTTAAGATAAGTGTTTCTATTTTGTTGCATATCCATACTGGCTGTAGGCATAATCAGTGAGGAAGGCAAAGTTTTAAGGTGTCTGATACTGGAGAAAACTGGAGGTTACCTAAGTACTTGTTATTAATCCTATATAGGAAACCAATTCATAGAATCTATAACCAGGCAGCTAGATTTTCAGATCTCCTTCATTTTTAGGGGCAGTAGGGACTAGAAGCATTTTTTTTTTTATCATACAGTGTGACATGCACATAAAGAGCAACAAAGTTATAGAGTGTACTCCTAAATCTGTTAAGTTTTGTATATCAGAATAACAGGATAGCAGAACTCCTAACATTTCTTTCCAGGAGAAGTGTCCTTTCTATTACATGCATGCATTTCTCTTACCAGAAGCAAAGAGCAAGGCCACTTGTATTGTTTCACTGAAGTTATCATAATATTATACTGACCTGCTTCTTTAAAAGCAGATAACTAGCCTAAATAAAGAACATCTCCATACAGCTGGATCATGAGGATTTTTTTTTTCTATCTTTGGAATAAAGAAACAGATTTATTCTATCTTTGCAGACTTTATTTCTGTATTCTATTTTGGTCCCAATACTAGTTAAGAAACAGCTTTTTACTTATACTTGAACTATTCTACAGCCCAGAATAAACAAAATTGAATGCATGTTGGACACATACAGACCTTACCAGAGGCATAAATTCTATTACATGACAATCTAATTCATTTAATTCATTCAATTTAGAATACTCCTGGGCTAAGCAATTCCTATGGGCAGAGCCCTGTGTTGTTTAAAACACTAACTTCTATATATCATCTTGATATAAAATTACCTATTTGACTGAAAGGTATTTGGGTGTTTTGTATTGTTTGTATTTGTATATTATACCATTTTTCAGATCATTCAGTTCAGTTGTTTCCCAGAAAGTTTTCTGCATCCAGCCTCTTGCTGCATATTTTGTCTTACCTAATTGTATGTTACTTTCATTTACTTTGTTCTGGAATTTTAATGGTTTCGCAATTATCAGTGAGCCTAGGCAGCATTCTGGTTTTGATAGAGTTAAGGGAAAATCCCTTTTATTTTGCTCAGTCAAATAAGTAAGAGACCATTGCCTGTACTTGCTTCTTGAGGAGCAGACCTTGTTTGATTACTGTTTGTAGGTCTACCCTGTTCTTTCAGCCCTATCTCAATCTCAGCTTCGTCTTCTCCTGCAGTTAATTACCGTTCCTGGGTTGTTCTCTCAACAAATTTCCTCTTTGGGGAGTAGTGTTCATTAACATAAAACTCAAACCACATAAGTCTTCCACCCAGATCCCCACAACTGCCACATACTATTTTTTTTTTAACTCTTCTCAGCATCTTTCTCTTCCAGCCTTCAACACTGCTTTGTGCTTTCCTTAAATTCCTCTACTCCCATGCAACCTGTTAACTAGCCCTTGAGGGTTGCTCAGGCCCCTATGATTTTCATTCTGGCTCCCTGTATCTCGTACAAGGCCTTGGTTCATAGCCCCATGTTCCCATCATCAGTTGCCATCAAGATTTTTTTCTTCTGAGCATTGACCTATGTATGTCAGAAATGCAGCTCACCTGGGGAATCATCAGCACACTTGATGCTGCCTTCTGGAGAGCAGCAAAACAACTAATTTTTTGAAACAAAGGGATGCAGCCTAATATTTAAAGCTATTGTCTTCTTGTTAATAATGGTCTGATGGGATAATCTCCCAAGAGGAAAAATGCATACACTATAAAACATATTAATTAAGCTTCCCGAACATGTAAAAGAAGAATAAAGCAAAGAGCCTTCAGTGCTTCCGTTGACTGTGAAACAAAGATATCCTGAAGCTAGTGCTGACTCTAGCTGATAAATCCACCCATGTGATTCTGCATCTAAATCGGAGCTAGCATGTGAGGGACCAGCTCTGGAACCTCTGCACTTGCCATACAGTTAATCCTCAACTGGATAAAAATCATTAGATTCCATAACTTGTTGATCAGCGAACAGATCTGGCAGTCTGTTGTGGATATCTCATGCTTTTTAGAGGCTTTTCCAAACAAATTCTCAGGGACTTGGACTTTTGAACTCAAAAAGTGAAGTCACCACAGCTGTGTGGCTTAGAAAAATTGTACAATCAGTGCTTAAAAGAATCATGTATTAAAAAGCTAACTAAATGTTCATTTCATTTGATGAATTCCTAATAGTCTTGTAGAGCAAATATGTGCTAGAAGTAGATAGTAAATGCTGAACCTGTTACTAATATATATAACCTATAGGTATCGAAATAAAATGTTTATCATAATGATGCTTCACCAAAAAAAACGCCAAAACTGAACATTTTTTAACCCTTCTGAAGGGATTTGTGCTGATGCACAATTCTGCTGCGACTCCCATATCTCCAGTGTATCTTGAGTGCTTTTATCGTAGATTAAATAACGAAAGCTTTGAGTCAGGTGGTGAGTAAGAGCATAACATTATCATAATAGTTTCATCTTCATCCAAAAAACCTTGGAATACTATGTCTGGAAAGAAAGCCTTACATATTTTCTGCTTTATCAGCTAGAGAAAACTCTGTAAGTATCCTAAATCCACATCCTAAATCTTGTATATTCTGTATAAAATACTTTGGAAAAACCTAAAGTACGTGGAAGGACAAACATGGAAGAAAAGTTCCAACATAAGTATAGGTTTTCAAGGAATTGTAATCTGTGTTTTTAAAAATACATCTATATCTTGTAAATGCAAAATTCTGCTAAATGTATGGATCTAATAGCTTTGGATTTCCTGTTGTAAAACCTAGTTTTAAAATCAGCTGCATCTTCAGTTCGTTAGATATACAGTTAAGACATTTGAATGGTAACTTGCTGAAGGCCATGTCAGAGTTAACCAGAGAAATGTTTAGGTGGTGACTGGAACACTTAACATTTTCTTAGAGTTTCAGCAACAAGTATTAAGACTTCATCATTGACATTTAATATAAGTAGTGCTATATGATTTGAAGACATAGCTCTGTGCTTTAAAAAAGTGTTAAAGTATCATTTTTTCTACATCTTGATGGTGGCATTTTAATTATTTTCTCCCAGAAGTATTATTTCCATGGATATATAATTTAGATAGCAAATATATTTTTAATGAAATACCTTAAATCTGGGGTCAGTTGTTAGTTGCCAGTTTTGCTGAAAGTCATTAAAAAACAGGTGAAAAACCTGAACTTACTTAGATCACTCTGAATCTGAAGTAACTGTCTGGCAGCACTGTTTCTCTATTTAAAATCTGATGCATGGTGAAGAGAGTTCAGCATTTATTACTGCTTTTTCTTCCCTATTTTATATATCCCCGTTGTTAATTCAGTGTATTTAGAGATATTTGTCTCACGTTCATGGATTTATTCACGCTGATTTGCATCGCTGACAGGATTAAAAAAACAAAAACAAACCAAAACACTTGTTGAAAAGTTGTTTTGTGCAGATGATCTGGTCTTCAATAAAAAACTCAACAAGGTATACATTTTGCACTTTCTAAACGATTTGGCAATGTGTCTATCTGATGATGAAGGAGATGTGTTTATAAAACAACTTTTTAGGACCAGCTGTCACAGTAAATGAAAAATTACTTCCCCGATTCTGTACATTTTCTTCCCCAGAAGCAGTGAAAGCATAAATCAGTTGGTAGCTAAGGAACTAATTGCTTAGCACTGACATACTTTAGTCAAGTGGGGGCATCGTCGGTCTTTCACAAATAGGTAATATGGCCAAAAGGATTTACTTGTTAAATTTAAGTGGCTGTGGTATAGTAAATTACTTGCTCTATTTTTATCTTAATTTGGGAACTCTTTAGCTGTAAGGTGCATAAGCAGCGTGTTGTTTGTGTTATATATGCTTTCAATTATATTACATTGAAAAAAAATAAGTGAGCTCGGTTCATTGCCTGTAATTCAGACTTGGATTTGTGTCAGTCCAGTTCTGTTTAGTTACATTTTTAAAGTTTTTAATGTGACAACATTTTTCTGGTAAAATGAGTGCTTATTTCTTGGAAACATCACCTGCAATCAGTAAGCTCTCTGCTGAATTTGAGAAACAGTGAACAGTCTGATAAATGCCCAAACGCCCAAAGTATTTTCTTGGGTTTTCTTTCTTAGTTTGTGCTGACACAACTGTTACTGAAAGTGTCCAAATACCCTTTTGGGAAATGGTCCTTATTAGCTAATGATAATTGTTAGAGACTGCTCTGTGATAACTATTTACAGTTCAGAGTCGTTTTTCCACATAGAAAAGCCAAGTCCTGTATGAGGAAGCTTTTTGGGTAGTGTTTGAAGTGACTGTTTAGAAACACCATGCCATAATTACTTTTATGCAGCGTTCTTAAGCAAGAAGAGCAGAGGCAAAAACTTGTATGCCGTACAAGATGAATGCATGAAGCGTATGGCAGAGACACAGTGACTTTGGTCCCCATGCTGCAATGGTAGATGGCAACTTGTGGTAAACTCTGCCCCTGCTAGGCCTGGCTTTTGATCCATTCACAGCGTTATCTTCATTAAAAGCAAAAGGGCTTGTGGGGATGCTTTTCAGTCCCTGCCTTTTGGGAAATCTTTTCAAGGGTGTGTATCACAGGCAGTGCAGGACTGTGCCTTAAGTATTTAAGCACAGTCTTTCCACTGGTACAATTCTTGGCCTGTTCTCCTGTGCAGATCTGGAATCCTGTGTATCTACATCCTTTGGAGACAAGTGCCAAGGGCGACGACTGCAGATAATAACTTGTGATTTGTGTCTTTTGCGAGTTACAGTCATTGTAAACTGACAGCTGTGAAGGACCTAAACTCACATCAAAGGAGACAGATCATCTAGTTAGGTCGATTAATGTTAATTCTCATCTACCATTAAATTCTTTTATCTTATTCTCTTTTTTTTTTCCCTTTTTTGCAGCCAAGCCCCATACCAAGTCCTGTTTTGGGGAGAAAGCCAAACGCCAGTCAGTCACTGCTTGTGTGGTGCAAAGAAGTGACAAAAAACTATAGGGGAGTGAAAATCACCAATTTTACTACATCGTGGAGAAACGGTTTATCCTTTTGTGCAATATTACATCACTTTAGACCAGACCTAATGTAAGTTGGATACTCTCTGTCTACGTAAGCTAACTCTCCTAGAAATATGCAACATTAAAGCTTATGTAAAGCTCAAATCCCTGTTTGTTTCAGGTGTTAAACTGTTTTCACCCTTTTCTTTTAAGCAGGAAACCATCCTTTCTAAGAAAAGAGATTTATGAATGCTCAAACTTTACAACTTCTTTCCTCTCCCTTAGTGCATAAACAGTTGTTTCTCCCCTTTCTGTGATTTGTTTTTCTTCTTCTTAATCTTATACAAAGAACTGACTTCAAGATGATTATGAAAATTGTGCTAGTGTTGAAATGAGATGAGAGGAATAAGCCTGTAGCTCTTTGTACACTGACAAGAACAGATTACCTCCTGGTAAATTTGGTTGTCAAGGTCGGCCTCTAGACTCTGCCTTAACTTCTTTTTTAGATGGAAAGCTTCAGGCAATGAAACATGTAATCGGTGTTTGTTTGTTTATATATTTATTTATTTATTCCTTTAATTTTCCACGCTATTAGTTTTGTTGATTGAATTGCTGTGAAATTGCTAGTTACTGTATGATATTATTGTATGTCAAATTTTTAGATTCAGTTTGTTTTAAAACTGCTGCTTTTATCAAATACTGTACATACCCACTGTGCCATTTTCCCCCTCAGTGACTACAAGTCCCTGAATCCTCAAGATATTAAAGAGAACAACAAAAAGGTAAGAACTGCCAGGGGAAAAGGAAAAACAAACAAACAAAAAAACATAGCTTCAATTTTGATTTCACTGCAGGTTTTCATTAATTTTGGGAAAGTGCAGTTGTTTTGTAAGGTCATAACGGTGGCTCACAGAAGGTATTCAGCCTCCTGCGGTTCAAATCGGATGCATTATTGACTCGCGTTTGTCATGGTCTTTAACATTCACAACAAGTGCAAGGCTGGCATTAGAGTTTAATATTTGTATGGCCTACATTAACTGTGAAAGCAGAGAAAAGGACTGACTGGCCTTCTGTGATTGCTCCTCCGATTTTTCTCCTCTTGATTTTTCTCGTCAGCCATGTAATTAAAAAACCCGGGAAGCATAAGTGCCCTTGGTTTGTCATACACAAGGCTTCTCTTTCGGTTGCTTTAACGGGGCTCCTGTGCATCAGTCAGAGTCTCCGGCGCTTTGATGGTGCTTTTTGTACTTTTAAAGGTGATATTTTACACCAACTTCTATTATACCACACCAGCTGTGAGAAGTGGTGGATGCGATGTGGAAAGTTTTAAGATGAAAAGTGTCAAAGTGATACTTTGCAAAGAAACATAAGTACTTAACAACACAGCGATAGCGTTGTGCTGGGCGGCTGTTTTAAACCACTCTTGTACCTTCACGATGCAGAGGTGTAAAAAGTTCCTCTGGAAGATACAGGATCTCAGTTCGGGAATCACCAGAAGACTTTTTATTTCTGCTCACTATTTCAGACATGTTACAAACTTCAGTTGGGCCCTAAGGACATGTTTAGAAATAATAATCTTCATGCAAGTTACTGATAATAAAATTGTTCCTGAAGATCATCTGAAAATTGTTTTTAAGTAGCTGCCTTCTCAATGCTGTGATTTTATTTTTATATCACTTTGAAAACACTAAATCTAATGAGGGTGAAAGTATAAAAATATACTTTGAATAAATGAATTAAGTTCAATGTGGTATAGCAAATATAACTGAGGAGTATTAGATTGCAGATATGTGGAATTTCTGGAAGTGCTTTATTAAAATTCAGTTGTATTTAGGGTAATTATATTTTAATGTGCCTGCACACTTACAGTGTTAGCCAGGGAGTCACTTGTCTTTAAAATAACACTTAAGTATTACAAATAATGAAAGATTACTGAGCTGCTGTTATTTAATGAATGATTTGGCCAATGATATCTTTTTCATAATACTGCAGGGTCTTAGGATGACCTAAATGGATTAACCATGACATCACGGTGTTTTCTGTGACCATATGTTTTTGTACTTGAGGTTTCGTTGAGCATCCGGGCTAATTAAGATGGATTATAAAAAAGAAAGAATAGATTATTAATTAAGAACGTTGGCAGTACAATCAGTCATCTTTTCTTTATGAAACTGTGATGGCAAACGGTGAACTTTTTAACCTGTCTCTCTAAAAGGATATAGTTCCCAGGATTGAAGAAGTAATGATTGTTGTTATTGTGCAGTTTTTTTCTTTCATCACTTTGCAAGCCTTCACCTGACAGCTACATTGAGTATCTCAGTTGCTTCCTGCAGATTTATTTCCTGGTCTCACACAGTTCTGCCTGATAACCCCGCGTGCCCTTGGTTGGAGTGAATGCAGCACTGGCAACAATGGCTGCCTATAAATTCCATGCAGATATGTAACACATTTGACAATGATTCCTCCTAACCAATTAAAATAACATCTATGGTTGAATAGGACAATTTTCTTTGTCTGAAGCAGCTCCTTTTTCTTTCTTTCTTTCTTTTTTTTCTCCCCTCCTAGGAAAGGAGGTAAGAGGTGGCTGTGACCATAGATTAAAGGTTAACCCATAAGAGCCTGTCTTTTAGAAGTGCATGACCTTGTTTGTATTTTAATAAAAAAAGAAGAAATCTGAAGAGACAACTATTTTAGTGCAATTACTGTGTATAATTACACATTGAAATGGACCGTTTCAAAAGGCAGCTCATCTGAGTTTCTTTATAACACCCACTAGTCATTTCCCAAATAGGTGCTGCCGCTGATGCTGAATAAAAAAGGGCATTTACCTGTGACATCTGATCTTGGCCAATATGTCAGTGTGTTACATAGCTGGGAAATGGTTGGAATACTGCCTGTGGTGCTTGTGCTGATGGATCCCAATTGATGTCTGTCAATCAGCTTGTCAGTAAATTAAAATAGAGAGGGGAAAAAAAACCCCACACCATCAGGAGATAGCTAAATAGGTTTAGTGCCCTAAATATACATGTACATTGATGTGTGTATTGTCATTTCCACAGTATAATTATATCTCTAAACCCCCCCAAACCCAAACAACTGCTCCAGATTACTCTAGCATCAGTCAGAATTCAGGTGTATTTTTGGTGCATTGTGCTCATGGCAAATTGAAATTTCTGTGAGGAACAAAAGAGAAACCAGAATTGTCTTTGAGAAAATAAAAACCATTTCAGGGATATCTTCCCAGCTGATCCAAAGGGTTGTGCTTCTACTTACACGTTGCCTGTATCTAACTATCCCTGTAGCCTTCGCAGTAATAATTTTATTTACTGCATCCATCTGATTATTAGTAAATAACAATGAAACATGTGGTGTTAAGGCTACAGCACACTGGCAGTTTTAGTCCTTTATCAGGAGCAGAATTTTTTGCATATTGCTAATAGCATGTCCTGCACTTAAAAAGTGTCAGCTACTAAACTACACTTGGCTGGAGCTTGGAGGGGATGAAAGAATGAGAAGTGGAAGGGCACAACACTATGTTTCTAATAATGAACTTCTGGTTTTAATTGCTTTATTATTTAGAGAAGCTTGTTTCATTTGAGGGATTATTGTGTGGAAATAATAATATATCCTCTGGATGTTTGATTGGCATTTTCAGTTTTCACAATGCTCTGCTTTTTAACTTTTTTTCCAGTTTTTGACCATTTCTACTAATTTCCTCAATGCAATTGAGCTCAATTGTCCTGACAATTTGCCATTTTGGAAAATACTCCATTTTGCAAGGAAGGAATCCTTTTAGAATATACATTTAATCAGAAGGATTCAGAATTCCAGGGATAGAATTGAGTCAAAATGGAAAAAGGCCCTTACCTTTAAACTGGCAGACATATTTTTACAACAGGCATTCGTGCTCACTTCTACTATTTGATTCCACATCATCATAGGCACGTGTTTATTTGTGTGTGCAGGAGTTGCTTGTTGACCATGGTGGGATCATACCAGGAGCATTGTTAAATGTACAAATAAAAGTTTGCAAAATTGAGGCTTAGTTCTGCCTCTGTTTAACAAAAAGTTAATTGCACGTGGAAAATTTGTTCTGATGATGCCATGTGATGAACTAGTTAGAAACGCTGGGCATTTAGAAGTAGGCTGGAATATCAAGCAGGTGCCAGCTTTTCTAACAGTGAAGGAGAACCCATCACACCACTGCCATATGGACACATATGGAACATGCAGTTGCTATTTATAGATATTTATAGAACTAGTGACTGTAAAACATTTCTGTGCCAATCTAGATATTTTGTGTACTTCAGAAGGAGAGAAGCAAGAATGTGTTTTGTCCAGAATGAGAAGGAGAGGGGATGGGAAATGTATTTGACATCAGTAGGAGACTGTTATGTTAGATCCCAAGCATCACAGGAAAAACTGTGCAGACAGTAAAAAGTGATTGTAGCTGTATCAAGAATGTCTATCATTCCAAATTCAATCCTTCTGCCATAGTGTTACCCATTCTAAGCAAGTGCCTTTCCTGACAACTATGAAACACTGTCCCCACCTTAATTTTACAGTCTCTGGGAGATATTCGTAGGATTTAGTTTTATTAGCATATAAATAAGAAATTAAGAGTGTAAAAGAGTTCAGGTCATGTCTATGGGCTTTGGCTACCGTAGACTGCTAAGCCCATCCTTAGGTCTTTTCATTCTTCAGAAGGCAACTCCCACTACCTTCAGCGTGGGCTAACAGGTTATTTATGCCACTGAATCAGCACTGACCCACTTCATCAAACAGCAAATCCTGGTGTTACCTTTGGTCCACAGGACAGCACAGCTGGCTTGCTATGCTTTCATGCCTAGACTGTTTTGTGCTGGCATATGAGCAGTCATCATTCCTGGTACCTGCCACAGCTTAGGCTGCCCTCCCAAATCCCTGCATTGCTTTCCTTTAACTCTTCTTTCTCTGTGCTCTTCATATCTGTTTGTTCTGCCTGTCTTCATATCCAGCTTGTTCTTGCTCTTCCAACCTGCATCCCAAGACAAAGTATATGACAGCTGTCCCTCTTCTGCCATCCAGATTCTTTCCATTCTCTCCCACACACTACTTTCCTGCTGTTTTACTCTGTTTCGAGCTTCATAAGGGCAAATACAGCAGTTGTGTTTTCCACTACTACTCCTATATCTAAGCACAGCTCTGCTTTTATGAATGGCATAACAATCTGTCATAATGAACCTTCCTGAGAAATTATACCCTACCAAAGATCAGCAATGATTTTAGGCCACATCATTTTGCACAGGGACAGCCAGAAAGGCTTAAAAATAAATTATTTAGATAATTTCTATGGCTAGATAAACTCTGAGAATCATTTGTTACAGCAATAGAAAAATTGCTTATTACAAATTGCTTTTACAAGTTATACCTGAGCAGAAGGAGAAGCATACAAATTTCAGGAAGATAAATTCCAGCTGCAGAGTTTGAAAAGTGGTTGAAATTAAAATTGTTTGACCCTCAAAGTAGGGAATGACATTGCAACGGGAATGATAGAGCTTCCTTTTCTCAGAGCAAATAAAATAAGTGGGTCTATCAGGAGCCAGCCAGGCCAAACCCACATTCTAACTCACTGTTGGAACATTTGCTAGTGTGAAAACCAAAATGATTTAAAAATCATAATTTATTTCTGTTTGTCTCTCTTTCTTCCACCCATATAAAGCTAAATAAATTAAGCAAATAGCATAAAACTGGGGTAGCATGGAAACCAATGATGTGTGTTATTGTTTCCTTGCAAAAAGGGCAGGTTCTGTCCATGTCTTACATTTAGCATCTGATGTTGTTCAAAATAGCATAGAAATAACAACTCTGAGAGGGTGAAAAGGAGCTGCAGAATTACTGGGGGAGGAGATGTCCAAGTGCTTTAACTGAGTGCAGCTAACAGGAGGCCTTTTTAAAGGCTTCCTTGAAACACAATATTGTCTTCCAGGGTTAATCCAGGATAGTAATAATTAATTGTAAATTGAGAAACGGCTTTAATTCTTCAAAACGAGAAAAACCTGATGCACCAAGCCCACTCACTTAAAGGGCTAGCAGAAAGAGGACAATGTATCCTCACAAAGCAGGAGGCTCGCAAACTGTTAGCTTTTAGAAATGAAAGTGAAATGGGAATTAATTCTTTTCTCTCTTTCAAATAAATTTAGTATCAACAAATGTGTTTAAAACGTGTTTGTTTGCCAGATTGATGTGATTTATGTCTTGTATCAAAGTGATCTGTGGTGGTGTTTTTTTTGACTATCTGGACATAGTTTTTCATCAACACAAGTCACTGCAATTACATGACCAGTAGAAGGGAGAAGGTTGATCACCGGTGATAAACCTCAAGATGGATTAGTGTCGTGTTTCTTATATCTTTGTTCCTTATCTTAAAAAGCCATCCTTCCTTGCTTTTTTTCTGGTCCAACTCTCACACTTTTTTTGTTTGCTTTTTTCCTGCTACTTGAGTGACAACCGTTTAAGGTAGTCATTGGTTTTCTCAGTGCAAACAGAAGGACTTTTAAGTTGCAGTTCCATGAACAGCCTTTTGCTTAACAAAATGGCTTAATTTTGAGTAACCAAAGATTTTAGTATAATATGGTATTGGGGTATGCTAAAAATATTTAAAACAAGGTGCTTTGAGTGTCTTTACCTGTCATATTCTCCCAAAATGCATTGCTCTGAAAATACCATGGGAGTTACCTAGAAGCCGTCAGAAGAAATCAGTGAGTTGGATGTTGGACTGTGCAACAAAGAATACAGTAACTCCTGTAATAAAGCCAAAAGGATAATAAGTAATAGAGCTTAATACTGCATATGTTTTAGACTCGCTTATTTTGACTGAAACTTCCACTTTCATGCTGAAGTGTTATGCTGCATAAGAAACTGCTGCATTGTAACCTTTGTTTTGTTTGTCTTTAAAGGCCTATGATGGATTTGCCAGTTTAGGAATATCACGATTACTGGAACCTTCTGACATGGTTTTGTTAGCGATACCTGACAAACTGACTGTTATGACCTATCTGTATCAAATAAGGGCACATTTCTGTGGCCAGGAATTAAACGTGGTTCAGATAGAGGAGAACAGTAGTAAAAGCACATATAAAGTGGGTAACTATGAAACGGACACAAACAGCTCTGTTGACCAGGAAAAATTCTATGCAGAGCTGAATGACCTGAACCGGGAGCCCGAGCTGCATCCACCAGACACTGGTCTGGCAGACTTTGCTTCTCAGGACGACTCTGTGTTTGTAAATGACAGTGGTGTTGGCGAATCTGAGAGCGAACATCAGACTCCCGATGATCATTTAAGCCCAAGCACAGCTTCCCCTTCTTCTCGCAGGACTCAAAGCGATACTGATGCACAGAAATCCCAGCAGAGCTCTGGAAGGACTTCTGCATCTGAAGATGTTGGGAAGTGTGGCAGTACAGATACCACACAAGCGCAACCTACCTTGGGAAGGAAGAAATTGCTGATAGCTGACACTTTAGACTTGAGTGATTTGGCACATGTCAGCGATCAAAAAGAGGATGTGTCTCCCACACTTGTTTGTGAAGATAATGACAAGAAGAGACACCAAAGCTTAGACAGTACCATTGGTTTCTCAGAGCAAGAAAAGCTGGGACATACAGGATCCACAGAGAGCACAAGAGCAGATCCCATTTCACCTGTCATAAAGCCGAGTTTATCTCCTACTTCTCAGCTTGGATACTCCTATAATAAGGATACGGATCTTGCAAAGAAACCTCACACTTCTCCAAGGCAAACAGAATCTGATTCTGACAATGATGCCAGAACGGCTTTAAATCATGCAGATCAAACTGCGAAAACAGCACAGGTAAGAAATTAAAACCTTCTCTTGCCTATGAGCTGCTGATCTAGTTCTTTCTTCATGTTTGTAATTTACACCATATCTTTAGTATAAATGGCGATACGAGTGGTGTATTTTTATTGTTGGACAGTAAGTACTTTGAGAAGTAGGTGGTGCTGGGACAGAGCCTTTACATGAAAAAGTAATTTATAGAAATTGTTCTGGTGTTAATCTTTCCAAACATTCTTCAGTTAAAGGAAGTGGTGTTCTCAGCTCTGACAAAGATGATGGCTCGAAGGCTTTTGCCACTGAGTGTGGCAACATCTTTCTTCTGAATATTGCATACTGAACCAAAACTCGAAAAATACTTCTCAGTTTATTAATGGCTGTTCCAAAATATGTAAAGTTTTGAATACCTTAAAATATACTAAAGATGTTTCAAAGTCTTGTCTGAGAAACCACATAGCCTTGTGAACATAGCCATGATGTTACGCTGTTGACAGCATGCAACTTGAGTGGCCTCAAGCATGTTTCTTAACCACAATATCAGTTTATTTTCTGTAAAGTTAAAAAGTGTGTGCCCACCTACCTAGCAGATTCATTCTGAGGATGAAAGTTGAATATTGCATAAATATTACATAAACAGCAAGTATTATCAGTGAGGCATATCATCACAAAAATATGTAAAAGATGTTTTCAACTCTGTTTACAAAAACACCGAAGCAAGCTTACAATTTTGCCCCTGTGAAGAGCTTTATTGAGTTTTGGCTTTGTTGGGCTGTATGTCATTAGTTCTGACAAGAAAAAAAGTACGGCTCTCCTTTCTTTTCGTAGTGTGGATTGCTTCGAATATTTTAACATTTTTTCCTGAGTAAGCACCACAGAGAATCATTTTACTGCAGGAGAAGCAGCCCATAGTTGGGGCAAGAATGGCCAAGTGTTAGTTAGGTAGCCAGCCAATTTCTTTCCTTTAATCAGTGAAGTCTCGTAAAGTTTCTCCTCATCAACGTCTTTGTGTACTGGGTGAGAAAGCAATAGCTTGGCCCGCAGAGAATACTAGAGCAGGAGGAGAGATGGTCCTTTGTTGTCAGTCATCTGTGCGTTTGCACGTGGTAATGAAATCTCAGATGTGAGCCTCAGTCTTGACCTTGAACCCTCAGTTGTTGGTTAGAGTCAACCATCTCAATTTCCACGTGGTTGTTGCAGGAGTACAACCTGCAACACCTGTCCCAGCTCTGTCTTGTGTAAAGGCCTAGAGACACATTTTCCCAGAGCCTTCACACTTGACCTTGACTAAGAAGTCAGCGCTTGGGAATATGTATGTATGTATGGGAGCTACTCATGTTGCCTACGCAGAAGCCTCACTCCTGTTATTTCTACTCTGCAATATCATTGGGCATATGTATGAAGAAGGGACTTTGCTGTGGCTATTCACAGGTGAAGCAGGAGCAGATGTTTTCTGCAGTTTTTTTTGCCTTGCACCCAGTCTCTTTGTGTTCAATTGAAGTTATAAATGAGCGATACCCATATAAATAGCCAGCGAAGCATTATATTTGCATACATATTAAAGTAAATAAGGGAACACATAGCACATTTAACATAGCTTCCATGAAGCCAATTATTTTTTTTTCCACAGTTGCAATTTTAAGACATTAAATGTTGATAGAAATTAAGTTTTAAGGGGAGGGAAGAGAGCTCTTATTTACATTATAAAGGCCTGTGACTTTTTTTTTTTATGTTACATTTTGATCATCTTTTCATTTCTATAGAATGCTCTGTCACTTCATGAAACTGTAATCCATGTGACTCCTGGCCTTTATTGTATAGGAAGGCTCCTGGCTATTAACTGCTATATAAACGTTAAATACCCCAAGGCTGCCTTGCTGTTAATTATCTTTCTTTATTTTTAAGCAACGTATATTGTCAAGACAGGAAGAACTTAAAGAAAGAGCAAGAGTTCTGCTTGAGCAAGCAAGAAGAGATGCAGCTTTAAAGGCAGGGAATAAGCAACTAACCAATACAATCATCCCAGCCCGTAATAAGCAACTGAATGATGTAAGAAATATTGGCCAGTATGGCAGTTTACATAGTTAAAAAGTATTGTGTGTGCATATACTTGGTGGGGAGGGGATGGGACACATGTCCTTGCAGATTATTTCTTGTCCACACTGAATGGCTCTGTGTTATGTGCCCTTAGCTCACTTTTAAAGACTGTTTCTCCTGCTGTTACGGCCAACAGAAAGGTGCCTTGAGACTTCACTGGAAGCAGAGGTCTGGGAGCACCTTCTTTGATTGGCACCGCAGTTTCTAATGGGACAAAAAACAAAAGTTACTCGTTAAATGATAGTGAAGTAATTTATGCTATTTTTGATTACTTCTCTTTTCTCAGTTAATGTAAATCCATTCCCTGAGCCTGTGATGTCAGCTACTTACTACTTCATAAGTGTTGTTGCAGTGAATGAAGCTGCTTGTGACAGTCTTGTAAAAAAGAGTTGATGGGACAATTCCTTTTTATCACCAAAGTTGATTATGCTGGTGAGGTGGGAAAGTGGAGCTGGGGAATGAGCTCCAGTGTTGAAGCAGCTATGGTTGCACCTCCAGCGGCCTCCGTGGTGACCTGGAAGGATGCATACTCTCTGGAGATGAAAGCTAATTAATTTTTATGCAAACCTTGGCAATGTGGGTTTTGTCATTCTAACTATTGCGCATTACAGTCTGTACTGGCAACTGAGAATGTAAATGTAACTGAAAAACAGTGATACAGAGAAAGGCTTGAGTCTTTACTGGTTCACATCTTTTCCTGAGGGGCAGGTTCTGGTTTTTACATAAATGGGATCATACAATCAAAAAATGAAGACACTGATTTACACGTCATGTTTCATTTCTCTGAACTGTCTTGGATCCGTGCTGTGCTTTTTATTCTTTCTTAACAATTCCTCTCCCCAGACTGACCTTTTTTTTTTCTTTGAAATATATTCATATATACAGACAAGTCTTGTTTGTATAGTGATAATATAATTAAATATAAGAAATCTTTTAGTTACTTGGTATTTAAATTTTCTCCTAGATGGTATATTTTAGTATAAATTTCACTTTGGGGATTTTTTTTAAATTACTTTTTCATAAAGCAAACAGCATTAGAGGATGGATACTGTAGGCAACTACTCAGGCAGAAACAACTGTAATTAAAGTAGCCTAACATTTTTTTATTGCAAGCTCCTATTTTCAGAGGTTTTACAACTTTGCTAGTATTTCATTGTTTGAGGTGAAATGTTCGAGGCTGTCTGCCTCGAGGTAATCTTCAATTTTGTTACTTCGAAAAACTTCTGTTCAACCTTTTCTCTGTATTATGTTGGATAAAGCACTTTCATCTGTGTTTAAAAAAGTGTCTTATGGGAATAAGATTCTATCCCCTTGAAAAGTCTGTTCAAAACAATCAAAGTTGTGTTAATAGCACAATCTTGTCAGAGAGCCTTGAATCTGAGAAAAGTTGGTGTCAGTAAAATTTGTGTGGGCACAGCACAGCAAGAGTATCTTTTGCTGTTGCTTCCCTAAGGATCAGTGCCCATTCTGATGTAGATCGTGTAGTATTGGAAAGCAAAACTTTCTCTTTTAGACTCAAACTCCTGCTAATGAAATCCAAACAGGAGTAAAAGGAGCTACCCCACAGGCATGCCCAGGGTGGATGGCAAGGAAGCAGGTAGAGGCATTGTGAAGTTAGACACAAATGAGACCCGTGGCTAAGCCAGGAAACCAGCTGAAGGACAGAAACAGAATTCTGAGAGTGAGAGGCAGGATTGTGTAGTTCGGGAAGCCACATTACCCGTGGAACATTATTTCACTTACTACAGAAGCTGAAAAAGTACTTAAAAGCCTGCAGGAAAGGGTAAAGCATTTTTTTAGGGCTGCTCTGCAGAGCCAAAGTTTCTTGCTGCCTCTATCAGAAGCTCTTTCCAGTGTTGAGAAGGTACCTTCAATCCAATGTACTCAAGGTGGTGGGTTCCTTGATTTCTGATTTCCAACCTAAGTTTCTTGAAGACTGATTTCTGGACGTTTTGGATACACCCAGCTGTAGCCAAGTTAAGGTGAACTGTGCTGTGAACAAACAGTCCTGGCCCCTCTGAAATTCTGACCAAACAGTTAAGGGACACTCTTGAGTTGACTGTAGCATAGTAATAACTAAAGCTCCTCAGCTCAGAAGAGTGCTGTGGAGATACATTTTGGAAACTGTTAGATGTGATATTGAAGAATGCAGCAGAAATGCTCTGGAAGCAATTCATGTTTCTGTGTTCTGAGAAAAGTTTAAGTAGTATATTTTAAAGAAGGTGTAGGGCAGACAGCAAATGGTAAAGGTTGTTCATTCACTATATGTTTTGAGTTGTGGCCACTGGGGAGGAAAAAATTACGGGTTATGCTATGAAATGAGAACCAATGCAAGATGGTACAGCTATTGTAATTTCTACATTTGCTAGTTTCTGAATGCTTGGCTTCCCAAACTTCACATTCTCTTAGTGCTTTTCAGTAGGAAATGTGCATTGTGAAAGGGGAGTGTCATTATAAAGGCTGATGTAGCATTCATACTTTGTATATAAAGGTGATAAATGTTGATACATATGATATAAAGCTGTAGGTAACATATGCATGCATTGTATACATATCTATACCTGTGTATGTTCTGAATGAGGATGGATGTACACATCAACTTATATAGGTACAAGATGAAACACATTGATCAGTGTTTCTTTAATGTATTTCATCTTCATAAGAGATGAGACATTTCCCTTTGATGTTGTGCCATTTTACTACAGGTCATTGTTTAAAATAGGAATATCTCTTTTTAAAGAAGAAAACTGTAAAGAGACAGTCCAGGGCCAATGCTTTTGAAAGTAACTCTTGAAGTTTGCAGTCACACCTTTTTTGATAGCTTTACAAAAAAAGAGCTTTAAGCAGCCCAATCTTTCGGAGTGTGCTCTGAAAATCACACCTCAGCTAAGCTAAGCCTGCAGAGTCATTAGTTACTTCTGAAACTCTTGTCTTGTAGGCTTTACCACTTCATATTTGTTATTTGAGAACTATGAATTGCTGTTTTCTCAGTCAACAAGTGAGAACAATATACAGTACATGGGGTTGTATTGCTGCTTGAGGTCAACAGAAGGAAGGAAATTTCCAAGTCTGTTCCATGGTCACATAAGCAGGTTACTTGGTATGTGCTCAGCTGGTTTGTTTTGGTAAGTCTTCTTTGAAAAAGCAGTGTTCTGTTTCTCCTCTAAGCATATAGCAAATACTTTACACCTTCTTCAGCCTAAGCCTTACCCTTTCTCTGGTAGAACCAATATTGTGGGGTTTTGTTGGTTTAGGTTTTTTTCAGTAGTCATGTACTTTAGGCTTGCTTTTTTTTTTTTTTAAGTATTATTATTTTATTTTGGCTTTGTTTTCCAAACCTCTTGTCTCTTTGTTGCCCATTAACTGGCCTCTGATGAAGTAATGGCTGTTTTCCCATGACACGTCTATTCTCTTGGCCGTTTACCCCATTTTCTTGAGACTTCTTTCTTGCTACAACATGCTGCCATCTTCTAATGTGTGTGCTCTGGGATTAGACCCACGTCAGTAGTCTCACTTGTTGGTTTTGGAGGGTTTTTTAAACTCAGAAACTGAAGTTGTAGGAGCAGATTTGGGCACTGAAATTGCTCATATACCTGTTAACTGAATCCCATTTTCCTCTGTATTTGTCGTATTTGTCCTTGCATCCCAAACTGTGCCCTTCCTTAGTTCATGTCGTCTTGTTCTTTCCTCTCACTCAGACAATTTCAGCTGTCTGCCCTGGCCATTTCAGCTCACCTCCTTCTCCTTTTTAACTTTTCTTTCTTAGTAACCACTCCTTTTTATACTCTTTCTTCTGTTAGCCATTATTCCTCTGTGCCTTCTGCCCTATTGTAGAATCATAGCTTTTTTTGGTTGGAAAAGACCTTTAAGATGGAGTCCAATATCTCACCTCACACTGCTATTCCTGTTCAACCCAACTGGTGCAGTCTCATCATTCTTCGCCTCTTTCCTCTATTTGTAGCATTCTAACCTCTTGTCTCCTATTTATTCCCTTCTTGCAGCGTGGTTGAAGTTTTTTCTCTGTTAGGTTTGCTCATTTGATGCTTCTCAGAAGCCTTCAATCTGCAAGTTGTATGCATGCCAGCCTGAATGGAGGCATGTAAGCTTGTAGGCAGCTATTTCAAGTCTAAGGAGAGACAGTGTTGATCAGAAACTCCTTGAAAACATGCTCATGGTTTGGGAGGATCATAGATACATCCTTAAAAATGATGCAGCCTTTGGAAGTCTGGAAGAATTAGCTTAAGGGCTCTGTGAACAGAGTTACTGATCCCCTCATGGATCGCTTTCTCTATGGTAGATTTAGAAACAGCTCACCCTTTCTGCTCCCTTTCTTGATGTAGGTGTGCATTTAGTGACTCTTTTACGAGGTGCTTCTGTCATTTCCAGTCTGGTATAGCAGCTGTAATCACTTAGCTTTTAACCAGGAGAGCCTTTTTATTAGCTTACTCATTTTTATTTAACTCACCTTTTCTCATGATGAATATCACAGGGCTAGAAGGGCCATATCTGCTCCTGCCAGATGCTGTGAAATATCAGCCTGTAGTGATGGTTGTTAGTAGCTGCAGCTTGTCTGGAATATGATGTTAGAAAGGTCTGTGCAACCTAACTGGCCAAGTGGCAGGCTAGGAGGGAACCACAGCAAGTGGGAAACACTGAGGAATTGCAAGGATAAAAGGTCTTTCCAGCAGGGAACTCTCACTTGCAGAACATAGAGTGGAATCCATAATTCTTGAATCTCTGCTGTCAGCATATATCTGTGAAGGCTGGTGGCAAAATGTTCATCTTATTCTCCTTTAATGACTGGTCCACATAAAGAATGGAAATTTACTGCAGCTGTCATTTACTCTGTAAACTCAAATGGCTATGGTTATGGAGTCAGCATGATTACAGAGAATGGAATTAGGAGTTAAGAAATGCACAGGCAACTTTAATTAACCTCCTTTGTGTATATGCATTACGATGCAGTCTTTAATTATGTGATCACATACTATTTTCCCCAAAGCAATTGTGTCTCGTTTAGCTCAGAGGATTGAGGTGATGTAGAAGGGTGTTTGTCCAGAGGACCCTCCATCCTTTTGGTTGCAGAAAATGGAAGGTATACAGCAGACGAAGCAGGGATTGCAAGGAGCAAGAGCATGAGGTCATGATTAAGGTGCTTGAAAGAATTAAATGTAATGCTGCCTATGCCTCAGAGTTCCTGATCAGTGCTGCTGAGTCTTTTGAAAGAAACTTCCTCCAAGTGGTCACTAATTGTGTATCACTCCTTTCTGCCTTGCCATTTGAGGCAAATGTTTGATTTGCAGGTGTGTTAAGCATCCAGGTCTATCAGGAAAATCAATTGGAGACATATAAAGGGCTGCATAAAGCTTAGTATATACTCAAAGGAAAATAGGTAATAGGCTTCCCAGAGTGAGCACCCAGTGTTAGATCCTTTTAGCTGGGTCTCTCCATCTCCGTTCTCATCCGAAGAACAGGGTAATAACACCACCACGGGGTGTTGTGAGAAGGGAATGTGATTAATGCTTTTGAGGCACTTAAATACCGTAGTGACGAGCGCTGTAGAAAAGCCCTGGAATAAATTAATAACTCTGTCTGCAGAGCGAGATTTGAATATTGTAGAGTAAGGAATGGTGCTACATATTGATGGGCCTACATAGTGAATAGTGAAAATAAACCAGAGTATTGAACACCACTCAGCAGAGCTCAGATCAGGGCTGAGGAGTAGAATAAAAGGTGGTACCATAACAAGGCTCTATTCTAAAGGACACAGAGCAGGATGAAAATTGAGATTGTGCCTGCTAGTTTTATTTCTGGCATCTCTTAAATCATGTGACACGTTCTTTTAACTTGTTTTTGCAAAGTATTACATGGAAGGAATGAAAATATAGCGCTCATCTGGCAAAGTCTTCCTAACAAACACAGGCACCAGATAGTTCCTGAGATGATTTGGATTTTGCATAAGCAAAGGGTTCCTCCTTGATGAATTTAGGTGAAGGACTGGGCCACTCGTGGATTTAGCCAAAAATTTTGCTTATTTAGGATCTAGCATAGGTTGTGGGATGCAGGAGTGTTCAGTAGCATGATACCTTGAGGGAATCACTCTGTCCTTTGGTCCTTGTGAAACAGGAAAATAGTAATTCTTTCTTCACAGCAACATTCAAGGATGACCACACTAAAAATTGTGAGGGACTCCATTTGAACAGTAAGTATTTAAAACCAGATTGATATAACACTGAAGAAAGAGAGCAATCCTGACACCGTTGCTGTGCTTAAATGCAACTGTTGCTAGCCCGATTTCTGTACAGAGATTTCAGTTTACTTATCTCTGATATCATTATTTCATATTTATTCAAGTTGAATGACAGCTGTAGCTGCCTACATGGGTTTTTTAAAAATAATTATATTTGAAAGAGCAGTGGAGACTATCTTCAGCTTTTGTAGCAGAATTTGCAGATACAAAGTACTTCACCAAAAAGCTGTCGCCTCCAAACGTGCAAACACTGTCCATAGACAGAGGACAGCAGGAATGGGCTATGCCATGAGATTGTTTCTTTCTGCACAGAATATTGCTTTGTATTACTCTCTTGCTCAAAGGACTTGTTGCAGCTGTATCTAATTCATATTTAATAACCTCTTTCTACTCAGATGTCAATCTGTGTGCCCATTACTTTTCATTTTCATAAATATTTGAGTGCAAAATGGTAACTTTTATTTTTTTGCATGCACAGCGGACTGGTAGAAATGGGAAGGCTTTTTAGAAAGGCTTCAGAAAGTGACAAAATCTGAAAGGAGATGAGTTTCTATCCTCCTTAATTTTAATTGCATATATTTGCACAGATACAGGATGTGCCAGCTGCAATAAAATAAAATAAAGCATTATTTTAAATGCTCTGAAAAAAAACTCTGTTAATAAATGGTCACATTTATTGATCCTGTCCTGCACTAATCTGCTGCCTCCCTGAGCTAATAGGCTTCAAACTGTCCCACTCTAATACGTGCCCAAAAAGTAAACTCTAGCCAACGTGAACAGAAGTGGTACGGAAAGCAAGTTCACAGCAGACAACAAAAGCAGAGTATTTCAATTTGATTGAAAGCTGCCTTAAACTCAAGTTAACGTTGCAAATATTCTTACTTCCAAATATTTTAACAGGTTCTTGAAAATGAGTAAAAGATAGCTTTATTCAGTAAGTTTTATTTCTATCAGAAACCAGAATCCTTACTTCTGTTGCATTGGGAAAGGCATCTGGCTCATCAGTGCATTTTTTTTTGTAGTCTCCTCAGGTGGAAAATAAATATCTGTGATTGAGATGGTAATGTTCATTCATTTAAGGAAACACTCCCAAGTTGTTCCTATCTTGTTTTTTTTTTTAAAACAAACCAAAGAGAGAAAATCTGATCTTTATTAATTAAACATCTGACATGAATTTATTGAGGTTTAGGACTTTGCAGGTGGCAACCTTGGTCTTTTAATATTAATTGGAAAATATTGATTGAAAAAAGACTAGTCTGTCATGCTGATAATTGCAACCAGATTTAGATATGATCACTAGATCTTCCTGAGATTACAAAGAAGCAGTTACCATCTAATTGGTAAAAAAGATTGAACATTATTTTGGTAATCCCTGAGTTTTGGTAACTTATTCCCTGTTGTTCATTTAAATGTCTTGTCTGTATGCCACCATAAAGTGGTTAAATATGGTTTAGGCTGATAAGAGTGTGCTGTATAGTATTTACATTTCATGAGCATTCCAAGTTTTATAGCTGTTTCAACAATATACTTTTCTTTAAATGAAGGTTAGACCTGCTGACCGAACACTTCAAAACCACAACTGAACTGATATTTGCTGCTTTGTAAGAACAAGCTAAGGCTGAGATAGCCTGATCTCATTTCCTTGATGGCAAGAACAAACAATTTGTTGTATTTACCGTTAGGCAATACACGAAATGTAAAAATAATCTGTAACTTTCCAAGAAGGTTCCTCATCTTTTGACTTCACATGTGATCTGTTTAAGCACTTGCTTACTGTGAAGTTGTGATATTTCACTGTACAAAAATACTGCTATAGACAACTCCCTGACGTAGCTGAGGAAATAAATCAATTAGTGCAAGTAAACTCATTTCTGACAAGAATTAGTATTCATTGTCAGTTTTACACCAGGAGGGATTTCATGAATAAAGTGTAACCTTTGATAATACAAGACAAAATGTTACGCAGCTTGAGTTTTAGATAGAAATGCTTGAGATTCTCAGCTGAATTTTATTGCTGTAATTTTGATGAGCTGTGTTTGTTTACATCGCTTAAGCATCTGGCCTAAATATATAGAGACAGGGTTATTTATTATGTGGATGTAAATTCAGGGTGCTACGTAGTCTGCAGCCATGACATTAGCTTGCATGCTCACAGAAAAGAGGCTGTTAATTTATTAGCTGGATTTTTAAGCTCATCTGAACAACATTAGTTGAAAAACTTTTGCATCTTGTATCCGTTTATAAATATTAGCAAAAAAAGAAAGGTGTCAGTGTTTCAGAGCGATCCCTTTGTGTAGGAAGCCAGACCCGGGTCTCTTAGCATCTGGAATGCTCTTTTTTTCCTCTTACTGCTAATAACTGTGGACGTTTTCTGTGTGGATGTTCAGCACACGCTGTTGTGAATCCCAGGATGATATCGCCATTACTTAGAGCTGTATTTTGCATTGCCTATTCTGTTGTTGCTCAGCATGCACAAGGGTAGAGTTAAAATCTTTATTCATTTCATTTAAAAATGTTTCTTTTGTTCTCCTTATCATGTTCTGGCTTTCCCAAGGATATATGCCTTGAACGAAAAGTCACATGTGCATTACTAATTGTGTGCCATTGTATTTACAGTTCCTAGTGGTGGCACTGTGAAGCTACTAATTCTTTTGCTTCACTTGATGTAAAATAATCTGAGTGTCTTTGATAGCAGTGAAACAGTATTAATTGTTTTGTACATTTCTTGGTCACTCTTCTTAGGTGGTCTTCATAATCTATTAGAACTTTCAGCCAGATTTTTGTAATGTCATGCCTCCAGCAGTGATTAAATTGGTAATTAATGAACAGTCCTTGGCAACATAAACCCCATCCCGTTAATTTTCCCTTTTGAGTTTTTAGAAGTTGTCGTCTCTGTCAGAAAGCGTTGCGCCACCTTGCTACGGCCCCTTGGCATGAAACCACGACGGCTTGATTTTTTGCAGCCATTAGTAGATCAGAGCAGTAATTTCACAGTATTTTGGTCAGGGTAATTATAGTACCAAGTACCGAGTAGAGTTGGGAATTCACACAAGAAGTCCAGAAATACCAGGTGAGCTTCCTTGTGTTCACTGGGACGTTATGATTAGTTTAATTGGGCTTTGTTTGATTTCAGCCGCAGAGACTCTTTGTGCCACGGCACTGCAGCCACTTTCCACTTTAGTGTTTCTGACCTGCATTGACAGGAACTGGTGCAAAAATGAGCTCTTTGAAGTGAGGCTCTTTGGAGAGGGCAACTGAAAGAGGGGAAAAGTGATGTGTAAATAGTTTACT
This sequence comes from Colius striatus, assembly GCF_028858725.1. Taxonomy (NCBI): domain Eukaryota; kingdom Metazoa; phylum Chordata; class Aves; order Coliiformes; family Coliidae; genus Colius; species Colius striatus. The sequence continues at coordinate 111,728,399 of NC_084760.1, forward strand.
GTAGCAAAGCTCGAAACTGGACTGAACACCCTGCGTTTTGTGGGTGATGTGATTCAAGAGCTTTCATGTTTTCAAACAGAACAGATAATATTCCTGCTACGTTTGTGTAAATGTTTAGCAAATTACCACATTTTAAAATGTAATATTTTTTTTTAATCACTGGCTTTTACACAGCACTTGCTATTCTGCCTTCCTTTGAAGATGCAGTTGTTTCTCCCACCAGAAATACTGCAAATCATCTCTTTAGCCCTGCAAACAAATCGGAGCGAACACATTAACGAGACTGCAGCTGCACTTAGTAGTTCGTATGTCACAAAATAGTAGGTAAAGGCATTCATACTTGAGTGACTGACTATAGGTGTTGCGGCCTTCAGCAGTACATTGTGCACATTTAAGTTTAAATAGTCACTTGCCTGTTGGCTTCTGAATGAAAGGACTGTCACTGGTCACTTCTCCTGAAGCCTTAATGAAACCAAATAGTTTGCTACGAGTTTGGGCCTAACCATTGGGGTGTTTCATGCAGTCTTGTCAGTTGATGTTCATGAATTGACTTGAACAGAGATCAAAGTGTTTCTCAAAATGGAGAAGCGGGGAGAGAGACAGCTCCTTCAATTGCACCACAAGAGCTAATCAAGCCATCAGTTCTTTATGCACTCTGCGTGCCTTTAGAATTTAATACCCAATGGTTTGTCAGGACAAATTGAAAATCGAGGGGTGGGGGGGGATGTCTGTCCACGGCCCACTGCAAATAAAATCCACACTTTGCTCTTCTGGAGGCTCATTTTACTGAATTTTGTAATTTCATGTAAAACTGCAGTATTGATTAAATATTTGGCACTGGGGTGGGGGGAAAAAGTTAAGGTAAAGGATTCAGTAGGCATTATGCAGTGGTTAAAGATCCAGGTTTAAAGTGAAAGAGAAACTAAACTCAGCCTGTTTTTTTTTTCTGTTTGTTTCTTTCATTGATTGCTAATGAACTTTTTTTGCTGAAACATTTGGAATTGAATTCAGAAAATAGTTTTTTGAGTGTCAGTTAAAACAAAGTCATGTGAAAATACCTCCCTCCCTCTAACTCTCTCTCTCTCTCTTTTTAATTGATATGATTTAGGCAGAGGAAAATGGTAAGGGGGATTTTTCTATTGCAGAAGCAATTTTTAAGGGATTTAGTCTTATTTAGCCTGAAGGTCTTCACACTAATGAGAGCACTTAAGTTACGTCCAGGCGTTGATTAGACAGCTCATCTATCAACTGGAGCATGAGAATTTGTATTTTAGGTACCTTTTATACATTATAAATGTATATGCTTTTTTAAAAGAATCACTTTAGACTTTATTTGCCACTAATTTTTAATTGCCTTCTTTCATATCCAAGGTGGCTGTAAGGCAGCACAAATGGCAACAAGGAAAAACTCTACATTTGATGAGAAATAATATTGAAACTGTATGAAATCGACATGCCCAATGCAAATTGCTGCCTAGATACCTTCCTGAAACTGCCACGAGCCCCCTTAAAGCCTAAATATGTTTATTCAGGGAACACTGAGTTATGTATATTTAAAAATGACCACCCCCACCCCCAAAAATTGTGAACGTGCATTCTACCTGTAGTGGGGGGGTTTTTTGCCATGTTTAAATAAAACACAATAGCATCTTAATTATTTTCTACACCATTCTGAAAAGTATAGCTTTTGTAACTTTTTGACATTTCAGGTTTATAGAAAAAAAATGTAAAACGTTGCCACCAGCTTGCACTATGAGCAGCCTGTAATAACAGTTAAAAAAAGCTTTCTGAACTATTTGACAAGATTTCTTAGTGCTGAGGCCATATGCTGTAGCCTTTAAGCTATTTCTTCCTATCAGTTTCATTATCACCTGCCTCTGAGTCTCCAATATCATCAGTAAGCACATGCAGAATCATAATTATGCCATGTACAAGTTCTTTGATAACATGTACAGTTTTCTTCTTAATTCTTTATCAAATGCATTGATCGTGGCATGTGTGCATTGATCCAGGTCCACCATCTGGCTGTGTGTGATAAGCACAGTGGCATCTTTGCATTTCCACTGTCATTCATTGCGCTACAATTTGGCTGCAGGGGAGTAGTGGCTGGGATTAGCCCTGTTCTGCTACTTACTTGCATTTTAAGTTGACACCTCTACAGCGGCTCAGACCACATTACAAACTGAAACACATACGCACGACTTAGTGATGTGACACTCCTCAATAAGCTTACTCCACTAGCTACTCAACAATCTGTAATTGGATTTGTAGGAATAACAGCAAAAGATTTCCTAAGAATTGCTGGGGACAGAAGGTGAAGTTTTCTCATTATTGGCAAAAGGCTAGGTATAGATCCTAGACGATTGGTATTTTCCATTAAAAAAAAGCTGCCAGCCGTTTGCAGGACATTGTCAAAAAAAAGAGAAAGCCCAGCAAACTAGGATGCAGGGAAGCATACTTGTTCTTTCCGTTCTCATCACACATGAGCGGACTGGGATCCTGTCACCCTCCCCCCAAAAATTAAGAGAAGGTTGGGAGGAGGGGGGAAAAAAACCACCCCAAGTTTGGGAGGCGCCTTGCAGCCCGCTCCGCTTTGTTCGGCTGGGAGTGAACAGGGAGCATTCCTCAGGAGGGCACGTCCTCCTCCCTCGGCACGGCACAGCACAGGGTTGCCCGCCCGACAAGGAAGCTTCCCAGGATGGCAGTCTGAAAGATGCTGCTCTTCAGCTTACGCATCCCATACACTTGCCAAAAGTCTTTGTTTCATAACGCCACCCTTTTTTTTTTTTTTCAAATTATAAAGTCAAGTTTACACAAGAGAAAATCCCTTAAGTGGAGCTGGCGATGAGTGTTGACTCCTACAATGAGTAAGCAGCTTCTTTAACTTCTGTCTGTAACTCAGCTGTGGAGAGAGGCGCAGAAAATACCACCTTTAGACTTATTGATCTCAGATGGGATGTTGTTGCCCTGTCTGGATGATGGCACCATTTCAGAATATTTCTCAGCCTGCACACTTGAGACCTTGTTTGTTGGTAATGCCAATAACATTGACAATCGTGGTGACAGGCGTAACAAGCTCCTGGATCCCGACGCCTTAGGTGATTGCTGTCCTTAATTATTCTTCCCGGACGAGGGAGAGCACAAACTTGCCTAAGCAGAGAAAATTCCAGGGATGAAGTTAGCGGAGGGGCTTTTGTCTCTCGCTTTTTGGGTGTAGATCGACTTTCTCGATGATCTTTCTTGGGAGCCCCGTCGGTAGGCAAGGCTGCCCTCGCATTGTTCGCCGGCAAAGCGCCTGGCTCTCAATATCAGTGCAGGCGAGCGAGAAGGGAAGGAAAACAGAAGTGTCTTTGGAATGTTCATATTTCATCCCATCCTTAAAATTTGCCGTAGAGCCAAGAGCGGTGTGAAATAGAAACGCTCGCCTTGATCGTCACGTAGATGTGTGCGGCTCCTAAAGGGTTAAAAGGGTTAAATCTTATTTATGTGAATAGAACTGCGGGGCTGTTTTGCAGAATGCTCCAGCACAAATACCTATGGTTCACTTTGACGTTACACTTTTTTTGTTGGTTTCTTTACTTTAAATACTTGAACTGTTAGACCTTTTACTTTTTTCTCTGAGAAAGATGTATTTGTACCAGATTAGAAAAGCTAAACTGTTTCTTTACATTGAATAATCAGCCTGTCATGACAAATCTATCTCCTTCTGCATGAGTAGGTGCCAGTTTGACTAGCTTCTTTTAGGCTCACACTGGGTTTTAAGCTGGATCCATGTGCATGACTGGCAGTGCATTTGTTGGGCCAGATCTAAGGAGCCAGAGAGCGTTCAGCTCCTTTTTGCCTACAAAAGAGCAGCCAGACAACCAGCAAGAGGCCTTGGATGTAGCACAAGGTGATACTTACTTAGTCAGCCATTCTTTTTTTTTTTTGTGTGTATATATATTTTTTTTTCCTTCAGTGAACTTAAGAGTTTCTCAGTTTCACAATGGCACAATGAGGAATTGAATTATCAGTGGATTGTTTTTCCACAGCCAGCATTCTTCACACCAGAAATACTGTACTAAGGGAACTGTAGGTTTTCCAGAGCAACATAGATTATATTGTTTTTAAAAAAGAAATAAAAAGTAAAAATTACTTGGTAACACTTCTTTAAAAACACCTTTTAGGTTTAAGATGTTTTCCATTTTACAGCCACACAGCCCCCTTTTATTGTGAATTTGGGGGGCGTTTTTTTCCTTATAGGGCACAGCTTTGTTAAAATACTGTTTGTGATTCTTCCAGTTTTAGACTTTGAGCTACTTCTGTTTTCATTCCCTCTTGTCTCATTAGTCCATCAGTGCTATAGATCATAAGCCAGCAGCTAATTCTTTACAACAAGTGATTCATTACTTTTTGTGATACATGTTCATGGAAAAATGTTTTCAGGCTACATGCAATTTATTGGTTGTAAGGTGGCTGATGTGGGCACCAGGCAGGAAATATCCAAGATGTTTATGTCTGTCTTTGCTGACCACTTCCTATGACTTGACTAGCCACAGAAATCCAAAGCCAATGCACTTTTGTCTTTGTCGAGTGGTCCCTGCTTAGCAATTCATATTTTGCTTGCTACCTGTGTGTTTTGAGCTGTTCTGAAACTGTAGTAGAGACCAAACATAAATGTGGTCCCCAGGGAGATCAAAGATTTAATCTGACCAGATGGGACAAACTTGAGAAAGATTTTGACTTTCCACTCTGTTTTGCAACAAGAAAGGCTGGGTTTTTTTTTTTGCTCTCCCGTCCTTTCTTTGTTAGAAAAAGCAGAGATCAGGCCATCCCCAGAGAAATGAGCAGGTGTGGCCATTTACAAGCATGTCTGGTTATATTATAAACCAACATAAGAAAAGTTTGAAATGGTTTGAAAAGATCTGCTAAACAGTTTTAATGTTTCAGCCCAAATCCTATTTACTCAAACAAGAGCCGATCAAGGTCACAGTAAAACCCAGCCTGCCCAAACCTTTAAAGCTCATGTAATTTTTTATTATTATTATTTTATTCTGTCTTCTCTACTAACTGAATAGGTACATTTTGGTAATCCTTGCCTCTGGACAAGAACAGAAGTCTTTTTCTTTCTGAATGGCTAATAACAGAGCCATTCTTCCTGTCTAATGATGAAAGAGGTGGCAGTCAAGTTCTTTCTCTTAGATGTACTGTGCACTCGGGACAGACCACGGCCAATTTTGAAACCTACAGCTACGGGAATCACTCCCTCTCGTAGCTACAGTTCTGGTTTAATTTTGTTGCTGTGGAGTATCACTAATTTACCACTTCCCCCCTCGCCCCCAAGTCTATGGACACAGTAAAGAATTTTCTTTTGAATTATCAAATAAAGGCAGCTCGCAGAGTTTATTTTTTTTAATAGGGAGAGTGTAGTAATTTTCAGACCTAAGTTTAGATCCTCCCAAAATTCTTCCAAAGGACAACTAAAAATCCATGGCAGTGGGTGGTTGGGGTTTTTTTCTTGGAAAATGCGAGAAGATTGCGGAATTTTTAGTGATTTCAGAAGATGGGCTTTATGAGAGTGATTGGGGTTTTTGTTTTCACCCCCTACTTGGTGTTTTACTGAGTCGTTCAGCTCTCAGCATCTGCCGACACTGCAGGGTAATGATCTCGGCAACTGCCCCGCCAGCGTTTCACATTCGAATTCACCTTCCCAAATCCACAACATCATTTTTGGCCAAAGTAATGTCAGTCAATGCCGTCTGCGGCGATTACAAAAAGGACCCCCTAATGGCAGCCATTTTTATTTGTTTCTTAAGATCCAAAGGCTGCTGAAAGAACAATTGGATAAAGTTGAGGATTGGAGAAGCTTGATTTTCTTGTTCCAGTGAAATGAAACTCCCGTCCTTTTTTTTTTTTCCTCTTCCCTTTCCCCTTAAAAGCTGGAGTCTGCTAGGGGGTTGTAGCTGTGTCAAAGCCGTTGGGATGCCACTGCTGATCACTTTAATTACTAGGACTAAGGAGGATAAAATTAAAAGTAGCACCATTGAAGCAGTGGAAGAAAGCTTGCCGAGATGTCGGTGAACTGTGAAATATAAAAATTGCATACCAATACATTTTTATAGGAGGGAAACAAGGAATTACATTACTTATTCTTGAAGAGCTTGTCCTTAAATGGTGAAGTTTTCCTTCTGCTGTGCATCCGCGTGGCAGATTTTTAGACCATTGCAAAGTAATTGGGGGAAAATAACAGAGCAAACTTTAATGTCTCTTTGACGTGTCAGGTTCATGTCAGAGGGTGAAAGGTTTTGCTGAGTTTTCTCTTCAACTGTACAGGGAAAAAGAATCGCTGTATGTGTGTTTGCATGGTCTTTTTGTGGTGCAGAGCTTCTCTTTGTGTCTCTTTAGTATCGATGTTGATGCCTCCATACCTCTCCTGAGTGCTTTCCTTTCCAAAACCTAGGAGTCTGATTTTCTGTTCAATAATTATTCTGCACCTCAAAACTTAATCTACCCACTTTTTCTGCTTTCAGTTTCATTGCTTCTTCCACCAACGTTTCCTCTGCCAAGCTCAGTAACTGAGGGTTCAAATACCTGCATCGAATTTAAGCAAGAACCAGGCTGTTTTTTCTCTTATCCGCTGGTGATGATTGGCTTAATCAGCACAAACACAAGCCACAATAATCTGTGTTTGCTTGGAGATCCCCGGGATGTTAATGACTATGCTAATAAATCGGGATACAAGTTCTTTTCCAAGAGAAGGGGGGGAATCGGCCCCTTCAGTTTAGTTTAGGGCACATTCGTCACAAACACGTAACTGCCCTTATTTTAAACTATGTGGGCTATAGTAGATTAAATTGCTTGATGTTAAACCACATGGGAATCTTAACATAAATTTTGCATGTTCCTTCTTAAAAGTCATTTAAATCAAGCCCACAAGTTGTTATATCCCAGGAATTACAAATGGTGGAGATTTGAGCAGTTTTATTTCATGTAAAATTCAATGTAATTAATGTTACCGAATACCACGGGTCGAAATAAAATCGGTTGCTGTGTCAGTTGGCTGGCTAGAAATTAAATTAAATTGATCTATTATAGTGCATAGGAGCGGGGAGGGGGGGGGGGAAGCTTTCCAGTTGTCATTCTAATGTGTACTTTACCAAATAAGTTTTTGATAGAACTGTTGCTCTGTGCCTCCTGGGAAGTTAAAGGGTGAGAAAGCAAACAAAGCCAATGTGCCATCCCGCTGCCTTGCAGGGCCCAGGCAGAATTGTCTTTCCAGGGGAAGGACATTAGGAGAAAAGTAAATCAAGGCAATCTGATAGGGAGTCAGGGTTCTGTCACTCAGAGGCAAGATATTGTGCTGTGTCCATATACTTTGTTTACTGTAGGGTTTTATGAGTTGTAACCTGCCCATGCAAGCTGTTAATGAGGCTAAATCTTGCTGCTTGAGGATTGAATTACAGCACACCTCTGGGCTAATGGTTATAAACAGAAAGTCCCATTAGGGCTGCATTCTGATTCAGTCATTTGCATTTTTCCTATTGTGCCGAGAACAATGCTGAGTAAATAGCTACAAACAAACAATTTACATGGAAATGGGTAAAATGTACCTAATTAGTATTTTGCGCCTGTTTTATTAATGATTGCTTAAACTAAATAGCACTCAGCAGCAGCTCTCACCAGCATCTGCAGGTGTGGGATGCTCAGTTTCTGAGTTGGTGGGAAGGCTGCCAGGATGGCTCTCCAAAATTAGGCAGTTTGTTATATTCCACTTAGTTCAGGTCAACTGCCAATACCTGGATTTTATCCTGGTCATGATGTCAATAACACGAACATCCCGGCAGATTTGACTTAAAGCAAAACACTAGCTTTGTTGTACTGTGAGCATTTCTGGTATTCAAGGGGAGGGGGAAAACAATCCTAGCTTTGAAAAAAACCCAGATTTTTAAGGTGAAATTAAACTGTTTCCCTTATGGTTTAATGGATTATTATAGACATGTTTAACACATCTTTTTAGGTTTGGGATTTTTTGTTTTTTTAGCATGATGGGTTAGTCTTTTCCAAAATTTCATGCTGTAGAACTTTGCTCATTTATGTAACTGACTATTATCGTGCTTCTAAGCTAATTACAAGCTTTAGTGGGACAGCACTATCTGAGATAGTTCCGATATGATCTTTTTAATTACTGGCCAAAGCCCTACTAGTAGGATGTTTTCAAGCGATGCAAAGTCTTCTCTGCCCTGGCATCTATTGTTCTTTCATTACTTTTTATTAGGTTTTTTTTGGGGGGAGGGGGGGGATATCCATTGAAGTCCAAGGATGTGCCTCCTTTCCATGCCTCATATTCGATGTTACTCTACACTTTGAAGTCAGCTTGGTGATTGGAGTCACCGAGAGCAACATCTGACTTCTCGTTTCGGTTCTGTGAGAGAACACTCAAGTAATTCAATGCAGTAAGACCATTTTCGTAGCCACAGTAAAACTTCTTGTAGTTATTGCTTTGATACAAAAGTGTATGAGAATTTTCAACAAGTTATTTTTTATAGGTTATAATTTAGAAATGCCTTAAATTGCAAATAATTAGGTTTCTGATGCATTAACAATTTTGGGAATGCTTCTTAAAAAAAATCTGGTTCATGGATGTCTTGAAAAATTGTGGTGTGACACCCAACTGATATCGAGCATCCTATTTATAATGTGGGCCAAGCACCATGCTGTAAACCAGTTACTATCATGATGATCAGATTGAGAATGAAATTGCATTTCTGTCAATTACTGAGTTGGCAACTGTTCAATATATCTTAGCAGCAAGATGAAGAGCGGCGTCGGCAGCTGAGAGAGAGAGCTCGTCAGCTAATAGCAGAAGCTCGATCTGGAGTGAAGATGTCAGAACTTCCTAGCTACAGTGAAATGGCTGCAGAAAAGTTGAAAGAAAGGTCAAAGGCATCTGGAGGTGAGCTGAGGAACCTTGTATCTTATTCCTATGGCAACCTAGAAACCAGAGACCTTTTTGGGTATCGCTTTTATTCACACTTCAAAACGTTGTTGTTCATGAGGTGCACATATCAAAAGACCTGGCTATAGATATGTTTCCTAAATGAATTTTGTGTGTCACTTAATTTCCAATAATTAAAAGAAAAGCATGTATGTGATTGAAAGAAAAAGATGTTACGTGAACAAGTAGCTCATATTGGCCCATTATTTACAGGTTCGTCATTACCCACAGGTTTTAGGAGTGTTATGGTTGGCGGTTAAAATCTCTTCAATATATATTTGCATGTAGGAACATGGACATAGTCCTGGGCAAGAACAACATTAGAAATACTTAAAGTTTGTTTTATATTAAATGTGTTCAAAAGACTACTGAGGAAGAGAATTTTAAAGGTGACCCATGGAAGGTGGGGGCAACAACCTTTCGATTTTAAATGGCAGTCTTTTGACATACCACTTGCCTTTACACGTTTTGAGTTGTAATATTGCTATAATGTTATTAAACTGACTTTGAAATGTCATTAAAATTCATATACCTGCCAGTGTTACAAGCTGGAGTAATGTAGTGTCACTCAAACTCAAATGGGTGCTGAGCACACAGATCAGTACAGGCTTCTTGCTATTTTAGTGTCTTCTACACATTCAAAGGGGAAATTGTGTTTCTCATGCTAACATGTAATTGTAAGCCAATGTGTCAGGAAAATCCAGTTTTACATTCACAATGCCTCTAGATTCAACAACAATGGTTTTTTTCTTCTCTTACATGTATTTTATGTGCACATGTACATGTGTGTACAGTCTTACTGCATCCTAAACCTGACACTTCCGATCCATTTAACACCAAAGAGAAAGGCAATTAGTTGTATGTCTCGCTTTGGGTCTGATCTTCGGTTTCCCTCTCTTTACCCAGTAAACCAAGCTTGCCAACATAACTCTCTTCCTTGCTAAATAGGAAAACTGCATCTTTGATGGGAAGGCAGTAAGACAGGCTGAGCAAAATGGCACAGTACTTGTATATTAAGTAGACTGTGGTGCTTCTCATCCCCCTTCACAATTTATGTTATTGAATTACTTCCTCCTCATTCTTTTATTGTGCCTGTATATGGCTGTTCCTGCCATCTCTCCCCTCCAACTAAGGTACGCTTTCTGTGTATATCCTGAGTGCTCAGCTGGGTAGTAGTTACCCTGTTTTGTTGCAGTGACTCACTCGTAGTCTTGCTAAATATCCCAGTATGCTGCTTTCTGGGATGTGCCTTTTTTCCCTGTTCATAATCTTCCTCTGAAGTTTGCCATTGCTCTTCCTGACTTTTATTCAGTTTATAAATGGTCTCAGATGTAGCTGTATACTCTGCATACATATTAAAAAGCCGCTTTTGTAAAAAAATATATAGATTGAATATGTACTCAGAGAGTTTCAGTGTTATTAAAGGACGACACAGTCTCAAGTTCTCATCACTATAGCTGTTGGGTTTAATCGAGTGTAACAATGTCACTACATTCTACTTTTGCCTGGGCTTTGAGTTACCTCCCTGGTTTGTATTTCCTACCTTGATTTTCCTTTGTTCATACAGTAGTTTGGCCAAGCTATTTGAACTTCTCATGGACTTCCAGTTTTCATTTCCTGTCTCTTTTTATTCCTCTTTTTTCTCTTCACATCAATGTTCATTTTATAGCATTTGCTTCTCCTTAGTCATTTTCAAAAAGCTTTCCTTATTGCACATCTTCCACATAATTCTGATAATGTCAGGTGCCACACTAAATCTCCACCCACTAAATTAATTCTTCTAAAATAGAGTAGTTCTGTGAAGTGGCACCAATGCTTTATAAACCGAAAAAGTTATTATTTCGGGGTTTAGTGTTTTTCATTAGTTCATTGCCATCAAAAATTAGGATTTAACAGACAATCTCCTTATTACAACTGGATTCTGAATGTTGCCCCTGACTGCATCCACATGTAGTGGGTTTTTCAGTATATAGTCCTGTATTCCCTGTACAATAACCAAGACAAGCTCATAGTAGTATCTTATATCTTCCAAGCTCTCTTGTCCATTATGCTTCGTTAGTTTCTTCTTCAGAATTGATTGCTATGTTTCAGTTCACAAAAAAGGGAACGTGCTACATCATTTTCTTCTCTCACAGTTCAGTTATTCCAGAAAAAAAAACCCTCCAAACATTTCAGTGTGGGGATTTTGGAGTTTTTAAAGACTATCTTCTTTCTCCGTAGTGTAGGTGAAAATGTGATCTTTCAGTGTTTGTAAATGCTCGGTAAGAGATTCATGCTTTGGCACTGGTGCTACATTCTCTATTAAAAGGCTTTTATTTAATCACGGCCTGAAAAACTCAAATGCCCATGGCAAGTTGAAACTTTCCTGGATAAGCAGCATCCTTTCCTACGAAATCCAGCCTTTTTCATAGGTTATTTGGCATGTGAGACAGAAAATGCTTCTCCTTGCCAACTGCCAGAGGGTTTGGGATGGCAGCTTCAAATTTATTAGATGTCCTACTAGCTTCAGGCTGATAAGCGGATGCCTTGAGATGGGTCCAGGGACAGTATCAAGACAGGAATCCAAATATCCTCCCTTTTCCCAGCAGTGACAGGACAAAGGAATTGACATCTTATCTAGATATTGTCCCCATGCAGTGGGACACCCATCAACTCTTCTGGGATTTGGGTAGCGTGTTTTCTTTACTCTCTGGCACGTCTCCATCCTTCATTGGAGATGGTGTCTTTGTGAGGATGTGGCTCAGATCTCAAGGTGGTGAGTAGGCAGCAGAGGGAGGGAACAGTGGAGGAGACAGGGGTAAGGCAAGCATATTGTAAAGTGGCTTTGGTGAAAAAAGTGCCAAGTAGGCAAAATTGGGAGGAAAGCAGAGAATAAACACAGGAACAGCACAAAAAAGTGACATTAGAGGGGCAGAGAGGGGAAAACCACAGGAGAAGCAGCGTCCAAATGTAAGACAAAAAAGCTTTCAACAATTTTGGAATCAGTATAAAAAGCTCAAAAGATGTACTGCAGTTTACTTACTCAGGAGAGTACTTACTGAGTAAGTACTTACTGAGTACTTACTCAGCTGGCATTGCATTGCACTTGTATGCTTAAAGTTTTCAGGTTACTTTACAGATTTTATGTCTGAGATGATCATCTGGAGGAAATGTACTTGGTAGCTCAGGCTTACTCATCATGCTTAGTCTCTAGCTCATAAAAGTGTTAAATCCTTGATTTAATATTTTTAACAGGCAGTATTTGTATCTGTTGGCAGTTACTGTGGTACTTTCTTGCCCTGACATCTGACTTCTTGTGCACTGAAGCGGTATTTTCACTGCATTTCTGCCATTCCCCACCATTGCTTCCTTTATTACTGTTCAGATGCTCCTGACACATCCTGTAGCCTTTAAGTGAACTCTGTACCTGAAAGTAAATAAATTAAATCTCTGAATATCCACAGCTTTGAATGATTTTCCAGAGACAAACCTGGAGGCTGGAGGCATCTTCCCTAAAGAGCAAGTACTGTTCATGCAGCTCCAGTGGCAGCTTGCACAAGCTTCTCCCACTAATGTGATCCAACCCCCATCAGTGCTTTAGTTCCCTGTGAAAATTGTTCCTTTTTAATTTCATCTGGAAGTTTATGCAGCCTACTGAACCTTCTTCATATGTGGACAAGCTTAAACCAAGTCAAGAGAATGTCAATTTGACCACAAATTAAGCCTGAGCTTAATCTGAGTAGTATGACATTGGAGCTACAAAATGCCTCTGGGTCTTTTTTTTCCAACAATATTCTGGCATTTCCATTTGGCTCCAAAATATACTTGTTTCACTCTCTTTAGTCTAGACTGCAGTTTAGACCATGTAGATAATGGTTAGTCCTCTTTAGTTGTTGACTTGGTACTTTATCTTAAGTTTTGTTCATTTCTTCCTGACATAGCGAAGCTTTGCTGTCTTTCTAGGATCCACATTTACATGCTTTTTAAGGAAACAGTTCTTTGGTGCTCTTCTAAATACGTGCCCTGGTTCTAGACCAAGTGCTTTAGGTTTTTCACACTAGTAATTTGTTCTTTTCGTAAAAGATATGTTATCTCTCCGTCATGTTGTTCCTTTTATCATTTATAATTGCAAAATCTTGTTGTAACACGCTCCCTGAACACATTTCCCCTTTTAATGCACTGGAAGAACATTGGACTGGGAAAAAAAAGCCCACCTAGAATAGTTTAAAACACAGAATCTGTAGATTTTGAAAGATATTTGAAAATTTCTGAGATTACTTCCAATGAATGCTTTTAATTGATTTTTATTTCTTTTAAATAAAGTCAAAATGTCTTGATAATCATATTCAGTTAAAGCCTGCCAACTTAAAATTAAATACTAGGTCAGGTCATTATCTGACACTAGAAACTGGTGTCTTGGACATTCTCATCTCTTTTGTTACCTAAAATCGTGGTGTCAAAGACGGTGCCTCTGATCTCATCTCTCTATATTAAATTAAAGAAAATCAAATCATCTAATATAAGCATTCCTTTAGTATCCAGCAGTCTTAAACCCTGTCATCTTGTTTAGATTGTTTTGACACATCCAGCATCCTGCTGGATGACTGGTAGTTCTGAGCTGACCTTGTGAGCTGACTTATTTGGGTGCTTTGGAAAGTCATTGCCTGCCTCAAGGCTCAAGGTGGATTTGGTTTCCCTCTGCCATGGCAATATCCCTCTTTCTTTCTTTTCCACCTCTTCCATTTAAATGTCCATGGCCCTTTGTTGCTGTTGGACTGGTTGTGCTTCTAGTGTGCCACCCACTGCAAGCTCCAGAATGCATTTGAGAGTCCCATGGCTGAGTGCCTCTGAATTTCTCTGACACCATTGTGGAGAGTTTAAAATCATGTGAGTTCTAGCTCCTCATTAGAAAAATTAGAGATGCTTTGAAGAAAACACAAAACTTTGGAACAGAGAGTCCCGAGTGTTTCTGCCCACCCTGTTGCACGCCTGAAGCACCATCTGTCAGGTCCCAGATCCGGTCACAGATTCTGGTTTGGCCGGTGAGAGATGTTCTCCATCCATCTGACTCAAGCTGGGACAGTTTGAAAGAAAACTAACTGGAGAAAGAGCCTGGAAAGCTCTGGAGAAGAGCTTAAGGAAGTCACGGTGGTCAACTGAAATGGCAGCGTCCTACTTCACAAACTGCTGCTTCATCATCCACACAACAGGTGTTGAATAAGACACTGGAATAGAAACTTCTTTGCTCTTGTCTGTGGCAGCAAGATCCTTACCCTGAATAAGCAGAGATCTGTGAAAAGCATTAATTACAGAGTAGTTGAGGGAGCAGCTGGTTAGAAAAGCTGGTTATCAGACATATAAATAAAGTCAACAGGCTCCTGAAATGGGAATTATAGAGACCCTGGTGATTAAGAGGTAAAGAAAAGCAGCAACTAATGTGACCTATGTGTCAGCAGTGTGGGCCAGAAGTGCAAACTTGAGGTCTGGGGAGATAAGGTTTAGTGTATTTCAAAGATATACGATGTGTGATCAGCACCAATCCTGGTCTAAACTTCCCCAAACTTCTGGTATTCAGGATTATGGCATCTTGGTACTATATTTAGGTTCCTTTTTGTTTATATGGTGTTTGTACAAATGTCCTGTAATTATATAATCAGCGTTTTTTTCTATTGTGAAGTTCCTTTAGTGAAGTTCCTTCAGTTATTCTGTGTGTCTTCTTTCTCCAGATACACTCCAGGCTTCTCTTTTTTGTCATCTTTACCCACATGCACACATACATAGGAATAAAATGTTTGCATAAGTCTGAACAAGCGTAGATAGCATTTGATAGGAGACTTGAAAGTGAGTAAATACAATGCAAATACATGCTTTGAAAGTACTAATCTAGCTTTTATGGACTTTAATTTCATTATATATTTGTATTGAAAATGTGAGTCAGGATTTTTTTCTGGGATCTGCTTCACAATTCTGCACTTGCTATTTGATCTTCCTCAGGTTACTTACTCGTTTCTGTGCCGTAATTTACCTACATCATCATCATAATTGCAATTATAATAATCGCCTACTTCATAAAACGTTATGGGCCTCATTTACAAGTGATATTCATAAGCTGCTCTGAGAAACTTGGTAGAAAGATCCCATAAAAATATAAAGTATAATTACAATTATCATTTTATGTAAAATGTATGTAGCTTACAAACAATGCTGATTCCAAGTGGTGCAGGAAGGCAGCAATCTGTGAGTGTGCTCTTGCTACACCTGAGGTCAGCGCTTGCTAAGCACGATTCCCAGGTGGTAGCTTTTTTCCTTGTATCAGAAGTGGTAGGAGATGCTGACACACACCTAAGCACGATACACTGATCAGTGGTCTCTGATATACTGTGCAAAGGAAGCAGTAGCAGGTCTCACAAAGCTGGGAACTCAGTAGCCAGAGCTGCTGCCTTTCTCAGGAGACTGCAGTTCTCAGGTCCTTCAGCTGTCCAGACCCACCCAGACCTTCTGTATGCCAGCTTTGGCAACTAAATCTGCCTTCTAGAGAACTGAGAACCTAGGGGAAGTTATTTTGACTCAAGTTATGAGGAAAAGCACATGGGGTTCTAAGAGTTCACTAGAGATTCAGCTCAGAGAGCAGCCACTGCTGAAGTCAGACTCTACCTTTATTGTAGCTGGAGTTTCCAGCAGAGCCCACTGTGTGTACATCGAAATGCATCAGCTTTAAGATAATTTTAAGATAATTCTCTGAGTGGACAGAGGAAAATCTCCTTCCAGACTTACTTCATGATTTGCATTTTTATCATAACTCAGCTTGTTCGAAAAAGCATTCATTTTCATTTTTTTTAGTGATGTGGTGCATGTAATAAAGTACTAACCTTAATGCTGTATGTTCCTACAGATGAGGATGAGGATGATGATAATATTGAGATAGATACTAACGAGGAGGTTCCTGAATGCTCTGTTACTGGAGGTGGAGATGAGCTTACTAACCTAGAAAATGACCTTGATTCAACGGGTAATTTAAATAATGGCTATTTTGTGTATTTTGCATGACTAACGCTCCGTCGTCATACAAGTACTGATGTGCTGCTTCTCTTTGTCATAGCTTTATTCCTTTGTGCTTTTTCAGGTCTTTTAAACCCTAATTCTTATTGTTTTTGAGTATTTTACATTCATGTTTAGTTGAAATTTAAAATCAGCAACAAAATCATCACTTCCAACAATGGCAGATTTAAATGTCTCCTGGAGAAGGAGACCCCAGGCTAGATTTCTGAAGCAGAGACACTTAAAATCACCCTGCCTGGATTGTCCGAGCAAAGCCAGGTGGGCAAGCCAGAGAAACGAGCAGTGGTAGTGGTGACTAGGGCTGCCACTCTCTGCACTGACATCCTGAGCCATCTGCTCAGTGAAGAAGAGAGAATATATCTCTCTATGTCCATGTAGACTTGGTAACTGTCTGGTTCCTTCATAAAGACCAGGTCTTGTCTTTATTTACCTTGTTGCTCCCGTGGGGGCACAAAGGTATAAATTTGAATTGAATTAGTCCTATTAAATAATGGGGGGGGGGAGATTTGATAACACGTTTTAAAAGCATTCATATGCTTGAAGAAGCACCCCTATAATCATGTGTCATGCTGGTCAAGTAATAAGTAATAGTAGTGGTATTTCCCCTTCAAATATACTCAAGCAAAACTAGAGTTCAGGTGATAAATTTGATGATAAATATGACAGAGTCTTACAAGGCATTCAAAGGAGCTCAGTCTTCAAAGATGGCGAGGTAATTGCCCATCAGTAAGGGGCTCCTCTGCTCGCAGAGAGTTGCTGAAGGAGTTTGTTCTCTATACAAGTCTGCCTGTTACCAGCCACCCTGGGGAGTGCCGAGGGCCTCTTTGTAGTCTGGTGTGTGCTTCTCTGCTGGGGCGTTTCTGCTCACTACAAGTTAGGTCAAGCCCAGAGAAGCGTGGCAAGCACAGGACAGTATCAGGGGAAAAGCAGCACAAGAGGGAACTTCTTGCAGCATCCTCTTGACTTGGTTCTGCCCCGTTCCAGCTGGTCCCAAGTGTATAGCCCATAATGGATTAAATCAAAACATTTCATTTAGTGTTTGCTCTTTGTAAATTAAACCAACAATGATGTGGATGCAGCACTTTCAATGTGAAAGATTTGAGTCATGTCCTTTTATTTTTTTTAATTTGAGGATTTCCAAACACATAAGAAAATATATTTATTGTTTCCAGTGTTTTAATTAAGCTGATTTAAAGCAGAATCCTATCAAGTAATTGTTTAATAAATACTGGTTCCTTTTAGGACAAATGAAAAATCAGTGAATGAATATTCCTGTCACATAGCCCCAGTGACTTTCGAGCTTTTATTTCTGTGGGCCTTTTACCTTGAAAGATACCTTCTCAGGGATACAAACCCACTTCCCAATGCTTCATCTACACCATGGGAAAACATTCTTGGAGAAAGCCTGGGACATCATTTTGCAGTTTGGTCTGCACATTAGCCAGAGGTACAAACGAGGAAGTGAAAGAGGATGGGCAGTAATACTGAAAGCAGTCTAATGCTGTGATAGAAATCAATGTACACAGATTTGGGGATTCTGCCAATTCATACCAAGTTCTAATGAAGGCTGAACCTCTTGGGAGCCCCTAAACACATATCTGTAAGGGACATTTCACATTTGAGATCATTATGACCATCTTAAGTAATTTCTCCTCTGCTGAATTTTAGTCTCTCCCATCTCTCTCAAGAAGAGAAACCTTTTTCTAATTGTTTTTAGTGTCTATTGTTGGTTTTAAATATTGCATCTATCTGTGTTTGTCAGTACTGCTACCCTATGCTGCTGTGAATGTATCTGATAAAATGTGAACCTCTTATATCATAGTTATTACATGATGTTTATGCATAAACCCACGAGAATGTGCATGTACTTACATGTGAGCCTCAATTAAGGGCACCCTGGCAGGGTGTGCCAGAGGAAAGGGAAACTGTCCTTCGTCATAACCCAACCCAGCCTATTGCTGCTGAAGGTAGGCATCAGTTGATTGCCAACACGCCAAAAACATTTTGACAAAGATGAATCAAAGCACTCCGAACTTTGCAAGGAGCTGTGCAGCAAAACAGTCGTGGCTTCATTTCCCACTCCAAGTCACCAGCCTGCAGTGAATAACTCAGACTGTGTCTATAGAAAGAAACATACCAACTGCTGTTTTCTCTACATTTGACCCAAGGCCCAGATGTACGTGCATGATACACACAGGTGATGCTGCATTTGCTTCAATTCAGGGGCGATTTCTCACATGGTGTTGCACGTAGAATATATGTCTGAGGGCTTCTGTGCTGGCATTATTCTGCTTTCCTACCCAGAGTTAGCTCCACAGATCTGTGCTGCAGTTTGCTTTTAACACCTTTCTCGTTGTTATGTGTGTGTGTGTAGGTAACTGTGTATAGGTGTATTACAAATTCATATAGTCAACGATTACATACAGAATGAGCATTATTGGGAGGTAAAATTCTCAACTATTGTTTCTTTGGGCTCTGATCCAAGTTGCTAAAACTGATGAAAAACATTTGGGGGCTTCAGCAGACTGAATCTGTCCCTACGACACAGTTATGAAGCATTTTACAGCTCCCTCAACTTCAACATAATCTATAAATCATAGTGAACTATTACTAGAAAGCTGTCTCTTTTGATACTGAAATTTTTACATTGAGAAGCTTTGCCAAGGAGCCTTAGGACGAATTAGTAACTCATAAACATGAGGGGTTATTGGTACTTAGAACATGTGATAAATTGTTAAATGTCATCTTAAAATAAATGGCTCTTTAAGTGTGTTTTTATACCAAAGCATATATGTGTACAGGTTGGGAATAACTTAAAAGCAAACATTTTCTACTTTCCATGTTTATTCATCAAGTGTCTTCAAACACATTTACTTGTTTGGCTGCTACGTATATTTTTTGAGACAACTTAGACATTGTCTAAGTCCCTGGCACAAATCTACACCAATCTGAATTGCAAAAAAAAGCCACCAAAAATTTTCCCTCTAGCTTTTACTTTTTTAGTTCGAAATGATAGCAAAGTGAAATCTACCTTTTAAATTGCACATTGTTGTAGCGACTCTGCATTTAAATGCATCTCACTCTGTTGTATGTGGTATTTGCATATTTAGCAGAACAAAACAGTAAGTTGGTGGATTTGAAGCTGAAGAAGCTCCTAGAAGCTCAGCCACAGGTGGCAAATTCACTCTCCAGTGCTGCTCAGAAAGCTGTAACCGATAGCTCAGAGCAAGACATTAAGGTAAGTTTTGATTAACGCTTTTGTCTCAGTACCTGTGTGTTCCGATTTCGGGCTAGTACTTTGTGAGGAGGAAAATGATTTCTTACCAAATCCTTCACAGTGAGAAACACAGAAGATCTTCATGGCAGTACAGTTGCATACTTTGCAATGCACTGGGGTTTTTTCCTGTTGGTTAATCAACACATTTTCCTCCTTTTATTTATTTATTTACTTACTTTTTTGAATGTTGATGCTTGTCATTGTCATAGCACTAACAGATACAAGAAGCATCTCTCAATTCTGATTGCTCAGGTTATCACTTAAATCAGAAAAGCAACACAGACTCCATCCTGCTGCTGGTGCAAGCAGCAGCGAGTCTCTCCCTGATTTTAACGGGAGCAGGATTGGACTCTGTTATTTGCCTCCCTCTCAAGACTGACCCTGTTTTTTCTCCATTAAAATTAAGCCATGGTACACTTTAAAGACATTATATACTTGGGTACTTGACGACGAGTGCTTCTGAGAGAAACAGACGTCTGTGGTATACGCGGTCGTTTTGCCTATTCTTAACGTTCACCCCTTCAGCATAAAGCACACACCAATCAATTCTCTGTTTTGTTTTCTTAATCAGACCCCTTGTTTCCTTACTATTATATATATATGTTTTTTAAAGTACTCCCTGCATGTCATTAATATCCCTATGGCTCAGGGGCACTTCCAGTTGGGTATAACTTTTCACCCACCTGCAGTCTGTGGGGTAAGCACTGCTGACTGAAAGGATTTCCTTCCCCAGATACAGAGATGCTTTGAAGTCCCAAAACAATGACTTTCATTGCTTTTCCCTTACACTGTCGGTTCCTATAAATTGGTGATGAAAGTGTGTGGCAGCAGCAGAGGACTTTCGGTCTCTATCTTTGAACAAAGGGAAGCCTGGATCAAGTCTGATTTTTGCGTTCAATTTAGCTTTCTGCAGTGGATTTAATGCAAAATGAAGCTGGCCCAAGAATAATACAATGGATTGAAAAGGCTAACTGAATTAGTGGGCTTAGAGGAATACATTTGTAAAGTGGCAGAAGTCCCCAGTCATAAAAAGGTTTCTTAAAATGGGATTTACTGGCTAATCACACTGATATTTTAGCATGTTGCCAGGCCTAAAAAATTAGTCGTGTTTGTGTATTTTGGTAAAGACTCTGGTTTAGGCTGTCAGATGGTTATTGTGCTAATAACAGGAAACCACCTTTTATTTAACTGGAATCATAACCACCCGATTAGTGCAGCCAAAAAGTCATCCAGGGAGTATGAGCAATACTTCTTTTAAGCTTAATTTGACAAATAATGCCCACGCCACCTCGTAGGGTTATTTGCTATCACCTAACCTGACCAAAGTGGTGTTTTTCTTTATAAAAAGCTTCTGTGAAGGAGCTGGGTTTTTTTGTGTGTTAAGGTACTTCCCACAAAAGGTGCAACTTAACAGTTTCTCTCTGTGTGCGTCTTTCTAAGGAAGAGTTGGAAAGCGGCATTATAAGCGATATATGGTGTCCATCTGTTCTCATGGAGCTCTTGGCATTGAGGTGGATTTGTTTTTTAATAAAATGCAGTTTACACGTTTCTAAATGAGGCATTCTGTGTTTGTGGAAAAGGATAAACTGTTACCTTCCCTTGGGGATTGTGTATCCCCGGCCTCCTTGAGGCTAGAGAATAGGCCATTGGAGAACTCCCTCATTACCAATTGTCTCAATGCAGAGGAAGGGCAAAGTCTTGGTAGCTTTTGATAACCAGTTTCAGCATTCAGCAGGCTTAGCTATTAGTCATGCATCTTAGCCTTTCCCTATTTACTTTCAAAACACTTAATAAAAATAATAAAAGATTAGGTATAAAATGAAATATTTGTTTGGTACACAGCACCTCGGTATCTGCAGTTTCCACACACTGTGGTGGTTCAGTCTTCTGGGATATTTCGTGTTGATAGAATCATTTGAATTTGTTACCAGTATTAACATAGGAAGCCCTGGAAAAGATAATTGTAGTTTCCTTAGCTGTAAAGGGCTTACTTACAAATCTGGCTTTGGAAAGTTATAGCTGATGAAATGCAGTTCAGTGGGGTAGTATTATAATCCTACCTTTTAGCCTTCATCCAGCATTAGTGGTTTATCTCAATGGGCATAAAATTAGAAACTAGTTCTTCTTGTCATACAAGTCTGTGGGACTACAGAAAACGACAGATTTCTTTACTGGGCAGGAAGACAGGCTATAGGCAACACGCTTTTAAACCGATACGGATCGTGTTCAGGGGTAGGGACGCCGCTGCTTGGCAGCAGCAAACGCAGCGCTTGGCAAATCAAAGTTGCAAAGGAGCGATGATCTTTTTCCGTTTAAAGTCTCCATCGCTGGCAAATGCCGGTCACAACTGATAGGTCTGGCTGGTGAGCAAGTGGAGAGTCCTGCAGGAGGGTGCCCAAGTAGCAAAAAAGCCAGTTATTGCCACCACACATTAAAGAAAACAAATGAAACCAAAGAAAAGGAAAAGTTAATTGCTCTTCTCGGTGGTTTGTGGGTTTTTTTGCTGCAGCTGATACTTTCATCCTGCATGACCCGTAGCCCGAGTGGTGAAACTCCCCTTTGCCAAAGCTCTGTGTCCTGTCCCCCTCACCCAAACGTACCTATCCTGCCTTCCCCCGTTTGTAAACAAAAGAAACTGTTGTGTGTCTGGGTGTTTTTTTTCCCTAGCAGAATGGAACAGAGGAACATCATGCTGAGCGATTACAAAAAGCAGCAGAACGGTTTAGAAATCCCGTTGTGTTCAGCAAGGACTCTACCGTCAGAAAAACTCAGCTCCAGTCTTTCAGTCAATACGTGGAGAGCAGACCAGGTAGGAGAAAATATAAAACCTGTTTTCACATCTTATGATTTAATAATATTTAACAATAAATATATGAAAACCCGATAACGTGAGTCCACATTTCAATACATAAATATCAAGCTTTATAATAATTTTACATGTCTTTCCCCTTTTTTCAAGAGATGAAAAGGCAGAGATCAATACAGGAAGATACAAAGAGAGGAAATGAGGAGAAGGCTGCGATAACTGAGACTCAGAGGAAGCCATCAGAAGATGAAGTGCTTAATGTATATTAATTTTTTGTCTGGTTTCATGATTGCTGATAATTCCAAACTGTATGTGGAAATAGTGCCTTTATTTGTTAAAATGAGATGTTAGGTTTTTTTTAGATGTCAATCTC